>NW_027361721.1:0-600000 GCF_039654945.1 Dendrobates tinctorius | reverse complement strand
GCCATGAAGCCAGATATGAAGTCAGAGCAATTTAACCCTGCGCTGGAAGACAGGACGGAGCAGAGATGACAAAGTGTGACTGCACAATTAGCACAAGTTCACACTCTTCCTCCCATTCAGATACACGAGGGGATTCAGGGCAGAGTTGGGACTAAAAAGCAGCCCTGGCACACAAAATTCACCAGCCCACATGCAATAAGTGTCCTCAACCCAAATCGTAGAACACTGATAGGTCATGTAGGATTTTGCTTTATCCGTTACCAGGGCCAAAACAAAGTATTTTGGGTGCCCAAGGCAGATGAAGCCGAAGGCACCCATTTTGCATTTCTACCCAGCTAATTCTTCCCTTTTCCTTTAGGTCTATGACATCATGTGATTAATAACTGATGAGCTGAATCCTTCTAAGTCAGGCCCATATACATTTGTATCTCATGAACCTACAACTCCCAGTATGTCCTTAACAATGGTAAGGAGATGCTGGGAGTTATCAGTCTTTATCAGACTGTGGACTATACAGGAACCATAGTACTGATGAGACGCAGTCAGTACCAATAGCTAAAAATGTACATCCTGGTACCTTATAGGTGAAATCTTCTCAGATTGAGTCTTTTCTTTCTCTTAGGCCTGTTTCACACTTCAGTTTTCTGGCGTTAGTCAAAATCCGCCAGTGTGCAAAAGCGGATCCGTTTCCGTTTTGTGGCAAACGGATGCAACTGGATCCGTTTTTTGTACGGATCCGCTTTAGACGCTAGTGCATGAAATTTAAAGTAAGGCCTGTTTCACGAGAGAGAGAGAGATTTAGCTGCCAGAATGGGATTTGGGGTTAAATATCATGAAAGGACATTCATTCGGGCATGCTCAGTATAAAAAGGAGGATCCGATGGCAGATTCCGTCAATTAACGGTTGGCAACGGATCCACCGCCTTTTCTCATCCACATCTCGCTTCTTAAGGCCCCTTTCACACTCCAGTCTTTTGCAATCAGTCACAATCCGTCAAAGTGTTCAGATCCGTCAAGTGGACGGATCCTGCGTATATTGCAAAAAACTAATGCACTGGATCTGTTTTTATGACTGATCCGTTGTAGCAGCCTTGCTGTAGGAATTAAAGAAACAGAATTCTGGAGTGAGAGAGAGAGAGAAGGATTTTGTGCCAGAATAGAAAAAGCAGCCGCAGGGGGTTAAAATAAAGGAAGAAAAATGATTCCGGGCATGCTCAGTTTTAAAAGACGGAATCCGTCGCTATCCGACTTTTCGACGTACACAAAAAACGTTCATCTGTCCGTTGTCTCCGGCCGACGGACAGAGATTTTCTGACGGATCCGTTGGACGACAGATGAAACGTGTGGCCATCCGTCACTAATACAAGTCTATGAGAAAAAAACGGATCCAGCATGAAAAAATGATGGAAAGCCAAAACTATAAATATATATATATATATATATTGTATACCAAATTATAATGTGATGACATAAAAATCTGAATAATAAATATATCAATGCATCTTGCCAAAATTTGTATAATATCAGCACCAGAAAAAAATAAATAAAAAATATGTAAAAAAAATGCTAAGTGCTAAAATATATCGCTCAAAAAACTTTTTTCTATTAATAATGTGTAAGTTAAATATATAGTGTAGACAATAATATCGTGAAAAGTACTACCATAATATTCTAAAAATTGCACTAAAAAGTGCTATAGTGCTGTAAAACAAAAATTGTGCAAAAGTGAAAAGTATTGCAAGATATAGAATTAAATCCACTGTAAATGATTCAGTACTATAAAGTGCTAGAGGACAAAACATACAATGCACATTGAAAATAAATGAATATACAAGTATAACCAAGAAATAATGTTCTCCAAAAAGTACTGCAATGCTATAGATGAATTGCAGAGTACTGCAAAATATGAGGGATAAATACAAATGAAAGTTTACGTATACTAAAATATGCCAAAGATATAAATTACTATAATATGACCCAGTAATATAAGGTGTTATAGTGCTACACTGCCATACACATTAAGTTTGGAGCTGTGACCAAGCTCACCCCAGCGAAGAGCGCTTGACACTGGACGCCAGAGTCCGTGGCTGCACGGGTACAACAGTCCCAGCAGCCAAATCCGGAGGGCAGGAGACTGCAGGCCTCCTGACCCCATCACACACCTGAACGCACAGCAGCATACCAGAGCCAGAGCCACCACGAAGGAGTGACACCTGTGAAAGGCTCAAGCTGCCTGCCATACAGGCAAGGACTAAAGAACCGTAAGGAATTGAGGGTAAACTGATTAAATTTGCTGATGACACAAAGCTAGGAGGGATAGATAATACTAGAGAAGAGAGAGAGAGGATTCAAAAAGATTTAAATAAACTGGAGAAGTGGGCAGCAACTAACAGAATGGTTTTTAACAGGGAGAAATGCAAAGTACTACATCTGGGCAATAAAAATGAAAAAAGCATAAAAAAGCATATATAGAATGGGAGGAATAGGGCTAAGTGACAGCACATGTGAAAAAGACTTGGGTATACTAATAGATCACAGACTGAATATGAGTCAGTGTGATGCAGCAGCAAAAAAGGCAAATGCAATTCTAGGATGTATTAACAGAAGCATACAGTCTAGATCACGTGAAGTCATTATTTCCCTCTACTCCTCTTTGATCAGACCTCATCTGGAATATTGTGTCCAGTTAGGGGTACCACATTTTAAAAAAGACATCAACAAACTGGAGCAAGTTCAGAAAAGAGCGACCAGAATGGTGACCGGTCTGCAAACCCTGTCTTATGAGGAAAGGTTGCAGGATTTGGGAATGTTTAGTTTGCAAAAGAGAAGACTGAGAGGAGACTTAATAGCTGTCTACAAATATCTAAAGGGCTGTCACATTGTAGAAGGATCAACTTTATTCTCATTTGCACAAGGAAAGACTAGAAGCAATGGGATGAAACTGAATGGGAGGAGACACAGATTAGATATTAGAAAAAACTTTTTGACAGTTAGAGTGATCAATGAGTGGAACACGCTGCCATGAGAAGTGGTGAGTTCTCCTTCAATGGAAGTCTTCAAACAGAGGCTGGACAGACATCTGACTGTGATGATTTAGCGAATCCTCCTTTGAGCAGGGGGTTGGACCAGATGGCTCAGGAGGTCCCTTCCAACTCTACGATTCTATGATTCTATGAACACAGGACTGAGCATAGCTTTAGACCTCATGGGACAGCGTAGAAAGGAGGCCTCCAACCCATCTGGCTTAGTGGATCCTAAATTGCTTCCAGGCTGGCTGGATCTCCATTACCATCAGTACTTAGTGCCCTGGTTTGCAACTCAAAATGTGAGTAAAAGCGTAAAGACTGCACCCCGCTGTGTTCTCCTGTTTATTTGCTGCGTCACCTCAGCCCTGCATTACATCCATCATCACCATCTTTTATAATATAATTGCCCTGAGACTTAGCTCTACCTGTGGAGAGCTGTACCAACTCTGCTGCATCACCATCAGCCTCAGCAGTCTTTTTAAGCAGCGTCGGCTATCCCTTGCCGAATACCACAGGTGGCGTCACAAACTATATCTTATATAGGGTCCAGGATCCAGCAGGATGATGAGGAGCTCTCCTAGCCAGCGTCTTCTCCCGATCACGGCATAGCCACGCCCCACCTTGAGATTGTTGATATCTTTCAACAATTTTGGTTCTCAAGTCCTCACAGTTCTCATCTTCTCTTTATGTCCTCCATGCTTAGTGTGGCACAGAGACATACATTGCAAAGATTGAGTCAACTTCTCCCCTTTTTATCTGGTGTCAGGTGTTATTTTCATATTGCCCCCAATCGGTTTTAAATTCTGCCTGGAATCTGCCTTAAAAAGAGCCTCAAAACCACTGCAAAAAGTGAATATAATCCACAGCAATCCTACACAATGATCCCCCACTTATCGCGGGCATTACATTCTAAACCTCCAACACGATAGTTGAAAATCCCCCAAGTAAGAAACTTACATTTATTTTAGCATTTATATATTTTAAGGATTTACAAACCCCTCCCACACACTTATTTACCATTACCAGTCCCTTATTAATCGGCCCCAGTTCCTTATTAACCTTTTGCACCTTTTTATAAACACTACTTATGTTCATAAACAAATTCTACATGATGAAGATGATGAATTAGCTGTGTAGTACTGATGATTGAAGGTGATGAAAATGGGATGAATGTACAGTACTGTACTGCACAGCATGGAAGAGCATTACAGCTCTCCTATTGGCACCACTTCATCAGGAGCTTCTTCAGGTGAGGCAGTAGTATCTTCAGCCTCATCCGTAACTTTTACTACCACTAAATGCGTAACCAACCTCTTGTTCGAGTGATGAACATAGTCATGGAGAGATGCTGGTTCTGCTTCTTATGAACCATACGGAGGTCCTATTCCTCAGCCAATCGATGAAGTACATTGCCCATTATGACCATGGTTACAAGTCGATCAAGTGTTGGGCCTACCTCCTCCTCTTCTTAAACCCGTTGTTCAAACTGTTCCTCATCCTCTTCTTCACTTGCTGAAGGGTGTTTCCGTCTTCAGTAGTCATGTCACTGAAGCCCTCTCCTCCCGGTATTTTCACCAGCTTCACAGCCTAATCCACCGCTGAGTGATACATTTCATCAAGAGAAAGTCTGACACATCATTTTCTTTATGGTTTTTTGAACATTTTTTCAATATATTTTTTGTTTTTAACCCCTTCACCCCCAAGGGTGGTTTGCACGTTCATGACCGGGCCAATTTTTACAATTCTGACCACTGTACCTTTATGAGGTCATAACTCTGGAACGCTTCCATGGATCCCGGTGATTCTGACATTGTTTTGTCGTGACGTATTGTACTTCATGTTAGTGGTAAAATTTCATTCAAATAACTTGCGTTTATTTGTGAAAAAAATGGAAATTTGGTAACAATTTTGAAAATTTCGCAATTTTCCAACTTTGAATTTTTATGTCCTTAAATCACGGAGATATGGCACACAAAAAACTTGATAACTAACATTTCCCACATGTTTACTTTACATCAGCACAATTTTGGAACCAAAATTTTTTTTGTTAGGAAGTTATAAGGGTTAAAAGTTGACCAGCGATTTCTCATTTTTACAACACCATTTTATTTTTAGGACCACATCACATTTGAAGCCACTTTGAGGGGTCTTTTTGATAGAAAATACCCAAAAGTGACACCATTCTAAAAACTGCACCCCTTAAGGCCGGTTTCACATTAGCGCTTTTTAAGCGCACGCACGGCCGGGGGTAGCTCCGCCCCCGAGCCGGCTCTCTGCCCGGCGTGCCCGCCCCTTGCTTGTAGCGCCGCCTCCTAGCGGACAGCGGCGCCTGCGATCGGCGCACCCTATCTTTAGCATAGGGTGCGCAAATCGTGCGCAGGCCGTGCGCTAGTTGCGCTTTGACCTGCGCTGCGCAAGGGGCGGGCACGCCGGGCAGAGAGCCGGCTCGGGGGCGGAGCTACCCCCGGCCGTGCGTGCGCTTAAAAAGCGCTAATGTGAAACCGGCCTTAGGTGCTCAAAACCACATTCAAGAAGTTTATTAACCCTTTAGGTGCGTCACAGGAATTTTTTTGAATATTTAAAAAAAAAAAAATGAACATCTAACTTTTTTTCACAAAAAAAAGTACTTCAGGTTCAATTTTTTTTATTTTACCAAGGGTAACAGGAGAGATTGGACTGCAAAAGTTATTGTGCAATTTGTCCTGAGTACGCTGATACCCGATTTGTGGGGGGGAACGACTGTTTCGGCGCATGGCAGAGCTCAGAATGGAAGGAGCGCCGTTTGACTTTTTCAATGCAAAATTGGCTGGAATTCAGATCGGACGCCATGTCACGTTTGGAGAGTCCCTGATGTACCTAAACAGTGGAAACCCCCTACAAGTGACCCCATTTTGGAAACTAGACCCCCCAAGGAACTTATCTAGATATGTGGTGAGAACTTTGAACCCACAAGGGCTTTACAGAAGTTTATAACGTACAGCGGTACAATTAAAAAAATCATATTTTTTCCACAAAAATGATCTTTTCACCCCAATTTTTATTTTCCCAAGGGTATCAGGACCCTAAAAGTTATTGTGCAATTTGTCCTGAGTATGCTGATACCCCACATGTGGGGGTAAACCACTATTTGGGCGCATGGCAGAGCTCGGAAGGGAAGCAGCGCCATTTGATGTTTTTGGCTGGAATTGAGATCGGACACCATGTCGCGATTGGAAAACCCCTGATGTACCTAAACAGTGGAAACCCCCCCAAATAACACCATTTTGGAAACTAGACCCCCTAAGGAACTTATCTAGATGTGAGGTGAGCACGTTGAACCCCCAAGGGCTTCACAGAAGTTTATAATGCCAGGGCATGAAAATAAAAAAATAGTTTTTTTTCCACAAACATGATCAATTAGTCCCCAATTGTTTTATTTTCCCAAGGGTAACAGGAGAAATTGAACCCCAAAAGTTGTTGTCCAATTTGTCCTGAGTACGCTGACACCCCATATGTGGGAGAAAACTACTGTATGGACACACGTCAGGGCTCGGAAGGGAAGTAGTGACGTTTTGGAATGCAGACTTTGATGGAATGGTCTGCGGGTGTCATGTTGCCTTTGGAGAGCCCCTAATGTACCTAAACAGTGGAAACACCGACAAATGACCCCATTTTGGAAACGAGAACCCCTAAGGAACTTATCTAGATGTGTGCTGAGCACTTTGAACCCCCAAGTGCTTCACAGAAGTTTATAACGCTCGGACGTGAAAATAAAAAAATCATTTTTTTCCACAAAAATGATATTTTTGCCCCCAATTTTTTATTTTCCTAAGGGTAACAGGAGAAATTGGACCCCAAAAATTGTTTTGCAATTTGTCCTGAGTAGGCTGATACCCTACATGTGAGGGTAAAACACTGTTTGGGCGCATGGCAGAGCTTGGAAAGGAAGGAGCACCATATGACATTTTCAACTCAGAATTGGCCGGAATTGAGATCAGACACAATGTTGCATTTGGAGAGCACCTGATGTGCCCAAGCAGTGGAAACCCCCAATTCTAACTACAAACCCGAACCCCAACACACCCCTAACCCTAATCTCAGCCCTAACCCTAACCCAAGCCCTAGCGGAAAAATGGAAATAAATACATTTTTTTTATTTTTTTATTTTTCCCTAACTAAGGGGGTGATAACGAGGGGTTTGATTTACTATTTATGGCGGTTTTTATATTTGGCAGCTGTCGCACGCTAAAAGACGCTTTTTATTGTAAAAATAGTTTTTGCATCACCACATATTGAGAGCTATAATTTTTCCGTATTTTGACCCACCGAGTCATGTGAGGTCTTATTTTTTGCGGGACGAGTTGACGTTTTTATTGGTACCATTTTCGGGCACGTGACATTTTTTGATCGCTTTTTATTCCGATTTTTGGGACGCAGAATGAACAAAAACCAGCGTTTCATGAATTTCTTTTGGGGGGGGGGGGGGGAGTGCGTTTACACCGTTCTGCGTGCAGTAAAATTGATAAAGCGGTTTTATTCTTCGGGTCAGTACGGTTACAGCGATACCTCATTTAGGTCGTTTTTTTAGGTTTTGTCGGTTTTATGCAATGAAAACTATTTTATATAAAAAATAATTATTTTTGCATCGCTTTATTCTGCGAGCTATAACTTTTTTATTTTTTCACTGATGATGCTGTGTGGCGGCTCTTTTTTGTGGGACAAGATGCCATTTTCAGCGGTACCATGGATATTTATATGCGTCTTTTTGATCGCGCGTTATTACACTTTTTGTTTGGCGGTATGATAAATCATTTTTTGCTTCGTTTATTTTTATTTTTTAAAGGGGTTCGCTAAAGGGGTTAACTAATGGGACAGTTTTATAGGGCGGGTCGTTACGGACGCGGCGATACCTAATATGTGTACTTTTATTTTATTTATTTTTTTCAAAAAATGAATTTATTGGGGAATATTTTTTTTTTTTTTTTTTACTAATTTATTTGGCGATTTTTTTAAAATTATTTTTACACTTTTTTTTAATTTTTTTTTTTACTTTATTACACAGTCCCAGGTGGGACATCACTGTCCTGTGACAGATCGCTGATCTGTCACAGGCATTGAAGCAGACTTCCTCTTGCCTGCGCTTTGCAGGCACTGAGGAAGCCAGCTTCCTGCAGGCCCCCGAAGGCCCCCGTCGCCATCTTGGATTCGGGGGCCTGGAGGAAAGGAGCCCCCCGCAGCAGCGCTGCACATTGCGCTGCTGTGGGGGGCTCAGGGAAGCACAGAGGGAGCCCCCTCCCTGCCGATGCTTCCCTTTAACTCCCGGTACACCGCGATCATGTTTGATCGCGGTGTGCAAGGGGTTAACGTGTCGGGGGCGGTCCGTGACCGTCCCTGACACATTGTGCTGGGTGTCAGCTGTGATAATCAGCTGACACCCGGCCGCGATCAGCGGTGCTCACCACATGGGCGCCGCTGATCGCTGAGACGTACTATCCCGTCCATGGGCATAGGGGCCCAGGTCCCATGGACGGGATAGTACGTCGGATGGCAGGAAGGGGTTAAATATTTGATAGACTCGAAAAAAAACAAGAAGTGGGAGAAAAGGTAGTCACTTATTAATGAGACAAATAGAAGAATATTTACCGTATACACTCGTGTATAAGCCGAGTTTTTCAGCACTTTTTTTGTGCTGAAAACACCCCCCTTGGCTTATACACGAGTCACGGTCCCAGAAAGCCGGCAGAGGAGGGGGAGCAGCAGGTCACAGAGGCCACCAGCTTCCATCACACCATACTCACATGCCTGCACGCCTCTCCGCTCCCTTAGGCGTGGAGCGCATATTCATTACCTTAATGAGCAGTACCACATGATCACTCGACAGGAAGAGCTGCAGGCTCCGGCTGTAACGTCTGTCTGCGGTCTGGGCTGCAGCCAGACAACACCCCGAGAAACACTGATACCCTTTACCCCTATACAGGGATCTGGATTTATAGCAGAGCCCAGGAGGTGCTATCTGAATAGGAGCAGTGGCCAGAGCAGGACGGTCGCCAGAGAGGGAGTTCTAATACAGGACAAAAACGTGGTAGTATCTGGGTCTAAACCAGTCGGGCAGCAGGGTACAAAAACGTTAGGCAGAAGCAGAGTCAGAAGTCCAGGCCAAGGTCAGAGTTATTCAACTATAGCAATTCACACAGTAACACGCAGGGGAACCAAGAATATATCCGGCGGCTTGCAAGACCAGTCCCAAGGTATTTGAGGGATCAGGTCACCCCTCACAGGTTCCCGGACTGCTGATGTCATCAGTACTGCCCCCAGGACCAGGCCAGATGATGATGCAGTAACCTTCTGATGACTGACAGAGGGGCGGAGCCTGCGCCCACCAGATGCCTGCACAGGTGCCCTTACTCTGTCAGCGCCATAACTCGCGGGCGAGTGACCACGCCCAGAACAGCAGACCCCGAATTAAAATGCAACGTGACAGACCGGCGCCTCCTAGAGGCTAAAGCCGGGACAGTAGGCCCTGAGTCTGATGCGACGGAACCACGGCCCCTCCCAGTGGCCGAGGCATTAACAGCCGTCCCTGAGTCTGACGACGGAGTGGCAGTCCGGCGCCTCCTAGTGGCCGCGACCGGAACAGCAGGCCCCAAGTCTGGCGGCGACGTGACAGTACCCCCCCTTCCAAGAGGGGCCTCCGGACCCTCAAAACCCGGTTTGTCCTGGTGAAGGAGGTGAAACCTTCTAATTAATGCCTTGGCATGGATGTTCCTTGCAGGGACCAAGGACCTCTCCTCCGGGCCGTAGCCCTTCCAGTGTACAAGATACTGTATGGAGCCTCTCACCAGGCGGGAGTCAAGGATACCCTGGACTTCATACTCTAAAGCTCCCCCGACCGAAACAGGAGGAGGGGGGGACTGGACAGGGTGAATGGGAGAACGATAAGGCTTGCGGAGAGACCTGTGGAATACGTTAGGTAATTTGAATGTGGAAACTGTGGAAGTTTTAAGCGGAAGGCTACTGGGTTAACCACCTCGATAATTTCGTATGGGCCGATGAACCTGGGACCCAGTTTGGCAGATGGTACCTTAAGCTTGATATTTTTTGTAGAGAGCCAAACCTTATCGCCACCTCCCAGGTGCGGCACCTTAGATCGTCGTCTATTTGAGGCCGAAGCCTGTCTAACCTGAGCCCCTTACAAATTTGAATTAACCTCAGACCAAATCGTTTTCAGCCGATGTATATTTTGCTCAACCCCAGGGAGCTCCGACATCCTGGCCGAAAACGACTCAAAGCGCGGATGTAGTCCAAGGTTACAGAAAAAGGGGGTAGTTTTAATGGAGTCCTGATATCGATTATTGAGCGCGAACTCAGCCAATGGCAGATGTTCCACCCAATCGGACTGATGTCCTGACACATAACAGCGGAGGTATTGTTCTAGAGCTTGGTTAGTACGCTCAGTTTGACCATTGGTCTCGGGATGGTATGCCGAGGAGAAGGACAACTCCACACCGATGCGTCTACAGAACGCCCTCCAGAACTTCGAGACAAACTGGGTACCCCTGTCGGACACAATATTTGTCGGAACGCCGTATGTGCAGAATGAACAGCTTACTTAAAGTTTCAGAGTTAGGCAAGCCAGACAAGGGAATAACATGACACTGCTTGCTGAACCTGTCTACCACCACCCAGATACAAGTTTTCCCATCTGAGGGTGGCAAATCTGTAATGAAGTCCATGGAGATGTGGGTCCATGGACTCTCAGGGGTGGGCAAGGACTGAAGCCAGCCGGCAGGGCGGCTATGGAGGGATTTGGCACGGGCACAGACTTCACACGCAGAAACATAGTCTTTACAGTCCTTGGCCACCGTCGGCCACCAAAAGTTCCTGGTTACCAGCCTGATGGTATTATTGAGACCGGGATGGCCTGCCAGGACAGAGTCGTGTGATTCTTTTAGAACCTGCAGACGAAGGTTAGCTGGAACAAACAATTTTTTGGGGGGCGTAGCGTCAGGGGCTTGCTCTGAAGACCTACGGATCTCCTCCAGAAGGTCCAAAGACACTGCCGACACGACGATTCCATTAGCCAATATCGGTACTGGTTCACAGTCCTCGGTCTGTGTGGGGCAAAAACTGCGAGAGAGGGCATCTGCCCTCACATTTTTAGTACCGGGGCGAAAAGTAATTAAAAAAAAATCAAACCTGGAGAAAAACAAGGTGTCGCCCTCCGCTCCCACGCCGCAGCCTCTCTCCACCCGACGGCCGCGGCGGTCACCTGAGACAGGCCCGCGACCGATGCCTTCCCTGCATGCTATGCGCATGCGCCATAGGCCGCGCCTTCTTCCTGCTCCTTATGCTCCGGCTGTGCCCTGACCCGGAAGCACCTTTGGACCAATGGCTGACCAGACGGGGCCATATCAGGCCGCTTCCCCCTGAGGGAGGCGCCTGATCGTTGTGTTTCCTGACACTCTGGCCTCGCTCCATCGTGCACACTCTGCTCCTGCAGTTCCTGTCTCGGCTGCTCCTCACAGCAGCTTCTCAGTCCTGCTACCCGTGTTCCTGGTTACCTACTCCAGTCCTGCCTTCTGTGTTCCTGTCGTCCTACTCCAGTCCTGCCTTGTGTTCCTGCCGTCCTACTCCAGTCCTGCCTTCAGTGTTCCTGCCGTCCTACTCCAGTCCTGTCTTCAGTGTTCCTGCCGTCCTACTCCAGTCCTGTCTTCAGTGCTCCTGCCGTCCTACTCCAGTCCTGTCTTCAGTGCTCCTGCCGTCCTACTCCAGTCTCACAGTCTTACTCCGGTCCATCCTGAGCCGCCCCTCTCGGTACCGGCTACCGTGGTACTCGAACCCCTGGGCCTGCTCCTAACGGTCCCTGTATAGGGGTCGGTTCCACCTGGCAGCTTGCCCGGGGCCCCTCGGTGCCACGGCCCAGAGGGTCCACTCTCGGAGCTCCCGCTCCTGACCACCCACACTAACAGTACGATCAGGCCATGGACTCCGCCGGTACTACGGCTGCTACCCAGAAAGAGTTGCTATTCCTACGGGAGAATCAGGGGCGCATTATGTCAATCATGAAGTCGATGGACACCCGTTTGTCGGCCTTACAGGTGGCCGATCCTGGAAATGCCACTCAGCTGGCCAGTCTCCAACAGGAGCTGGGTCAGCAGCAAGATACTCAAACCCACATTTTGTCCTACATGGCCTCCTTTGATAGTCGCTTGTCGGCCCTCCAGGCTGCCGCTGCAGTGCCGACTCCTCCCCCTGCGTCTGCTGCTCCTCCGACACCCCGCCAAGCCGCCTCGTTTCACCGGGGATCCCAAACTCTGTAGGGGGTTCTTAAATCAGTGTAGTCTCCACTTTGAATGGCTGCCGCAGCAATATCCCTCGGACCGGGCCAAAGTGGCCTTCATCATGTCCCATCTGGAGGGAGAGGCCCTTTCTTGGGTAAACCCGCTCTGGGAACGTGACGACCCGGTCGTTTCGAGTCTCCCGGTTTTCCTGGATACGTTTCGTAAGGTTTTCGATGAGCCGGGCTGGTTAGCCTCTCTCACTGAGTCACTCTTTAACTTACACCAGGGCTCTCTCACCGTCGGACAGTACGCTATTCGCTTTCGCACTATTTCCTCTGAGCTCGGCTGGAATAACGCAGCTTTGGTGGGGGCATTCTGGCGCGGTCTTTCTAGTAAAATAAAGGATGAACTCGCTGGTCGAGATACCCCGTCCACCTTAGAGGAACTTATCTCGCTGGCAACCCGCATTGACCTGCGCTTCCTGGAGCGCGCTCGGGAGTCAGTGAGAGACAGGCGCTCCTCCAGGTCAGTTTCTCCTTTCACTCAGTCGGCCAGCTCACGTTCAGTCGGATCTTCTTCCCTCTCTTCGGGTGAGCCCATGCAGATAGATCATCTCAGGTTGGCCGAGTTACGTCAGAGAGAGAGATGGGCACAAGGTCTGTGCCTCTATTGCGGTCATTCGTCACACTATATCCGCACCTGTCCTAAGAGACAGGGAAACGACTCCACCTAGGTCAGGTAAGAGAGGCCTTCCTAGGTGATGATGATGATGATTCCTCTCAACCCCTTACGGTTTCTGTGCTTTTGGTTTCAGGAGGGAGGCGTGGTTCCGAGGTGGCCTACGTGGATTCGGGCTCAGCGGGTAACTTCATTCGGCCGGAAGAGGTAGACAAATACCAAATTCCTGTAGTCACTCTATCTAACCCAATTCAGATTGCCACCGTGGATGGCAAACCGCTACAGGTGACCGTCACCTTGGTCACTGAAGAGGTGGAATTGCAAATCGGAGCCTTACATCGAGAGAAGATAGCCTTTTACGTTTTACCTAAGCTCTCTCACGCCATTCTACTCGGTCTTCCATGGTTAAGGACTCATCAGCCTGTTCTCGACTGGTCTTCTGGGGAGATACTCCGCTGGGGGCACCCGTGCCAAGCTCGCTGTCTGACTCCTGTCCGCCTGGCGGCCGCTCCACGGTCACCTCCAGACCTCCCGGGTCTTCCTCCAGCTTACAGCTCCTACGCCGATGTTTTTGATAAGAAGGAAGCGGAGGTCCTCCCTCCACACCGGCCGTTTGACTGCCCAATTGAACTTGTTTCTGGTTCAACCCCCCCAAGGGGCAGAATCTACCCTCTGTCTCCCGCGGAGACCACCGCCATGTCCGAGTACGTCCGAGAGAACCTCGCCAAAGGCTTTATACGGAAATCCTCTTCGCCCGCGGGAGCTGGGTTCTTCTTCGTCAAAAAGAAGGACGGGACTCTACGGCCATGCATTGACTATAGGGGCTTGAATGAGATTACCATCAAGAACAGGTACCCTCTTCCACTCATTCCGGAACTGTTTGACCTCAGAGGAGCCTACAATCTGGTCCGTATCCGCGCAGGTGACGAGTGGAAGACCGCTTTCAACACTCGAGATGGCCATTACGAGTACCTGGTCATGCCCTTCGGTCTTTGCAATGCTCCTGCAGTCTTTCAAGAGTTCGTCAACGAGATCTTCCGGGATCTCTTGTACTCCTGTGTGGTTGTGTACTTAGACGACATCCTCGTCTTCTCGCCGGACCTCTCGTCCCACAGAAAGAGTGTCCGCCTGGTGCTTCAGCGTCTTCGGGAGAACCGTCTGTATGCAAAGATCGAGAAATGTCTCTTCGAACAGACCTCTCTGCCATTTCTGGGATACATTATCTCCGACGCTGGTCTAAGGATGGATCCCGAGAAGTTGTCTGCCATCCTCAAATGGCCTCGCCCCATCGGATTAAAGGCGATACAACGATTCCTCGGGTTCGCCAACTATTACCGGCAATTTGTCTTCCACTTCTCCGCGATCACAAGACCCATTTCTGTGCTCACCCGTAAAGGGTCTACTTCCAAGGATTGGTCTCCTGAGGCAGAGGAGGCCTTTCTGTCCCTAAAACGGGCTTTCTCCACGGCTCCGGTCCTGCATCGCCCTGAGAGCGATCGACCTTTTGTACTCGAGGTGGACGCTTCCTCGACTGGTGCCGGGGCGGTGCTGTCCCAGAGAACCGCCTCCGGTCGCCTACACCCTTGTGGCTTCTTCTCGAAGGCCTTTTCTCCATCCGAGTGTAACTACTCGATAGGTGACTGGGAACTTTTGGCCACCAAGTTGGCCTTGGAGGAATGGCGCCACCTCCTGGAAGGAGCTGTCCATCCTTTTGTCATCTTCTCGGACCACAAGAATCTGGCCTATCTCCAGTCTGCCCAGAGACTAAACCCTCGCCAGGCCAGATGGTCTTTATTTTTTGCCCGATTTGATTTCGAGCTCCGATTCCGTCCCGGCAACAAGAATTCCAAAGCCGACGCCCTGTCCAGGGTCTTCCAACCACACGAATCCACGGAGGAACCGTCACATATCATTGATCCCACTAGGATCATCACCGTGGCTCCAGTGAACTGGCTTACTCCTCCGCCTGGCAAGACGCTTGTGCCAGAGAATCTCAAGCAAAAGGTTCTTCTATGGGGGCACTCCTCCAAACTGGCCGGCCATGCCGGAACTAAGAAGACCCTTGACCTTATCAAACGTCACTACTGGTGGCCCTCACTTCGCCAAGATGTACTCGACTTTGTGGCTTCTTGTCCATCCTGTGCAAAGAACAAGGTGCCACGGAGATCTCCGTCTGGCTTGTTGCTTCCGTTGCCTGTCCCTACGGTTCCTTGGGAGAACATCGCCATGGATTTCATCACCGACCTACCCTGCTCTGCGGGCTGCTCAGTCATTCTGGTGGTGGTGGATCGTTTTTCCAAGATGGCTCACTTCATCCCTCTGCCCGGTCTTCCCTCAGCGCCAGAGCTGGCCGAGATCTTCATTCATCAAGTCTTCAGGCTTCATGGACTACCTCGACGCATTGTGTCTGACCGAGGGGTTCAGTTTACCTCCAAGTTCTGGCGTTCGCTTTGTAAGCTTATGAACGTTTCCCTCGACTTCTCCTCGGCCTACCATCCACAGTCCAACGGACAAGTAGAGCGTACCAACCAGACACTTACGGGATACTTACGCCACTTCTCTAACGCCCACCAGAACGATTGGGTCAACTTACTTCCCTGGGCAGAGTTCGCTTATAACAACCATGCTGGTGAGTCTTCGGCCAAGTCTCCGTTTTTCATTGTTTTTGGCAGACATCCTGGTGTCCCTCTTCCGATAACCCCTGCCTCTGAGGTACCCGCGGCCAATGCCTTGTCCTCGGAATTTTCTAAGATTTGGGCTGAGACCAACACATCACTCAAGAGATCCGCTGATCAGATGAAGAACTATGCAGACAAAAAGAGGTTGGATTCTCCTCCGTATCGTGTTGGCGACAAGGTCTGGCTCTCCTCCAAATTCGTCCGACTAAAACTGCCCTCCTACAAGTTGGGTCCACGCTACATCGGTCCGTTTGAAATTCTGGGACGTATTTACGAAGTTGCCTACAAATTGAGGTTGCCTGCTTCGCTCCGGATCCCGAACACCTTTCACGTCTCTCTCCTGAAGCCTGTGGTGCTGAATCGTTTCCATTCCTCGCTTGATCTTGGTCCTCAGCCGGTGGGTGCCGACAACGTTTTTTGAAGTGCAGGACATCCTCGCTGTGAAAAGGGTTAGAGGTAGGACTTTCTTTCTCGTTGATTGGAAGGGCTTTGGTCCTGAGGAGAGATCCTGGGAGCCTCGGGAGAATATTAATGCTCCCCGTATCCTCAAGAGGTTTCTTGTTAATCTCCGGGGGGGGCGGCTTAGGGGAGGGGGTACTGTTACACCACTCCGCCATACTTACCCGGCCTCCGCTCCCACGCCGCAGTCGCCCTCCGCTCCCACGCCGCAGCCTCTCTCCACCCGACGGCCGCGGCGGTCACCTGAGACAGACCCGCGACCGATGCCTTCCCTGCATGCTATGCGCATGCGCCATAGGCCGCGCCTTCTTCCTGCTCCTTATGCTCCGGCTGTGCCCTGACCCAGAAGCACCTTTGGACCAATGGCTGACCAGACGGGGCCATATCAGGCCGCTTCCCCCTGAGGGAGGCGCCTGATCGTTGTGTTTCCTGACACTCTGGCCTCGCTCCATCGTGCACACTCTGCTCCTGCAGTTCCTGTCTCGGCTGCTCCTCACAGCAGCTTCTCAGTCCTGCTACCCGTGTTCCTGGTTACCTACTCCAGTCCTGCCTTCAGTGTTCCTGCCGTCCTACTCCAGTCCTGCCTTCAGTGTTCCTGCCGTCCTACTCCAGTCCTGCCTTCAGTGTTCCTGCCGTCCTACTCCAGTCCTGCCTTCAGTGTTCCTGCCGTCCTACTCCAGTCCTGTCTTCAGTGTTCCTGCCATCCTACTCCAGTCTCAGTCTTACTCCGGTCCATCCTGAGCCGCCCCTCTCGGTACCGGCTACCGTGGTACTCGAACCCCTGGGCCTGCTCCTAATGGTCCCTGTATAGGGGTCGGTTCCACCTGGCAGCTCGCCCGGGGCCCCTCGGTGCCACGGCCCAGAGGGTCCACTCTCGGAGCTCCCGCTCCTGACCACCCACGCTAACACAAGGCCCACCTGGCCTGCCTGGGATTTAGTCTCTTAGCTGACTCTAGGTAGGTTAAGTTTTTGTGGTCTGTAATAACAGTGACCTTGTGTTTGGCACCTTCGAGGAAGTGGCGCCATTCCTCGAAGGCCCATTTGATCGCCAATAATTCTCAATTACCAATGTCATAGTTTCTCTCCGTGGTAGAGAATTTGTGGGAGAAAAACGCACACAGGCGAAGCTGAGTGAGGGATGCAGTGCCTTGCGATAGCACTGCTCCCACTCCGACCTCGGAGGCATCCACTTCCACAACAAATGGGCGGTCTAAGTCCGGTTGCACCAAAACCGGGTTGGCCACGAAGCACTCTTTCAGTGTGGAAAATGCCTGAATAGCCTCAGGATTCCAATTGGTCACGTCCGCCCCTTTTCGGGTAAGGTCCGTGAGTGGCTTGGCAATCTCCGAGAAACCCCTGATAAACTTGCGGTAGTAATTCGCGAATCCCAAAAACTGCTGCAGCGTCTTCAGCGATTTGGGTTGCACCCAAGCCTTAATAGGTTGAATCTTGGCAGGATCCATGCGAAACCCCTTGCCTGAGACCATGTATCCTAAAAACTGTACCTCTTCGGCAAAGAAAACACTTTTTTCCAGTTTCGCAAACAAAGAGTGTTCTCGCAGTCTCTGCTGCACCGACCTGACGTGTTGAGTATGTGTCACAGGGTCAGCAGAGTAAATCAAAATGTCATCAAGATACACGACGACATACACCCCACAAATGTCTCTGAAAACATCATTGACGAAGTGTCCGAACGGCATTACCAGGTATTCAAAGTGACCAAGAGGTGTATTAAAGGCCGTTTTACATTAGTCACCGTTTCTTATGCGGACCAGATTATATGCCCCCCGGAGGTCAAGTTTAGTAAACCAGTGGGCTCCCAGTAGCTGATTAAACAGATCAGGAATGAGTGGAAGCGGATACTGGTTTTTTACAGTAATAGCGTTAAGCTCACGACAATCTATACATGGTCTGAGTCCACCATCTTTTTTTCCTACAAAGAAAAACCCAGCCCCTACAGGTGAAGTGGAGGGTCTAATAAAACCTTTTCGCAGGCTGTCTGCTATGTAGTCATTCATGGCTACACGCTCAGGACCAGAGAGGTTAAATATTCTCCCCTTAGGGAGGCGGGCACCTGGGACCAAGTCGATAGGACAGTGATACTCTCTATGAGGAGGTAGTTTCTCAGACTCCACTATGGAGAAGACATCTTCATAATCTCTGAGCGCATATGGAATAGAGGGGTTTTTAATTTTAACTTGGTTCACTGACAGTGACATACAGTTACTCTGACACCGTGGACTCCAGCGCACGATATCACCTAAGCGCCAGTCAATAACCGGATTATGCTGGTGCAACCATGGCATGCCTAACATAACCGGATTAGATAAATTATGTAGAACAAAAAATGATATCTGTTCGTTGTGTAATGCCCCCACTGACATAGTAATGTCTGCAGTAACAAACTCCACTCCACCCTGGATAATGGATGTACCATTGATCGCAGTGGTCTGAATAGGGGCATTAAGTCTTAGCAGTGGTACACAGAGATTCCTTGCGAGCAAAAAATCCATGAAATAGCCCGCAGAACCACAATCCACATAAGCCTTCACATACAGGGATTTATTAGAAAATGAGTGTGAGACGGGTAACAAAAGTTTAGCCGCATTTGCGGGCAATACCTGAGCCTCTGGGCCAGCACGACCAGAGCTGCCCAGAGGCCGACGTCCCAGGAATGTGGATCTCTGACGCTCAGCATTTCCCTGGCCTCCAGGCTGCAGCATGCTGGTGTAGGAAGATGGGAGTGTTCCTTCAGGCTGTGCTCTGGAGCAGGTGTTAGGCCAGGAAATCAGCTCAGACAGAAGAAGAAAAAAAAAAATTCAGGAGACTGCTTTTATATATGGTGAACATATACACAAAAAGCAAGTTTTTTTTCCTTGTATTATTTTGGGCCGGATATAATGTAACGTCCGTCTGCGGTCTGGGCTGCAGCCAGACAACACCCCGAGAAACACTGATACCCTTTACCCCTATACAGGGATCTGGATTTATAGCAGAGCCCAGGAGGTGCTGTCTGAATAGGAGCAGTGTCCAGAGCAGGACGGTCGCCAGAGAGGGAGTTCCAATACAGGACAAAAACGTGGTAGTATCCGGGTCTAAACCAGTCGGGCAGCAGGGTACAAAAACGTTAGGCAGAAGCAGAGTCAGAAGTCCAGGCCAAGGTCTGAGTCATAACCAGGAGGGCAGCAGAGATACAGAATCGTTAGGCAGAAGCAGAGTCAGAAGTC
This sequence comes from Dendrobates tinctorius, assembly GCF_039654945.1. Classification (NCBI taxonomy): domain Eukaryota; kingdom Metazoa; phylum Chordata; class Amphibia; order Anura; family Dendrobatidae; genus Dendrobates; species Dendrobates tinctorius. Next base: position 580,672 of record NW_027361721.1, on the reverse strand, counting down.
CAGGCCAAGGTCAGAGTCATAAATCAGGAGGGCAGCAGAGGTACAGAATCGTTAGGCAGAAGCAGAGTCAGAAGTCCAGGCCAAGGTCATAGTTATTCAACTATAGCAAGTAACACACAGGGGAACCAAGAATATATCCGGCGGCTTGCAAGACCATTCCCAAGGTATTTGAGGGATCAGGTCACCCCTCACAGGTTCCCGGACTGCTGATGTCATCAGTACCGCCCCAGGACCAGGCCAGATGATGATGCAGTAACCTTCTGATGACTGACAGAGGGGCGGAGCCTGCGCCCACCAGATGCCTGCACAGGTGCTCTTACTCTGTCAGCACCATAACTCACGGGCGAGTCACGGCGCCTCCTAGTGACCGCGCCCAGAACAGCAGACCCCGAATTAAAAGGCAACGTGACAGACCGGCGCCTCCTAGAGGCTAAAGCCGGGACAGTAGGCCCTGAGTCTGATGCGACGGAACCACGGCCCCTCCCAGTGGCCGAGGCAGGAACAGCCGTCCCTGAGTCTGACGACGAAGTGGCGGTCCGGCGCCTCCTAGTGGCCGCGATCGGAACAGCAGGCCCCAAGTCTGGCGGCGACGTGACACCGGCAGCCAGAACGAGCTGCAAAGCCACCAGGGAGGTAAAAAGGATGGTTTTACCAGTTATAGGGCGTGCTGGGTCTGCTGGACAATTGTTTCTCCAAGGATCATTGTGGATACAGGGACCTCATTGCTTACTGATCAGGCACCAGGAAGCCCTGGATGAGATCTGGAGTTTCCACTGTAGAGTCTCTGATACTTGCCTGGAGTTCATCCTGAGCCATCTGATTCATGAATACAATGCCAGTCCTGTAGTGAACATTGGCACCGATGTATAATGAAGCTCTGCAGATTCCCGAGGGCTGGTTAACTCTTCAGCCACTGCACAGGTCTCTGCTGATGTCAAGGGGTGGTCTCACGGTCCCCCTGACTATTGTGCTCAGTGCTATAATTGTGTCCCCTTTATGTTGAGGGCTGGTCCTGGCCTATGAATGGCTGATAACAGGGACCCATAGCTGCAGCACTGGAGTAGCGTGGGGGAGGGCGGTCCGCCCCAGGCGGCACGTGTGTGGGGGCGGCGCAGCAGCATGACAGCTCCTCGGCTGCTTTTAGGAAAGGCCCCAGCAGCCGTGTTGCTATGGTAACACTGTAGGACTACATTACCCGTCATGCCTCGGGCGTGCGTTCCTGGTATGACAGGAGGCTATGTGGAGGAGGCTATGTGGGCTCATACTGTATATAGGAGGCTATATGCAGCCTCATACTGCATATAGGAATCGATGTACAGGCTCATACTGTATATAGGATAAAGTACAAATATATCCCAAATACTGGAAAAAATTCTTCAAAGGCTCAACTCACTGGAAATATAGTAGCAAAAAAAATCTCATAAATGAGCTATTAAGCATCACAAGAGATCAAAATTGGAGTTTTTCAAGCTAAATAATTTATTTAGAATAATTAACAGAGCATAAATGCTAAATGCAAGTTACAGCAGACATAAACACAATATAAGTAAACCAGCACCTTGACAGTTAATAAAGTTTTTATCTGTATAAAACATGTAGTTTCTTTGCTTTCCTTTCACAAATAGAATGCATAGTAAACCGCAAACTCCCCATTTACATAATATGTATGCCCAGATATGGTTTTGCATACAATAAGTGCCCAGAGTAAACTGCTGAATATAAAGTGCATAAGTGCCTTGTATCAAATAAGCCTGGTAGGAGTTAAGTGTACACAGAGTAAAAACTGTCTATACAAATTCCAGAGTAAGATACAAGGACTGCATTAGAAAGTAACAACTTACATGTGTAGTGTATGTCTCTGTAAAACCTGCCGCCCCTACGCGCATCACACCGCAGCTTCCTCAGGAGGCGTGGTTTACAAGTGCCCCGGATCTAGTTTATATAGTGCGGTCAACCAATAAACCGCTCTCCCTAATAAATCTTGTAAAATTCAGGACCTGCGCTGTAGTGTCCACAATGACGTCAATAGTATCCAGTTCTAAACGTCCACAGCATTATCGGCGCATGCGCTGTTGAGTCCCCACTATGAACAGGGAGTCTATGATCAGCGCTCATCACCATGAAAGCGGCTCAAGCTGCAAAACAGCCAGAGACAACCACATACCAGACTGAGCATGTCAGACGGCTCCTAGGGAGGACAGAACTGGGCATGCGCTCAAGTGAGGACAAGAAAATAAAATAATTATGAAGAATAATAATCACTACTTAAAGTGATAGCAAGTGTTGAAAGTGAGGGGATAAAACATAATGATGCTGAAATAATTATAGCGGTGTGTATGAACCATTAAAGTGAATATGCCTGACATAGAGTGCAAAGGCACACACATATGTGTCAATTATAAGCACACTATGCACGCAATAAAAATTTTTTTTAACAATTAGCATAATGTGTATGCAGGCTATATGAAAGTGTATGTGCATCATATAACTATAACAACTATATATCATGTCTCTGTTAAAAAACAAATGTATATAAAAATAACACATGGCATTCAATACATACATCAAATATCATATATCATAAAGTAATTATACACACAATTATGTATAATGCATAATACATAGCACAAATACACAAAGAAAATTGTGAAAAAAATAAAAAATGAGTGAAAAAAATATATATAAAAATAAAACAAATAAAAATGTAAATGAAATAAACAAATTAAAAAAGAAAAAATGAATAAAAATGTGAACAAATAATATGAAATATTGAAGACCCAATGGGTACGAAAAGAGCCGTAGATTTCTTGTGAGAGGAGTGTTTCTTCATAAAATCTTGAAATGCCCTCAACAATGAATTCCATGCCAGATCATATATTGCGATGCGAAGATAGAGAACTGGAGTATAAGCACAGGAAAAATTAATTAAAAACAGAAAACTAAAACCAAGACTAAAAAGATACCCATACGATTTTTACAGAAAGGACCCAAAACCATTTCTCTCATTCAATCATTTTTTTTTTTGCTACTGTATATAGGAGGCTATGTGCAGGCTCATACTGTATATAGGAGGTAAACACTGCATTCAGGAGGCTATATGTGGGTGCTCATACTGTATATAGGAGGCTATATGCGGCCTCATACTGTATATAGGAAGCGAAGTACAGGCTCATACTGTATATAGGAGGCTATATGCGGCCTCATACTGTATATAGGAAGCGATGTGCAGGCTCATACTGTGTATAGAAGGGTAAATGCAGCCTCATACTGTATATAGGAGGAAAATACTGTATTCAGGAGGCTATATGTGGCCTCATACTGTATATGGGAAGCGATGTGCAGGCTCATACTGTATATAGGAGGCTATATGCGGCCTCATACTGTATGTAGGAGGCTATATGCGGCCTCATACTGTATATAGGAGGCTATATGCGGCCTCATACTGTATATAGGAGGCTATATGCGGCCTCATACTGTATATAGGAAGCGATGTGCAGGCTCATACTGTATATAGGAGACTATGTGCAGACTCATACTGTATATAGGAAGCGCTGTGCAGGCTCATACTGTATATAGGAGGCTATATGCGGCCTCATACTGTATATAGGAAGCAATGTGCAGGCTCATACTGTATATAGGAGGCAATTCAAAAGCAGGAAATATCCAGCTACAGATCCAGGGAAAAATTGTTAAAAACAAAAAATGAAGGAGAGCGATAAAGTGGCGCCTGTGTAAGGCCTCTTTCACACATCCGGTTTTTGTCATCCGGCACGATGCGGCAAAATTTTTAATAACCGGATCCAGCACCAGATCCGGTTTTGTCCCATAAGCTTTCATGGGCGCCGCATCGTGCTGGATGGTTATGCGTCGTGTCCGGTTGTTGCCGGACACGGCATAAATTAGCCGTCCGGTATCTGCAAAAAACGTTCCCTGCAATGCTTTTTGTCAGCGCCGGAACGGCTTTTTCCGCAGCGCATGCCCGGACTCTGTGAATGTTAACCCCACAAGTGCCCGGCGAGAGAGAGAGAGATCTCTCTCTGTCACCCGGACACTTGTGAGAGATCTCTCTCGCCGGGCACTTGTGGGGTTAACACTCACAGTGTCTGGGTGAGAGAGAGAGATCTCTCTGTGGGGTTAACCCCACAAGTGCCCGGCAAAAGAGAGAGATTCTCTTGCCTGGACACTAAGTGTTAACCCCCCATGTCTCTCTCTCTCCACCCCCCTCTCCTCTCCTCCCCTCCCCTCTCCTATCCTCTCCTCCCCTCACCTCCCTTTCAGCAGCTGTCTCATTGGCTGCCTCTGTCCACCTCGTCCTGCGGCTCCTTTAATAATGTCCGAGCCGTATCGTCTCGCCGCACACACATCCGGTGTCACCAGGGGTGGATTAAGGGTAGCCAGGGCCCGGGGCTGTTCAGACCCTGTGGGCCCCCCTCGTCACGTGACGGGGGTCACGAATCGTAGAGCCACACTCTACATAGAGAATAATGGGGCCTCCGACACCGAACTCCACCCGCAGAGCCACACTCCACATAGAGAATAATGGAGCCTCCAGCACCGACCTCCACCCGCAGAGCCACACTCCACATAGAGAATAATGGGGCCTCCAGCACCGACCTCCACCCGCAGAGCCACACTCCACATAGAGAATAATGGAGCCTCCGACACCGACCTCCACCCGCAGAGCCGCACTCCACATAGAGAATAATGGGGCCTCCAGCACTGACCTCCACCCGCAGAGCCACACTCCACATAGAGAATAATGGAGCCTCCAGCACCGACCTCCACCCGCAGAGCCGCACACCACATAGAGAATAATGGAGCCTCCGACACCGACCTCCACCCGCAGAGCTCCACTCCACATAGAGAATAATGGGGCCTCCAGCACCGACCTCCACCCGCAGAGCCACACTCCACATAGAGAATAATGGAGCCTCCGACACCGACCTCCACCCGCAGAGCCCCACTCCACATAGAGAATAATGGGGCCTCCAGCACCGACCTCCACCCGCAGAGCCGCACTCCACATAGAGAATAATGGAGCCTCCGACACCGACCTCCACCCGCAGAGCCTCACTCCACATAGAGAATAATGGGGCCTCCAGCACCGACCTCCACCCGCAGAGCCCCACTCCACATAGAGAATAATGGAGCCTCCGGCACCGACCTCCACCCGCAGAGCCGCACTCCACATAGAGAATAATGGAGCCTCCAGCACCGACCTCCACCCGCAGAGCCCCACTCCACATAGAGAATAATGGGGCCTCCAGCACCGACCTCCACCCGCAGAGCCACACTCCACATAGAGAATAATGGAGCCTCCAGCACCGACCTCCACCCGCAGAGCCACACTCCACATAGAGAATAATGGGGCCTCCAGCACCTACCTCCACCCGCAGAGCCGCACTCCACATAGAGAATAATGGGGCCTCCGACACCGACCTCCACCCGCAGAGCCGCACTCCACATAGAGAATAATGGAGCCTCCGACACCGACCTCCACCCGCAGAGCCGCACTCCACATAGAGAATAATGGAGCCTCCAGCACCGACCTCCACCCGCAGAGCCGCACTCCACATAGAGAATAATGGAGCCTCCGACACCGACCTCCACCCGCAGAGCCGCACTCCACATAGAGAATAATGGGGCCTCCAGCACCTACCTCCACCCGCAGAGCCGCACTCCACATAGAGAATAATGGGGCCTCCGACACCGACCTCCACCCGCAGAGCCGCACTCCACATAGAGAATAATGGGGCCTCCAGCACCTACCTCCATCCGCAGAGCCACACTCCACATAGAGAATAATGGAGCCTCCAGCACCGACCTCCACCCGCAGAGCCACACTCCACATAGAGAATAATGGGGCCTCCAGCACCTACCTCCACCCCGCAGAGCCGCACTCCACATACATGGCTGCTCTCTGTGCTGTGCGCACAGGACCTGTGATGAGGTCACAGGAGGGGAGGAGACAGGGGTCACATGATCGGGGGCCCTGACACCTTACCTCCTGTGATCTCATCACAAGCCTTTGCACGCTACCAGCAGCATCAGCGTTCACGCTACTTGTAGATGCTGCTGGTAGCAGAGCACATAATGCCGCCCCCACGGTCACTCACTTTTAGGTGGGGAGAAGATGGAGTGCCATTGCAGCAGCCAGCAGGAATGTGGTGGGGGCCCCCTTAGAAGCTCTTGTGGTGGGGGCCCCGGGGCTGAAGCCCCGCCTGTCCTGCCTATAATCCGGCCCTGCGCGGTGGCGGATTATAATGGGGCAATTTACTGGCCTGGGCTGTGGGCCCCTTAACCCCACTGGGCCCGGGGCAACTGCCCAAATTGACCTCATTATAATCCGCCACTGGGTGTCACGGCTGCAGGCCGGATCCGGCGGCCCGGCTTTTCGCCGCACGCCGCCGGACCCCACACACCGGATGTGTGAAAGTAGCCTAAAAGGTTTTGTAACTGCTGCGACTCTAGATACCAACCACAAGGAAATCGAAAGGATTATAAATATTTGTGATAGACTCACGCTGAAAAAACCAAGATGTGGGAGAAAAGCTAGTCACTTATTAATGAGACAAATAGAAGAATATTTAATAGGTAAAACCTGACAAGAATAAACAATAAACTGCAGTTAACCCAATCGTGGGGATAAATAGCTGAGAAATAAATAGTGATTAGTATATCTTAATGAATATATTGCAACTCGCCCAGTACAAAGCTGTGAAAAAAATGGTAGTTAATGGAAATAGTAAGTATTGCACTCAAACAGTTGATTAACCAAGGAGAGATGGCATGTACCCGAATAGAATTCTCCTAGAAGTAAAGGGTTAATATGTACATAGAACACAATTGGGTGAAAATATTAAATGGTCATAAGCAATATGTCCCAGACCTGAAGAAAGAAGCTGAGTTTTCTGAAACGCGTTGGTTTCGACCCTTTTTGCCACCTGTACCTCCATCTAGCAGCAGTTACGCGGCACCATGTGATCCACCGCGTCACACAGCTCCTGCTCCTACTGCACATCTGCCGGGATGCAGCTATCGACCAGAGTGACCGGATCCCTGCCGACAGCTGGAGCGCAGGAGCGCTGGTCTCACACTACACCTCGGCATATCGCCGCATCTCCCAGGTCCGACCTTTACTGCACCAGCCAGAACGCAGTCACCGGATTCTACGCAGACCATCGGAGGTATTGTGAGTATCAACACTCACATACAACTATATATGGTGAAATCACCTTGTACTGTTCAGCGCTCTATTTCACAGGGCACGAGCCCTCCACTCATTGGAGAAAGTACTTGGTGTATCCGTCATCGGCCGGGGCAGCTCTCCCCACGGCTATAGACATTGGAATATTTTATGAATGCAGGTTTATACCAAGCATTATCTATGGACTAAGGATATAATCACACTCTTTATGTCGGGACATATCGCTCATGACCATTTAATATTTTCACCCAATTGTGTGTTCTGTGTACCAATTAACCCTTTACTTCCTGCTGCTCTTATTTGCAGCCTCTAGGAGAATTCTATTCGGGTACATGCCATCTCTCTTGGTTAATCAACTGGTTGAGTGCAACAAAACTTAATGGAAATAGTAACTACCATTTTTTTTTCACCGCTTTGTACTGGGCGAATTGCAATATATTTATTAAGATATACTAATCACTATTTATTTCTCAGCTATTTATCCCCACGATTGGGATAACTGCAAATTATTGTTTATTCTTGTCAGGTTTTACCTATTACCGTATATACTCGAGTATAAGCCGACCCGAGTATAAGCCGAGGCACCTACTTTTGCCACGAAAAACTGGGTAAACTTATTGACTTGAGTATAAGCCGGGTGTGCATTGACCACTCATCCCTACCGTGGTATGCATGTTTCCCCCGTCCCTGTCATTGTATGCATGGCTCCTTATCCCCTATCTTTGTATGTATGATTCCTGTTAAGAAAAAAAACCATCCTATTTACCTGCCTGCGCGCCGTCGGTGGCACTGCATCTTGTTCCGGCCATATAACATGGATAATTCTTGGTAATGACAGTGAATATTTAGAACATTCATTACTGTGCACTTTATACACATTATACATTCCTGCAGCTCAGTGGCGTAGCAACTGTTTGTGGCGCCTGGGGCGGTCGAAAAATTTGCCGCCCCTTTGGTTGTTGATATTCCGGAAGCATCCGAAGAGCCCACACTACACTCAAAGATCTAATTTTTAGTCTACTACTAACTCTGCTGTTATTATTTCTAATTTTCTAGACTTTCATCTTCTTGCAGTTCTCTATATATATGTATGTGTTAGCTTGATGACCCTACTGAACCTCCACCACTGCCCTGCATAGAGCCGCACCATAAAACAGTGTAAGGAGACCCACGTGTCCTCCCCCTGCACAGACCCACAGTGCACTCCCTACAGAGCCCTCATGTTCTCCCCTTGCACAGCCCCCCATGTCCTCCCCTACACAGCCTCCCCATGTACCCCCCAGCACAGTCTCCCATGTCCTCCCCTACACAGCCTCCCCATTTACCCCCCCTGCACAGCCCCCCCATGTCCCTCCTACAGAGCCCCCATGTCCTCCCATGCACAGCCCCCCCATGTCCTCCCCTGCACAGCCCATGTCCTCCCCTACAGAGTCCCCCCATGTCCTCCCCTACAGAGTCCCCATGTCCTCCCCTACAGAGTCCCCCCATGTCCTCCCCTACAGAGTCCCCCCATGTCCTCCCCTACAGAGTCCCCCCATGTCCTCCCCTACAGAGTCCCCCCATGTCCTCCCCTACAGAGTCCCCCCATGTCCTCCCCTACAGAGTCCCCCCATGTCCTCCCCTATAGAGTCCCCCCATGTCCTCCCCTACAGAGTGCCCCCCATGTCCTCCCCTACAGAGTCCCCCCATGTCCTCCCCTACAGAGTCCCCCCATGTCCTCCCCTACAGAGTCCCCCCATGTCCTCCCCTACAGAGTCCCCCCATGTCTTCCCCTACAGAGCCCCCCATGTCCTCCCTCTACAGAGCCCCCCCATGTCCTCTCCCTACAGAGCCCCCCCCCCATGTCCTCTCCCATACTGTATATAGGGCTCAGGATGAACTCCAGGCAAGTATCAGAGACTCCACAGCGGAAACTCCAGATCTCATCCAGGGCTTCCTGGTGCCTGATCAGTAAGCAATGAGGTCCCTGTATCCACAATGATCCTTGGAGAAACAATTGTCCAGCAGACCCAGCACGCCCTATAACTGGTAAAACCATCCTTTTTACCTCCCTGGTGGCTTTGCAGCTCGTTCTGGCTGCCGGAGCCTGCAGCTCTTCCTGTCGAGTGATCACGTGGTACTGCTCATTAAGGTAATGAATATGCGCTCCACGCCTAAGGGAGCGGAGAGGCGTGCAGGCATGTGAGTATGGTGTGCTGGAAGCTGGTGGCCTCTGTGACCTGCTGCTCCCCTCCTCTGCCGGCTTTCTGGGACCGTGACTCGTGTACAAGCCAAGGGGGGGTGTTTACAGCACAAAAAAAGTGCTGAAAAACTCGGCTTATACACGAATGTATACGGTAAATATTCTTCTACTTGTCTCTTTAATAAGTGACTACCTTTTCTCCCACTTCTTGTTTTTTCGAGTCTATCAAATATTTAAAAACAAAAAATATATTGAAAAAATGTTCAAAAAACCATAAAGAAAATGATGTGTCAGACTTTCTCTTGATGAAATGTATCACTCTGCGGTGGATTAGGCTGTGAAGCTGGTGAAAATACCGAGAGGAGAGGGCTTCAGTGACATGACTACTGAAGACGGAAACACCCTTCAGCAAGTGAAGAAGAGGATGAGGAACAGTTTGAACAACGGGTTTAAGAAGAGGAGGAGGTTGGCCTAACACTTGATCGACTTGTAATCATGGTCATAATGGACAATGTACTTCATCGATTGGCTGAGGAATAGGACTTCCGTATGGTTCATAAGAAGCAGAACCAGCATCTCTCCATGACTATGTTCATCACTCGAACAAGAGGTTGGTTACGCATTTAGTGGTAGCAAAAGTTACGGATGAGGCTGAAGATACTACTGCCTCACCTGAAGAAGCTCCTGATGAAGTGGTGCCAATAGGAGAGCTGTAATGCTCTTCCATGCTGTGCAGTACAGTACTGTACATTCATCCCATTTTCATCACCTTCAATCATCAGTACTACACAGATAATTCATCATCTTCATCATGTAGAATTTGTTTAAGAACATAAGTAGTGTTTATAAAAAGGTGCAAAAGGTTAATAAGGAACTGGGGTCATTTAATAAGGGACTGGTAATGATAAATAAGTGTGTGGGAGGGGTTTGAAAATCCTTAAAATATATAAATGCTAAAATAAATGTAAATTTCTTACTTGGCGGATTTTCAACTATCGTGTTGGAGGTTTAGAATGTAATGCCCGCGATAAGTGGGGGATCATTGTGTGTGATTGCTGTGGATTATATTCACTTTTTGCAGTGGTTTTGAGGCTCTTTTTAAGGCAGATTCCAGGCAGAATTTAAAACCAATTGGGGGCAATATGAAAATAACACCTGACACCAGATAAAAAGGGGAGAAGTTGACTCAATCTTTGCAAAGTATGTCTCTGTGCCACACTAAGCATGGAGAAAATAAAGAGAAGATGAGAACTGTGAGGACTTGAGAACCAAAATTGTTGAAAGATATCAACAATCTCAAGGTTGGGCGTGGCTATGCCGTGAACGGAAGAGGACGCTGGCTAGGAGAGCTCCTCATCATCCTGCTGGATCCTGGACCCTATATAAGATATAGTTTGTGACGCCACCTGTGGTATTCGGCAATTGATAGCCGACGCTGCTTAAAAAGACCGCTGAGGCTGATGGTGATGCAGCAGAGTTGGTACAGCTCTCCACAGGTAGAGCTAAGTCCCAGGGCAATTATATTATAAAAGATGGTGATGATGGATGTAATGCAGGGCTGAGGTGATGCAGCAAATAAACAGGAGAACACAGCGCGGTGCAGTCTTTACGCTTTTACTCACATTTTGAGTTGCAAACCAGGGCACTGAGTACAGATGGTAATGGAGATCCAGCCAGCCTGGAAGCAATTTAGGATCCACTAAGCCAGATGGGTTGGAGGCCTCCTTTCTGCGCTTTCCCATGAGGTCTAAAGCTATGCTCAGTCCTCTGTTCCTTACGGTTCTTTAGTCCTTGCCTGTATGGCAGGCAGCTTGAGCCTTTCATAGGTGTCACTCCTTCGTGGTGGCTCCGGCTCTGGTATGCTGCTCTGCGTTCAGGTGTGTGATGGGGTCAGGAGGCCTGCAGTCTCCTGCCCTCCGGATTTGGCTGCTGGGACTGTTGTACCCGTGCAGCCACGGACTCTGGCGTCCAGTGTCAAGCACTCTTCGCTGGGGTGAGCTTGGTCACAGCTCCAAACTTAATGTGTATGGCGGTGTAGCACTATAGCACCTTATATTACTGGGTCATATTATAGTAATTTATATCTTGGCATATTTTAGTATATGTAAACTTTCATTTGTATTTATCCCTCATATTTTGCAGTACTCTGCAATTCATCCATAGCACTGCAGTACTTTTTGTATAACATTATTTCTTGGTTATACTTGTATATTCATTTATTTTCAATGTGCATAGTATGTTTTGTCCTCTAGCACTTTATAGTACTGAATCATTTACAGTGGATTTAATTCTATATCTTGCAATACTTTTCACTTTTGCACAATTTTTGTTTTACAGCACTATAGCACTTTTTAGTGCAATTTTTAGAATATTATGGTAGTACTTTCCACAATATTATTGTCTACACTATATATTTAACTTACACATTATTAATAGAAAAAAGTTTTTTGAGCGAAAAAAATGTTTAAAAAAGTTTTTTGAGCGATATATTTTAGCACTTAGCATTTTTTTTACATATTTTTTATTTATTTTTTTCTGGTGCTGATATTATACAAATTTTGGCAAGATGTATTGATTTATTTATTGTATGTATTCAGATTTTATATTTTAGCACTTAGCACTTTTTGATATATATTTTGTATTCTATTTTTTGTGTTTATATTATACTAATTTTGGCAAGATGTATTGATATATTTATTATTCAGATTTTTATGTCATCACATTATAATTTGGTATACAATATATATATTTATAATTTTGGCTTTCCATCATTTTTTCATGCTGGATCCGTTTTTTCTCATAGACTTGTATTAGTGACAGATTGTGACGGATGGCCACACGTTTCATCCGTCGTCCAACGGATCCGTCAGAAAATCTCTGTCCGTCGGCCGGAGACATGGGACAGATGAACGTTTTTTGTGTACGTCGAAAAGTCGGATAGCGACGGATTCCGTCTTTTAAAACTGAGCATGACCGGAATAATTTTTCTTCCTTTATTTTAACCCCTGCGGCTGCTTTTTCTATTCTGGCACAAAATCCCTCTCTCTCTCTCTCTCTCTCTCTCCAGAATTCCGTTTCTTTAATTCCTACAGCAAGGCTGCTACAACGGATCAGTCATAAAAACGGATCCAGTGCATCAGTTTTTTGCAATATACGCAGGATCCGTCCACTTGACGGATCTGAACACTTTGACGGATTGTGACTGATTGCAAAAGACTGGAGTGTGAAAGGGGCCTTAAGAAGCGAGATGTGGATGAGAAAAGGCGGTGGATCCGTTGCCAACCGTTAATTGACGGAATCCGCCAACGGATCCTCCTTTTTATACTGAGCATGCCCGAATGAATGTCCTTTCATGATATTTAACCCCAAATCCCACTCTGGCAGCTAAATATCTCTCTCTCGTGAAACAGGCCTTACTTTAAATTTCATGCACTAGCGTCTAAAGCGGATCCGTACAAAAAACGGATCCAGTTGCATCCGTTTGCCACAAAACGGAAACGGATCCGTTTTTGCACACTGGCGGATTTTGACTAACGCCAGAAAACTGAAGTGTGAAACAGGCCTAAGAGAAAGAAAAGACTCAATCTGAGAAGAGGTCACCTATAAGGTACCAGGATGTACATTTTTAGCTATTGGTACTGACTGCGTCTCATCAGTACTATGGTTCCTGTATAGTCCACAGTCTGATAAAGACTGATAACTCCCAGCATCTCCTTACCATTGTTAAGGACATACTGGGAGTTGTAGGTTCATGAGATACAAATGTATATGGGCTTGACTTAGAAGGATTCAGCTCATCAGTTATTAATCACATGATGTCATACACCTAATGGAAAAGGGAAGAATTAGCTGGGTAGAGATGCAAAATGGGCGCCTTCGGCTTCATCTGCCTTGGGCACCCAAAATACTTTGTTTCAGCCCTGAATCCCCTCGTGTATCTGAATGGGAGGAAGAGTGTGAACTTGTGCTAATTGTGCAGTCACACTTTGTCATCTCTGCTCCGTCCTGTCTTCCAGCGCAGGGTTAAATTGCTCTGACTTCATATCTGGCTTCATGGCTTGATCATAGATGCTGGATCCTGATCCCCAACAAAATATCACCAACCGAAGATTGTGAAAGAAACACACAAAACACTTTTATTGGATGTTAAATTGACCAAATTTTATTCCAAATCTCATCATTATTATTTCTTTCAGTGTCTGAAATTTAGAATCAGCCAATTACTATGAAAGAGACACTGAAAATGGCAGAACCCCCGACTCACGAAGAATCGTCCTTCAGCACTCAGGAGAGGAAAAACCCCCTGTGGTGGAAACCTCTAGGGAACCATGGCTGCAGGACTGCCCTTCCCTTGGGCTTAGAAGGTTAGTGCCAACATGTAACAGCAAATTGTACCTGAATTTGTACATTGTGTCATATTTGTTTTGGAGAAGCCTAATGCGACCTCTCCAGGCCGTACACATAAAGTGAAGGCGGCCAGTACCGGACGTGAGGGAGATCTGGCTGCAACATCTGTCACCCCATTGATCTGGCTGGCTAGGCGGTATGGCTGATCTGGCTGGCTAGGCGCTATGGCTGATCTGGCTGGCTAGGCGGTGTCCCCTTCCTCCCATTGTGGAGTGATGAAGCTCCAGGTCTCCAGACACATCAAGTATGGCTCCGTCTACGGCTGAATGACTTGTGGTTCTGGAATCTTCTCCTGCATCATAGATGCATGTGTTTATGACATCAGCGCAGTTGCCATAGTTATCACAGGTGTTTTATACTGTGGTTTCATTGGCTAGAAAGTCCCTCTCAGTGTTCCAAAAAATTAACCCTTGAATGACTGGTATTGTGCCTTTCTCCAGAAACCTGTAAAATAAACTTGTCACTAGACAGGACCATTATCATTATTATATTTTAAAGTTGCCCCAACCAAAGTCTAATAAGTGAGCGCATCTAGAGTTGATGTGTAACAAGCGCAATCATTCCATTAAGCCCTACTAAATGCATAAATGCACAATATGAGAACAGAGCAGTCTCATAGAAAATTAATGATACCAAGGTAAATGCAGTTAGATAAAGGATGCTATATAGGGGCTCATACTGTATATAGGAGCTATATGGGGACTCACACTGTATATAGGAGGCAAACACTGTATTCAGGAGGCTATATGTGGGCTCATACTGTATATAGGAAGCGATTTGCAGGCTCATGCTGTTTATAGGAAGCGATGTGCAGGCTCATACTGTACATAGGAGGCTATGTGGATGCTCATACTGTTTATAGGAAGCAATGCGCAGGCTCATACTGTACATAGGAGGCTATATGTGGATGCTCATACTGTATATAGGAGGCTATATGCGGCCTCATACTGTATATAGGAAGTGATGTACAGGCTCATACTGTATATAGGAGGCTATGTGCAGGCTCATACTGTATATAGGAAGCAATGTGCAGGGTCATACTGTATATAGGAGGCAAAAACTGTATTCAGGAGGCTATATGTGGGTGCTCATACTGTATATAGGAGGCTATATGCGGCCTCATACTGTTTATAGGAAGCGATGTGCAGGCTCATACCTTACATAGGAGGCTATATGTGGCCTCATACTGTATATAGGAAGTGATGTGCAGGCTCATACTGTATATAGGAGGCTATGTGGGCTCATATTGTATATAGGAAGCAATGTGCAGGCTCATACTGTATATAGGAGAATATATGCGGCCTCATACTGTGTATAGAAGGCTATATGCGGCCTCATACTGTATACAGGAGGCTATGTGGGCTCATACTGTATATAGGAGGCTATATGCAGCCTCATACTGTATATAGGAAGCGATGTACAGGCTCATACTGTATATAGGAGGCTATGTGCAGGCTCATACTGTATATAGGAAGCAATGTGCAGGCTCATACTGTATATAGGAGGTAAACACTGCATTCAGGTGGCTATATGTGGGTGCTCATACTGTATATAGGAGGCTATATGCGGCCTCATACTGTATATAGGAAGCGAAGTACAGGCTCATACTGTATATAGGAGGCTATATGCAGCATCATACTGTATACAGAAGGCTATATGTGGGTGCTCATACTGTATATAGGAGGCTATATGTGGCCTCATACTGTATATAGGAAGCGATGTGCAGGCTCATACTCTATATAGAAGGCTATATGGGGACTCACACTGTATATAGGAGGCAAATACTGTATTCAGGAGGCTATATGTGGGCTCATACTGTATATAGGAAGCGATTTGCAGGCTCATACTGTTTATAGGAAGCGATATGGAGGCTCATACTGTACTTAGGAGGCTATGTGGATGCTCATACTATTTATAGGAAGCAATGCGCAGGCTCATACTGTACATAGGAGGCTATATGTGGGTGCTCATACTGTATATAGGAAGTGATGTACAGGCTCATACTGTATATAGGAGGCTATGTGCAGGCTCATATTGTATATAGGAAGCAATGTCCAGGCTCATACTGTATATAGGAGGCAAAAACTGTATTCAGGAGGCTATATGTGGGTGCTCATACTGTATATAGGAGGCTATATGTGGCCTCATACTGTATATAGGAGGCGATGTGCAGGCTCATACTGTATATAGGAGGCTATGTGGGCTCATATTGTATATAGAAGCAATGTGCAGGCTCATACTGTATATAGAAGGCTATATGTGGCCTCATACTGTATACAGGAGGCTATGTGGGCTCATACTGTATATAAGAGGCTATATGCAGCCTCATACTGTATATAGGAATCGATGTACAGGCTCATTGTCATGATCTCAGTGCGGGTTTGACTCGCACACGTGGGGTTAATGTTTGGAACCAGTGATGATGACTGGCATTTCTGGGGTTAAAGGTTGTGATCCCAATGCAGGCTTACCTGCACACCTGGGGCTATGATTGTGGCCTCTCCCTGGGTCTGGGGGAGGCTTCTTATAGCCTCAGGACGCTCCCATCCCTGTCAGTTATACTCTTGCCCTTGGCATTTGTGTGGTGACCCCTGAGTGTGTTTGTGCTGTGTTCTGGTTACTTGATTCTCTGTGTATGACTCGGTCTGTTCTCTGGATATCGCTTTGGATTCTGCCTGGTACCTTATATGTCTGTTTGGTTTTGATCTCTGCTTGGCCCTGATTATCCGCTCTGTCTCATTCCTGGTACTGTACTGTGATCCTGTGTATGACCTTTGGCTTTGTCTGACCTCCCGTCTGTTTATTCCTCCTGTACCTCGTTTAGCACTGCTTCTGTACTCAGGACACGCGTACTGGCTCTATGAGCAAGTGTAGTGCGGTGTTTCTGACATTATAACTGACCCTTTCAGTTTTTGTTTTTTTTTGTTTTTTTCTGAAGAAAAAAAAAAAAGTGTGTGTTATCCTCATGGATCCCATACAAGCCTTGGCTGATCAGGTCAAGCACCTGACCCAAATGTTCCATAAGCTCAATGTGGAACAACGCACGATGGCCCATACCCAGCAACAGTTGGTGGTTACTGTGCAGGGGGCTGTTGATGCAGGGGCTTCTGGTTCTGGGGGTAGGGATGTGTCATTAGCGTCCCCCGAATCTCCGGTCAAGTTACCAGAACTTTTCTCAGGGGATAAAAAGGAGTTCAGGTCTTTCAGAGAAGGATGCAAGCTTTTTTTTTTCTCTAAGGCCCCGCTCCTCTGGGGATGAGTTCCAGAGGGTGGGGGTCATTATTTCCCTACTTCGGGGGGCTCCGCAAGCATGGGCTTTCTCTCTGTCTTCCTCTGCTCCTGAACGTATGTTAGTGAACGCATTCTTTGAGGCCCTCGGGCACATTTATGATGAACCTGACCGAGTGCGATTGGCAGAGGACATGGTGATGAGTGTCTGTCAGGGGAAACACACAGCTGAGTGGTTTTGTTCTGAGTTCCGCCGCTGGGCGGCAGAGGTCTCTTGGAGCGACGCCGCACTCCGAGGACTCTTTCGCAGAGGCTTGTCCGAGCGGCTGGGTGCCTTGGCGTTACATCCCCCACCTAACTCTCTCGAGGACGCCATGTCAGACCGCAGCCACAAATTTCATGTGGCGGCCGTGATTTTTAGCAGCTGACAGCGTGAAGAGGATTACTGATCGTGCATCCCACTACAGGGTTCGGCCGTTCTGGCATTTTCCAGAAATGCCCGATGGCCAGTCCGGCCCTGGGTGTGATAAGCTGCAGTAATGTGTTTAGCTTTGGATGCAAATGTGGTAGGGGCCGGGCTTCGGGGGTGGACCACTGCTTACCCTGCGGTGCATGTTTGTGGTCGTCAGGAGGACGACGAATAAAATCCGGAACTGTTACAAGTGAAATCTGTCTCCGCCTCGTCCTTGAAATGCCTGGTATCTGTATCATCCGGACAGGGTAAGCAGTGGTCCACCCCTGCATGGGGGGCGTTCTGTACACGATTTTTAAACGTTTTCGCGCCGAAAATCGCGGCAAAAATGCTTAAAAATCGCTACGTGGGCACACAGCCTAAGGCTGTGTTCACACGTAGCATTTTTTTGCGTTTTCGCTGCGATTTTAAATGCACGATTTTGCTGCAAAAACACAAAAAAAAGCATCCCATGCAATCCTATAGCATTCCGCACATGCTTTCCTAATGCTGCGGATTTTTCCGTGGCGGAATTGCATTGCGGAAAGATACGCAGCATGCTCATTCTTTGTGCAGAATCGCGGGAATTCCGCCCATATAGGAATGCATTGTTCTGCTTTCTTTCCGCATGAGGCTATGCTCACCATGCAAAAAGTAAGCAGATTATTTGCGGATTGTACCCACTGTTTGGAAGAGAGGAGATTCTCCTCCAGGCTCTGGGTACCATATACCTGTAAAAAATAGAATTAAAATAAAAATAGTGGTGATATTCTCACCTTCCGATGTCCCTTGCAGCGTCACCAGGCCTCAGCGATGCTCCGGGCAGGTCCCGTTCCAAGTGATGCATTGCGACAATGACCTTTGACGACGTCGCAGTCTCGCGACGGACTATTTTATGAATGCAGGTTTATACCAAGCATTAACTATGGACTAAGGTTATAATCACACTCTTTATGCCGGGACATATTGCTCATGACCATTTAATATTTTCACCCAATTGTGTGTTCTGTGTACCAATTAACCCTTTACTTCCTGCCGCTCTTATTTGCAGCCTCTAGGAGAATTCTATTCGGGTACATGCCATCACTCTTGGTTAATCAACTGGTTGAGTGCAAAACTTAATGGAAATAGTAACTACCATCTTTTTTTCACAGCTTTGTACTGGGCGAATTGCAATATATTTATTAAGATATACTAATCACTATTTATTTCTCAGCTATTTATCCCCACGATTGGGCTAACTGCAAATTATTGTTTATTCTTGTCAGGTTTTACCTATTACCATATATACTCGAGTATAAGCCGACCCGAGTATAAGCCGAGGCACCAACTTTTGCCACGAAAAACTGGGTAAACTTATTGACTTGAGTATAAGCCGGGTGTGCATTGACCACTCATCCCTACCGTGGTATGCATGTTTCCCCCGTCCCTGTCATTGTATGCATAGCTCCTTATCCCCTATCTTTGTATGTATGATTCCTGTTAAGAAAAAAACCATCCTATTTACCTGCCTGCGCGCCGTCGGTGGCACTGCATCTTGTTCCGGCCATATAACACGGATAATTCTTGGTAATGACAGTGAATATTTAGAACATTCATTACTGTGCACTTTATACACATTATACATTCCTGCAGCTCAGTGGCATAGCAACTGTTTGTGGCGCCCGGGGCGGTCGAAAAATTTGCCGCCCCTTTGGTCGTTGATAGAGTTGAGCGACTTTTGGTTTTTTAGGGTCGAGTTTCGTTTCGTGAAACCCGACTTTTCCAAAAGTCGGGTCGAGCAAGATCGTCCGATTATAGGGAAAAGTCGGGGTCGTCCCGAAACACGAAACCCAATATAAGTCAATGGGGAATAAAAGTCGGCAGTGAGAGGCTGACAGGAAACACACCTACAGTGCCCATTTGAATGCCAAAAGCATCAATTCTTCTTACTTAAGCTTGTCAACCTTAATTAACTTCATAATTAGAGTTGAGCGATACCATCCGATACTTCAAAGTATCGTATCGGATGGTATCGGCCGATCTTTAAAAAAAGTATCGGTATCGCCGATTCCGATACCGGAAGTCCCATTCAAGTCTATGGGACTTCCGGTATCGGAATAAGAAAAACCCTTTCCTGCCCTTGTACAGCCTCTCTGGGGTCTGTACGGGCCTTTCGGGGGGCTGTGCCGGCCTGCCAGGGGGTCTGTGCAGGCTCCGGTGGTCTGTGCCGGCCTGCCGGTGGTCTGTGCAGGCTCCGGGGGGCTGTGCCGGCCTGCCGGGGGGCTGTGCCGGCCTGCCAGGGGGTCTGTGCAGGCTCCGGTGGTCTGTGCCGGCCTGCCGGTGGTCTGTGCAGGCTCCGGGGGGCTGTGCCGGCCTGCCGGGGGGCTGTGCCGGCCTGCCGGGGGGCTGTGCCGGCCTGCCGGGGGGCTGTGCCGGCCTGCCGGTGGTCTGTGCAGGCTCCGGGGGTCTGTGCAGGCATCGTCCGATGGGACTACAAGTCCCATCTGGCGATGCCTGCTACCATGACAGTGATTGACACATTAGCCAATGATGGGACAGTAGTAGTCCCATCATCCGGCTAATGTGTTAAATGTAAAAAAAAAAAAAAAAAAAAATTACATGCTACATTCATACTACATACTACATACATGCTACATTCATACTACATACTACATACATGCTACATTCATACTACATGCAACATACATACTACATATATACTACATGCATGCTACATACATACTACATGCATGCTACATACATACTACATGATACATACTACATATATACTACATGCATGCTACATACATACTACATATATACTACATGCATGCTACATACATACTACATGCTACATGCATGCTACATATATACTACATACATGCTACATATATACTACATACATACTACATATATACTACATGCATGCTACATACATACTACATATATACTACATGCATGCTACATATATACTACATACATGCTACATATATACTACATACATACTACATATATACTACATGCATGCTACATACATACTACATATATACTACATGCATGCTACATACATACTACATGCTACATGCATGCTACATACATACTACATACATGCTACATATATACTACATACATACTACATATATACTACATACATACCACATACATACTACATGCATGCTACATATATACTACATGCATGCTACATACATACTACATATATACTACATGCATGCTACATACATACTACATGCTACATGCATGCTACATACATACTACATGCTACATACATACCACATATATACTACATACATACAATACATTCATACAATACATACATAGACATACAGTACATATAACATAGAGTAACATACTTACCAATACTTGTCACATTGTTCCCCGAAGCCATTGTCGTCTACGGAATAAATATTAACATAACAAACCACAAAAATACTCACCCACGATCCGAAGCAGTCCACGAGTGTGTCCCACGACGATCTTGGGTAGAGAACTGCAGCATCAGCTGATGCTGCCGTTCTCTACGGGCTGCAGGAATCCAATGACGGAAGGTAGGTATCCTTCCGCACTGTATTCCTCCGCCACTTAAAAAAAAAAAAAGTCCCTAGTCTCACTTTATGCCATTGCTGTGTGGGAATTTCCCACACAGCAATGGCATAAAGTGAGACTAGGGACTTTTTTTTTTTTAAGTGGCGGAGGAATACAGTGCGGAAGGATACCTACCTTCCGTCATTGGATTCCTGCAGCCCGTAGAGAACGGCAGCATCATCTGATGCTGCCGTTCTCTACCCAAGATCGTCGTGGGACACACTCGTGGACTGCTTCGGATCGTGGGTGAGTATTTTTGTGGTTTGTTATGTTAATATTTATTCCGGAAAGACAATGGCTTCGGGGAACAATGTGACAAGTATTGGTAAGTATGTTACTCTATGTTATATGTACTGTATGTCTATGTATGTATTGTATGAATGTATTGTATGTATGTAGTATATATGTGGTATGTATGTAGCATGTAGTATGTATGTAGTATGTATGTAGCATGCATGTAGCATGTAGTATGTATGTAGCATGCATGTAGTATATATGTAGTATGTATGTAGCATGCATGTAGTATATATGTAGCATGTATGTAGTATGTATGTGGTATGTATGTAGCATGTAGTATATATGTAGCATGCATGTAGTATATATGTAGTATGTATGTAGTATGTATGTAGTATGTATGTAGCATGTATGTAGTATATATGTAGTATGTATGTAGTATATATGTAGCATGTATGTAGTATATATGTAGTATGTATGTAGTATATATGTAGCATGCATGTAGTATATATGTAGTATGTATGTAGTATATATGTAGTATGTATGTAGTATATATGTAGCATGCATGTAGTATATATGTAGTATGTATGTAGTATATATGTAGCATGTATGTAGTATGTATGTAGCATGCATGTAGCATGTAGTATGTATGTAGCATGCATGTAGTATATATGTAGTATGTATGTAGCATGCATGTAGTATATATGTAGCATGCATGTAGTATGTATGTGGTATGTATGTAGCATGTAGTATATATGTAGCATGCATGTAGTATGTATGTAGTATGTATGTAGTATGTATGTAGCATGCAGTATGTATGTAGTATGTATGTAGTATATATGTAGTATGTATGTAGCATGCATGTAGTATGTATGTAGCATGCATGTAGTATGTATGTAGCATGCATGTAGTATGTATGTAGCATGCATGTAGTATGTATGTAGTATATATGTAGTATGTATGTAGCATGTAGTATGTATGTAGTATTTTTTTTTTTTTTTTTTTTTTTTTTAACATTTAACACATTAGCCGGATGATGGGACTACTACTGTCCCATCATTGGCTAATGTGTCAATCACTGTCATGGTAGCAGGCATCGCCCGATGGGACTTGTAGTCCCATCGGACGATGCTTGCACAGACCCCCGGACATCAGCACAGCCCCCCGGCAGGCCGGCACAGCCCCCCGGCAGGCCGGTACAGACCCCCACAGGGTGCACAGCCCCCCGGCAGGCCGGCACAGCCCCCCGGCAGGCCGGCAGAGACCCCGGGCAGTCCACACAGCCCCCCGGCAGGCCGGCACAGCCCCCCGGCAGGCCGGCAGAGACCCCCGGAAGGCCCGAAATGACGGCGCATCATGATGCGCACACACCGCGCATCATGATGACGTCAGGCCGTCAATCAACTGAACTTCCGATTCCGATGCCGAATTCCGATATTGAAAAAATATCGGAAGTCGGTATCGGAATTCCGATACAGCAAGTATCGGCCGATACCCGATACTTGCGGTATCGGAATGCTCAACACTATTCATAATACAAGTTACGCTCTGAAAAATGGGGGTTATTTGGCTAAAGTTGTGGGGGGGGGGGCTGGCTCCAGGTTTTCATGTGCCCTGGGCGAAAGAGCGCCCCTTTAACACATACCAAAACTCATCATGCTCCGATACGGCAGAGAAATAGCGGTATAGTACAATGAAAAATACTTCACTTTTTACATCTCATGACGAGGCCCATCTATTTCTCCATACAGAATCATTGGTCCCATATAATGTTTGAAACAGTATATGATGAGCTCCACATAATGCTACAGTATATGTTGGTCCCCATGGATGAAGCTCCACTGTCTTATGGGCCCAAATAACGCTCCAAACATAATGGGCCCCATTTCTAATGCTCTAGTGTATAATGGGCCCTGTAAATGCTGCTCCAGTGTCTGATGTCCACCTTTGGAATGTTCCAGTGTATGGTGGGCCCCATCTATCATTCTCCAGAGTATAGTGCTCCCCAAAAATTGCTGTCCCAACATTGAAAACAATCAAATAAGTCTCCTCGCTAGGGAATCCCTGTACTAGTCTGGACTCCTCGTCGTCCCCATTTTCCATCTCACTGCACAGTATTTCAACCTTGCAAGTGCTGTGATCCTGAGCAAGCAGGGGGGGCCCACTCGTTGGCGACGGCACTGGCACAGGGCCCCTGATAGTACGGTGGTGTGTCTGATGGCGGGTGGGCCGAACCTGCACTTTCATCTGCAGCTTCCTCTTTGTCACCGTGTAAGATGGAACTGTATATGGGAAGGGTAACCTGAGTTTCATCAGGGTCAGATTCAGGCCGTGTAGCGTGCGAGGGGAATGTAGTGGTCTGGGTCAATGTACCAGCAGATTCATCGAGCAGTGGCTGGGCATCAGTGCACTTGTGTCGCCCCCAGGAGTACGGTCGCCACAGTGGCATTACCTTCCTCCTAGGGAGTGTGATGTCATGCTTGGGAGCAACGAAGGATCTCTCTAGTAGGTTAACTGATTGGGCGGCGTTATTCCCACGAGTCATGACCCTCCAAACAGCGTTCATGAAGGCAAAGTGTTTGTTTTACGTGGGCAGTATGGTTGCAAAGCTGAACCTTAAAGGAATGTCCAGAAGGGCACCAGCAGGAGTGGAGCCTACGGTTAAATTCGACTCCACCTGGGAAACCTCAACCATGCCAGCTACAGAACAGATGCACACATTGCAAGCTTAATTCCGTTAACGAACGAGACTCCGTCATGCCCCGCGGTCCGAGTCCGGCTTACTAGAGGGACACGTGAGGCTCTGGCACATGAGATTGGCCAATAACTGGTGTGTCATGCCCTTACATGTCCGTGGCTGCATGTGCGCTACACTGAAAAGGCCAGCGTTTGTCACTTACAGGTGCAGATAACCCGCTGAACAACGTTAGTGATGGGGATCACTGATTACAATTATTACCCGCGAACGATGATTTCCCAGTAAGTGCAGGTCAACCGCAGTTCCGGAACTAGGCCTAACCGTCATTCCTGAAAAAATTAAAAACTTATGTGTGCAAACCACAGGTGCTGTAGCTTGCTTAACAGCTCGCCAGCCGTTCTCACGCCCAGTATGGATTACACGTGATTGCACAAAGGTGAGAAAGGGTACCGTATCCCCAGATAACATGTATGGATAGCGTACACATTCAAAATATATGTCTATACATCAGGAGGCAGGCTCAGACGGTGTTAGGCCCAGTATGGATTGCACGTGATTGCACAAAGGTTAGAAAGGGTACCGTATCCCCGGATAACATGTATGGATAGCGTACACATTCAAAATATATGTCTATATATCAGGAGGCAGGCTCTCTGGAGCTAGAGCCCAGACAGCAGGACAGGGCATAGCTACATCTTAACCATCATCTTTCAGTTCAATCAATTTGTAGTGGCAGTCCCAGTGAAGGATTTGACAGACCAGACTACACAGCGGAGGAGCAGGGAGAGGTAAACATTGCAATTGCTGGGGCCCTGCCCAAGCAAGGGGGGCACACTCGTGGGCGTCGGTACTGGCCCTGGGCCCCTCATAGTATGGCGGTGTGTCTGACGGCGGGTGTGCACCACCACCGTCAGAGACACTTGATTGCACTATGAGGGACCCTGTGCCAGTGCCCACGCCCAAGAGTCGGCCCACCCACCTGTCCAGGGCAACGGCACTTGCACGGTTTCAGGTGCTAGGTGGGGGGGGCAGCCCAGTTAGGGAGGTTTACAAAGTGGCATATGTTGATGTGGGACATTCAGCTGCTGCAAAAGGCGAAATAGATCAAGTTCGCGGAATAGGAGGATAACCAAAGCAAGCCATTTTTCTGGCAACCTATGTGTCATCAAGGGAAGGTGGGACAAAATCCTTGGAAACCCATGCATGGTTCATTTTAATGAAGGTTAGATCATCCACATTTTGGGTTGACAGACGGGTCCTTTTTTCTGTCAGGATTGATCCAGCTGCACTGAAGACTCTTTCCGATAGCACACTTGCAGCTGGGCAAGCGAGCTCCTGTAAGGCATATTGTGCCAATTCAGGCCAGGTGTCCAGTTTAGCGGCCCAATAGTCAAAGGGGAATGACCTGTGTGGGAGAACATCGATATGGGAGGAAAAGTAGTTTGTAACCATAGTTGACAACTGCTGTCTCCTGTCACTTTCCATCGATGCAGTATTACCAGTTGTGTGAGTGGTACTTGAAAAATCAGTCCACAACATTGTCATGAAACCCCTGTCTCCAACGCCACTTCTGCTGTGTGCACCACGAACACCTCTGCCAAGCTGCCCCCGGCCCGTACGGCTCGTGTGAGAAACATCACCGCTGCTGTGTGCTGGGAATGCCTCAAGCAACCGATTTACCTAAATTGCTTGAGTTGCTTGTTTATTAGCCAATATTAGGTCAAGGTTCTCCTGTGGCATGAAGTTTTGTAATTTGCCTTTATAGCGTGGATCCAGGATGCTGGCCAACCAGTAGTCGTCATTGTTCATCATTTTGGCAATGCGGGGGTCCCTTTTTAGGATCTGCAAGGCATAATCTGACATGTGGGCCAATGTTCCCGGTGTCAATGATGCACTGCGAGTGCTGGTTGGATGAGCACTTTCTCACAAATCCACATCCCTCCAGTCACGCACAAACCCTGTACCAGACCTTACCACGCCAACATTTTCACTTGCCCCACGAGATGCATCCTCCTCCCCTAAGTAATCATCCCCATCATCATCCTCCTCCTCCTCTTCTTCCTCCACCTCGTCCAGGAGAGGTCCCTGAGCAGACAATGGCTGAATGTCATCAAGGATTCCCTCCTCGTCAACATTGGCTGCAGACGCCTGCTCCTTAAGGTGCGTCAAAGTTTGCATGAGCAGACGCATAAGTGGGATGCTCATGCTTAGGATGGCGTCGTCTGTGCTTACCAGCCGTGTGCATTCCTCAAAACACTGAAGGACTTTACAGAGGTCTTTTAGCTTCGACCACTGCACACCTGTCAACTCCATGTCTGCTCTCAAAGTGCCTGGCCGTGTATCCTCCCACAAATGCATTATGGCCTGCCTCTGCTTGCACAGCCGCTCAACCATGTGCAGGGTGGAGTTCCACCTTGTTGCAATGTCGATAATGAGGCGGTGGTTGGGAAGGTGGAGCAATCACTGCAGCTTCTGCATACGAATGCAGTGTACAGGCGACCGGCGGATGTGCGCGCACAGTCTTCGCACCTTCTGGAGCAGGGCTGTTAACTCCGGATAATTATTGAGGAAGCACTGCACCACCAGGTTCAAGGTGTGAGCCAAGCAAGGTATGTGGCTGAGTATTGAAAGGGCTATGGCTGCCACAAAATTACGGCCGTTATCACTAACTACCTTGCCTGCCTCAAGATGTACACTGCCCAGCCATGACTCAGTTTGTCGCTGGAAGTACTCGGCGAGCACCTCGGCGGTGTGTCTGTCGCCCAAACACATCATCTGTAACACAGCCTGCTGACGCTTTCCACTAGCTGCTCGATAGGGGGACACCTCGTATGCAACATTGGCAGCTGCAGATGGAGTGCTCGTACGACTGCGCTTTGTGGACGAGCTTTCGCTTCTGGAGGAGGAGGAGGAGGATCGAACGCCTACAGCCAACTGTTTCCTATACCGTGGGCTAGGCAGCACTGTCCCACCACCGCTGTCCCCTGTGGACCCTGCATCCACCACATTAACCCAGTGCGCAGTGATGGACACGTAACGGCCCTGGCCATGCCGACTGGACCATGCATCAGTTGTGAGGTGCACCTTGCCACTCACTGACTGCTTGAGTGCATGGACAATGCGGTCTTTCACATGATGGTGGAGGGCTGGGATGGCTTTGCGAGAGAAGAAGTGGTGACTGGGTAGGTCATAGCGTGGTACTGCATAGGCCATGAGTTTGCGGAAAGCTGCGCTTTCCACCAACCGATAGGGCATCATCTCAAATGAGATTAGTTTGGCAATGTGGGCGTTCAAACCCAGTGTACGCGGATGAGAGACTGAGTACTTTCTTGACCTACTCATAGTGTCTGGGAGGGTGAGCTGGACTTGAGAGCTGCATATGGTGGAAGTAGCGGTGGACAGGGCGAACTGAGAGAGGGTTGATGATGGTGATGGAGTTGGTGTTCTTTCTGATGGCCTAGATTCAGTCTTTCGTTGATATAACAGTGGGATTCCCTGACTGCTGTGGCCTTGCAACAACACCTCAACATTTGCTGCTGTACTAACCGGTGGGCTTACAGTGGGGGAAACAATGTAGCATTGCTGACTACCTTCTTTGTGATCAGTTGCACATGTGGTACTTGAGGTTTGGTGTTGTGTCCACGCTTGCAAGTGCATGGTGGTTGAATGTCTAAGCATGCAACTGGTATTCAAATTTTTCAGATTTTTCACTCGGCTAAAGGTCTTTGCGCACTTCTTACAGATAACCTTGGCCTGATCATGAGGATTTTGTTCAAAAAAGTGCCACACTGCACTCTTCCTACTTTGGCAGACATTTTGCGGCCTAGCACGCTGTGATATTTTGACCCTCTGGACAAGCTGTCCAGCAACTCTTTTGATTTTTGGAACCTGTCTTTGGAGTGCTCCGTGCCTGCCAGATAACAGCTGTTGCGATGTCGATGTCTGCTGTGGATGCTCCTCATCTGAGCTATTGGAAGCAGCACCCTCTTCCCCCAATGGATGCCAATCTGGGTCAACAACTGGATCATCCATCACCTCCTCTTCAATGTCATGTGCACCTTCCTCTGTGTCACCGTGTATGGTGGTATAGTGTGCGGGAAGGGGCACCTGAGTCTCATCAGGGTCAGAATCTGGCTCTGTACACTGCGAGGACAATGTAGTGCTCTGAGTGAATGTACCAGCAGAATCATCTATCAGTGGCTGTGCATCAGGGCACTCGATGTCAGATTCATCTTGGCCTGGGTAATTCACCATTTCACTTGATAATCCAGGCATGGTATGTGAAAACAGCTCCATGGAGTAATCAGTAGTATGGCCTGCGTCATCCTTCAATCTTGGTTGGGGTGAAGGACACAAGGAAATTTGTGGTTCATGAACATGAGCCTCCAATGACGACTCAGTGCTTTTATTTTTTACAACTTCAGAAGAGGAGGCGATAGAGCTGGAGGCTGAGTCAGCAATGTAAGCCAAAACTTTTTCCTGAAGCTCTGGCTTTAAAAGCGGTTTGCCAACTCCTAGAAAAGTAAGCCTTCGAGGCCTTGTGGAGCCAGATGATGACACAGGCTCAACACCTCCTGCATTCGGTCCTATTTTGCTTTTGCCACTACCATCAGATCCACCACCAACACCATCATTACCAGCTGCCAACCCCCGCCCAATTCCACAGCCTCTTCCACCAGCCTTCCTCATTTTTGGTAGAAATGTAGACAAAATCCAACAAACTATATAGTAATGTAAAACAAGGTACAAGGTGTCTATAGGACAGGGGAGATTTTGAATTTCTGCACACATTTGTGGACACTGTACACTTTTGGATTGTGTGAGGCCCACTGAATATCACAGCGCTATGTCACAGGCTCGATGGCACAGGTGTGAAAAAAGTGACTACAGGATAAGGGAGATTTTGAATTTCTGCACACACTTGTGGACACTGGACACTTATGGATTGTGTGAGGCCCACTGAATATCACAGCGCTATGTCACAGGCTCGATGGCACAGGTGTGAAAAAAGTGACTACAGGATAACAGAGATTTTGAATTTCTGCACACACTAGTGGACACTGGACACTTTTGGATTGTGTGAGGCCCACTGAATATCACAGCGCTATGTCACAGGCAGAAATTGGCTAGTGTATCACAAACTACAAGGTGTATATAGAATTGGGCAGAATAGGAATCTCCCTAGAGTCTGTAAGAACGGAACAAGTCCTCCACTTATCCTTCCAGAGTGACACACAGATAGCTTCACTGTGGCCGTGATAACAGCCGTTACACGGTACTGAGAGGAGCGTGCACTTACACGGCTGTCCGGTGTACGTAAAATTGTCAAACTCCGTGTTTTTTAAGTATACGGACTGACACACGCTGTCTCTCTATAGTTTTGAATGTGATCAAACAGCAAATATATTTAACTGTTTGAAAGCTAGACAAAACTAGAAGGTGCAGGTCTGTAAGAACGGAACATGTCCTCGACTTATTCTTACAGAGTGACACACAGATAACTTCACTGTGGCTGTGATAACAGCCGTTACACGGTACTGTGTGAGGAGTGTGCACCGCTGTATGGTGTGAAAAAATGCACGCTCAGTACCTCAGCAGGACAAAAAAAAAATTGGGATTGCTTTTAAAAAAGCAGTTTGCAGAGCAGTGGGTAAACAGCAATGCAGCCGTCAGGAAGCCTTAGAAGGCAGCCTAACAACCAACACCGCTGATCCAGCAAAATATAGCCTCCCCTTGCACTGCACACACAGTGACTGGTGTGTTGTACAGGCAAAATCGCTAGCAGCAGAAGCAGTTTTTGGTGTCTTCTTCCCTGCCTAACGCTCTCCCTACAGAATCAGCAGCAGCTCTCCCTATTCTGAGATCAGCATGAGGAACATGGCGGTCGGCGTGCACGCCCTTTTATACCCCCTGTGACGCCCACCAAAGCAAGCCAATCACTTGCATGCCCTTCTGAAAGATGGTGGTGACCCCTGCCTATGTCATCACGTTGCCCACAGTGTCCGTGGATCCTGATTGGCTGAAAAAGAGCGCAAAACAAACTTTTGAAACGCGACTTTGGTGCGTAAGTCACCGACCTCGTGGCCGACCTCATCCTAGGGTCGGGTTTCGTTTCATGAAACCCGACTTTGCCAAAAGTCGGCGACTTTTGAAATTTTTCGATCCGTTTCGCTCAACTCTAATTTTGGCTTTCCATCATTTTTTCATGCTGGATCCGTTTTTTTCTCATAGACTTGTATTAGTGACAGATTGTGACGGATGGCCACACGTTTCATCTGTCGTCCAACGGATCCGTCAGAAAATCTCTGTCTGTCGGCCAGAGACAACGGACAGATGAACATTTTTTGTGTACGTCGAAAAGTCGGATAGCGACGGATTCCATCTTTTAAAACTGAGCATGCCCGGAATCATTTTTCTTCCTTTATTTTAACCCCTGCGGCTGCTTTTTCTATTCTGGCACAAAATCCTTCTCTCTCTCTCTCACTCCAGAATTCTGTTTCTTTAATTCCTACAGCAAGGCTGCTACAACGGATCAGTCATAAAAACAGATCCAGTGCATCAGTTTTTTGCAATATACGCAGGATCCGTCCACTTGACGGATCTGAACACTTTGACGGATTGTGACTGATTGCAAAAGACTGGAGTGTGAAAGGGGCCTTAAGAAGCGAGATGTGGATGAGAAAAGGCGGTGGATCCGTTGCCAACCGTCAATTGACGGAATCTGCCATCGGATCCTCCTTTTTATACTGAGCATGCCCGAATGAATGTCCTTTCATGATATTTAACCCCAAATCCCATTCTGTGGCAGCCAAATCTCTCTCTCTCGTGAAACAGGCCTTACTTTAAATTTCATGCACTAGCGTCTAAAGCGGATCCGTACAAAAAACGGATCCAGTTGCATCCGTTTGCCACAAAACGGAAACGGATCCGTTTTTGCACACTGGCAGATTTTGACTAACGCCAGAAAACTGAAGTGTGAAACAGGCCTAAGAGAAAGAAAAGACTCAATCAGAGAAGAGGTCACCTATAAGGTACCAGGATGTACATTTTTAGCTATTGGTACTGACTGCGTCTCATCAGTACTATGGTTCCTGTATAGTCCACAGTCTGATAAAGACTGATAACTCCCAGCATCTCCTTACCATTGTTAAGGACATACTGGGAGTTGTAGGTTCATGAGATACAAATGTATATGGGCCTGACTTAGAAGGATTCAGCTCATCAGTTATTAATCACATGATGTCATAGACCTAATGGAAAAGGGAAGAATTAGCTGGGTAGAAATGCAAAATGGGCGCCTTCGGCTTCATCTGCCTTGGGCACCCAAAATACTTTGTTTCGGCCCTGGTAACGGATAAAGCAAAATCCTACATGACCTATCAGTGTTCTGCGATTTGGGTTGAGGACACTTATTGTGTGTGGGCTGGTGAATTTTGTGTGCCAGGGCTGCTTTTTAGTCCCAACTCGGCCCTGAATCCCCTCATGTATCTGAATGGGAGGAAGAGTGTGAACTTGTGCTAATTGTGCAGTCACACTTTGTCATCTCTGCTCCGTCCTGTCTTCCAGCGCAGGGTTAAATTGCTCTGACTTCATATCTGGCTTCATGGCTTGATCATAGATGCTGGATCCTGATCCCCAACAAAATCTCACCAACCGAAGATTGTGAAAGAAACACACAAAACACTTTTATTGGATGTTAAATTGACCGAATTTTATTCCAAATCTCATCATTATTATTTCTTTCAGTGTCTGAAATTTAGAATCAGCCAATTACTATGAAAGAGACACTGAAAATGGCAGAACCCCCGACTCACGAAGAATCGTCCTTCAGCACTCAGGAGAGGAAAAACCCCCTGTGGTGGAAACCTCTAGGGAACCATGGCTGCAGGACTGCCCTTCCCTTGGGCTTAGAAGGTTAGTGCCAACATGTAACAGCAAATTGTACCTGAATTTGTACATTGTGTCATATTTGTTTTGGAGAAGCCTAATGCGACCTCTCCAGGCCATACACATAAAGTGAAGGCGGCGAGTACCGGACGTGAGGGAGATCTGGCTGCAACATCTGTCACCCCATTGATCTGGCTGGCTAGGCGGTATGGCTGATCTGGCTGGCTAGGCGCTATGGCTGATCTGGCTGGCTAGGCGCTATGGCTGATCTGGCTGGCTAGGCGGTGTCCCCTTCCTACCATTGTGGAGTGATGAAGCTCCAGGTCTCCAGACACATCAAGTATGGCTTCCGTCTACGGCTGAATGACTTATGGTTCTGGAATCTTCTCCTGCATCATAGATGCATGTGTTTATGACATCAGCGCAGTTGCCATAGTTATCACAGGTGTTTTATACTGTGGTTTCATTGGCTAGAAAGTCCCTCTCAGTGTTCCAAAGAATTAACCCTTGAATGACTGGTATTGTGCCTTTCTCCAGAAGCCTGTAAAATAAACTTGTCACTAGACAGGACCATTATCATTATTATATTTTAAAGTTGCCCCAACCAAAGTCTAATAAGTGAGCGCATCTAGAGTTGATGTGTAACAAGGGCAATCATTCCATTAAGCCCTACTAAATGCATAAATGCACAATATGAGAACAGAGCAGTCTCATAGAAAATTAATGATACCAAGGTAAATGCAGTTAGATATGGGATGCTATATAGGGGCTCATACTGTATATAGGAGCTATATGGGGACTCACACTGTATATAGGAGGCAATATGGTGGCAAACAATGTATTCAGGAGGCTATATGTGAGTGCTCATACTGTATATAGGAGGCTATATGGGGACTCACACTGTATATAGGAGGCAAACACTGTATTCAAGAGGCTATATGTGGGCTCATACTGTATATAGGAAGCAATTTGCAGGCTCATACTGTTTATAGGAAGCGATGTGCAGGCTCATACTGTACATAGGAGGCTATGTGGATGCTCATACTGTTTATAGGAAGCAATGCGCAGGCTCATACTGTATATAGGAGGCTATATGCGGCCTCATACTGTATATAGGAAGTGATGTACAGGCTCATACTGTATATAGGAGGCTATTTGCAGGCTCATACTGTATATAGGAAGCAATGTGCAGGCTCATACTGTATATAGGAGGTAAACACTGCATTCAGGATGCTATATGTGGGTGCTCATACTGTATATAGGAGGCTATATGCGGCCTCATACTGTATATAGGAAGCGAAGTACAGGCTCATACTGTATATAGGAGGCTATATGCGGCCTCATACTGTATATAGGAGGCTATATGCAGCATCATACTGTATACAGGAGGCTATATGTGGGTGCTCATACTGTATATAGAAGGCTATATGTGGCCTCATACTGTATATAGGAAGCGATGTGCAGGCTCATACTGTATATAGAAGGCTATATGGGGACTCACACTGTATATAGGAGGCAAATACTGTATTCAGGAGGCTATATGTGGGCTCATACTGTTTATAGGAAGCGATGTGCAGGCTCATACTGTTTATAGGAAGCGATTTGCAGGCTCATACTGTACATAGGAGGCTATGTGGATGCTCATACTGTTTATAGGAAGCAATGCGCAGGCTCATACTGTACAAAGGAGGCTATATGTGGGTGCTCATACTGTATATAGGAGGCTATATGCGGCCTCATACTGTATAGAGGAAATGATGTACAGGCTCATACTGTTTATAGGAGGCTATGTGCAGGCTCATACTGTATATAGGAAGCAATGTGCAGGCTCATGCTGTATATAGGAGGCAAAAACTGTATTCAGGAGGCTATATGTGGGTGCTCATACTGTATATAGGAGGCTATATGCGGCCTCATTCTGTATATAGGAAGCGATGTGCAGGCTCATACCGTACATAGGAGGCTATATGTGGCCTCATACTGTATATAGGAAGCGATGTGCAGCCTCATACTGTATATAGGAGGCTATGTGGGCTCATATTGTATATAGGAAGTAATGTGCAGGCTCATACTGTATATAGGAGACTATATGCGGCCTCATACTGTATATAGAAGGCTATATGCGGCCTCATACTGTATACAGGAGGCTATGTGGGCTCATACTGTATATAGGAAGCAATATGCAGCCTCATACTGTATATAGGAAGCGATGTACAGGCTCATACTGTATATAGTATAAAGTGCAAATATATCCCAAATACTGGAAAAAATTCTTCAAAGGCTCAACTCACTGGAAATATAATAGCAAAAAAAATATCATAAATGAGCTATTAAGTATCACAAGAGATCAAAATTGGAGTTTTTCAAGATAAATAATTTATTTAGAATAATTAACAGAGCATAAATGCTAAATGCAAGTTACAGCAGACATAAACACAATATAATTAAACCAGCACCTTATCATTTTCACTTTTAACAGCCAATCAGAGCGATTGTAAACATGTGGGGGTGAAGCCACCCCACCTGTGGAGAAGTACAAAGCCCCCTGTGTGTGTGGGTCGGGTGGGGTCACTGAAAGGTCAGTCACCCGACCCGCAGGAGGGCAATTAATTCATGACGCCACATAGGCGTCACTGGTCAGATTGGCACAGCTTTTCATGATGCCTATGTGGAGTCATTGGTCGGGAAGGGGTTAAAGGAGCATACACGCCTTTGCACAGTGGGGGTATTCATATCTTTTCTATGGGACACTAATTTTTGGGGGAGGGAGTAATCATAGTAATGGCACAGTTTTTTAAAATATTGGGGTCAGTATCCTATGCCTCAGGTAAGCAGAGTGGGGAGTTTTTGTAGGTTGAGAATAAATGAGACATCAGTAGAAATGTGAGATGTCAAATGTGTTTTTGTTGTAATCTGTGCAGATGAGTTGTGGCTGGAGAAGTGGTAATGGAGGTCTGGGCCTGATGAAAAAGACAGGAAAAGTGAGCGACCCAAATCAGAAAGATTGTCAGCTGTAAGGTTCTATATATAACTACTGTACTCGCGTGTATGTTCTGTGGGACTAGTATCTACCAATATACGATAACAGTAAGATGGTAATATTGCTCTTTTTAGTAGACTATTTTTTTTATTTAGTGACCGCTAAATTTGTTTCAGTCTATGTAGTAGTAGGTGTATGGTGGTGTCATTGGTCTCTGTATAGTGTTTTGTTATGTAAAGGTAATGGTTATATTATATTATGTATTTGCTGAGTAGTGGTGATGGTGGTGGACATTGAGTAGTTTTATTGTTTTGGTCTTTTATAGTAGTAATTTTGATAATATTGGTCTTTGCATTGTATGTTTTTGGTTAGCAACAGTGGTATACTGTACTTATATATCTATAGATGCTCTTTAGATGATTATAGGGGGTCAGATGGGTAGACATACACTTTGAGGCATGGACCCCTGAACTTTTAGAACCCTAGCAATGTCCCTGCTGTAATGTGTGTTTACTTGTCAGTGTTTCTAGAGATATATGTATGTTTGTCAGTAAGCTCAGTTATGGTACCATATCTAAGCAGTAAGTTTGGTTCTGGTTCTGTATTGATGTAGTAATCTAGATTCTTGTACCATATGCATGCCGTAAGCTTGGTTCTGTTCCCAAATCTGTGAAGTAGACATATTAAGCTTGGTTCTGCTCCCTTATCTCTGTAGTAAACTCGGTTCTGCTCCCTTATCTCTGTAGTAAGATCGGTTATGCTCCCATAGCACTGTAGTAAGCTCGGTTCTGCTCCCATGTCTCTCTCGTAAGGTTGGTTCTGCTCCCTTATCTACGTAGTAAGGCTCGTTTCACACTAGCGTTTGATCGCGCAGCGCATGTCCCCCTATCTTTAACATGGTGATCGCAGGGTCTTGCGAATGTACGCGCTCTTCAGCGTTTAGCGTGCGCTGCGCATTTTACAGGTGTGCGCCCAGACGCGACGTACGCTACATGTTGCATTTTTTTTTCCGGCGGCATCGTTAAAAAAATCGCGCTCGCACGTGTGCGCCCAAAAATAGCATTACAGTCTATGTGGTTGCTGATGAGCGCTTGGCACCGCGCACGTCAGCGCCTTGTGCGCACACGTGATTTGAGTAAACAATGTCTAGACACTTGTCTAGAACTCCCCCTAAACAAGCAACATTGTTTTGGAGGAGTGTACATAAAAGAATGTGTCTTCAGGGTCAGACAATTACTCTACATAATGCCTTGCAGAGACCAGACAAGCATTCTACAAGAGCCTTCTACCTGTGGATTCAAGATTCAGGAGCCAAAATGTGAGTATTCTTAAAAATAATGTCTGTGTGTCCTGTACAATTTATTATGTACTAATGTATTTTTTGTTTTCTTTTCAGCATGTCTTCTTCCGGATCGGTCTATTCGCCATCTCGGCAAGAACTGGCCCAAGCTCATCGTGAGGTGAGAATCTTGCTGCCTTTTGATAAGTATAGCTGCCTCTAGAAATGTGTTTTAATTTTTTCTTTCTTTACAGACATCGGACACGGGAAGTGAAAATGGAGTGCGGGAGCGGTCTGTGCGGGAGCAGTCGGAGCGGTCTGAGCGGGAGCCGTCTGAGGATTCTGAGCGGGAGCAGCATAGTCAAGTCATGGCGAGGAG
Source organism: Dendrobates tinctorius (assembly GCF_039654945.1). Taxonomy (NCBI): domain Eukaryota; kingdom Metazoa; phylum Chordata; class Amphibia; order Anura; family Dendrobatidae; genus Dendrobates; species Dendrobates tinctorius. The sequence goes on along the minus strand of NW_027361721.1, from coordinate 544,155 downwards.
ACCCAATGTGAGTATATATATTTTTTGTTTCTGTCTTTCTTTCTCTTGCTTCTTTTCTGTTTCTTTTTGTATCTTTTCCAAACTTCTAAACATTCTATATTTTTTTTTCTAGGTTCCACAGCGGGATGACGAAGAAGTCTACACAGACAACGAGCACCTCATCCGCCTCGTTGAGGAGCGCATCCCATTGTGGGACAGCCGTGACCAGCAGTACAAAGACAAAGTGGTGACCCGGCAGCTCTGGAATGAGGTGGCCGCAGTGATGGATGGCTTGGACAGCGCCTCTGCAGCTTCAAAAAGGGTGTTCAGTAAGTATAAAGATGCTCTGTGATATAGCATTTATTTTTGGACCTGATGGTGCTGATGTGTTTTTTGCAAGATATATTCTTGCATTAAACACACCAATGCCTGGTGGAAAACTGTGATTGATTTGTGTCTTGAACTCCTGCATTGTTTTGTGGTCCTGACGGTGGTGGTGTTTTTTTTGGCAAGATATATTCTTGCATGAAAACCACCAAAGCCTTGTTGAGAACTTTGATTGATTTGTGTCTTCAACTGCTGCATTGTTTTGTGGACCTGACGGTGGTGGTGTATTTTTGGCAAGATATATTCTTGCATGAAAAGCACCAATGCCTTGTTGAGAACTGTGATTGATTGGTATTTTCAACTGCTGCATTGTTTTGTGGACCTGACGGTGGTGGTGTTTTTTGGCAAGATATATTCTTGCATGAAAAGCACCAATGCCTTGATGAGAACTGTGATTGATTTGTGTCTTCAACTGCTGCATTGTTTTGTGGACCTGACGGTGGTGGTTTTTTTGGCAAGATATATTCTTGCATGAAAAGCACCAATGCCTTGTTGAAAACGGTGATTGATTTGTGTCTTCAACTGCTGCATTGTTTTTTGGACCTGACGGTGCTGTGTTTTTTGCAAGATATATTCTTGCATTAAACACACTAATGCCTTGTTGAGAACTGTGATTGATTTGATATATTACCAATGCCTTGTTGAGAACTGTGATTGATTTTTCAACTGCTGTCTTGATCCTGTTTTCACTCTTGTTCCTGATGATACTGTTGTTTTCGCTGATACATATATTGTAGCAGGAAACATAACAGTGTCCGCCGTCTCAACAGTTACTGCATTGTGTCTAGAATTTTATTGGTGCTGCAGCAGAGACTGTTTTCAAAGTTCAATGAGGTGTGTGGTGAGAATGACGTTAAACTAGTGCATTTTTAATTTTTTTTTTTACCAACAGTGAAAAAAATCCGCACACGTTGGCGCTCGATGAAGGACCGCTTCAACACTGATGTTTGTGCTGAGGGACCGGTTCGGAGTGGTTCTGCGGCAAGGCGCAGAAGAAAGTACCGCTACCATCACGAGTTGGCTTTCCTGAGACCGGTCCTTGCCAGCAGAGCGTAAGTTGTTTTTTTTTCGTTTGTGCTTAATATATGCTTTTCTATTCCACAGGTGTTGCTTCTTGTAAATGCATGATACTAATGTTTTCCCTTTCTTTCCACAGCACTTGGAGCAGCACCCTGCAACCTAACCCTGTCCCGGGAGCGGTTCTTCATCGATCGACCTCGGACCCGTCTCAGCCATCCGACAGCCAGGAAGCATCTTGCAGGTCAGCAACACAGACAGCTGGTGACCAGAAAGCTGGTCCATCAGGTGTTCCCCTGTCCCAGGTCTCTGTCACTGGTTATGCGGGCACTACCCGCCAGCGGCAGTGGGCCTTGGACAGTAATGTCATGCCCGAGTTCATGCACTTGAGCGAGGCCTTTAAGGCCAGCCTCAGGACGCTGGCCGCCAGAACGGAAAGCGTTTTTTTCCTGATGGAGCGTGGTTTTAACCACATGGAACATGGTTTTAACCACATGGAACACCGCTTCCACTCTGTCGACCAGCGCCTTGACCGTCTGGAGGTCGACCTCAACAGACCAGCGCACCATTTTTTCAGTAAAATTGAACAGGGCATGGCGGAACACCTTAGTCCTGAGCAACAGCTGAGTGTGTTACAGGCCTGCAACACTGCTTACTTGCAGGCTATGCAGCAGAATCAGTATGTGCAGCAGTCAGTGGTGTCATTTCCAACAGTTCCACCACTGGCTCGCTTGACCACACTACCGACTTCTGCTGCATACCACTGCACGGCCACCTGCATTCCCAGCGAAGCCGGACATCACTACACCACCTCAAGTCTGAGTGCTGCAGGACACACCTCCGCCACCACCACTATGGCAAGCGCTGCTCCTGTATGGAGCACCACCACCGCCACAGCACCACCAGCTTGGAGCCAAACCACCACAGAACCTGCTTGGGCAACCGACATCAGCAGTCAACAGCAAGGAGCACTGCCAGCACTCCTCAGCAACAGAGCACCGCCAGCGCTCCTCAGCAACGGAGCACCGCCAGCACTCCTCAGCAAAGGAGCACCTCCAGCACTCGTCAGCAAAGGAGCACCACCAGCACTCCTCAGCAAAGGAGCACCGCCAGCACTCCTCAGCAAAGGAGCACCGCCAGCACTCCTCAGCAAAGGAGCGCCGCCAGCACTCCTCAGCAAAGGAGCACCCCCAGCACTCCTCAAGCAAAGGAGCACCACCAGCACTCCTCAGCAAAGGAGCACCACCAGCACTCCTCAGCAAAGGAGCACCACCAGCACTCCTCATCAAACGAGCACCACCACCACTCCTTATCTTCAGAGCACCGCCACCAATTCTCCTCCTCGTAGTCCCCCAAGAACTTTGGCTGAGATACCTGATTCGCAGCCTCCTTCACGTAGCACCGACCCAACATGCTCCCCTTCTAGGAGCACCGCCACTGCCACTTTGAGCAGCACTGCCACCACAGAGCAGCAAAGGGGTGATCCGCATTCCCTATTTTACAGGGCAATGCCACAGTCCACAGTCACCAGGTGGTCTACAAAAGAAAAGCGGTCACAGGCTGCAAGTAGGTCGGGGCAGGATATACCTGTGCCAAAAAAGAAGAAAAAAAAAAAACTTTGTTGGTCCATCCACCGTCTCCTCCTAATGTGTCTCAACCTGCCTCAATGTCCATTCCAGAGCTCCCTTCCTCGAGTACTTTTGTCACCCCTTCTCCTAGAACCCCTTCCTCTACCTCCAGTCGTTCCTTGTATCTCCACACACCCAAAGTCTCCCAATCTTCCCCCAAATGTCATTCATAATAAAATTTTTCTTGTTTATTTTTGGTTTCAAAATAAATGTGCACTTGTGCTTTCAAAAAATTGGTAATGGTTTACCGTGTCTATCGCCGACTACACACACTGCACCATACACATAGGGTTTTTGGAAAAACATATCTCCATTACTGTTTCTTGTGTGAGACTTGTTTCTTGTGTCAGTCTTGGAGATATGTGTTGTCAACAAACCAAATCTACATGACTTTCCTTTTCCAGAAAAGTCTCTACATTCTAGGAATATTGCACAGAGTGCATCCAGCAGGGTTCCCCAACTCCAGTCCTCAAGGTTCAACAAAAGATCATGTTGTATGGAATCCTCTGTTTGAAAATTTTTTAGCAACTGAGCTATGGATTTCATTACAACATGATCTGTTGGTAGACCTTGTGGAGTGGATTTGGGGAATGCTGCTGGATCTAGTGTGTTCAATATTACTAGAATGTAGAGACTGCTGTGGAAAAGACAAGTCATATAGGTATAATCTACATGACTTGGAGTCAGACATACTCCAAATAGAAAGACAGGCTTGTCTCCCTTTGAAGTCCTGTTTGGTAGTGCACCAAAGACTGGTCTGTACTTCCCACAGGTGCTACAAATGCAACACGGTTCTATGACAGCCTATGTCCAGGCCTTGCAGGAAAGACTTAAAGTGGTGCATAAACATGTGTTCTCATCCATTCCAGATCCTAATGTCAGTGCAGATGTGCATCAGCTCAATCCAGGTGATTGGGTGGTTATACGCAGACACGTGAGAAGGAGCCTGAACCCACGATTTGACGGCCCCTTCCAAGTCCAGCTGACCACATCCACCTCAGTAAAACTTGAGTCACTGCAAGAAGGTCCTTTCAACAGCAGAATGACTGTTCTCCTAATCACCTTGCTGGCAGTGGCAGGGTTACTGCACTCTACAGAGACACGGACAAACTCTTAAATGCTGACTGGGACAACAAACTTATTCAACATCATGCTCTTCTTATAAAGGACATGGAAGGACAGAAACCAAAAGACTGTTGGATCTGTACACACAGCCCAGTATCTGCAAGGACTATACCATACTTAGATTTATTATTAATCCATGGCTCCATAGGTAAGGCTAATAATAATCTTTATTTTTATATAGCGCTAACATACTCTGCAGCGCTTTACAGTATGCACACATTATCATCACTGTCCTCAATGGGGCTCACAATCTAAATTCCCTATCAGTATGTCTTTGGAATGTGGGAGGAAACCGGAGTACCCAGAGGAAACCCATGCAAACACGGGAAGAACATACAAACTCCTTGCAGATGCTGTCCTTGGTGGGACTGAGCCACCGGGCTGCCCTAGAAGGTATTAACACCAGACTGCATACACAACGAGACTTGGACTCAATCTAGGTTTCTGGGGAAAGATGTGCCCCGTCATATATCTGCCTCATTGGCTATAATCGGATGGGCCTCTAATCCCTGGTTTCAGTTTAACATAACGCGGCCTAAGGTACAAATGTGGTGGCGGGAATATGATTCAGACATCGGAAATATGGTCGCCAGGAGGAGGACTGAAATCCCTCACTCAGACCCCATTCCCAATGATGGACTGTGGTTCAGTCTTCAACACACTGGAGCAAATACCTGTGGTGAGGACAATAATTGCTTCCGTATATACACTCATGATCAAACACAGGTTAATGAGACGGTGTACCAAGATGGTGTTGAAGGCTGTAGAGCATCTACGGGTAAAATAATAAGGAAAGAAAGGGGTAAATGTACATCTGGTATAAGTGGAAATCAAATGAATAATACTTGGTGTGCCCTTAAGCCTATGTCAGGACTTTTGAGTTTATACCAATGTATACAGACCCCTGGTCACGTTTGTGTTCTCCCTGAAGGAGTATTCTTGGTTTGCGGACATCGTGCCTACAGGTGGGTGAGCCCAGACATAAGAGGAGTTTGCACTCTTGCCAAACTAATACAAGCCACTTTCATAATTCCTTATAAGAAAATAGACACAGCAGCAATTCCAATTCATACTTTGTATAGAAGGGCTGCAGACAATAAGCCCCGTCCAAATGGTAGGCCGCATCTAGTAGAAATGGGGATAACAAATAAAATATTCAGTTATATGCTAATATACCCCTTCATAACACAAATGAGGGATAAATTAGTGGAAGCTATCGACTGCCTAGATGATCAGATTTTCCAGATTCTTGAATTTCTTAATGACACTAATACAATACAGAGACAATTAATCATAGTTACTAACCAACATACTATAGTACTAGATTACCTGACAGCAAAAGAAGGAGGAATGTGTCATATAATTGGTCCCACCTGTTGCAATTATATTGACAAAATAGGTGAACTTAGAGACCAATGGTTAAAACAGCACAGTGCAAACAGACTCCTGGTGGGGTAACACATTCTCTTTTTTTAAATCCAGCAAATTGGTTTAATGGCCTAGCAGGATGGATTTTTGGCATTGTACAGACTTGTATGCAAATTTTGTTGTTTTGCTTATTGTTTTATGTAGCCGTAAAAGCGCTAATATATGTATTACTTAAGCTGCTGAATAATATATGTGTGAAAAAATAATCTAAGGCTGAACCTTCTGTAGTGTATCATAGGCCCCAGATAGCGTTGCTGATGGGGAAAGTGAGTGTCCACACTGAGGGTGGATGGGTGAAGCAGGTAGGAAGCCCCCTTATGGGTACTAGACCCATGAGACAGTAGCTCCTTTGTGGACATCAGCTGACCCTGTGGCAAAAGTTATACCATTTACAAAAGGGGGAAATTGATATAGAAGGTTTGCCTTCATATCCCTTTAATACTTCAATTGCCTTTTGCCTATTATTGCTAGAATTATTCTTATGACACTGCAGACTATTAGTCTCTGTTTCAAGGAGACTATACTTGTTATCATATATGTCCTCAATAGTCAGCAACAACATGTTCTGGGTACATGGTAAACAAGGTATGACCCTGAGGGGTGGGGGCTACATGAGCCACATAGAGCTACATTTGTTGTAAATGGTATAAAATATTGCCTTGTGGTTCATTTAGTCAGATAAAGTGATTTTCCCACGACCCGTGTGCAGTCTCTTTTGTCTCCAAGTGCTTGTAAATTAAGGGCGTAAAAAACTGCTAATTCAGACTCACTGGTCATCTGGCATACCTGACTTTGGTCAGAACGAAAACAGCTACGACAGCTTCAATTCAATTCAGTCTGTTTTTGGAAGCCTTATCTCTCCTGATGCTGGGTATTGTAACCAAAGAGCGTGCATACCCCCCTCCCTACCTGTCTGCGGAGGCTCCCTGGGGGGGCTACATGGGAGGCTGTGTGGGGCTCATGCACAGTATATGGGGAGGCTGTGTGGGGTCTCATGCTGTACATGGCGAGGATGTGTGAGGTTCATGCTGTACATGGCGAGGCTGTGTGAGGTTCATGCTGTACATGGCGAGGCTGTGTAGGGTTCATGCTGTACATGGGGAGGCTGTGTGGGGCTCATGCATTACATGGGTAGGCTGTGTGGGGCGGCTGTGTGGGGCTCATGTTGCATATGTAGTAGCTTGTGTGAGGCTCATGTTATGTATATAAGGGGCTGTGGGGGGTTAAAGATATATAGGGGTTTAGCATACTTAATTCTGCTCAATATTAAGTGATACAATTAATATTAATAAATTAATATTGAGAATTAATTTCAAGCTATTGGTTCTGCCTTCCACAACAGTCATGGTCTCATGTGGCCCCTCTAAAAAATTAATTGCTCACACCGTGCTGACCCATAGGCAGCACGTGTCCGGCACCGGCTGTACGATCTAAGCCCAGTATGTTTGTCTCTGAAACACTGCAGCGTCACAGAGAAAAACTTTTCTGACTTCTCCCCTCCTGCTGCCAATGACTGGTTGCACGCAGAAAGAAAATTGTCCCTCAGTGGGAGCAGATGGGGAGAAGCCACCAGGGACCCACCTGTCTGACTAGTCACCTGTGTGACCTCAGTCCACGGCGGCTTTCAAAGTAGGTTTTTGCATGAAATGCCGCAGCGTGTCAGAGTCAACCATACCTGGCTGGAATGATACAGCCAATGTCTGATCCATGCGGCCTGTGGATTGAGCAGCTGGCATCAGCCATCAGATTCCCATTAAGATCCCATAGGTGCCAGTTATGTCACATGGTTGACCATTATCCTTATGTCTTTGAAGAGAGCTATAACTCCCAGCATGTACAGGAGCTAATATGGCATGTTGGGAGTTATAGTTCACCACAGGAGTAATGATTTTCTTTTGCATTAGTGGCATGGGAGCAGAGAGGACACTTTTTTTTTGTTAATTCTAAGGCTATGTGCACACGTTGCCGTGGAAATTTCAGCGGGAATGCCGGAATTCCATTCCGCAGGAAATATGCGAGAAAATCGCATTTTAATTTCTGCCTATTTCCCTCGGAAAAACTAGCAATTTGCAAGAGTAATTAGCTTGCAGAATGCTAGCGTTTTCCAAGCGATCTGTAGCATCGCTTGGAAAACTGATTGACAGGTAGGTCACACTCGTCAAACAGTGTTTGACTATTAAGGAAAGAGAGCGCACATAGGGCGATAAAAGTAATTTTTTTTGGGTGACAAATACATTGTTAGTGCACTCACCTTTAAAGGTTGTGAACAGTCACAACCCCTTACAGAATGTGAAAGGAACGAGTAGTCGCTGCAGACTCCTGTAGATACCAATGTCACAAAGGAGGAAGAAAAAGACCGGATTTTTCAATATATCCACGCTGACCACACAAGGACAGAAATATTCTTCATAGCTTTATTGTGCCGATGCGTTTCATGGCATATCTGCCACTTCCTCAGGGCCAAAGAATTACAGAATCTGATTACAGCAGTAATACAAAACCTTCATGACATCACAATTACATGCAAAAAGACATCACTTCCTGTGGAAACACCCCCTCCAATGTCAAAATGTCATACACCAGTCACAATAACTTTATATCAAGATCTAAACTCTGATAAAACACATTAAACATATAAAAAATCAATCTTTAATTTGAAAAAGTGTATGAAACCTATATTCACTGCATATTAAAATTTTATAAAAATAGAGTTGACTAGAATCAAACCCACAGATTTTCAGCAAGCCAGAACACTTAAGGCCTCCCATTACCATCATACTATCCCTCCACTTGTTAGGATTGTTGTGGTTTTATATAAGCCCTTCATGACATAAGACCTACATGACATCACTAACAGACAAAACATCACTTCCTGTGAAAACTCCCCCTCCAATGTTAAAATGTCATACGCCAGCCAAGATAACTTTATATCAAAATATAACCTCTGATAAACACATTGAACATCTAAACAATCAATCTTTCATTTATAAATGTATGAAACCTATAATAAATATATATTAAATTTTTATAAAGATATAATGACTGGACTCAAACCCACAGGGTTTAGGCAAGCCAGAACCCTGAAGGATTCCCATTACCATTATGCTACCTCTCCACTTGCAAGGAATGGTTATGTAATTTGGAATTAACCGATTGTTTGGTAAAATTCCCACTAGGTGTCCGACATCCAATAACAGACCCCCATGTGAGAACGCTGACCAGCCAGGTCAGGGAAGGAAATCCGTCGGGCTGCTAGGGACAAAGAAACTTGAGAGAAAGCTTATCAAAAAATATCTACCAACTCATTGAGGCCTTTAGGATGAATGGTATCTAGTTTATATATCCAATACATTTCTCTCTTATTTAGACACTGTATTCTGTTTGGGGTATCTGCTGGTATATGATCTATGGGTGTAACTCACAGAGAGGCTTTATTCCCATGTTTTTCAAAACAATGTCAAGACAAGCCATGTTTCAGATATCCTTTAGAGATATTGTGTCTATGTTGTGAGTTCATCCTTAGATGTAGAGGCTGTGTAGTGCGTCCCATATATTGTTTCCCACAGCAACAATCAATTAGATAAATCACAAAACTGGATTGACATGTTAGCTTAAAATTAATGTCATATACTCTATCATTATCACTATTTGAATAAAAGGTATTTACATTATCACTGATCCATAAACACAAGCATTTTTTGTTTTTACATTTAAAGGAAACTTATGTGCTTCTGTAAGGTACTTTTTCCTGCATTCGGGGCTTTTTTGTCTCCCACATCCCTAATTCTACTGGGGGCTAAAATGTTTTATAGGGATGGCGCCCTCCTAGAGGTAATTTAGTAGGACCTTTCAGTGATTCTGTATTATATTCCTGAGAAAGTGCCATTTTGGGAAGAAAAGGTTGTGATGAAATTAGTGGTATAGTATTCATCTGTAGATTTTTTATTGTCTGTCCCATGTATTAAACTACTTTGTGAAATTCCCTTTGCCTCTGAGTATGCTTTTTTTACTAATTTTTTAGGGTATTCACGCTCTAAAAATCTCTCTCTTAGACATTTACTTTGACATTTCTGTCCTTGTGTGGTCAGTGCGGATACATTGAAAAACCTGGTCTTTTTCTTCCTCCTTTGTGATAGTGTTTGACTAGTGTGAACAACTTTTTACTATTGAGGCTGCCTATGAAGCATCAGTAGTAAAAAGATCTAATGTTAAAAATAATAAAAAAATAAAAAATCGTGTCATTCTCACCTTCCGACGTCCCACGCAGCGTTCCCGATCATCGCGATGCTCCCGGCAGGTCCCGTTCCCATTTGATGATATCGCGGTCTCGCGACACTGCTACGGTATCGCGAGACTGCGACGTCGTCAAAGGTCATTGTCGCAATGCATCACTTGGAACGGGACCTGCCCGGAGCATCGCTGAGGCCTGGTGACGCTGCAAGGGACATCGGAAGGTGAGAATATCACCACTATTTTTATTTTAATTCTATTTTTTACAGGTATATGGTACCCAGAGCCTGGAGGAGAATCTCCTCTCTTCCAAACAGTGGGTACAATCCGCAAATAATCTGCTTACTTTTTGCATGGTGAGCATAGCCTCATGTGGAAAGAAAGCAGAACAATGCATTCCTATATGGGCGGAATTCCCGCGATTCTGCACAAAGAATGAGCATGCTGCGTATCTTTCCGCAATGCAATTCCGCCACGGAAAAATCAGAAAGTATTACCAACTAGACCAGTGGTTACCTCTATGAGGGCGCCATCCCTATAAAACATTTTAGCCCCCAGTAGAATTAGGGATGTGGGAGACAAAAAAGCCCCGAATGCAGGAAAAAGTATCTTAGGGTATGTGCACACGCTGCGGTTTTGCTGCGGTTTTGGCCCTGCAGAACTGCAGCAGTTCTGCAGACATGGTACTTTACCATGTTAGCCTATGGGTTTTCAAAACCGCAGTGCTCACGCTGCGGTTTTTTACCTGTGGAAAAGCTGCGTTTTTTTTTCCGCAGCATGTCAATTGTTTCTGCGGATTCTGCTGCGGTTTGCCACCTATTCCATTGTCCAGGAGTCAAACCGCAGGGCAAAACCGCAGGCCAAACCGCAGCAAAACCGCAGGTCACTTTACCTGCGGTTTTACCTGCGGTTCCGCAGGAAAAAACCCGCAGGTGAATCTGCAGTGTGTGCACATACCCTTACAGAAGCACATAAGTTTCCTTTAAATGTAAACACAAAAAATGCTTGTGTTTATGGATCAGTGATAATGTAAATACCTTTTATTCAAATAGTGATAATGATAGAGTATATGACATTAATTTTAAGCTAACATGTCAATCCAGTTTTGTGATTTATCTAATTGATTGTTGCTGTGGGAAACAAGATGTGGGACGCACTACACAGCCTCTACATCTAAGGATGAACTCACAACATAGACACAATATCTCTAAAGGATATCTGAAACATGGCTTGTCTCGACATTGTTTTGAAAAACACGGGAATAAAGCCTCTCTGTGAGTTACACCCATAGATCATATACCAGCAGATACCCCAAACAGAATACAGTGTCTAAATAAGAGAGAACTGTATTGGATATATAAACTAGATACCATTCATCCTAAAGGCCTCAATGAGTTGGTAGATATTTTTTGATAAGCTTTCTCTCATGTTTCTTTGTCCCTAGCGGCCCGACGGATTTCCTTCCCTGACCTGGCTGGTCAGCGTTCTCACATTGGGGTCAGTTATTGGATGTCGGACACCTAGTGGGAATTTTACCAAACAATCGGTTAATTCCAAAATACATAACCATTCCTTGCAAGTGGAGAGGCAGCATAATGGTAATGGGAAGCCTACAGGGTTCTGGCTTGCCTAAACCCTGTGGGTTCGAGTCCAGTCATTATATCTTTATAAAAATTTAATATATATTTATTATAGGTTTCATACATTTTTAAATGAAAGATTGATTTTTTAGATGTTCAATGTGTTTTATCAGAGGTTATATTTATATAGGTTTGACATTTTAACATTGGAGGGGGAGTTTTCACAGGAAGTGATGTTTTGTCTGTTAGTGATGTCATGTAGGTCTTATGTCATGAAGGGCTTATATAAAACCACAACAATCCTAACAAGTGGAGAGATAGTATGATGGTAATGGGAGGCCTTACGTGTTCTGGCTTGCCGAAAATCTGTTGAGGTAGACGCCTCAGAGGTGGGGGTGGGGGCGGTATTGTCCCAGGGACCCACCACTTTGACCAATTTAAGACCTTGCGCCTTTTTCTCAAAGAAGTTCTCCCCTGCGGAGAGAAACTATGATGTGGGGAATCGGGAACTTCTGGCCGTAAAATTGGCTTTTGCAGAATGGAGGCATTTTTTGGAGGGGGCTGTTCATCCTATAACGGTAATCACGGACCACAAAAACCTAGCTTACATTGAGTCAGCTAAAAGGTTGACTCCCAGACAGGCTAGATGGTCACTTTTTTTTCCCCGATTCAACTTCTCGACCACTTTTCGACCAGGATCCAAGAATATCAGAGCGGATGCGTTGTAACGCAGTCTAGATCCGGTGTCTCCCCCCCGGAACCTCCATCCTCCATTCTTCAGCCTGGGGTGGTGGTGGCAGAGGTTTCTAATGTGTTGGAACGGGAGATTCGAGAAGCCCAGGCTCTTGCACCTCCAGCTAAGCCGGTGGATAAACTTTTTGTGCCAGCTCAGTTTCGTCTCAAGGTCCTCCAGGAGTTCCATGACTCAGTTCTGGGTGGACATCCAGGGATCTCAGCGACCCGGAAGGCCATTGCTAGAATATTCTGGTGGTCTTCTTTAGCCTCTGATGTTGGGGAGTATGTGTCTGCATGTGAGGTTTGTGCCCGTGCAAAAACTCCCCATAACCGGCCGGCCGGGGAATTGGTACCACTGCCAATTCCTGAGAGACCATGGACTCACCTGTCCATGGATTTCATCACCAACCTTCCCCCCTCCAAGGGTAATACCGTGGTCTGGGTCGTAGTGGACAGGTTTAGTAAGCAGGCACATTTTGTACCTTTGGCAGCCCTACCTAATGCGGAAACATTGTCCAGATTGTTTGTGGAGCATGTGGTGTGGTTGCATGGGGTACCCCTGAATGTGGTGTCTGATAGGGGAGTGCAATTTGTGTCCAGATTTTGGAGAGCTTTTTGTAGGAGGTTGGGTATTGGTCTGTCCTTTTCATCCGCCTACCATCCAGAGACTAATGGGCAGACTGAGCGGACCAATCAGTCTCTGGAGCAAATTCTGCGTTGTTTGACCTCAGCCTGACAGGATGATTGGTGTTCTGTGTTACCATTGGCTGAGTTTGCATTTAACAAACGCACTAACCAGTCTATGGGTACATCTCCTTTTTTTTGCAATTATGGGTTTCATCCTCATTTTGGAGAATTTTCCCGCTTGAATTCTGGGTGTCCTGGGGCGGATGAGACGATCCAGCGGTTGGGGGAGGTATGGCGGGAGGTCCAGAATAACATTACGAAGGCCCAGGACAAATTTAAATTTTTTGCGGACAAAAAACGATCCGTGGGTCCAGTGTTTCAGGTTGGAGATAAGGTATGGTTATCCACCAAAAATATAAGGCTCAAGGTCCCCTCTGCGAAGCTTGGACCCAAGTTTATAGGTCCCTATGTAATTACCGAAGCGGTTAACCCGGTGGCTTTTCGGTTGAGTCTTCCGCCATCTCTAAGGATCCGTAATGTTTTCCATAAGGCCCTTTTGAAACCTGTGAGGTCCGGTGGGGAGGGATCATCATCTTCCCTGACACCGGTTCTGGTAGATGGGCAGGCTGAGTACGAGGTGGAACGAATTGTCGACTCCAGGTTGGTCCGTCGCGCCCTTCAGTATACATTGGAAGGGCTACGGTTCTGAGGAACGCTCGTGGGTTCCTGCTCGATCAGTTCATGCGGATCGGTTGATCCGAGCCTTTCACGCCAAGTGCCCTGGGAGACCTGGGGGTCCGGTGGCCCCCCATTGAGAGGAGGGTACTGTCATGATCCAGGATGGGATTTCGCTTTGACCCGTCCTGGTTAGACTATGGGTTAATTGTGCTGCCTCTCTCTGGCAGAAGGAGGCTATTTAGTGCTCACTGGACCTGGGTCTGGTGTCAGTTATACTCCTGCCCTCGGCTGAGTTAAGTGACCTCTTGTATACGTGTGCCTTATGCCTGATATCTTGCTTGCTTGTTCGGTTGTGATCTGGTTCTGTCCCTGTTACGAGTTCTGCCTGACCCTCTTGTACTGCGCTACCTCTCGTGTATGACTCTCGGCTTGTGACCCGACTTCTCTCTGCTTGTCCCCTTGGTACCACGTCGCCCTCTTGTGTATGACCTTTGGCTCTGTCTGACTACCCGTCTGTTTGTCCCTCCTGTACCTCATTTGCCCGTACTGCTGTGACCTCTATTTTGCCTGACTCTGAGTTGTTGTATGGTGTCCTGTCCTATCTGAAAACAGGACACTAAGCCCCGCCCCCTTGCAGTCACATGACCATAGGTCCCGTGCCAGATTATTCATTTTCAGTGTCCTCAGGTCCTATGCCTCTTTACTTTCCAGCGCTGACTGGACCCTGACACTATTACCCTGAAGCACGCATGGTCACCTCTGCTGCCCTTCTCCACTGGTATCTTTTAGCACTGCTTCTGTACTCCGGACATGCGCACTGGCTCTATGAGCAAGTGCAGTGCGGTGTCTCTGACAAGAATGACTGTTCTCCTAATCACCTTGCTGGCAGTGGCAGGGTTACTGCACTCTACAGAGACACAGGACAAACTCTTAAATGCTGACTGGGACAACAAACTTATTCAACATCATGCTCTTCTTATAAAGGACATGGAAGGACAGAAACCAAAAGACTGTTGGATCTGTACACACAGCCCAGTATCTGCAAGGACTATACCATACTTAGCCTTACCTATGGAGCCATGGAATAATAATAAATCTAATAATAATCTTTATTTTTATATAGCGCTAACATACTCTGCAGCGCTTTACAGTTTGCACACATTATCATCACTGTCCTCAATGGGGCTCACAATCTAAATTCCCTATCAGTATGTCTTTGGAATGTGGGAGGAAACCCACGCAAACACGGGAAGAACATACAAACTCCTTGCAGATGTTGTCCTTGGTGGGACTGAGCCACCGTGCTGCCCTAGAAGGTATTAACACCACACTGCATACACAACGAGACTTGGACTCAATCTAGGTTTTTGGGAAAAGATGTGCCCCGTCATATATCTGCCTCATTGGCTATAATCGGATGGGCCTCTAATCCCTAGTTTCAGTTTAACATAACGCGGCCTAAGGTACAAATGTGGTGGCAGGAATATGATTCAGACATCGGAAATATGGTCGCCAGGAGGAGGACTGAAATCCCTCACTCAGACCCCATTCCCAATGATGGACTGTGGTTCAGTCTTCAACACACTGGAGCAAATACCTGTGGTGAGGACAATAATTGCTTCCGTATATACACTCATGATCAAACACAGGTTAATGAGACGGTGTACCAAGATGGTGTTGAAGGATGTAGAGCATCTACGGGTAAAATAATAAGGAAAGAAAGGGGTAAATGTACATCTGGTATAAGTGGAAATCAAATGAATAATACTTGGTGTGCCCATAAGCCTATGTCAGGACTTTTGAGTTTATACCAATGTATACAGACCCCTGGTCACGTTTGTGTTCTCCCTGAAGGAGTATTCTTGGTTTGCGGGCATCGTGCCTACAGGTGGGTGAGCCCAGACATAAGAGGAGTTTGCACTCTTGCCAAACTAACACAAGACACTTTCATAATTCCTTATAAGAAAATAGACACAGCAGCAGTTCCAATTCATACTTTGTATAGAAGGGCTGCAGACAATAAGCCCCGTCCAAATGGTAGGCCGCATCTAGTAGAAATGGGGATAAAAAATAAAATATTCAGTTATATGCTAATATACCCCTTCATAACACAAATGAGGGATAAATTAGTGGAAGCTATCGACTACCTAGATGATCAGATTTTCCAGATTCTTGAAGTTCTTAATGAAACTAATACAATACAGAGACAATTAATCATAGTTACTAACCAACATACTATAGTACTAGATTACCTGACAGCAAAAGAAGGAGGAATGTGTCATATAATTGGTCCCACCTGTTGCAATTATATTGACAAAATAGGTGAACTTAGAGACCAATGGTTAAATCAGCACAGTGCAAACAGACTCCTGGTGGGGTAAAACATTCTCTTTTTAAATCCAGCAAATTGGTTTAATGGCCTAGCAGGATGGATTTTTGGCATTGTACAGACTTGTATGCAAATTTTGTTGTTTTGCTTATTGTTTTATGTAGCCGTAAAAGCGCTAATATATGTATTACTTAAGCTGCTGAATAATATATGTGTGAAAAAATAATCTAAGGCTGAACCTTCTGTAGTGTATCATAGACCCCAGATAGCCGTTGCTGATGGGGAAAGTGAGTGTCCACACTGAGGGTGGATGGGTGAAGCAGGTAGGAAGCCCCCTTATGGGTACTAGACCCATGAGACATTAGCTCCTTTGTGGACATCAGCTGACCCTGTGGCAAAAGTTATACCATTTACAAAAGGGGGAAATTGATATAGAAGGTTTGCCTTCATATCCCTTTAATACTTCAATTGCCTTTTGCCTATTATTGCTAGAATTATTCTTATGACACTGCAGACTATTAGTCTCTGTTTCAAGGAGACTATACTTGTTATCATATATGTCCTCAATAGTCAGCAACAACATGTTCTGGGTACATGGCAAACAAGGTATGACCCTGAGGGGTGGGGGCTACATGAGCCACATAGAGCTACATTTGTTGTAAATGGTATAAAATATTGCCTTGTTTTTCATTACGTCAGATAAAGTGATTTTCCCACGGCCCGTGTGCAGTCTCTTTTGTCTCCAAGTGCTTGTAAATTAAGGGCGTAAAAAACTCCTAATTCAGACTCACTGGTCATCTGGCATTCCTGACTTTGGTCAGAACGAAAACAGCTACGACAGCTTCAATTCAATTCAGTCTTTTTTTGGAAGCCTTATGTCTCCTGATGCTGGGTATTGTAACCAAAAAGCGTGCATACCAACCTCCCTACCTATCTGCTGAGGCTCCCTGGGGGGGCTACATGGGAGACTGTGTGGGGCTCATGCAGTATATGGGGAGGCTGTGTGGGGTCTCATACTGTACATGGCGAGGATGTGTGAGGTTCATGCTGTACATGGCGAGGCTGTGTGAGGTTCATGCTGTACATGGGGAGGCTGTGTGGGGTTCATGCTGTACATGGGGAGGCTGTGTGGGGCTCATGCATTACATGGGTAGGCTGTGTGGGGCGGCTGTGTGGGGCTCATGTTGCATATGTAGTAGCTTGTGTGAGGCTCATGTTGTGTATATAAGGGGCTGTGAGGGGTTAAAGGGGGGTTTAGCATATTTAATTCTGCTCAATATTAAGTGATACAATTAATATTAATAAATTAATATTAAGAATTAATTTCAAGCTATTGGTTCTGCCTTCCACAACAGTCATGGTCTCATGTGGCCCCTCTAAAAAATTAATTGCTCACACCTGCTTTATAGTGAGTCTGACCCATAGGCAGCACGTGTCCGGCACCGGCTATACGGTCTAAGCCCAGTATGTTTGTCTCTGAAACACTGCAGCATCACAGAGAAAAACTTTTCTGACTTCTCCCCTCCTGCTGCCAATGACTGGTTGCACGCAGAAAGAAAATTGTCCCTCAGTGGGAGCAGATGGGGAGAAGCCACCAGGGACCCACCTGTCTGACTAGTCACCTGTGTGACCTCAGTCCACGGTGGCTTTCAAAGTAGGTTTTTGCATGAAATGCCGCAGCGTGTCAGAGTCAACCATACCTGGCTGGAATGATACAGCCAATGTCTGATCAATGCGGCCTGTGGATTGAGCAGCTGGCATCAGCCATCAGATTCCCTTTAAGATCCCATAGGTGCCAGTTATGTCACATGGTTGACCATTATCCTTATGTCTTTGAAGAGAGCTATAACTCCCAGCATGTACAGGAGCTAATATGGCATGTTGGGAGTTATAGTTCACCACAGGAGTAATGATTTTCTTTTGCATTAGTGGCATGGGAGCAGAGAGGACAATTTTTTTTTGTTAATTCTAAGGCTATGTGCACACGTTGCCGCGCAAATTTCAGCGGGAATGCCGGAATTCCATTCCGCAGGAAATAAGCGAGAAAAACGCATTTTAATTTCTGCCTATTTCCCACGGAAAAACTAGCAATTTGCAAAAGTAATTAGCTTGCAGAATGCTAGCGTTTTCCAAGCGATCTGTAGCATCGCTTGGAAAACTGATTGACAGGTATGTCACACTCGTCAAACAGTGTTTGACTATTAAGGAAAGAGAGCGCACAATATATCCACGCTGACCACACAAGGACAGAAATATTCTTCATTGCTTTATTGTGCCGATGCGTTTCATGGCATATCTGCCACTTCCTCAGGGCCAAAGAATTACAGAATCTGATTACAGCAGTGGTTTTATACAAAACCTTCATGACATCACAATTACATGCAAAAAGACATCACTTCCTGTGGAAACACCCCCTCCAATGTCAAAATGTCATACACCAGTCACAATAACTTTATATCAAGATCTAAACTCTGATAAAACACATTAAACATCTAAAAAATCAATCTTTAATTTGAAAAGGTGTATGAAACCTATATTCACTACATATTAAAATTTGATAAAAATAGAGTTGAGTAGAATCCAACCCACAGATTTTCAGCAAGCCAGAACACTTAAGGCCTCCCATTACCATCATACTATCTCTCCACTTGTTAGGATTGTTGTGGTTTTATATAAGCCCTTCATGACATAAGACCTACATGACATGACTAACAGACAAAACATCACTTCCTGTGAAAACTCCCCCTCCAATGTTAAAATGTCATACGCCAGCCAAGATAACTTTATATCAAAATATAACCTCTCATAAAACACATTGAACATCTAAACAATGAATCTTTCATTTAAAAATGTATGAAACCTATAATAAATATATATTGAATTTTTATAAAGATATAATGACTGGACTTGAACCCACAGGGTTTAGGCAAGCCAGAACCCTGTAGGCTTCCCATTACCATTATGCTACCTCTCCACTTGCGAGGAATGGTTATGTAATTTGGAATTAACCGATTGTTTGGTAAAATTCCCACTAGGTGTCCGACATCCAATAACGGACCCCCATGTGAGAACGCTGACCCGCCAGGTCAGGGAAGGAAATCCGTCGGGCTGCTAGGGACAAAGAAACATGAGAGAAAGCTTATCAAAAAATATCTACCAACTCATTGAGGCCTTTAGGATGAATGGTATCTAGTTTATATATCCAATACAGTTCTCTCTTATTTAGACACTGTATTCTGTTTGGGGTATCTGATGGTATATGATCTATGGGTGTAACTCACAGAGAGGCTTTATTCCCGTGTTTTTCAAAACAATGTCGAGACAGGCCATGTTTCAGATATCCTTTAGAGATATTGTGTCTATGTGAGTTCATCCTTAGATGTAGAGGCGGTGTAGTGCGTCTCACATATTGTTTCCCACAGCAACAATCAATTAGATAAATCACAAAACTGGATGACATGTTAGCTTAAATTAATGTCATATACTCTATCATTATCACTATTTGAATAAAAGGTATTTACATTATCACTGATCCATAAACACAAGCGTTTTTTTGTTTTTACATTTAAAGGAAACTCTTATGTGCTTCTGTAGGGTACTTTTTCCTGCATTCGGGGCTTTTTTGTCTCCCACATCCCTAATTCTACTGGGGGCTAAAATGTTTTATAGGGATGGCGCCCTCCTAAAGGTAACCACTGGTCTAGTTGGTAATACTTTCTGACAGACTGGGTAATTTAGTAGGACCTTTCAGTGCTTCTGTATTATATTCCTGAGAAAGTGCCATTTTGGGAAGAAAAGGTTGTGATGAAATTAGTGGTATAGTATTCATCTGTAGATTTTTTATTGTCTGTCCCATGTATTAAACTACTTTGTGAAATTCCCTTTGCCTCCGAGTATGCTTTTTTTACTAATTTTTTAGGGTATTCACGCTCTAAAAATCTCTCTCTTAGACATTTACTTTGACATTTCTGTCCTTGTGTGGTCAGCGCGGATACATTGAAAAACCTGGTCTTTTTCTTCCTCCTTTGTGATAGTGTTTGACTAGTGTGAACAACTTTTTACTATTGAGGCTGCCTATGAAGCATCAGTAGTAAAAAGATCTAATGTTAAAAATAATTAAATAAATAAAATATCGTGTCATTCTCACCTTCCGACGTCCCACGCAGCGTTCCCGATCATCGCGATGCTCCCGGCAGGTCCCGTTCCCATTTGATGACATCGCGGTCTCGCGACACTGCTACGGTATCGCGAGACTGAGACGTCATCAATGGTCATTGTCGCAATTAGAGTTGAGCGATACCGTCCGATACTTCAAAGTATCGGATCGGAATGGATCGGCCGATCTTAAAAAAAAGTATCGGTATCGCCGATTCCGATACCGGAAGTCCCATTCAAGTCTATGGGACTTCCGGTATCGGAATAAGAAAAACCCTTTCCTGCCCTTGTACAGCCTCTCGGGGGTCTTTACGGGCCTTTCGGGGGGCTGTGCCGGCCTGCCAGGGGGTCTGTGCAGGCTCCGGTGGTCTGTGCCGCCTGCCGGGGGGCTGTGCCGGCCTGCCTGGGGGTCTGTGCAGGCTCCGGTGGGCTGTGCCGGCCTGTCAGGGGGTCTGTGCAGGCTCCGGTGGGCTGTGCCGGCCTGCCGGGGGGCTGTGCCGGCCTGCCGGTGGTCTGTGCAGGCTCCGGTGGGCTGTGCCGGCCTGCCGGGGGGTCTGTGCAGGCTCCGGTGGGCTGTGCCGGCCTGCCGGGGGGTCTGTGCAGGCTCCGGTGGGCTGTGCCGGCCTGCCGGTGGTCTGTGCAGGCTCCGGTGGGCTGTGCCGGCCTGCCGGGGGGCTGTGCCGGCCTGCCGGTGGTCTGTGCAGGCTTCGGGGGTCTGTGCAGGCATCGTCGGATGGGACTACAAGTCCCATCGGGCGATGCCTGCTACCATGACAGTGATTGACACATTAGCCAATGATGGGACAGTAGTAGTCCCATCATCCGGCTAATGTGTTGAATGTAAAAAAAAAAAAAAAAATTACATGCTACATACATGCTACATTCATACTACATACTACATACATGCTACATTCATACTACATATATACTACATGCAACATACATACTACATATATACTACATGCATGCAACATGCATACTACATATATACTACATGCTACATACATACTACATATATGCTACATATATACTACATGCATGCTACATCCATACTGCATGCTACATGCATGCTACATACATACTACATACATACTACATGCTACATACATACCACATATATACTACATACATACTACATACAATACATTCATACAATACATACATAGACATACAGTACATATAACATAGAGTAACATACTTACCAATACTTGTCACATTGTTCCCCGAAGCCATTGTCTTTTACGGAATAAATATTAACATAACAAACCACAAAAATACTCACCCACGATCCGAAGCAGTCCACGAGTGTGTCCCACGACGATCTTGGGTAGAGAACGGCAGCATCAGCTGATGCTGCCGTTCTCTACGGGCTGCAGGAATCCAATGACGGAAGGTAGGTATCCTTCCGCACTGTATTCCTCCGCCACTTAAAAAAAAAAAAGTCCCTAGTCTCACTTTATGCCATTGCTGTGTGGGAATTTCCCACGCAGCAATGGCATAAAGTGAGACTAGGGACTTTTTTTTTTTTAAGTGGCGGAGGAATACAGTGCGGAAGGATACCTACCTTCCGTCATTGGATTCCTGCAGCCCGTAGAGAACGGCAGCATCAGCTGATGCTGCCGTTCTCTACCCAAGATCGTCGTGGGACACACTCGTGGACTGCTTCGGATCGTGGGTGAGTATTTTTGTGGTTTGTTATGTTAATATTTATTCCGTAAAAGACAATGGCTTCGGGGAACAATGTGACAAGTATTGGTAAGTATGTTACTCTATGTTATATGTACTGTATGTCTATGTATGTATTGTATGAATGTATTGTATGTAGTATGTATGTAGTATATATATGTGGTATGTATGTAGCATGTAGTATGTATGTAGTATGTATGTAGCATGCATGTAGCATGCAGTATGTATGTAGCATGCATGTAGTATATATGTAGTATGTATGTAGCATGTAGTATGTATGTAGTATGTATGTGGTATGTATGTAGCATGTAGTATGTATGTAGCATGCATGTATGTAGTATGTATGTGTGTAGTATATATGTAGTATGTATGTAGCATGTAGTATGTATGTAGCATGCATGTAGTATATATGTAGTATGTATGTAGTATATATGTAGTATGTATGTAGCATGTAGTATGTATGTAGCATGCATGTAGTATATATGTAGTATGTATGTAGCATGTAGTATGTATGTAGCATGCATGTAGTATGTATGTAGTATGTATGTAGTATTTTTTTTTTTTTTTTTTAACATTTAACACATTAGCCGGATGATGGGACTACTACTGTCCCATCATTGGCTAATGTGTCAATCACTGTCATGGTAGCAGGCATCGCCAGATGGGACCTATAGTCCCATCGGACGATGCTTGCACAGACCCCCGGACATCAGCACAGCCCCCCGGCAGGCCGGCACAGCCCCCCGGCAGGCCGGTACAGACCCCCACAGGGTGCACAGACCACCGGCAGGCCGGCACAGCCCCCCGGCAGGCCGGTACAGACCCCCACAGGGTGCACAGACCACCGGCAGGCCGGCACAGCCCCCCCGGCAGGCCGGTACAGACCCCGGGCAGTCCACACAGCCCCCCGGCAGGCCGGCAGAGACCCCCGGAAGGCCCGAAATGACGGCGCATCATGATGCGCACACACCGCTCATCATGATGACGTCATTTCGGCTGTCAATCAACTTTGAACTTCCGATTCCGATGCCGACTTCCGATATTGAAAAAATATCGGAAGTCGGTATCGGAATTCCGATACAGCAAGTATCGGCCGATACCTGCGGTATCGGAATGCTCAACACTAGTCGCAATGCATCACTTGGAACGGGACCTGCCTGGAGCATTGCTGAGGCCTGGTGACGCTGCGAGGGACATCGGAAGGTGAGATTATCACCATTTTTTTATTTTAATTCTATTTTTACAGGTATATGGTACCCAGAGCCTGGAGGAGAATCTCCTCTCTTCCAAACAGTGGGTACAATCCGCAAATGTTCTGCTTACTTTTCGCATGGTGAGCATAGCCTCATGCGGAAAGAAAGCAGAACAATGCATTCCTATGTGCGCGGAATTCCCGCGATTCCGCACAAAGAATGAGCATGCTGCGTATCTTTCTGCAATGCAATTCCGCTACGGAAAAATCCGCAGCATTAGGAAAGCATGTGCGGACTGCTATATGATTGCATGGGATGCTTTTTTTTGCGTTTTTGCAGCAAAATCGCATGTTTAAAATTGCCGCGAAAACGCAAAAAAAGCTACGTGTGAACACAGCCTTAGGGTGTGTGCACACGCTGTGGATTCTGCTGCGGATCCACAGCAGTTTTGGCCCTGCGGACCCGCAGCAGTTTCTGCTGCGGTGTACACTACCATAATATCCTATGTTATATCAAAAACCGCAGTGCAGATGGTGCAGATTTTTCCACGCGGATTTGCTGCGTTTTCTAAACTGCAGAAAAAATTGACATGTCAATTCTTTCTGCGGATTCGGCTGCAGTTTACCATCTCCTCCACTGTAGAGATGATAAACCGCAGGGCAAAACCGCAGGCTAAACCACAGGTAAAACTGCAGGTCTTTTGACCTGCAGATTTATCTACGAATTTTACAAAATCCTCGCGGCCAAATCCGCAGAGCATTCCACAGCGTGTGCACGTACACTAATGCCTGCCTCTTAACAGCTTCTTTCTTCCTAGGTGCAGCTCCTGTGCTGCTGTCTGGGCTTCTTCTCTGTGTAGTGCAAGCTGCGCTAGACTTGAGGAAGTGGACGTCTGATGTACTGATCACTGCAGTAAGAAGCAGGACCGGAGCTCCAAGCAGCACAGCACTGAGCACATTGAGTCTCCTCCTCCCCTTGCCCTATCTCTGTTACGTCGCTGCTTCCCGGATCAGGAGTTGGACATCAGACCGCAGCCACAAATTTCATGTGGCGGCCGTGATTTTTAGCAGCTGACAGCGTGAAGAGGATTACAGATCGTGCGTCCCACTACAGGGTTTGGCCGTTCTGGCATTTTCCAGAAATGCCCGATGGCCAGTCCGGCCCTGGGTGTGATAAGCTGCATTAATGTGTTTAGCTTTGGATGCAAATGTGGTAGGGGCCGGGCTCAGGGGTGGACCACTGCTTACCCTGTCCGGATGACACAGATACCAGGCATTTCAAGGACGAGGCGGAGACAGATTTCACTTGTAACAGTTACGGATTTTATTCGTCGTCCTCCTGATGACCACAAACACGCACCGCAGGGTAAGCAGTGGTCCACCCACGAAGCCCGGCCCCTACCACATTTGCAACCAAAGCTAAAGACATTACTGCAGCTTATCACACCCAGGGCCGGACTGGCCATCGGGCATTTCTGGAAAAAAATGCTACGTGTGAACACAGCCTTAGGGTGTGTGCACACGCTGTGGATTATGCTGCGGATCCTCAGCAGTTTCTGCTGCGGTGTACACTACCATAATATCCTATGGATATCAAAAACCGCAGTGCAGACGGTGCAGATTTTTCCACGCGGATTTTTCTGCGGTTTCTAAACCGCAGAAAAAATTGAAATGTCAATTCTTTCTGCGTATTCGGCTGCAGTTTACCATCTCCTCCACTGTAGAGACGATAAACCGCAGGGCAATACCGCAGGCTAATCCACAGGTAAAACTGCAGGTGTTTTGACCTGCAGATTTATCTACGAATTTTAAAAATCCGCGCGGCCAAATCCGCAGAGCATTCCACAAACGCGAAAAAAAGCATCCCATGCAATCATATAGCAGTCCGCACATGCTTTCCTAATGCTGCGGATTTTTCCGTGGCGGAATTGCATTGCAGAAAGATACGCAGCATGCTCATTCTTTGTGCGGAATCGCGGGAATTCCGCGCACATAGGAATGCATTGTTCTGCTTTCTTTCCGCATGAGGCTATGCTCACCATGCGAAAAGTAAGCAGAACATTTGCGGATTGTACCCACTGTTTGGAAGAGAGGAGATTCTCCTCCAGGCTCTGGGTACCATATACCTGTAAAAATAGAATTAAAATAAAAAAATGGTGATAATCTCACCTTCCGATGTCCCTCGCAGCGTCACCAGGCCTCAGCAATGCTCCAGGCAGGTCCCGTTCCAAGTGATGCATTGCGACAATGACCATTGATGACGTCTCAGTCTCGCGATACCGTAGCAGTCTCTGTTTCAAGGAGACTATACTTGTTATCATATATGTCCTCAATAGTCAGCAACAACATGTTCTGGGTACATGGTAAACAAGGTATGACCCTGAGGGGTGGGGGCTACATGAGCCACATAGAGCTACATTTGTTGTAAATGGTATAAAATATTGCCTTGTGGTTCATTTAGTCAGATAAAGTGATTTTCCCACGACCCGTGTGCAGTCTCTTTTGTCTCCAAGTGCTTGTAAATTAAGGGCGTAAAAAACTGCTAATTCAGACTCACTGGTCATCTGGCATACCTGACTTTGGTCAGAACGAAAACAGCTACGACAGCTTCAATTCAATTCAGTCTGTTTTTGGAAGCCTTATCTCTCCTGATGCTGGGTATTGTAACCAAAGAGCGTGCATACCCCCCTCCCTACCTGTCTGCGGAGGCTCCCTGGGGGGGCTACATGGGAGGCTGTGTGGGGCTCATGCAGTATATGGGGAGGCTGTGTGGGGTCTCATGCTGTACATGGCGAGGATGTGTGAGGTTCATGCTGTACATGGCGAGGCTGTGTGAGGTTCATGATGTACATGGGGAGGCTGTGTGGGGCTCATGCATTACATGGGTAGGCTGTGTGGGGCGGCTGTGTGGGGCTCATGTTGCATATGTAGTAGCTTGTGTGAGGCTCATGTTATGTATATAAGGGGCTGTGGGGGGTTAAAGATATATAGGGGTTTAGCATACTTAATTCTGCTCAATATTAAGTGATACAATTAATATTAATAAATTAATATTGAGAATTAATTTCAAGCTATTGGTTCTGCCTTCCACAACAGTGCCATTTTGGGAAGAAAAGGTTGTGATGAAATTAGTGGTATAGTATTCATCTGTAGATTTTTTATTGTCTGTCCCATGTATTAAACTACTTTGTGAAATTCCCTTTGCCTCTGAGTATGCTTTTTTTACTAATTTTTTAGGGTATTCACGCTCTAAAAATCTCTCTCTTAGACATTTACTTTGACATTTCTGTCCTTGTGTGGTCAGTGCGGATACATTGAAAAACCTGGTCTTTTTCTTCCTCCTTTGTGATAGTGTTTGACTAGTGTGAACAACTTTTTACTATTGAGGCTGCCTATGAAGCATCAGTAGTAAAAAGATCTAATGTTAAAAATAATTACATAAATAAAAAATCGTGTCATTCTCACCTTCCGACGTCCCACGCAGCGTTCCCGATCATCGCGATGCTCCCGGCAGGTCCCGTTCCCATTTGATGACATCGCGGTCTCGCGACACTGCTACGGTATCGCGAGACTGAGACGTCATCAATGGTCATTGTCGCAATGCATCACTTGGAACGGGACCTGCCTGGAGCATTGCTGAGGCCTGGTGACGCTGCGAGGGACATCGGAAGGTGAGATTATCACCATTTTTTTATTTTAATTCTATTTTTACAGGTATATGGTACCCAGAGCCTGGAGGAGAATCTCCTCTCTTCCAAACAGTGGGTACAATCCGCAAATAATCTGCTTACTTTTTGCATGGTGAGCATAGCCTCATGCGGAAAGAAAGCAGAACAATGCATTCCTATATGGGCGGAATTCCCGCGATTCTGCACAAAGAATGAGCATGCTGCGTATCTTTCCACAATGCAATTCCGCCACGGAAAAATCAGAAAGTATTACCAACTAGACCAGTGGTTACCTCTAGGAGGGCGCCATCCCTATAAAACATTTTAGCCCCCAGTAGAATTAGGGATGTGGGAGACAAAAAAGCCCCGAATGCAGGAAAAAGTACCTTAGGGTATGTGCACACGCTGCGGTTTTGCTGCGGTTTTGGCCCTGCAGAACTGCAGCAGTTCCGCAGACATGGTACTTTACCATGTTAGCCTATGGGTTTTCTTTTTTTCTATTCTTATGACACTGCAGACTATTAGTCTCTGTTTCAAGGAGACTATACTTGTTATCATATATGTCCTCAATAGTCAGCAACAACATGTTCTGGGTACATGGTAAACAAGGTATGACCCTGAGGGGTGGGGGCTACATGAGCCACATAGAGCTACATTTGTTGTAAATGGTATAAAATATTGCCTTGTGGTTCATTTAGTCAGATAAAGTGATTTTCCCACGACCCGTGTGCAGTCTCTTTTGTCTCCAAGTGCTTGTAAATTAAGGGCGTAAAAAACTGCTAATTCAGACTCACTGGTCATCTGGCATACCTGACTTTGGTCAGAACGAAAACAGCTACGACAGCTTCAATTCAATTCAGTCTGTTTTTGGAAGCCTTATCTCTCCTGATGCTGGGTATTGTAACCAAAGAGCGTGCATACCCCCCTCCCTACCTGTCTGCGGAGGCTCCCTGGGGGGGCTACATGGGAGGCTGTGTGGGGCTCATGCAGTATATGGGGAGGCTGTGTGGGGTCTCATGCTGTACATGGCGAGGATGTGTGAGGTTCATGCTGTACATGGCGAGGCTGTGTGAGGTTCATGCTGTACATGGGGAGGCTGTGTGGGGCTCATGCATTACATGGGTAGGCTGTGTGGGGCGGCTGTGTGGGGCTCATGTTGCATATGTAGTAGCTTGTGTGAGGCTCATGTTATGTATATAAGGGGCTGTGGGGGGTTAAAGATATATAGGGGTTTAGCATACTTAATTCTGCTCAATATTAAGTGATACAATTAAGATTAATAAATTAATATTGAGAATTAATTTCAAGCTATTGGTTCTGCCTTCCACAACAGTGCCATTTTGGGAAGAAAAGGTTGTGATGAAATTAGTGGTATAGTATTCATCTGTAGATTTTTTATTGTCTGTCCCATGTATTAAACTACTTTGTGAAATTCCCTTTGCCTCTGAGTATGCTTTTTTTACTAATTTTTTAGGGTATTCACGCTCTAAAAATCTCTCTCTTAGACATTTACTTTGACATTTCTGTCCTTGTGTGGTCAGTGCGGATACATTGAAAAACCTGGTCTTTTTCTTCCTCCTTTGTGATAGTGTTTGACTAGTGTGAACAACTTTTTACTATTGAGGCTGCCTATGAAGCATCAGTAGTAAAAAGATCTAATGTTAAAAATAATTAAATAAATAAAAAATCGTGTCATTCTCACCTTCCGACGTCCCACGCAGCATTCCCGATCATCGCGATGCTCCCGGCAGGTCCCGTTCCCATTTGATGACATCGCGGTCTCGCGACACTGCTACGGTATCGCGAGACTGAGACGTCATCAATGGTCATTGTCGCAATGCATCACTTGGAACGGGACCTGCCTGGAGCATTGCTGAGGCCTGGTGACGCTGCGAGGGACATCGGAAGGTGAGATTATCACCATTTTTTTATTTTAATTCTATTTTTACAGGTATATGGTACCCAGAGCCTGGAGGAGAATCTCCTCTCTTCCAAACAGTGGGTACAATCCGCAAATAATCTGCTTACTTTTTGCATGGTGAGCATAGCCTCATGCGGAAAGAAAGCAGAACAATGCATTCCTATATGGGCGGAATTCCCGCGATTCTGCACAAAGAATGAGCATGCTGCGTATCTTTCCGCAATGCAATTCCGCCACGGAAAAATCAGAAAGTATTACCAACTAGACCAGTGGTTACCTCTAGGAGGGCGCCATCCCTATAAAACATTTTAGCCCCCAGTAGAATTAGGGATGTGGGAGACAAAAAAGCCCCGAATGCAGGAAAAAGTACCTTAGGGTATGTGCACACGCTGCGGTTTTGCTGCGGTTTTGGCCCTGCAGAACTGCAGCAGTTCCGCAGACATGGTACTTTACCATGTTAGCCTATGGGTTTTCTTTTTTTCTATTCTTATGACACTGCAGACTATTAGTCTCTGTTTCAAGGAGACTATACTTGTTATCATATATGTCCTCAATAGTCAGCAACAACATGTTCTGGGTACATGGCAAACAAGGTATGACCCTGAGGGGTGGGGGCTACATGAGCCACATAGAGCTACATTTGTTGTAAATGGTATAAAATATTGCCTTGTGTTTCATTACGTCAGATAAAGTGATTTTCCCACGGCCCGTGTGCAGTCTCTTTTGTCTCCAAGTGCTTGTAAATTAAGGGCGTAAAAAACTCCTAATTCAGACTCACTGGTCATCTGGCATTCCTGACTTTGGTCAGAACGAAAACAGCTACGACAGCTTCAATTCAATTCAGTCTTTTTTTGGAAGCCTTATGTCTCCTGATGCTGGGTATTGTAACCAAAAAGCGTGCATACCAACCTCCCTACCTATCTGCTGAGGCTCCCTGGGGGGGCTACATGGGAGACTGTGTGGGGCTCATGCAGTATATGGGGAGGCTGTGTGGGGTCTCATACTGTACATGGCGAGGATGTGTGAGGTTCATGCTGTACATGGCGAGGCTGTGTGAGGTTCATGCTGTACATGGGGAGGCTGTGTGGGGTTCATGCTGTACATGGGGAGGCTGTGTGGGGCTCATGCATTACATGGGTAGGCTGTGTGGGGCGGCTGTGTGGGGCTCATGTTGCATATGTAGTAGCTTGTGTGAGGCTCATGTTGTGTATATAAGGGTCTGTGAGGGGTTAAAGATATATAGGGGTTTAGCATATTTAATTCTGCTCAATATTAAGTGATACAATTAATATTAATAAATTAATATTAAGAATTAATTTCAAGCTATTGGTTCTGCCTTCCACAACAGTCATGGTCTCATGTGGCCCCTCTAAAAAATTAATTGCTCACACCTGCTTTATAGTGAGTCTGACCCATAGGCAGCACGTGTCCGGCACCGGCTATACGGTCTAAGCCCAGTATGTTTGTCTCTGAAACACTGCAGCATCACAGAGAAAAACTTTTCTGACTTCTCCCCTCCTGCTGCCAATGACTGGTTGCACGCAGAAAGAAAATTGTCCCTCAGTGGGAGCAGATGGGGAGAAGCCACCAGGGACCCACCTGTCTGACTAGTCACCTGTGTGACCTCAGTCCACGGCGGCTTTCAAAGTAGGTTTTTGCATGAAATGCCGCAGCGTGTCAGAGTCAACCATACCTGGCTGGAATGATACAGCCAATGTCTGATCAATGCGGCCTGTGGATTGAGCAGCTGGCATCAGCCATCAGATTCCCTTTAAGATCCCATAGGTGCCAGTTATGTCACATGGTTGACCATTATCCTTATGTCTTTGAAGAGAGCTATAACTCCCAGCATGTACAGGAGCTAATATGGCATGTTGGGAGTTATAGTTCACCACAGGAGTAATGATTTTCTTTTGCATTAGTGGCATGGGAGCAGAGAGGACAATTTTTTTTTGTTAATTCTAAGGCTATGTGCACACGTTGCCGCGCAAATTTCAGCGGGAATGCCGGAATTCCATTCCGCAGGAAATAAGCGAGAAAAACGCATTTTAATTTCTGCCTATTTCCCACGGAAAAACTAGCAATTTGCAAAAGTAATTAGCTTGCAGAATGCTAGCGTTTTCCAAGCGATCTGTAGCATCGCTTGAAAAACTGATTGACAGGTATGTCACACTCGTCAAACAGTGTTTGACTATTAAGGAAAGAGAGCGCACAATATATCCACGCTGACCACACAAGGACAGAAATATTCTTCATTGCTTTATTGTGCCGATGCGTTTCATGGCATATCTGCCACTTCCTCAGGGCCAAAGAATTACAGAATCTGATTACAGCAGTGGTTTTATACAAAACCTTCATGACATCACAATTACATGCAAAAAGACATCACTTCCTGTGGAAACACCCCCTCCAATGTCAAAATGTCATACACCAGTCACAATAACTTTATATCAAGATCTAAACTCTGATAAAACACATTAAACATCTAAAAAATCAATCTTTAATTTGAAAAAGTGTATGAAACCTATATTCACTACATATTAAAATTTGATAAAAATAGAGTTGACTAGAATCCAACCCACAGATTTTCGGCGAGCCAGAACACTTAAGGCCTCCCATTACCATCATACTATCTCTCCACTTGTTAGGATTGTTGTGGTTTTATATAAGCCCTTCATGACATAAGACCTACATGACATCACTAACAGACAAAACATCACTTCCTGTGAAAACTCCCCCTCCAATGTTAAAATGTCATACGCCAGCCAAGATAACTTTATATCAAAATATAACCTCTCATAAAACACATTGAACATCTAAACAATGAATCTTTCATTTAAAAATGTATGAAACCTATAATAAATATATTGAAGTTTTATAAAGATATAATGACTGGACTCGAACCCACAGGGTTTAGGCAAGCCAGAACCCTGTAGGCTTCCCATTACCATTATGCTACCTCTCCACTTGCAAGGAATGGTTATATAATTTGGAATTAACCGATTGTTTGGTAAAATTCCCACTAGGTGTCCGACATCCAATAACGGACCCCCATGTGAGAACGCTGACCCGCCAGGTCAGGGAAGGAAATCCGTCGGGCTGCTAGGGACAAAGAAACATGAGAGAAAGCTTATCAAAAAATATCTACCAACTCATTGAGGCCTTTAGGATGAATGGTATCTAGTTTATATATCCAATACAGTTCTCTCTTATTTAGACACTGTATTCTGTTTGGGGTATCTGATGGTATATGATCTATGGGTGTAACTCACAGAGAGGCTTTATTCCCGTGTTTTTCAAAACAATGTCGAGACAAGCCATGTTTCAGATATCCTTTAGAGATATTGCGTCTATGTGAGTTCATCCTTAGATGTAGAGGCGGTGTAGTGCGTCTCACATATTGTTTCCCACAGCAACAATCAATTAGATAAATCACAAAACTGGATGACATGTTAGCTTAAATTAATGTCATATACTCTATCATTATCATTGTTTGAATAAAAGGTATTTACATTATCACTGATCCATAAACACAAGCGTTTTTTTGTTTTTACATTTAAAGGAAACTCTTATGTGCTTCTGTAGGGTACTTTTTCCTGCATTCGGGGCTTTTTTGTCTCCCACATCCCTAATTCTACTGGGGGCTAAAATGTTTTATAGGGATGGCGCCCTCCTAAAGGTAACCACTGGTCTAGTTGGTAATACTTTCTGACAGACTGGGTAATTTAGTAGGACCTTTCAGTGCTTCTGTATTATATTCCTGAGAAAGTGCCATTTTGGGAAGAAAAGGTTGTGATGAAATTAGTGGTATAGTATTCATCTGTAGATTTTTTATTGTCTGTCCCATGTATTAAACTACTTTGTGAAATTCCCTTTGCCTCTGAGTATGCTTTTTTTACTAATTTTTTAGGGTATTCACGCTCTAAAAATCTCTCTCTTAGACATTTACTTTGACATTTCTGTCCTTGTGTGGTCAGTGCGGATACATTGAAAAACCTGGTCTTTTTCTTCCTCCTTTGTGATAGTGTTTGACTAGTGTGAACAACTTTTTACTATTGAGGCTGCCTATGAAGCATCAGTAGTAAAAAGATCTAATGTTAAAAATAATTAAATAAATAAAATATCGTGTCATTCTCACCTTCCGACGTCCCACGCAGCGTTCCCGATCATCGCGATGCTCCCGGCAGGTCCCGTTCCCATTTGATGACATCGCGGTCTCGCGACACTGCTACGGTATCGCGAGACTGAGACGTCATCAATGGTCATTGTCGCAATTAGAGTTGAGCGATACCGTCCGATACTTCAAAGTATCGGATCGGAATGTATCGGCCGATCTTAAAAAAAAGTATCGGTATCGCCGATTCCGATACCGGAAGTCCCATTCAAGTCTATGGGACTTCCGGTATCGGAATAAGAAAAACCCTTTCCTGCCCTTGTACAGCCTCTCGGGGGTCTGTACGGGCCTTTCGGGGGGCTGTGCCGGCCTGCCAGGGGGTCTGTGCAGGCTCCGGTGGTCTGTGCCGGCCTGCCGGGGGGCTGTGCCGGCCTGCCGGGGGGTCTGTGCAGGCTCCGGTGGGCTGTGCCGGCCTGCCGGGGGGTCTGTGCAGGCTCCGATGGGCTGTGCCGGCCTGCCGGGGGGCTGTGCCGGCCTGCCGGTGGTCTGTGCAGGCTCCGGTGGGCAGTGCCGGCCTGCCGGGGGGTCTGTGCAGGCTCCGGTGGGCTGTGCCGGCCTGCCGGGGGGCTGTGCCGGCCTGCCGGTGGTCTGTGCAGGCTCCGGTGGGCTGTGCCGGCCTGCCGGGGGGCTGTGCCGGCCTGCCGGTGGTCTGTGCAGGCTTCGGGGGTCTGTGCAGGTATCGTCCGATGGGACTACAAGTCCCATCGGGCGATGCCTGCTACCATGACAGTGATTGACACATTAGCCAATGATGGGACAGTAGTAGTCCCATCATCCGGCTAATGTGTTGAATGTAAAAAAAAATAAAAAAAAATTACATGCTACATACATGCTACATTCATACTACATACTACATACATGCTACATTCATACTACATATATACTACATGCAACATACATACTACATATATACTACATGCATGCAACATGCATACTACATATATACTACATGCTACATACATACTACATATATGCTACATATATACATGCATGCTACATACATACTGCATGCTACATGCATGCTACATACATACTACATACATACTACATGCTACATACATACCACATATATACTACATACATACTACATACAATACATTCATACAATACATACATAGACATACAGTACATATAACATAGAGTAACATACTTACCAATACTTGTCACATTGTTCCCCGAAGCCATTGTCTTTTACGGAATAAATATTAACATAACAAACCACAAAAATACTCACCCACGATCCGAAGCAGTCCACGAGTGTGTCCCACGACGATCTTGGGTAGAGAACTGCAGCATCAGCTGATGCTGCCGTTCTCTACGGGCTGCAGGAATCCAATGACGGAAGGTAGGTATCCTTCCGCACTGTATTCCTCCGCCACTTAAAAAAAAAAAAGTCCCTAGTCTCACTTTATGCCATTGCTGCGTGGGAAATTCCCACATCCCATGCATCCCATGCAATCATATAGCAGTCCGCACATGCTTTCCTAATGCTGCGGATTTTTCCGTGGCGGAATTGCATTGCAGAAAGATACGCAGCATGCTCATTCTTTGTGCGGAATCGCGGGAATTCCGCGCACATAGGAATGCATTGTTCTGCTTTCTTTCCGCATGAGGCTATGCTCACCATGCGAAAAGTAAGCAGAACATTTGCGGATTGAACCCACTGTTTGGAAGAGAGGAGATTCTCCTCCAGGCTCTGGGTACCATATACCTGTAAAAATAGAATTAAAATAAAAAAATGGTGATAATCTCACCTTCCGATGTCCCTCGCAGCGTCACCAGGCCTCAGCAATGCTCCAGGCAGGTCCCGTTCCAAGTGATGCATTGCGACAATGACCATTGATGACGTCTCAGTCTCGCGATACCGTAGCAGTGTCGCGAGACCGCGATGTCATCAAATGGGAACGGGACCTGCCGGGAGCATCGCGATGATCGGGAACGCTGCGTGGGACGTCTGAAGGTGAGAATGACACGATTTTTTATTTATTTAATTATTTTTAACATTAGATCTTTTTACTACTGATGCTTCATAGGCAGCCTCAATAGTAAAAAGTTGTTCACACTAGTCAAACACTATCACAAAGGAGGAAGAAAAAGACCAGGTTTTTCAATGTATCCGCACTGACCACACAAGGACAGAAATGTCAAAGTAAATGTCTAAGGCTACTTTCACACATCAGGTTTTTGGCGTCAGGCGCGATCCGGTGTCGTGCCAAAACGCCGGATCCGGCAAATGTTTCGTAAAACCTGATGTGACGGATCCGGTTTTCTGCCGGATCCGTCTTTTTCTGGACAGACAAAACCGGATCCGTCTCATCCGGTTCATCCGTTTTTCTATCCGTTTTTTGACGGATTACGCCGGATCCGGTTTTTAAAATTGACCCATGTGGCCTTCCGAACGGGATTGGCTACTGGAAAACTATATATAGCATGTTCCTACAGCCCTTCTTTGACAGGTTGTAGAGGAGAAAGTGCAGGTTGGAGAGAAGAGCAAGTTACTGGCGAAGATGGATGTTGTCATTGGAAATATTTTGAAGAATTTGGCGGATTTTACAGCGGAGGCAAATCGTTTGAGGGTGATTGTTCTGAGAAGTAGAGAGCGAGACAGCAGCGCATCAGGCATCGTAGACGACGTTTGTGGATCCACCCCATCACAGCCAAGAGAATGACGCGTGGGGTCTATTCTACACTATGCATGGACCTTCGACGAAACCCGGATAAATTTTTTGGATATGTTAGGATGAAAATGGAGAATTTTGATTACTTGGTGGAGCGCATTGCACACCTCATAAGAAAAGCGGACACATATTGCCGCTTCTCTGTTTCACCCGCAGAGCGTCTGATGGTGACTTTAAGGTAAGCCACATTTATTGGATATGATCGCATCAGAGCACACTTTCACTGCAATCTTGTTGGTGGTAGTTTGTATCTCCAAGTGTTATAGGTCAGTTTTGGTATGTAATGCTGTGATTTAAAACTAATTTATTGTTTTTTAATTCCCCACAGATTTCTTGCAACTGGAGAATCCCTTTCGTCACTGCATTTCCAGTACAGACTCGGGATTTCCACCATATCTGGAATTGTGAAGTACACATGCCGTGCACTGTGGGACTCCTTAGCTGAAGAGTTTTTACCAGAGCCCACAACAGAGAGGTGGATTGAAATTGCTGACAAGTTTCAACAGATATGTCAGTTTCCAAACTGCTTGGGCGCTGTGGACGGGAAACATATCCGCATTGTAAAGCCAGCTGGATCGGGATCTGAATATTTCAATTACAAGAAATATTTTTCAATTGTCCTCATGGCCATCGCTGACGCGGAATACAAATTTATTGCGGTTGATATTGGGGCCTATGGCCGCTCCAATGACTCTCAAGTTTTCAAACTGTCTGCCATGGGGCGTAAACTGTATGGAAACACCTTCCAGTTCCCACCACCTAGACCGCTGCCGCAAACATCTGGTCCACCTATGCCATTTGTCTGTGTAGGGGATGAAGCCTTCCAGCTGTCAGAACACCTTTTGAAACCATACTCTAGCAGAGGATTGACAAGACCAAAACGCATTTTTAATTACCGCCTCACAAGAGCAAGAAGAATGGTTGAATGTACCTTTGGTATTCTGACAGCCAAATGGCGGGTCCTATTGACTGCGATCAACCTCAAGACAGAAACTGTGGACGAGGTGATCAAAGCGTGTGTGGTACTCCACAATTTTGTTATCTGCAAGGAACCCATTTCCATTGAGGACACCTCTGAAGAAACCACCTTGCAAGATTACCATGACATTACCACTAGAAGTTCTGTGACGGTTTCAGTAATGAGGGACAATTTTGCACTATACTTTATGTCACCTCAAGGCAGAGTACACTGGCAGGATGACAGAGTGTGAAAGATTTGTGCCCAACCAAACGTGTGTACCTTCTTTACCAACAGTATATACCTTTGCCAACCAAAGTTGGCTATCTTGTCATGGTGTCTATTTTTAGCTTTAGGCCACAGGTGTGTACCTGGTTGTGTTTTATGCAAAGTATTTCACCTTTTAACAAAAGTTGTGTACATTGTTAGGAAATCACCAACAATAAACACAACTTTTTAGGTGAAATACTTTGCTTCAAACACAACCAGGAACACAACTGTGGAAAAAAGCTAAAATTTACCCACAGTTATATACCTAGTTTTGAATACCATTTCACCTTTTAAATACCCTGTATTTAACCTTTTTCGCCGCAGAAAGAAATGACAGACAACCAGTGTAAAATAATTTAACTTTTATTGAAAAATGTTTTTTTAGTAAACTTTTTAAAAATTTTAATAAACTTGTTTAATAAAACTTTGAAACTATAAAACTGAAACCATAAAACTGGTCATTTTTATTTAAATACACACATTATAAATCTGTGTAGTGTGTGGTGGAAATACTGCTGTAGGGGCTGCGGGACACTTCGACACTGGGAGTGTGGAGAGAGGACTGGGATCGTGGTGTGGTGGGGAAGGAACAGTTAGAGGTGAAGGTGTGGAAAAAACTACAGAATGGGTGGACATGTGGGAAGCAGAAGAGGTGGTGGGTGGTGGAGTGGAGGGTTGGGCAGGGACTGTAGGAGCAGATGATGTTGATGGCAAGTTGTATGGGGAAGGACTTTGGTACGGGGCAGGTTGCTGGAAGTGGGGAGATGTCTGGTACGGGGCAGGTTGCTGGAAGTGGGGAGATGTCTGGTACGGGGCAGGTTGCTGGAAGTGGGGAGATGTCTGGTACGGGGCAGGTTGCTGGAAGTGGGGAGATGTCTGGTACGGGGCAGGTTGCTGGAAGTGGGGAGATGTCTGGTACGGGGCAGGTTGCTGGAAGTGGGGAGATGTCTGGTACTGTGGAGGTTGCTGGTACTGGGGAGTTTGCAGGTACTGTGGAGGTTGCTGGTACTGGGGAGGTTGCTGGTGCTGGGGAGGTTGCTGGTGCTGGGGAGGTGGATGGTGCTGGGGAGGTGGATGTTGCTGGGGAGGTGGATGGTGCTGGGGAGGTGGATGGTGCTGGGGAGGTGGATGGTGCTGGGGAGGTGGATGGTATGTAATAGGAGGGGGAGGATGGAAAGTGGCTGGAGGTGGATGGTATGTAATAGGAGGGGGAGGATGGAAAGTGGCTGGAGGGGGTGTAGATGTAATAGGAGGGGGAGGATGGAAAGTGGCTGGAGGGGGTGTAGATGTAATAGGAGGGGGAGGATGGAAAGTGGCTGGAGGGGGTGCAGGTGGAGGAACTACTGTGGTGGGAAGAGGAGGAGGAGGTTGGGAGGTAACTTGCTGGAGAGCAGCGTGGCATGAATGCATTACATGCATCTGCTGGGCAGGAGAGAGCATTTCCATGCGCTCCACAACAGACCTGAAAAAGGTGTGGTTTGGCGAAGATCTTGCTTCTGAATGCATGGTTTGCAGAAGTGTCTTCACCTCCAGAATGCTGGAGTTGATCTGCTGATAGCCTGCGGAGATTTGCTCTGACAAGACTTTTAGACAGTTCTGGAAAGATGCATTCAGATGCAAGAACTCTGGCGCATAAGTCTTTTCCTGACCCCTCTGCCGCTGCCGCCCAGTACCCGCAGGTGTACTAGAGGTGGCAGGGGCAGAAGGGTGGGGTAAAGGGAAAGCGATCTCCTCACCAGCAGCTTCATGTAATGTAGGCGGCCACGATGCTCCTGTGCTGGTGGATGGGACAGATGGGTCGAATGTGTTGGAAGGCTGGGAAGGTGCAGATGTACCGGGGTCCAATCGTGCCGGCTCCCGAGTGCTGCTCACCGTGCTGTGGAATAAAGAGAAAAAAAAAAAATTAAAATACTGACATGGTATGGCCCTGGCTGAAAAAAAAAAATTTACATCTAACATTTTTTTTCACATGTGGTGTGTAATATTTACCTTCTGGTGACCATTGTTTCCCGGAGGAACGACAGGGCTTCTGCGTACTTGTACTTGCTCCTGCGTCCTCCAGATCCACTCGGGGCCCGCATCTCTTTATTGAACTCCTTCTTGAAACGATCTCTCACAGACCGCCACCGATTCACAATTCTGTTCCCTGAAACGAGAAAGGAGTGGTTAGTATACAACATCAGTGTTTCCCAAACTCCAGTCCTCATGGTCCCCAGGGGTCATGTTTTCAGGATTTCCATAGTAAATAGAAATCCTGAACACATGATCCGTGGGGACCATGAGGACTGGAGTTCGGGAAACACTGGTTTACATCAAGCAACCGGTACTGTATATACTTACGCTCTTTAATCTGGTCCCGAGCTTCGAGGTCCTCCCAGCGGCCCACAAGGAGCGAACAGATTTCCTCCCAGAGTCGTCGGGTAACGATCAGGTCAGCGTGGCGGCGGTCAGCCATATTCCAGAGCGGCTCCCTTTCTCTGACGAGATCGATGAGGCGGTCCACATCAATCCCTCCATCCTCACCGTCAGAGTCGGGAGCACGCTGTGAAGGCTGTTAAAGAAAAAGACAAAAATAACATAATTAGCCTCCACAAAAGAAATGAAATAAAAAGTGCAAAAAAACAAAGCAAAAATATTTATACTTACACGCTGGTGACCGCCGCGTTGCTGTCGCCGACGACCCTGGGAGGCACTGCGATGACCTCTTGGCCAAGCACCAGATTGGGAAGACTAGAGAAGAAAACAAAAAATGTTATGTCTTTGGATGTAGGCATTTGTTTGCTGTGTGTGGTCTGCAGAACATTGTTTTCTATGTGTTGTGTGTAGTGTGATGTTGTGTTTCTGCGTTTGATGCAAAAAACTTACCAATTGTGAGCCCACTCCAGGTGTCTGTCCACCCCTTGCTTCTTCTTCTGGGAGCTCCTCTTCATCTTGTGATTCCTGTTTTGAAATAAAAGGCAATGAATAGACATATATTACAGAGAAGATGGATTTTGGAAATAAAAACTTACCGTCAAACGCTGACGATGCGAGGGAGGGCTCCCAGAAGATGATGTGCCGTCTTGGCCACACTCCATGCCTGTGGGTGGTGTTCCAGCTGCTGCCATTGCTGCTGCTGCTGCTGCATCTATTGGGCGGCTGTTGAATAAAGAGAAACAAAGGGCCAATGAATATCTTGATATTCAATAGCCCTAGTTTGGAGGAATGGGTGATTTGATAATTACCGTCTCTCATCTGCTGCTGGACTCCCCTCCCGTTGTTCAGCATGCTGCTCCAATTGGGGTGGTGCTGATGGTGCTGCTGCAGATGTCTCCTGCCTTCTCCTGCGCCTGGTTGCTGTCTTGGGTGGCATGTTGGGTGTGGCTGTGGGTCCCACTGTCTTGCTTTTATATATGTCTTGTGGGCAGAGCTACTGAGCATGCTCAGACCAAAAAACCGGATCCGGCGCATTGCGGCGCTCATAGGCTTTCATTGTGTGAAAAAGCCGGACGCGCCGGATCCGGCGGGTCCGGCTTTTTCGCCGGAGACAAAAAACGTTACAGTCATCATTTTTTCCAGACGCCGGATCGCGACACATTGCGACACATTGCCGGATCCGGCGAAAACCGGATGAAACGCATGGCCATCCGGCGCGATCCGGCGCAAATGCAAGTCAATGGGGGGGAAACCGGATCCGGCATTGCATTTCGCCGGATCCGGTTTCTGTCAAAAGCGCCGGATCGCGCCTGACAGCGAAAACCTGATGTGTGAAAGAGGCCTAAGAGAGAGATTTTTAGAGCGTGAATACCCTAAAAAATTAGTAAAAAAAGCATACTCAGAGGCAAAGGGAATTTCACAAAGTAGTTTAATACATGGGACAGACAATAAAAAATCTACAGATGAATACTATACCACTAATTTCATCACAACCTTTTCTTCCCAAAATGGCACTTTCTCAGGAATATAATACAGAAGCACTGAAAGGTCCTACTAAATTACCCAGTCTGTCAGAAAGTATTACCAGCTAGACCAGTGGTTACCTTTAGGAGGGCGCCATCCCTATAAAACATTTTAGCCCCCAGTAGAATTAGGGATGTGGGAGACAAAAAAGCCCCGAATGCAGGAAAAAGTACCCTACAGAAGCACATAAGAGTTTCCTTTAAATGTAAAAACAAAAAAACGCTTGTGTTTATGGATCAGTGATAATGTAAATACCTTTTATTCAAATAGTGATAATGATAGAGTATATGACATTAATTTAAGCTAACATGTCAATCCAGTTTTGTGATTTATCTAATTGATTGTTGCTGTGGGAAACAATATGTGAGACGCACTACAACGCCTCTACATCTAAGGATGAACTCACATAGACACAATATCTCTAAAGGATATCTGAAACATGGCTTGTCTCAACATTGTTTTGAAAAACACGGGAATAAAGCCTCTCTGTGAGTTACACCCATAGATCATATACCATCAGATACCCCAAACAGAATACAGTGTCTAAATAAGAGAGAACTGTATTGGATATATAAACTAGATACCATTCATCCTAAAGGCCTCAATGAGTTGGTAGATATTTTTTGATAAGCTTTCTCTCATGTTTCTTTGTCCCTAGCGGCCCGACGGATTTCCTTCCCTGACCTGGCGGGTCAGCGTTCTCACATGGGGGTCCGTTATTGGATGTCGGACACCTAGTGGGAATTTTACCAAACAATCGGTTAATTCCAAATTACATAACCATTCCTTGCAAGTGGAGAGGTAGCATAATGGTAATGGGAAGCCTACAGGGTTCTGGCTTGCCTAAACCCTGTGGGTTCGAGTCCAGTCATTATATCTTTATAAAAATTCAATATATATTTATTATAGGTTTCATACATTTTTAAATGAAAGATTCATTGTTTAGATGTTCAATGTGTTTTATGAGAGGTTATATTTTGATATAAAGTTATCTTGGCTGGCGTATGACATTTTAACATTGGAGGGGGAGTTTTCACAGGAAGTGATGTTTTGTCTGTTAGTCATGTCATATAGGTCTTATGTCATGAAGGGCTTATATAAAACCACAACAATCCTAACAAGTGGAGAGATAGTATGATGGTAATGGGAAGCCTTAAGTGTTCTGGCTCGCCGAAAATCTGTGGGTTGGATTCTAGTCAACTCTATTTTTATCAAATTTTAATATGTAGTGAATATAGGTTTCATACACTTTTTCAAATTAAAGATTGATTTTTTAGATGTTTAATGTGTTTTATCAGAGTTTAGATCTTGATATAAAGTTATTGTGACTGGTGTATGACATTTTGACATTGGAGGGGGTGTTTCCACAGGAAGTGATGTCTTTTTGCATGTAATTGTGATGTCATGAAGGTTTTGTATAAAACCACTGCTGTAATCAGATTCTGTAATTCTTTGGCCCTGAGGAAGTGGCAGATATGCCATGAAACGCATCGGCACAATAAAGCAATGAAGAATATTTCTGTCCTTGTGTGGTCAGCGTGGATATATTGTGCGCTCTCTTTCCTTAATAGTCAAACACTGTTTGACGAGTGTGACATACCTGTCAATCAGTTTTCCAAGCGATGCTACAGATCGCTTGGAAAACGCTAGCATTCTGCAAGCTAATTACTTTTGCAAATTGCTAGTTTTTCCGTGGGAAATAGGCAGAAATTAAAATGCGTTTTTCTCGCTTATTTCCTGCGGAATGGAATTCCGGCATTCCCGCTGAAATTTGCGCGGCAACGTGTGCACATAGCCTTAGAATTAACAAAAAAAAATTGTCCTCTCTGCTCCCATGCCACTAATGCAAAAGAAAATCATTACTCCTGTGGTGAACTATAACTCCCAACATGCCATATTAGCTCCTGTACATGCTGGGAGTTATAGCTCTCTTCAAAGACATAAGGATAATTGTCAACCATGTGACATAACTGGCACCTATGGGATCTTAAAGGGAATCTGATGGCTGATGCCAGCTGCTCAATCCACAGGCCGCATTGATCAGACATTGGCTGTATCATTCCAGCCAGGTATGGTTGACTCTGACACGCTGCGGCATTTCATGCAAAAACCTACTTTGAAAGCCGCCGTGGACTGAGGTCACACAGGTGACTAGTCAGACAGGTGGGTCCCTGGTGGCTTCTCCCCATCTGCTCCCACTGAGGGACAATTTTCTTTCTGCGTGCAACCAGTCATTGGCAGCAGGAGGGGAGAAGTCAGAAAAGTTTTTCTCTGTGATGCTGCAGTGTTTCAGAGACAAACATACTGGGCTTAGACCGTATAGCCGGTGCCGGACACGTGCTGCCTATGGGTCAGACTCACTATAAAGCAGGTGTGAGCAATTAATTTTTTAGAGGGGCCACATGAGACCATGACTGTTGTGGAAGGCAGAACCAATAGCTTGAAATTAATTCTTAATATTAATTTATTAATATTAATTGTATCACTTAATATTGAGCAGAATTAAATATGCTAAACCCCTATATATCTTTAACCCCTCACAGCCCCTTATATACACAACATGAGCCTCACACAAGCTACTACATATGCAACATGAGCCCCACACAGCCGCCCCACACAGCCTACCCATGTAATGCATGAGCCCCACACAGCCTCCCCATGTACAGCATGAACCCCACACAGCCTCCCCATGTACAGCATGAACCTCACACAGCCTCGCCATGTACAGCATGAACCTCACACATCCTCGCCATGTACAGTATGAGACCCCACACAGCCTCCCCATATACTGCATGAGCCCCACACAGTCTCCCATGTAGCCCCCCCAGGGAGCCTCAGCAGATAGGTAGGGAGGTTGGTATGCACGCTTTTTGGTTACAATACCCAGCATCAGGAGAGATAAGGCTTCCAAAAACAGACTGAATTGAAGCTGTCGTAGCTGTTTTCGTTCTGACCAAAGTCAGGAATGCCAGATGACCAGTGAGTCTGAATTAGGAGTTTTTTACGCCCTTAATTTACAAGCACTTGGAGACAAAAGAGACTGCACACGGGCCGTGGGAAAATCACTTTATCTGACGTAATGAAACACAAGGCAATATTTTATACCATTTACAACAAATGTAGCTCTATGTGGCTCATGTAGCCCCCACCCCTCAGGGTCATACCTTGTTTGCCATGTACCCAGAACATGTTGTTGCTGACTATTGAGGACATATATGATAACAAGTATAGTCTCCTTGAAACAGAGACTAATAGTCTGCAGTGTCATAAGAATAATTCTAGCAATAATAGGCAAAAGGCAATTGAAGTATTAAAGGGATATGAAGGCAAACCTTCTATATCAATTTCCCCCTTTTGTAAATGGTATAACTTTTGCCACAGGGTCAGCTGATGTCCACAAAGGAGCTACTGTCTCATGGGTCTAGTACCCATAAGGGGGCTTCCTACCTGCTTCACCCATCCACCCTCAGTGTGGACACTCACTTTCCCCATCAGCAACGGCTATCTGGGGTCTATGATACACTACAGAAGGTTCAGCCTTAGATTATTTTTTCACACATATATTATTCAGCAGCTTAAGTAATACATATATTAGCGCTTTTACGGCTACATAAAACAATAAGCAAAACAACAAAATTTGCATACAAGTCTGTACAATGCCAAAAATCCATCCTGCTAGGCCATTAAACCAATTTGCTGGATTTAAAAAGAGAATGTGTTACCCCACCAGGAGTCTGTTTGCACTGTGCTGATTTAACCATTGGTCTCTAAGTTCACCTATTTTGTCAATATAATTGCAACAGGTGG
Source organism: Dendrobates tinctorius (assembly GCF_039654945.1). Classification (NCBI taxonomy): domain Eukaryota; kingdom Metazoa; phylum Chordata; class Amphibia; order Anura; family Dendrobatidae; genus Dendrobates; species Dendrobates tinctorius. The sequence continues at coordinate 499,964 of NW_027361721.1, read as the reverse complement.
GACCAATTATATGACACATTCCTCCTTCTTTTGCTGTCAGGTAATCTAGTACTATAGTATGTTGGTTAGTAACTATGATTAATTGTCTCTGTATTGTATTAGTTTCATTAAGAACTTCAAGAATCTGGAAAATCTGATCATCTAGGTAGTCGATAGCTTCCACTAATTTATCCCTCATTTGTGTTATGAAGGGGTATATTAGCATATAACTGAATATTTTATTTTTTATCCCCATTTCTACTAGATGCGGCCTACCATTTGGACGGGGCTTATTGTCTGCAGCCCTTCTATACAAAGTATGAATTGGAACTGCTGCTGTGTCTATTTTCTTATAAGGAATTATGAAAGTGTCTTGTGTTAGTTTGGCAAGAGTGCAAACTCCTCTTATGTCTGGGCTCACCCACCTGTAGGCACGATGCCCGCAAACCAAGAATACTCCTTCAGGGAGAACACAAACGTGACCAGGGGTCTGTATACATTGGTATAAACTCAAAAGTCCTGACATAGGCTTATGGGCACACCAAGTATTATTCATTTGATTTCCACTTATACCAGATGTACATTTACCCCTTTCTTTCCTTATTATTTTACCCGTAGATGCTCTACATCCTTCAACACCATCTTGGTACACCGTCTCATTAACCTGTGTTTGATCATGAGTGTATATACGGAAGCAATTATTGTCCTCACCACAGGTATTTGCTCCAGTGTGTTGAAGACTGAACCACAGTCCATCATTGGGAATGGGGTCTGAGTGAGGGATTTCAGTCCTCCTCCTGGCGACCATATTTCCGATGTCTGAATCATATTCCTGCCACCACATTTGTACCTTAGGTCGCGTTATGTTAAACTGAAACCAGGGATTAGAGGCCCATCCGATTATAGCCAATGAGGCAGATATATGACGGGGCACATCTTTTCCCAAAAACCTAGATTGAGTCCAAGTCTCGTTGTGTATGCAGTGTGGTGTTAATACCTTCTAGGGCAGCACGGTGGCTCAGTCCCACCAAGGACAACATCTGCAAGGAGTTTGTATGTTCTTCCCGTGTTTGCGTGGGTTTCCTCCCACATTCCAAAGACATACTGATAGGGAATTTAGATTGTGAGCCCCATTGAGGACAGTGATGATAATGTGTGCAAACTGTAAAGCGCTGCAGAGTATGTTAGCGCTATATAAAAATAAAGATTATTATTAGATTTATTATTATTCCATGGCTCCATAGGTAAGGCTAAGTATGGTATAGTCCTTGCAGATACTGGGCTGTGTGTACAGATCCAACAGTCTTTTGGTTTCTGTCCTTCCATGTCCTTTATAAGAAGAGCATGATGTTGAATAAGTTTGTTGTCCCAGTCAGCATTTAAGAGTTTGTCCTGTGTCTCTGTAGAGTGCAGTAACCCTGCCACTGCCAGCAAGGTGATTAGGAGAACAGTCATTCTTGTCAGAGACACCGCACTGCACTTGCTCATAGAGCCAGTGCGCATGTCCGGAGTACAGAAGCAGTGCTAAAAGATACCAGTGGAGAAGGGCAGCAGAGGTGACCATGCGTGCTTCAGGGTAATAGTGTCAGGGTCCAGTCAGCGCTGGAAAGTAAAGAGGCATAGGACCTGAGGACACTGAAAATGAATAATCTGGCACGGGACCTATGGTCATGTGACTGCAAGGGGGCGGGGCTTAGTGTCCTGTTTTCAGATAGGACAGGACACCATACAACAACTCAGAGTCAGGCAAAATAGAGGTCACAGCAGTACGGGCAAATGAGGTACAGGAGGGACAAACAGACGGGTAGTCAGACAGAGCCAAAGGTCATACACAAGAGGGCGACGTGGTACCAAGGGGACAAGCAGAGAGAAGTCGGGTCACAAGCCGAGAGTCATACACGAGAGGTAGCGCAGTACAAGAGGGTCAGGCAGAACTCGTAACAGGGACAGAACCAGATCACAACCGAACAAGCAAGCAAGATATCAGGCATAAGGCACACGTATACAAGAGGTCACTTAACTCAGCCGAGGGCAGGAGTATAACTGACACCAGACCCAGGTCCAGTGAGCACTAAATAGCCTCCTTCTGCCAGAGAGAGGCAGCACAATTAACCCATAGTCTAACCAGGACGGGTCAAAGCGAAATCCCATCCTGGATCATGACAGTACCCTCCTCTCAATGGGGGGCCACCGGACCCCCAGGTCTCCCAGGGCACTTGGCGTGAAAGGCTCGGATCAACCGATCCGCATGAACTGATCGAGCAGGAACCCACGAGCGTTCCTCAGAACCGTAGCCCTTCCAATGTATCAGATACTGAAGGGCGCGACGGACCAACCTGGAGTCGACAATTCGTTCCACCTCGTACTCAGCCTGCCCATCTACCAGAACCGGTGTCAGGGAAGATGATGATCCCTCCCAAACGGACCTCACAGGTTTCAAAAGGGCCTTATGGAAAACATTACGGATCCTTAGAGATGGCGGAAGACTCAACCGAAAAGCCACCGGGTTAACCGCTTCGGTAATTACATAGGGACCTATAAACTTGGGTCCAAGCTTCGCAGAGGGGACCTTGAGCCTTATATTTTTGGTGGATAACCATACCTTATCTCCAACCTGAAACACTGGACCCACGGATCGTTTTTTGTCCGCAAAAAATTTAAATTTGTCCTGGGCCTTCGTAATGTTATTCTGGACCTCCCGCCATACCTCCCCCAACCGCTGGATCGTCTCATCCGCCCCAGGACACCCAGAATTCAAGCGGGAAAATTCTCCAAAATGAGGATGAAACCCATAATTGCAAAAAAAAGGAGATGTACCCATAGACTGGTTAGTTCGTTTGTTAAATGCAAACTCAGCCAATGGTAACACAGAACACCAATCATCCTGTCAGGCTGAGGTCAAACAACGCAGAATTTGCTCCATAGACTGATTGGTCCGCTCAGTCTGCCCATTAGTCTCTGGATGGTAGGCGGATGAAAAGGACAGACCAATACCCAACCTCCTACAAAAAGCTCTCCAAAATCTGGACACAAATTGCACTCCCCTATCAGACACCACATTCAGGGGTACCCCATGCAACCACACCACATGCTCCACAAACAATCTGGACAATGTTTCCGCATTAGGTAGGGCTGCCAAAGGTACAAAATGTGCCTGCTTACTAAACCTGTCCACTACGACCCAGACCACGGTATTACCCTTGGAGGGGGGAAGGTTGGTGATGAAATCCATGGACAGGTGAGTCCATGGTCTCTCAGGAATTGGCAGTGGTACCAATTCCCCGGCCGGCCGGTTATGGGGAGTTTTTGCACGGGCACAAACCTCACACGCAGACACATACTCCCCAACATCAGAGGCTAAAGAAGACCACCAGAATATTCTAGCAATGGCCTTCCGGGTCGCTGAGATCCCTGGATGTCCACCCAGAACTGAGTCATGGAACTCCTGGAGGACCTTGAGACGAAACTGAGCTGGCACAAAAAGTTTATCCACCGGCTTAGCTGGAGGTGCAAGAGCCTGGGCTTCTCGAATCTCCCGTTCCAACACATTAGAAACCTCTGCCACCACCACCCCAGGCTGAAGAATGGAGGATGGAGGTTCCGGGGGGGAGACACCGGATCTAGACTGCGTTACAACGCATCCGCTCTGATATTCTTGGATCCTGGTCGAAAAGTGGTCGAGAAGTTGAATCGGGGAAAAAAAAGTGACCATCTAGCCTGTCTGGGAGTCAACCTTTTAGCTGACTCAATGTAAGCTAGGTTTTTGTGGTCCGTGATTACCGTTATAGGATGAACAGCCCCCTCCAAAAAATGCCTCCATTCTGCAAAAGCCAATTTTACGGCCAGAAGTTCCCGATTCCCCACATCATAGTTTCTCTCCGCAGGGGAGAACTTCTTTGAGAAAAAGGCGCAAGGTCTTAAATTGGCGGGTCCCTGGGACAATACCGCCCCCACCCCCACCTCTGAGGCGTCTACCTCAACAGATTTTCGGCAAGCCAGAACACGTAAGGCCTCCCATTACCATCATACTATCTCTCCACTTGTTAGGATTGTTGTGGTTTTATATAAGCCCTTCATGACATAAGACCTACATGACATCACTAACAGACAAAACATCACTTCCTGTGAAAACTCCCCCTCCAATGTTAAAATGTCAAACCTATATAAATATAACCTCTGATAAAACACATTGAACATCTAAAAAATCAATCTTTCATTTAAAAATGTATGAAACCTATAATAAATATATATTAAATTTTTATAAAGATATAATGACTGGACTCGAACCCACAGGGTTTAGGCAAGCCAGAACCCTGTAGGCTTCCCATTACCATTATGCTACCTCTCCACTTGCAAGGAATGGTTATGTATTTTGGAATTAACCGATTGTTTGGTAAAATTCCCACTAGGTGTCCGACATCCAATAACTGACCCCCATGTGAGAACGCTGACCAGCCAGGTCAGGGAAGGAAATCCGTCGGGCCGCTAGGGACAAAGAAACATGAGAGAAAGCTTATCAAAAAATATCTACCAACTCATTGAGGCCTTTAGGATGAATGGTATCTAGTTTATATATCCAATACAGTTCTCTCTTATTTAGACACTGTATTCTGTTTGGGGTATCTGCTGGTATATGATCTATGGGTGTAACTCACAGAGAGGCTTTATTCCCGTGTTTTTCAAAACAATGTCGAGACAAGCCATGTTTCAGATATCCTTTAGAGATATTGTGTCTATGTTGTGAGTTCATCCTTAGATGTAGAGGCTGTGTAGTGCGTCCCACATCTTGTTTCCCACAGCAACAATCAATTAGATAAATCACAAAACTGGATTGACATGTTAGCTTAAAATTAATGTCATATACTCTATCATTATCACTATTTGAATAAAAGGTATTTACATTATCACTGATCCATAAACACAAGCATTTTTTGTGTTTACATTTAAAGGAAACTTATGTGCTTCTGTAAGGGTATGTGCACACACTGCAGATTCACCTGCGGGTTTTTTCCTGCGGAACCGCAGGTAAAACCGCAGGTAAAGTGACCTGCGGTTTTGCTGCGGTTTGGCCTGCGGTTTTGCCCTGCGGTTTGACTCCTGGACAATGGAATAGGTGGCAAACCGCAGCAGAATCCGCAGAAACAATTGACATGCTGCGGAAAAAAAAACGCAGCTTTTCCACAGGTAAAAAACCGCAGCGTGAGCACTGCGGTTTTGAAAACCCATAGGCTAACATGGTAAAGTACCATGTCTGCAGAACTGCTGCAGTTCTGCAGGGCCAAAACCGCAGCAAAACCGCAGCGTGTGCACATACCCTAAGATACTTTTTCCTGCATTCGGGGCTTTTTTGTCTCCCACATCCCTAATTCTACTGGGGGCTAAAATGTTTTATAGGGATGGCGCCCTCCTAGAGGTAACCACTGGTCTAGTTGGTAATACTTTCTGATTTTTCCGTGGCGGAATTGCATTGCGGAAAGATACGCAGCATGCTCATTCTTTGTGCAGAATCGCGGGAATTCCGCCCATATAGGAATGCATTGTTCTGCTTTCTTTCCACATGAGGCTATGCTCACCATGCAAAAAGTAAGCAGATTATTTGCGGATTGTACCCACTGTTTGGAAGAGAGGAGATTCTCCTCCAGGCTCTGGGTACCATATACCTGTAAAAAATAGAATTAAAATAAAAATAGTGGTGATATTCTCACCTTCCGATGTCCCTTGCAGCGTCACCAGGCCTCAGCGATGCTCCGGGCAGGTCCCGTTCCAAGTGATGCATTGCGACAATGACCTTTGACGACGTCGCAGTCTCGCGATACCGTAGCAGTGTCGCGAGACCGCGATATCATCAAATGGGAACGGGACCTGCCGGGAGCATCGCGATGATCGGGAACGCTGCGTGGGACGTCGGAAGGTGAGAATGACACGATTTTTTATTTTTTTATTATTTTTAACATTAGATCTTTTTACTACTGATGCTTCATAGGCAGCCTCAATAGTAAAAAGTTGTTCACACTAGTCAAACACTATCACAAAGGAGGAAGAAAAAGACCAGGTTTTTCAATGTATCCGCACTGACCACACAAGGACAGAAATGTCAAAGTAAATGTCTAAGAGAGAGATTTTTAGAGCGTGAATACCCTAAAAAATTAGTAAAAAAAGCATACTCAGAGGCAAAGGGAATTTCACAAAGTAGTTTAATACATGGGACAGACAATAAAAAATCTACAGATGAATACTATACCACTAATTTCATCACAACCTTTTCTTCCCAAAATGGCACTTTCTCAGGAATATAATACAGAATCACTGAAAGGTCCTACTAAATTACCTCTAGGAGGGCGCCATCCCTATAAAACATTTTAGCCCCCAGTAGAATTAGGGATGTGGGAGACAAAAAAGCCCCGAATGCAGGAAAAAGTACCTTACAGAAGCACATAAGTTTCCTTTAAATGTAAAAACAAAAAATGCTTGTGTTTATGGATCAGTGATAATGTAAATACCTTTTATTCAAATAGTGATAATGATAGAGTATATGACATTAATTTTAAGCTAACATGTCAATCCAGTTTTGTGATTTATCTAATTGATTGTTGCTGTGGGAAACAATATATGGGACGCACTACACAGCCTCTACATCTAAGGATGAACTCACAACATAGACACAATATCTCTAAAGGATATCTGAAACATGGCTTGTCTCGACATTGTTTTGAAAAACATGGGAATAAAGCCTCTCTGTGAGTTACACCCATAGATCATATACCAGCAGATACCCCAAACAGAATACAGTGTCTAAATAAGAGAGAAATGTATTGGATATATAAACTAGATACCATTCATCCTAAAGGCCTCAATGAGTTGGTAGATATTTTTTGATAAGCTTTCTCTCAAGTTTCTTTGTCCCTAGCGGCCCGACGGATTTCCTTCCCTGACCTGGCTGGTCAGCGTTCTCACATGGGGGTCTGTTATTGGATGTCGGACACCTAGTGGGAATTTTACCAAACAATCGGTTAATTCCAAATTACATAACCATTCCTTGCAAGTGGAGAGGTAGCATAATGGTAATGGGAATCCTTCAGGGTTCTGGCTTGCCTAAACCCTGTGGGTTTGAGTCCAGTCATTATATCTTTATAAAAATTTAATATATATTTATTATAGGTTTCATACATTTATAAATGAAAGATTGATTGTTTAGATGTTCAATGTGTTTATCAGAGGTTATATTTTGATATAAAGTTATCTTGGCTGGCGTATGACATTTTAACATTGGAGGGGGAGTTTTCACAGGAAGTGATGTTTTGTCTGTTAGTGATGTCATGTAGGTCTTATGTCATGAAGGGCTTATATAAAACCACAACAATCCTAACAAGTGGAGGGATAGTATGATGGTAATGGGAGGACTTAAGTGTTCTGGCTTGCTGAAAATCTGTGGGTTTGATTCTAGTCAACTCTATTTTTATAAAATTTTAATATGCAGTGAATATAGGTTTCATACACTTTTTCAAATTAAAGATTGATTTTTTATATGTTTAATGTGTTTTATCAGAGTTTAGATCTTGATATAAAGTTATTGTGACTGGTGTATGACATTTTGACATTGGAGGGGGTGTTTCCACAGGAAGTGATGTCTTTTTGCATGTAATTGTGATGTCATGAAGGTTTTGTATTACTGCTGTAATCAGATTCTGTAATTCTTTGGCCCTGAGGAAGTGGCAGATATGCCATGAAACGCATCGGCACAATAAAGCTATGAAGAATATTTCTGTCCTTGTGTGGTCAGCGTGGATATATTGAAAAATCCGGTCTTTTTCTTCCTCCTTTGTGACATTGGTATCTACAGGAGTCTGCAGCGACTACTCGTTCCTTTCACATTCTGTAAGGGGTTGTGACTGTTCACAACCTTTAAAGGTGAGTGCACTAACAGTGTATTTGTCACCCAAAAAAAATTACTTTTATCGCCCTATGTGCGCTCTCTTTCCTTAATAGTCAAACACTGTTTGACGAGTGTGACCTACCTGTCAATCAGTTTTCCAAGCGATGCTACAGATCGCTTGGAAAATGCTAGCATTCTGCAAGCTAATTACTCTTGCAAATTGTTAGTTTTTCCGAGGGAAATAGGCAGAAATTAAAATGCGATTTTCTCGCATATTTCCTGCGGAATGGAATTCCGGCATTCCCGCTGAAATTTCCACGGCAACGTGTGCACATAGCCTTAGAATTAACAAAAAAAAAGTGTCCTCTCTGCTCCCATGCCACTAATGCAAAAGAAAATCATTACTCCTGTGGTGAACTATAACTCCCAACATGCCATATTAGCTCCTGTACATGCTGGGAGTTATAGCTCTCTTCAAAGACATAAGGATAATGGTCAACCATGTGACATAACTGGCACCTATGGGATCTTAAAGGGAATCTGATGGCTGATGCCAGCTGCTCAATCCACAGGCCGCATGGATCAGACATTGGCTGTATCATTCCAGCCAGGTATGGTTGACTCTGACACGCTGCGGCATTTCATGCAAAAACCTACTTTGAAAGCCGCCGTGGACTGAGGTCACACAGGTAACTAGTCAGACAGGTGGGTCCCTGGTGGCTTCTCCCCATCTGCTCCCACTGAGGGACAATTTTCTTTCTGCGTGCAACCAGTCATTGGCAGCAGGAGGGGAGAAGTCAGAAAAGTTTTTCTCTGTGACGCTGCAGTGTTTCAGAGACAAACATACTGGGCTTAGATCGTACAGCCGGTGCCGGACACGTGCTGCCTATGGGTCAGCACGGTGTGAGCAATTAATTTTTTAGAGGGGCCACATGAGACCATGACTGTTGTGGAAGGCAGAACCAATAGCTTGAAATTAATTCTCAATATTAATTTATTAATATTAATTGTATCACTTAATATTGAGCAGAATTAAGTATGCTAAACCCCTATATATCTTTAACCCCCCACAGCCCCTTATATACATAACATGAGCCTCACACAAGCTACTACATATGCAACATGAGCCCCACACAGCCGCCCCACACAGCCTACCCATGTAATGCATGAGCCCCACACAGCCTCCCCATGTACAGCATGAACCCTACACAGCCTCGCCATGTACAGCATGAACCTCACACAGCCTCGCCATGTACAGCATGAACCTCACACATCCTCGCCATGTACAGCATGAGACCCCACACAGCCTCCCCATATACTGTGCATGAGCCCCACACAGCCTCCCATGTAGCCCCCCCAGGGAGCCTCCGCAGACAGGTAGGGAGGGGGGTATGCACGCTCTTTGGTTACAATACCCAGCATCAGGAGAGATAAGGCTTCCAAAAACAGACTGAATTGAATTGAAGCTGTCGTAGCTGTTTTCGTTCTGACCAAAGTCAGGTATGCCAGATGACCAGTGAGTCTGAATTAGCAGTTTTTTACGCCCTTAATTTACAAGCACTTGGAGACAAAAGAGACTGCACACGGGTCGTGGGAAAATCACTTTATCTGACTAAATGAACCACAAGGCAATATTTTATACCATTTACAACAAATGTAGCTCTATGTGGCTCATGTAGCCCCCACCCCTCAGGGTCATACCTTGTTTACCATGTACCCAGAACATGTTGTTGCTGACTATTGAGGACATATATGATAACAAGTATAGTCTCCTTGAAACAGAGACTAATAGTCTGCAGTGTCATAAGAATAATTCTAGCAATAATAGGCAAAAGGCAATTGAAGTATTAAAGGGATATGAAGGCAAACCTTCTATATCAATTTCCCCCTTTTGTAAATGGTATAACTTTTGCCACAGGGTCAGCTGATGTCCACAAAGGAGCTACTGTCTCATGGGTCTAGTACCCATAAGGGGGCTTCCTACCTGCTTCACCCATCCACCCTCAGTGTGGACACTCACTTTCCCCATCAGCAACGCTATCTGGGGCCTATGATACACTACAGAAGGTTCAGCCTTAGATTATTTTTTCACACATATATTATTCAGCAGCTTAAGTAATACATATATTAGCGCTTTTACGGCTACATAAAACAATAAGCAAAACAACAAAATTTGCATACAAGTCTGTACAATGCCAAAAATCCATCCTGCTAGGCCATTAAACCAATTTGCTGGATTTAAAAAAAGAGAATGTGTTACCCCACCAGGAGTCTGTTTGCACTGTGCTGTTTTAACCATTGGTCTCTAAGTTCACCTATTTTGTCAATATAATTGCAACAGGTGGGACCAATTATATGACACATTCCTCCTTCTTTTGCTGTCAGGTAATCTAGTACTATAGTATGTTGGTTAGTAACTATGATTAATTGTCTCTGTATTGTATTAGTTTCATTAAGAAATTCAAGAATCTGGAAAATCTGATCATCTAGGCAGTCGATAGCTTCCACTAATTTATCCCTCATTTGTGTTATGAAGGGGTATATTAGCATATAACTGAATATTTTATTTGTTATCCCCATTTCTACTAGATGCGGCCTACCATTTGGACGGGGCTTATTGTCTGCAGCCCTTCTATACAAAGTATGAATTGGAATTGCTGCTGTGTCTATTTTCTTATAAGGAATTATGAAAGTGGCTTGTATTAGTTTGGCAAGAGTGCAAACTCCTCTTATGTCTGGGCTCACCCACCTGTAGGCACGATGTCCGCAAACCAAGAATACTCCTTCAGGGAGAACACAAACGTGACCAGGGGTCTGTATACATTGGTATAAACTCAAAAGTCCTGACATAGGCTTAAGGGCACACCAAGTATTATTCATTTGATTTCCACTTATACCAGATGTACATTTACCCCTTTCTTTCCTTATTATTTTACCCGTAGATGCTCTACAGCCTTCAACACCATCTTGGTACACCATCTCATTAACCTGTGTTTGATCATGAGTGTATATACGGAAGCAATTATTGTCCTCACCACAGGTATTTGCTCCAGTGTGTTGAAGACTGAACCACAGTCCATCATTGGGAATGGGGTCTGAGTGAGGGATTTCAGTCCTCCTCCTGGCGACCATATTTCCGATGTCTGAATCATATTCCCGCCACCACATTTGTACCTTAGGCCGCGTTATGTTAAACTGAAACCAGGGATTAGAGGCCCATCCGATTATAGCCAATGAGGCAGATATATGACGGGGCACATCTTTTCCCAGAAACCTAGATTGAGTCCAAGTCTCGTTGTGTATGCAGTGTGGTGTTAATACCTTCTAGGGCAGCACGGTGGCTCAGTCCCACCAAGGACAACATCTGCAAGGAGTTTGTATGTTCTTCCCATGTTTGCATGGGTTTCCTCTGGGTACTCCGGTTTCCTCCCACATTCCAAAGACATACTGATAGGGAATTTAGATTGTGAGCCCCATTGAGGACAGTGATGATAATGTGTGCAAACTGTAAAGCGCTGCAGAGTATGTTAGCGCTATATAAAAATAAAGATTATTATTAGCCTTACCTATGGAGCCATGGAATAATAATAAATCTAAGTCTGGTATAGTCCTTGCAGATACTGGGCTGTGTGTACAGATCCAACAGTCTTTTGGTTTCTGTCCTTCCATGTCCTTTATAAGAAGAGCATGATGTTGAATAAGTTTGTTGTCCCAGTCAGCATTTAAGAGTTTGTCCGTGTCTCTGTAGAGTGCAGTAACCCTGCCACTGCCAGCAAGGTGATTAGGAGAACAGTCATTCTGCTGTTGAAAGGACCTTCTTGCAGTGACTCAAGTTTTACTGAGGTGGATGTGGTCAGCTGGACTTGGAAGGGGCCGTCAAATCGTGGGTTCAGGCTCCTTCTCACGTGTCTGCGTATAACCACCCAATCACCTGGATTGAGCTGATGCACATCTGCACTGACATTAGGATCTGGAATGGATGAGAACACATGTTTATGCACCACTTTAAGTCTTTCCTGCAAGGCCTGGACATAGGCTGTCATAGAACCATGTTGCATTTGTAGCACCTGTGGGAAGTACAGACCAGTCTTTGGTGCACTACCAAACAGGACTTCAAAGGGAGACAAGCCTGTCTTTCTATTTGGAGTTTGTCTGACTCCAAGTCATGTAGATTATACCTATATGACTTGTCTTTTCCACAGCAGTCTCTACATTCTAGTAATATTGAACACACTAGATCCAGCAGCATTCCCCAAATCCACTCCACAAGGTCTACCAACAGATCATGTTGTAATGAAATCCATAGCTCAGTTGCTAAAAAATTTTCAAACAGAGGATTCCATACAACATGATCTTTTGTTGAACCTTGAGGACTGGAGTTGGGGAACCCTGCTGGATGCACTCTGTGCAATATTCCTAGAATGTAGAGACTTTTCTGGAAAAGGAAAGTCATGTAGATTTGGTTTGTTGACAACACATATCTCCAAGACTGACACAAGAAACAAGTCTCACACAAGAAACAGTAATGGAGATATGTTTTTCCAAAAACCCTATGTGTATGGTGCAGTGTGTGTAGTCGGTGATAGACACGGTAAACCATTACCAATTTTTTGAAAGCACAAGTGCACATTTATTTTGAAACCAAAAATAAACAAGAAAAATTTTATTATGAATGACATTTGGGGGAAGATTGGGAGACTTTGGGTGTGTGGAGATACAAGGAACGACTGGAGGTAGAGGAAGGGGTTCTAGGAGAAGGGGTGACAAAAGTACTCGAGGAAGGGAGCTGTGGAATGGACATTGAGGCAGGTTGAGACACATTAGGAGGAGACGGTGGATGGACCAACAAAGTTTTTTTTTTTCTTCTTTTTTGGCACAGGTATATCCTGCCCCGACCTACTTGCAGCCTGTGACCGCTTTTCTTTTGTAGACCGCCTGGTGACTGTGGACTGTGGCATTGCCCTGTAAAATAGGGAATGCGGATCACCCCTTTGCTGCTCTGGTGGCAGTGCTGCTCAAAGTGGCAGTGGCGGTGCTCCTAGAAGGGGAGCATGTTGGGTCGGTGCTACGTGAAGGAGGCTGCGAATCAGGTATCTCAGCCAAAGTTCTTGGGGGACTACGAGGAGGAGAATTGGTGGCGGTGCTCTGAAGATGAGGAGTGGTGGTGGTGCTCGTTTGATGAGGAGTGCTGGTGGTGCTCCTTTGCTGAGGAGTGCTGGTGGTGCTCCTTTGCTGAGGAGTGCTGGTGGTGCTCCTTTGCTTGAGGAGTGCTGGCGGTGCTCCTTTGCTGAGGAGTGCTGGCGGTGCTCCTTTGCTGAGGAGTGCTGGCGGTGCTCCTTTGCTGAGGAGTGCTGGCGGTGCTCCTTTGCTGAGGAGTGCTGGCGGTGCTCCTTTGCTGAGGAGTGCTGGAGGTGCTCCTTTGCTGAGGAGCGCTGGCGGTGCTCCGTTGCTGAGGAGCGCTGGCGGTGCTCTGTTGCTGAGGAGTGCTGGCAGTGCTCCTTGCTGTTGACTGCTGATGTCGGTTGCCCAAGCAGGTTCTGTGGTGGTTTGGCTCCAAGCTGGTGGTGCTGTGGCGGTGGTGGTGCTCCATACAGGAGCAGCGCTTGCCATAGTGGTGGTGGCGGAGGTGTGTCCTGCAGCACTCAGACTTGAGGTGGTGTAGTGATGTCCGGCTTCGCTGGGAATGCAGGTGGCCGTGCAGTGGTATGCAGCAGAAGTCGGTAGTGTGGTCAAGCGAGCCAGTGGTGGAACTGTTGGAAATGACACCACTGACTGCTGCACATACTGATTCTGCTGCATAGCCTGCAAGTAAGCAGTGTTGCAGGCCTGTAACACACTCGGCTGTTGCTCAGGACTAAGGTGTTCCGCCATGCCCTGTTCAATTTTACTGAAAAAATGGTGCGCTGGTCTGTTGAGGTCGACCTCCAGACGGTCAAGGCGCTGGTCGACAGAGTGGAAGCGGTGTTCCATGTGGTTAAAACCATGTTCCATGTGGTTAAAACCACGCTCCATCAGGAAAAAAACGCTTTCCGTTCTGGCGGCCAGCGCCCTGAGGCTGGCCTTAAAGGCCTCGCTCAAATGCATGAACTCGGGCATGACATTACTGTCCAAGGCCCACTGCCGCTGGCGGGTAGTGCCCGCATAACCAGTGACAGAGACCTGGGACAGGGGAACACCTGATGGACCAGCTTTCTGGTCACCAGCTGTCTGTGTTGCTGACCTGCAAGATGCTTCCTGGCTGTCGGATGGCTGAGACGGGTCCGAGGTCGATCGATGAAGAACCGCTCCCGGGACAGGGTTAGGTTGCAGGGTGCTGCTCCAAGTGCTGTGGAAAGAAAGGGAAAACATTAGTATCATGCATTTACAAGAAGCAACACCTGTGGAATAGAAAAGCATATATTAAGCACAAACGAAAAAAAAACAACTTACGCTCTGCTGGCAAGGACCGGTCTCAGGAAAGCCAACTCGTGATGGTAGCGGTACTTTCTTCTGCGCCTTGCCGCAGAACCACTCCGAACCGGTCCCTCAGCACAAACATCAGTGTTGAAGCGGTCCTTCATCGAGCGCCAACGTGTGCGGATTTTTTTCACTGTTGGTAAAAAAAAAAAATTAAAAATGCACTAGTTTAACGTCATTCTCACCACACACCTCATTGAACTTTGAAAACAGTCTCTGCTGCAGCACCAATAAAATTCTAGACACAATGCAGTAACTGTTGAGACGGCGGACACTGTTATGTTTCCTGCTACAATATATGTATCAGCGAAAACAACAGTATCATCAGGAACAAGAGTGAAAACAGGATCAAGACAGCAGTTGAAAAATCAATCACAGTTCTCAACAAGGCATTGGTAATATATCAAATCAATCACAGTTCTCAACAAGGCATTAGTGTGTTTAATGCAAGAATATATCTTGCAAAAAACACAGCACCGTCAGGTCCAAAAAACAATGCAGCAGTTGAAGACACAAATCAATCACCGTTTTCAACAAGGCATTGGTGCTTTTCATGCAAGAATATATCTTGCCAAAAAAACCACCACCGTCAGGTCCACAAAACAATGCAGCAGTTGAAGACACAAATCAATCACAGTTCTCATCAAGGCATTGGTGCTTTTCATGCAAGAATATATCTTGCCAAAAAACACCACCACCGTCAGGTCCACAAAACAATGCAGCAGTTGAAAATACCAATCAATCACAGTTCTCAACAAGGCATTGGTGCTTTTCATGCAAGAATATATCTTGCCAAAAATACACCACCACCGTCAGGTCCACAAAACAATGCAGCAGTTGAAGACACAAATCAATCAAAGTTCTCAACAAGGCTTTGGTGGTTTTCATGCAAGAATATATCTTGCCAAAAAAAACACCACCACCGTCAGGTCCACAAAACAATGCAGGAGTTCAAGACACAAATCAATCACAGTTTTCCACCAGGCATTGGTGTGTTTAATGCAAGAATATATCTTGCAAAAAACACATCAGCACCATCAGGTCCAAAAATAAATGCTATATCACAGAGCATCTTTATACTTACTGAACACCCTTTTTGAAGCTGCAGAGGCGCTGTCCAAGCCATCCATCACTGCGGCCACCTCATTCCAGAGCTGCCGGGTCACCACTTTGTCTTTGTACTGCTGGTCACGGCTGTCCCACAATGGGATGTGCTCCTCAACGAGGCGGATGAGGTGCTCGTTGTCTGTGTAGACTTCTTCGTCATCCCGCTGTGGAACCTAGAAAAAAAAATATAGAATGTTTAGAAGTTTGGAAAAGATACAAAAAGAAACAGAAAAGAAGCAAGAGAAAGAAAGACAGAAAAAAATATATATATATACTCACATTGGGTCTCCTCGCCATGACTTGACTATGCTGCTCCAGCTCAGAATCCTCAGACGGCTCCCGCTCAGACCGCTCCGACTGCTCCCGCACAGACCGCTCCCGCACTCCATTTTCACTTCCCGTGTCCGATGTCTGTAAAGAAAGAAAAAATTAAAACACATTTCTAGAGGCAGCTATACTTATCAAAAGGCAGCAAGATTCTCACCTCACGATGAGCTTGGGCCAGTTCTTGCCGAGATGGCGAATAGACCGATCCGGAAGAAGACATGCTGAAAAGAAAACAAAAAATACATTAGTACATAATAAATTGTACAGGACACACAGACATTATTTTTAAGAATACTCACATTTTGGCTCCTGAAGCTTGAATCCACAGGTAGAAGGCTCTTGTAGAATGCTTGTCTGGTCTCTGCAAGGCATTATGTAGAGTAATTGTCTGACCCTGAAGACACATTCTTTTATGTACACTCCTCCAAAACAATGTTGCTTGTTTAGGGGGAGTTCTAGACAAGTGTCTAGACATTGTTTACTCAAATCACGTGTGCGCACAAGGCGCTGACGTGCGCGGTGCCAAGCGCTCATCAGCAACCACATAGACTGTAATGCTATTTTTGGGCGCACACGTGCGAGCGCGATTTTTTTAACGATGCCGCCGGAAAAAAAAATGCAACATGTAGCGTACGTCGCGTCTGGGCGCACACCTGTAAAATGCGCAGCGCACGCTAAACGCTGAAGAGCGCGTACATTCGCAAGACCCTGCGATCACCATGTTAAAGATAGGGGGACATTGCGCGTGTGCACGATGCGCTGCGCGATCAAACGCTAGTGTGAAACGAGCCTTACTACGTAGATAAGGGAGCAGAACCAACCTTACGAGAGAGACATGGGAGCAGAACCGAGCTTACTACAGTGCTATGGGAGCATAACCGATCTTACTACAGAGATAAGGGAGCAGAACCGAGTTTACTACAGAGATAAGGGAGCAGAACCAAGCTTAATATGTCTACTTCACAGATATGGGAACAGAACCAAGCTTACGGCATGCATATGGTACAAGAATCTAGATTACTACATCAATACAGAACCAGAACCAAGCTTACTGCTTAGATATGGTACCATAACTGAGCTTACTGACAAACATACATATATCTCTAGAAACACTGACAAGTAAACACACATTACAGCAGGGACATTGCTAGGGTTCTAAAAGTTCAGGGGTCCATGCCTCAAAGTGTATGTCTACCCATCTGACCCCCTATAATCATCTAAAGAGCATCTATAGATATATAAGTACAGTATACCACTGTTGCTAACCAAAAACATACAATGCAAAGACCAATATTATCAAAATTACTACTATAAAAGACCAAAACAATAAAACTACTCAATGTCCACCACCATCACCACTACTCAGCAAATACATAATATAATATAACCATTACCTTTACATAACAAAACACTATACAGAGACCAATGACACCACCATACACCTACTACTACATAGACTGAAACAAATTTAGCGGTCACTAAATAAAAAAAATAGTCTACTAAAAAGAGCAATATTACCATCTTACTGTTATCGTATATTGGTAGATACTAGTCCCACAGAACATACACGTGAGTACAGTAGTTATATATAGAACCTTACAGCTGACAATCTTTCTGATTTGGGTCGCTCACTTTTCCTGTCTTTTTCATCAGGCCCAGACCTCCATTACCACTTCTCCAGCCACAACTCATCTGCACAGATTACAACAAAAACACATTTGACATCTCACATTTCTACTGATGTCTCATTTATTCTCAACCTACAAAAACTCCCCACTCTGCTTACCTGAGGCATAGGATACTGACCCCAATATTTTAAAAAACTGTGCCATTACTATGATTACTCCCTCCCCCAAAAATTAGTGTCCCATAGAAAATATTAATACCCCCACTGTGCAAAGGCGTGTATGCTCCTTTAACCCCTTCCCGACCAATGACTCCACATAGGCATCATGAAAAGCTGTGCCAATCTGACCAGTGACGCCTATGTGGCGTCATGAATTAATTGCCCTCCTGCGGGTCGGGTGACTGACCTTTCAGTGACCCCACCCGACCCACACACACAGGGGGCTTTGTACTTTTCCACAGGTGGGGTGGCTTCACCCCCACATGTCTACAATCGCTCTGATTGGCTGTTAAAAGTGAAAATGATAAGGTGCTGGTTTAATTATATTGTGTTTATGTCTGCTGTAACTTGCATTTAGCATTTATGCTCTGTTAATTATTCTAAATAAATTATTTATCTTGAAAAACTCCAATTTTGATCTCTTGTGATATTTAATAGCTCATTTATGATATTTTTTTTGCTATTATATTTCCAGTGAGTTGAGCCTTTGAAGAATTTTTTCCAGTATTTGGGATATATTTGCACTTTATACTATATACAGTATGAGCCTGTACATCGCTTCCTATATACAGTATGAGGCTGCATATTGCTTCCTATATACAGTATGAGCCCACATAGCCTCCTGTATACAGTATGAGGCCGCATATAGTCTCCTATATACAGTATGAGCCTGCACATTACTTCCTATATACAATATGAGCCCACATAGCCTCCTATATACAGTATGAGGCTGCACATCGCTTCCTATATACAGTATGAGGCCACATATAGCCTCCTATGTACGGTATGAGCCTGCACATCGCTTCCTATATACAGTATGAGGCCGCATATAGCCTCCTATATACAGTATGAGCACCCACATATAGCCTCCTGAATACAGTTTTTGCCTCCTATATACAGCATGAGCCTGCACATTGCTTCCTATATACAGTATGAGCTTGCACATAGCCTCCTATAAACAGTATGAGCCTGTACATCATTTCCTCTATACAGTATGAGGCCGCATATAGCCTCCTATATACAGTATGAGCACCCACATATAGCCTCCTTTGTACAGTATGAGCCTGCGCATTGCTTCCTATAAACAGTATGAGCATCCACATAGCCTCCTATGTACAGTATGAGCCTGCAAATCGCTTCCTATAAACAGTATGAGCCTGCACATCGCTTCCTATAAACAGTATGAGCCCACATATAGCCTCCTGAATACAGTATTTGCCTCCTATATACAGTGTGAGTCCCCATATAGCCTTCTATATACAGTATGAGCCTGCACATCGCTTCCTATATACAGTATGAGGCCACATATAGCCTTCTATATACAGTATGAGCACCCACATATAGCCTCCTGTATACAGTATGATGCTGCATATAGCCTCCTATATACAGTATGAGGCCGCATATAGCCTCCTATATACAGTATGAGCCTGTACTTCGCTTCCTATATACAGTATGAGGCCGCATATAGCCTCCTATATACAGTATGAGCACCCACATATAGCATCCTGAATGCAGTGTTTACCTCCTATATACAGTATGAGCCTGCACATTGCTTCCTATATACAGTATGAGCCTGCAAATAGCCTCCTATATACAGTATGAGCCTGTACATCACTTCCTATATACAGTATGAGGCCGCATATAGCCTCCTATATACAGTATGAGCACACATATAGCCTCCTATGTACAGTATGAGCCTGCGCATTGCTTCCTATAAACAGTATGAGCATCCACATAGCCTCCTATGTACAGTATGAGCCTGCACATCGCTTCCTAAACAGTATGAGCCTGCACATCGCTTCCTAAAAACAGTATGAGCCTGCACATCGCTTCCTATAAACAGTATGAGCCCACATATAGCCTCCTGAATACAGTATTTGCCTCCTATATACAGTGTGAGTCCCCATATAGCCTTCTATATACAGTATGAGCCTGCACATCGCTTCCTATATACAGTATGAGGCCACATATAGCCTTCTATATACAGTATGAGCACCCACATATAGCCTCCTGTATACAGTATGATGCTGCATATAGCCTCCTATATACAGTATGAGGCCGCATATAGCCTCCTATATACAGTATGAGCCTGTACTTCGCTTCCTATATACAGTATGAGGCCGCATATAGCCTCCTATATACAGTATGAGCACCCACATATAGCATCCTGAATGCAGTGTTTACCTCCTATATACAGTATGAGCCAGCACATTGCTTCCTATATACAGTATGAGCCTGCAAATAGCCTCCTATATACAGTATGAGCCTGTACATCACTTCCTATATACAGTATGAGGCCGCATATAGCCTCCTATATACAGTATGAGCACACACATATAGCCTCCTATGTACAGTATGAGCCTGCGCATTGCTTCCTATAAACAGTATGAGCATCCACATAGCCTCCTATGTACAGTATGAGCCTGCACATCGCTTCCTAAACAGTATGAGCCTGCACATCGCTTCCTAAAAACAGTATGATCCTGCAAATCGCTTCCTATATACAGTATGAGCCCACATATAGCCTCCTGAATACAGTATTTGCCTCCTATATACAGTGTGAGTCCCCATATAGCCTTCTATATACAGTATGAGCCTGCACATCGATTCCTTTATACAGTATGAGGCCACATATAGCCTCCTATATACAGTATGAGCACCCACATACAGCCTCCTGTATACAGTATGATGCTGCATATAGCCTCCTATATACAGTATGAGGCCGCATATAGCCTCCTATATAAAGTATGAGCCTGTACTTCGCTTCCTATATACAGTATGAGGCCGCATATAGCCTCCTATATACAGTATGAGCACCCACATATAGCCTCCTGAATGCAGTGTTTACCTCCTATATACAGAATGAGCCTGCACATTGCTTTCTATATACAGTATGAGCCTGCACATAGCCTCTTATATACAGTATGAGCCTGTACATCACTTCCTATATACAGTATGAGGCTGCATATAGCCTCCTATATACAGTATGAGCCCACATAGCCTCCTGTATACAGTATGAGGCCGCATATAGTCTCCTATATACAGTATGAGCCTGCACATTGCTTCATATATACAATGTGAGCCCACATAGCCTCCTACAGTATATACAGTATGATCACCCACATATAACCTCCTGAATACAGTTTGTGCCTCCTATATACAGTATGAGCCTGTACTTCACTTCATATATACAGTATGAGGCCGCATATAGCCTCATATGGCTATACAGTATGAGCATCCACATATAACCTCCTATGTACAGTATGAGCCTGCGCATTGCTTCCTATAAACAGTATGAGCCCACATATAGCCTCTTGAATACAGTGTTTGCCTTCTATATACAGTGTGAGTCCCCATATAGCCTCCTATATACAGTATGAGCACTCACATATAGCCTCCTGAATACATTGTTTGCCACCATATTGCCTCCTATATACAGTGTGAGTCCCCATATAGCTCCTATATACAGTATGAGCCCCTATATAGCATCCCATATCTAACTGCATTTACCTTGGTATCATTAATTTTCTATGAGACTGCTCTGTTCTCATATTGTGCATTTATGCATTTAGTAGGGCTTAATGGAATGATTGCCCTTGTTACACATCAACTCTAGATGCGCTCACTTATTAGACTTTGGTTGGGGCAACTTTAAAATATAATAATGATAATGGTCCTGTCTAGTGACAAGTTTATTTTACAGGCTTCTGGAGAAAGGCACAATACCAGTCATTCAAGGGTTAATTCTTTGGAACACTGAGAGGGACTTTCTAGCCAATGAAACCACAGTATAAAACACCTGTGATAACTATGGCAACTGCGCTGATGTCATAAACACATGCATCTATGATGCAGGAGAAGATTCCAGAACCATAAGTCATTCAGCCGTAGACGGAAGCCATACTTGATGTGTCTGGAGACCTGGAGCTTCATCACTCCACAATGGGAGGAAGGGGACACCGCCTAGCCAGCCAGATCAGCCATAGCGCCTAGCCAGCCAGATCAGCCATAGCGCCTAGCCAGCCAGATCAGCCATACCGCCTAGCCAGCCAGATCAATGGGGTGACAGATGTTGCAGCCAGATCTCCCTCACGTCCGGTACTCGCCGCCTTCACTTTATGTGTATGGCCTGGAGAGGTCGCATTAGGCTTCTTCAAAACAAATATGGCACAATGTACAAATTCAGGTACAATTTGCTGTTACATGTTGGCACTAACCTTCTAAGCCCAAGGGAAGGGCAGTCCTGCAGCCATGGTTCCCTAGAGGTTTCCACCACAGGGGGTTTTTCCTCTCCTGAGTGCTGAAGGACGATTCTTCGTGAGTCGGGGGTTCTGCCATTTTCAGTGTCTCTTTCATAGTAATTGGCTGATTCTAAATTTCAGACACTGAAAGAAATAATAATGATGAGATTTGGAATAAAATTCGGTCAATTTAACATCCAATAAAAGTGTTTTGTGTGTTTCTTTCACAATCTTCGGTTGGTGAGATTTTGTTGGGGATCAGGATCCAGCATTTATGATCAAGCCATGAAGCCAGATATGAAGTCAGAGCAATTTAACCCTGCGCTGGAAGACAGGACGGAGCAGAGATGACAAAGTGTGACTGCACAATTAGCACAAGTTCACACTCTTCCTCCCATTCAGATACATGAGGGGATTCAGGGCCGAGTTGGGACTAAAAAGCAGCCCTGGCACACAAAATTCACCAGCCCACATACAATAAGTGTCCTCAACCCAAATCGTAGAACACTGATAGGTCATGTAGGATTTTGCTTTATCCGTTACCAGGGCCGAAACAAAGTATTTTGGGTGCCCAAGGCAGATGAAGCCGAAGGCGCCCATTTTGCATTTCTACCCAGCTAATTCTTCCCTTTTCCATTAGGTCTATGACATCATGTGATTAATAACTGATGAGCTGAATCCTTCTAAGTCAGGCCCATATACATTTGTATCTCATGAACCTACAACTCCCAGTATGTCCTTAACAATGGTAAGGAGATGCTGGGAGTTATCAGTCTTTATCAGACTGTGGACTATACAGGAACCATAGTACTGACGAGACGCAGTCAGTACCAATAGCTAAAAATGTACATCCTGGTACCTTATAGGTGACCTCTTCTCTGATTGAGTCTTTTCTTTCTCTTAGGCCTGTTTCACACTTCAGTTTTCTGGCGTTAGTCAAAATCTGCCAGTGTGCAAAAACGGATCCGTTTCCGTTTTGTGGCAAACGGATGCAACTGGATCCGTTTTTTGTACGGATCCGCTTTAGACGCTAGTGCATGAAATTTAAAGTAAGGCCTGTTTCACGAGAGAGAGAGATTTGGCTGCCACAGAATGGGATTTGGGGTTAAATATCATGAAAGGACATTCATTCGGGCATGCTCAGTATAAAAAGGAGGATCCGATGGCAGATTCCGTCAATTGACGGTTGGCAACGGATCCACCGCCTTTTCTCATCCACATCTCGCTTCTTAAGGCCCCTTTCACACTCCAGTCTTTTGCAATCAGTCACAATCCGTCAAAGTGTTCAGATCCGTCAAGTGGACGGATCCTGCGTATATTGCAAAAAACTGATGCACTGGATCTGTTTTTATGACTGATCCGTTGTAGCAGCCTTGCTGTAGGAATTAAAGAAACAGAATTCTGGAGCGAGAGAGAGAGAGAAGGATTTTGTGCCAGAATAGAAAAAGCAGTCGCAGGGGTTAAAATAAAGGAAGAAAAATGATTCCGGGCATGCTCAGTTTTAAAAGATGGAATCCGTCGCTATCCGACTTTTCGACGTACACAAAAAATGTTCATCTGTCCGTTGTCTCTGGCCGACGGACAGAGATTTTCTGACGGATCCGTTGGACGACAGATGAAACGTGTGGCCATCCGTCACAATCTGTCACTAATACAAGTCTATGAGAAAAAAACGGATCCAGCATGAAAAAATGATGGAAAGCCAAAATTAGAGTTGAGCGAAACGGATCGAAAAATTTCAAAAGTCGCCGACTTTTGGCAAAGTCGGGTTTCATGAAACGAAACCCGACCCTAGGATGAGGTCGGCCACGAGGTCGGTGACTTACGCACCAAAGTCACGTTTCAAAAGTTTGTTTTGCGCTCTTTTTCAGCCAATCAGGATCCACGGACACTGTGGGCAACGTGATGACATAGGCAGGGGTCACCACCATCTTTCAGAAGGGCATGCAAGTGATTGGCTTGCTTTGGTGGGCGTCACAGGGGGTATAAAAGGGCGTGCACGCCGACCGCCATGTTCCTCATGCTGATCTCAGAATAGGGAGAGCTGCTGCTGATTCTGTAGGGAGAGCGTTAGGCAGGGAAGAAGACACCAAAAACTGCTTCTGCTGCTAGCGATTTTGCCTGTACAGCACACCAGTCACTGTGTGTGCAGTGCAAGGGGAGGCTATATTTTGCTGGATCAGCGGTGTTGGTTGTTAGGCTGCCTTCTAAGGCTTCCTGACGGCTGCATTGCTGTTTACCCACTGCTCTGCAAACTGCTTTTTTAAAAGCAATCCCAATTTTTTTTTGTCCTGCTGAGGTACTGAGCGTGCATTTTTTCACACCATACAGCGGTGCACACTCCTCACACAGTACCGTGTAACGGCTGTTATCACAGCCACAGTGAAGCTATCTGTGTGTCACTCTGTAAGAATAAGTCGAGGACATGTTCCATTCTTACAGACCTGCACCTTCTAGTTTTGTCTAGCTTTCAAACAGTTAAATATATTTGCTGTGTGATCACATTCAGAACTATAGAGAGACAGCGTGTGTCAGTCCGTATACTTAAAAAACACGGACCTTGACAATTTTACGTACACCGGACAGCCATGTATGTGCACGCTCCTCTCAGTACCGTGTAACGGCTGTTATCACGGCCACAGTGAAGCTATCTGTGTGTCACTCTGGAAGGATAAGTGGAGGACTTGTTCCGTTCTTACAGACTCTAGGGAGATTCCTATTCTGCCCAATTCTATATACACCTTGTAGTTTGTGATACACTAGCCAATTTCTGCCTGTGACATAGCGCTCTGATATTCAGTGGGCCTCACACAATTCAAAAGTGTCCAGTGTCCACTAGTGTGTGCAGAAATTCAAAATCTCTGTTATCCTGTAGTCACTTTTTTCACACCTGTGCCATCGAGCCTGTGACATAGCGCTGTGATATTCAGTGGGCCTCACACAATCCATAAGTGTCCAGTGTCCACAAGTGTGTGCAGAAATTCAAAATCTCCCTTATCCTGTAGTCACTTTTTTCACACCTGTGCCATCGAGCCTGTGACATAGCGCTGTGATATTCAGTGGGCCTCACACAATCCAAAAGTGTACAGTGTCCACAAATGTGTGCAGAAATTCAAAATCTCCCCTGTCCTATAGACACCTTGTACCTTGTTTTACATTACTATATAGTTTGTTGGATTTTGTCTACATTTCTACCAAAAATGAGGAAGGCTGGTGGAAGAGGCTGTGGAATTGGGCGGGGGTTGGCAGCTGGTAATGATGGTGTTGGTGGTGGATCTGATGGTAGTGGCAAAAGCAAAATAGGACCGAATGCAGGAGGTGTTGAGCCTGTGTCATCATCTGGCTCCACAAGGCCTCGAAGGCTTACTTTTCTAGGAGTTGGCAAACCGATTTTAAAGCCAGAGCTTCAGGAAAAAGTTTTGGCTTACATTGCTGACTCAGCCTCCAGCTCTATCGCCTCCTCTTCTGAAGTTGTAAAAAATAAAAGCACTGAGTCGTCATTGGAGGCTCATGTTCATGAACCACAAATTTCCTTGTGTCCTTCACCCCAACCAAGATTGAAGGATGACGCAGGCCATACTACTGATTACTCCATGGAGCTGTTTTCACATACCATGCCTGGATTATCAAGTGAAATGGTGAATTACCCAGGCCAAGATGAATCTGACATCGAGTGCCCTGATGCACAGCCACTGATAGATGATTCTGCTGGTACATTCACTCAGAGCACTACATTGTCCTCGCAGTGTACAGAGCCAGATTCTGACCCTGATGAGACTCAGGTGCCCCTTCCCGCACACTATACCACCATACACGGTGACACAGAGGAAGGTGCACATGACATTGAAGAGGAGGTGATGGATGATCCAGTTGTTGACCCAGATTGGCATCCATTGGGGGAAGAGGGTGCTGCTTCCAATAGCTCAGATGAGGAGCATCCACAGCAGACATCGACATCGCAACAGCTGTTATCTGGCAGGCCCGGAGCACTCCAAAGACAGGTTCCAAAAATCAAAAGAGTTGCTGGACAGCTTGTCCAGAGGGTCAAAATATCACAGCGTGCTAGGCCGCAAAATGTCTGCCAAAGTAGGAAGAGTGCAGTGTGGCACTTTTTTGAACAAAATCCTCATGATCAGGCCAAGGTTATCTGTAAGAAGTGCGCAAAGACCTTTAGCCGAGTGAAAAATCTGAAAAATTTGAATACCAGTTGCATGCTTAGACATTCAACCACCATGCACTTGCAAGCGTGGACACAACACCAAACCTCAAGTACCACATGTGCAACTGATCACAAAGAAGGTAGTCAGCAATGCTACATTGTTTCCCCCACTGTAAGCCCACCGGTTAGTACAGCAGCAAATGTTGAGGTGTTGTTGCAAGGCCACAGCAGTCAGGGAATCCCACTGTTATATCAACGAAAGACTGAATCTAGGCCATCAGAAAGAACACCAACTCCATCACCATCATCAACCCTCTCTCAGTTCGCCCTGTCCACCGCTACTTCCACCATATGCAGCTCTCAAGTCCAGCTCACCCTCCCAGACACTATGAGTAGGTCAAGAAAGTACTCAGTCTCTCATCCGCGTACACTGGGTTTGAACGCCCACATTGCCAAACTAATCTCATTTGAGATGATGCCCTATCGGTTGGTGGAAATCGCAGCTTTCCGCAAACTCATGGCCTATGCAGTACCATGCTATGACCTACCCAGTCACCACTTCTTCTCTCGCAAAGCCATCCCAGCCCTCCACCATCATGTGAAAGACCGCATTGTCCATGCACTCAAGCAGTCAGTGAGTGGCAAGGTGCACCTCACAACTGATGCATGGTCCAGTCGGCATGGCCAGGGCCGTTACGTGTCCATCACTGCACACTGGGTTAATGTGGTGGATGCAGGATCCACAGGGGACAGCGGTGGTGGGACAGTGCTGCCTAGCCCACGGTATAGGAAACAGTTGGCTGTAGGCGTTCGATCCTCCTCCTCCTCCTCCAGAAGCGAAAGCTCGTCCACAAAGCGCAGTCGTACGAGCACTCCATCTGCAGCTGCCAATGTTGCATACGAGGTGTCCCCCTATCGAGCAGCTAGTGGAAAGCGTCAGCAGGCTGTGTTACAGATGATGTGTTTGGGCGACAGACACACCGCCGAGGTGCTCGCCGAGTACTTCCAGCGACAAACTGAGTCATGGCTGGGCAGTGTACATCTTGAGGCAGGCAAGGTAGTTAGTGATAACGGCCGTAATTTTGTGGCAGCCATAGCCCTTTCAATACTCAGCCACATACCTTGCTTGGCTCACACCTTGAACCTGGTGGTGCAGTGCTTCCTCAATAATTATCCGGAGTTAACAGCCCTGCTCCAGAAGGTGCGAAGACTGTGCGCGCACATCCGCCGGTCGCCTGTACACTCCATTCGTATGCAGAAGCTGCAGTGATTGCTCCACCTTCCCAACCACCGCCTCATTATCGACATTGCAACAAGGTGGAACTCCACCCTGCACATGGTTGAGCGGCTGTGCGAGCAGAGGCAGGCCACAATGCATTTGTGGGAGGATACACGGCCAGGCACTTTGAGAGCAGACATGGAGTTGACAGGTGTGCAGTGGTCGAAGCTAAAAGACCTCTGTAAAGTCCTTCAGTGTTTTGAGGAATGCACACGGCTGGTAAGCACAGACGACCCCATCCTAAGCATGAGCATCCCACTTATGCGTCTGCTCATGCAAACTTTGACGCACCTTAAGGAGCAGGCGTCTGCAGCCAATGTTGACGAGGAGGGAATCCTTGATGACATTCAGCCATTGTCTGCTCAGGGACCTCTCCTGGACGAGGTGGAGGAAGAAGAGGAGGAGGAGGATGATGATGGGGATGATTACTTAGGGGAGGAGGATGCATCTCGTGGGGCAAGTGAAAATGTTGGCGTGGTAAGGTCTGGTACAGGGTTTGTGCGTGACTGGAGGGATGTGGATTTGCGAGAAAGTGCTCATCCAACCAGCACTCGCAGTGCATCATTGACACCGGGAACATTGGCCCACATGTCAGATTATGCCTTGCAGATCCTAAAAAGGGACCCCCGCATTGCCAAAATGATGAACAATGACGACTACTGGTTGGCCAGCATCCTGGATCCACGCTATAAAGGCAAATTACAAAACATCCTCCCACAGGAGAACCTTGACCTAATATTGGCTAATAAACAAGCATTTACCTAAATCCTAAAAAGGGACCCCCGCATTGCCAAAATGATGAACAATGACGACTACTGGTTGGCCAGCATCCTGGATCCACGCTATAAAGGCAAATTACAAAACATCATGCCACAGGAGAACCTTGACCTAATATTGGCTAATAAACAAGCAACTCAAGCAATTTAGGTAAATCGGTTGCTTGAGGCATTCCCAGCACACAGCAGCGGTGATGTTTCTCACACGAGCCGTACAGGCCGGGGGCAGCTTGGCAGAGGTGTTCGTGGTGCACACAGCAGAAGTGGCGTTGGAGACAGGGGTTTCATGACAATGTTGTGGACTGATTTTTCAAGTACCACTCACACAACTGGTAATACTGCATCGATGGAAAGTGACAGGAGACAGCAGTTGTCAACTATGGTTACAAACTACTTTTCCTCCCATATCGATGTTCTCCCACACAGGTAATTCCCCTTTGACTATTGGGCCGCTAAACTGGACACCTGGCCTGAATTGGCACAATATGCCTTACAGGAGCTCGCTTGCCCAGCTGCAAGTGTGCTATCGGAAAGAGTCTTCAGTGCAGCTGGATCAATCCTGACAGAAAAAAGGACCCGTCTGTCAACCCAAAATGTGGATGATCTAACCTTCATTAAAATGAACCATGCATGGGTTTCCAAGGATTTTGTCCCACCTTCCCTTGATGACACATAGGTTGCCAGAAAAATGGCTTGCTTTGGTTATCCTCCTATTCCGCGAACTTGATCTATTTCGCCTTTTGCAGCAGCTGAATGTCCCACATCAACATATGCCACTTTGTAAACCTCCCTAACTGGGCTGCCCCCCCCAATGGCCGGGGTCACCACCTAGCACCTGAAACCGTGCAAGTGCCGTTGCCCTGGACAGGTGGGTGGGCCGACTCTTGGGCGCGGGCACTGGCACAGGGTCCCTCATAGTGCAATCAAGTGTCTCTGACGGTGGTGGTGCACACCCGCCGTCAGACACACCGCCATACTATGAGGGGCCCAGGGCCAGTACCGACGCCCACGAGTGTGCCCCCCTTGCTTGGGCAGGGCCCTAGCAATTGCAATGTTTACCTCTCCCTGCTCCTCCGCTGTGTAGTCTGGTCTGTCAAATCCTTCACTGGGACTGCCACTACAAATTGATTGAACTGAAAGATGATGGTTAAGATGTAGCTATGCCCTGTCCTGCTGTCTGGGCTCTAGCTCCAGAGAGCCTGCCTCCTGATATATAGACATATATTTTGAATGTGTACGCTATCCATACATGTTATCCGGGGATACGGTACCCTTTCTAACCTTTGTGCAATCACGTGCAATCCATACTGGGCCTAACACCGTCTGAGCCTGCCTCCTGATGTATAGACATATATTTTGAATGTGTACGCTATCCATACATGTTATCTGGGGATACGGTACCCTTTCTCACCTTTGTGCAATCACGTGTAATCCATACTGGGCGTGAGAACGGCTGGCGAGCTGTTAAGTAAGCTACAGCACCTGTGGTTTGCACACATAAGTTTTTAATTTTTTCAGGAATGACGGTTAGGCCTAGTTCCGGAACTGCGGTTGACCTGCACTTACTGGGAAATCATCGTTCGCGGGTAATAATTGTAATCAGTGATCCCCATCACTAACGTTGTTCAGCGGGTTATCTGCACCTGTAAGCGACAAATGCTGGCCTTTTCAGTGTAGCGCACATGCAGCCACGGACATGTAAGGGCATGACACACCAGTTATTGGCCAATCTCATGTGCCAGAGCCTCACGTGTCCCTCTAGTAAGCCGGACTCGGACCGCGGGGCATGACGGAGTCTCGTTCGTTAACGGAATTAAGCTTGCAATGTGTGCATCTGTTCTGTAGCTGGCATGGTTGAGGTTTCCCAGGTGGAGTCGAATTTAACCGTAGGCTCCACTCCTGCTGGTGCCCTTCTCGACATTCCTTTAAGGTTCAGCTTTGCAACCATACTGCCCACGTAAAACAAACACTTTGCCTTCATGAACGCTGTTTGGAGGGTCATGACTCGTGGGAATAACGCCGCCCAATCAGTTAACCTACTAGAGAGATCCTTCGTTGCTCCCAAGCATGACATCACACTCCCTAGGAGGAAGGTAATGCCACTGTGGCGACCGTACTCCTGGGGGCGACACAAGTGCACTGATGCCCAGCCACTGCTCGATGAATCTGCTGGTACATTGACCCAGACCACTACATTCCCCTTGCACGCTACACGGCCTGAATCTGACCCTGATGAAACTCAGGTTACCCTTCCCATATACAGTTCCATCTTACACGGTGACAAAGAGGAAGCTGCAGATGAAAGTGCAGGTTCGGCCCACCCGCCATCAGACACACCACCGTACTATCAGGGGCCCTGTGCCAGTGCCGTCGCCAACGAGTGGGCCCCCCGTGCTTGCTCAGGATCACAGCACTTGCAAGGTTGAAATACTGTGCAGTGAGATGGAAGATGGGGACGACGAGGAGTCCAGACTAGTACAGGGATTCCCTAGCGAGGAGACTTATTTGATTGTTTTCAATGTTGGGACAGCAATTTTTGGGGAGCACTATACTCTGGAGAATGGTAGATGGGGCCCACCATACACTGGACATCAGACACTGGAGCAGCATTTACAGGGTCCATTATACACTAGAGCATTAGAAATGGGGCCCATTATGTTTGGAGCGTTATTTGGGCCCATAAGACAGTGGAGCTTCATCCATGGGGACCAACATATACTGTAGCATTATGTGGAGCTCATCATATACTGTTTCAAACATTATATGGGACCAATGATTCTGTATGGAGAAATAGATGGTCCTCGTCATGAGATGTAAAAAGTGAAGTATTTTTCATTGTACTATACCGCTATTTCTCTGCCGTATCGGAGCATGATGAGTTTTGGTATGTGTTAAAGGGGCGCTCTTTCGCCCAGGGCACATGAAAACCTGGAGCCAGCCCCCCCCCCCCCACAACTTTAGCCAAATAACCCCCATTTTTCAGAGCGTAACTTGTATTATGAAGTTAATTAAGGTTGACAAGCTTAAGTAAGAAGAATTGATGCTTTTGGCATTCAAATGGGCACTGTAGGTGTATTGATCTATTTCGCCTTTTGCAGCAGCTGAATGTCCCACATCAACATATGCCACTTTGTAAACCTCCCTAACTGGGCTGCCCCCCCCAATGGCCGGGGTCACCACCTAGCACCTGAAACCGTGCAAGTGCCGTTGCCCTGGACAGGTGGGTGGGCCGACTCTTGGGCGCGGGCACTGGCACAGGGTCCCTCATAGTGCAATCAAGTGTCTCTGACGGTGGTGGTGCACACCCGCCGTCAGACACACCGCCATACTATGAGGGGCCCAGGGCCAGTACCGACGCCCACGAGTGTGCCCCCCTTGCTTGGGCAGGGCCCTAGCAATTGCAATGTTTACCTCTCCCTGCTCCTCCGCTGTGTAGTCTGGTCTGTCAAATCCTTCACTGGGACTGCCACTACAAATTGATTGAACTGAAAGATGATGGTTAAGATGTAGCTATGCCCTGTCCTGCTGTCTGGGCTCTAGCTCCAGAGAGCCTGCCTCCTGATATATAGACATATATTTTGAATGTGTACGCTATCCATACATGTTATCCGGGGATACGGTACCCTTTCTAACCTTTGTGCAATCACGTGCAATCCATACTGGGCCTAACACCGTCTGAGCCTGCCTCCTGATGTATAGACATATATTTTGAATGTGTACGCTATCCATACATGTTATCTGGGGATACGGTACCCTTTCTCACCTTTGTGCAATCACGTGTAATCCATACTGGGCGTGAGAACGGCTGGCGAGCTGTTAAGTAAGCTACAGCACCTGTGGTTTGCACACATAAGTTTTTAATTTTTTCAGGAATGACGGTTAGGCCTAGTTCCGGAACTGCGGTTGACCTGCACTTACTGGGAAATCATCGTTCGCGGGTAATAATTGTAATCAGTGATCCCCATCACTAACGTTGTTCAGCGGGTTATCTGCACCTGTAAGCGACAAATGCTGGCCTTTTCAGTGTAGCGCACATGCAGCCACGGACATGTAAGGGCATGACACACCAGTTATTGGCCAATCTCATGTGCCAGAGCCTCACGTGTCCCTCTAGTAAGCCGGACTCGGACCGCGGGGCATGATGGAGTCTCGTTCGTTAACGGAATTAAGCTTGCAATGTGTGCATCTGTTCTGGAACTGGCATGGTTGAGGTTTCCCAGGTGGAGTCGAATTTAACCGTAGGCTCCACTCCTGCTGGTGCCCTTCTCGACATTCCTTTAAGGTTCAGCTTTGCAACCATACTGCCCACGTAAAACAAACACTTTGCCTTCATGAACGCTGTTTGGAGGGTCATGACTCGTGGGAATAACGCCGCCCAATCAGTTAACCTACTAGAGAGATCCTTCGTTGCTCCCAAGCATGACATCACACTCCCTAGGAGGAAGGTAATGCCA
This sequence comes from Dendrobates tinctorius, assembly GCF_039654945.1. Lineage (NCBI taxonomy): Eukaryota > Metazoa > Chordata > Amphibia > Anura > Dendrobatidae > Dendrobates > Dendrobates tinctorius. The sequence continues at coordinate 467,467 of NW_027361721.1, read as the reverse complement.
CTGTGGCGACCGTACTCCTGGGGGCGACACAAGTGCACTGATGCCCAGCCACTGCTCGATGAATCTGCTGGTACATTGACCCAGACCACTACATTCCCCTTGCACGCTACACGGCCTGAATCTGACCCTGATGAAACTCAGGTTACCCTTCCCATATACAGTTCCATCTTACACGGTGACAAAGAGGAAGCTGCAGATGAAAGTGCAGGTTCGGCCCACCCGCCATCAGACACACCACCGTACTATCAGGGGCCCTGTGCCAGTGCCGTCGCCAACGAGTGGGCCCCCCGTGCTTGCTCAGGATCACAGCACTTGCAAGGTTGAAATACTGTGCAGTGAGATGGAAGATGGGGACGACGAGGAGTCCAGACTAGTACAGGGATTCCCTAGCGAGGAGACTTATTTGATTGTTTTCAATGTTGGGACAGCAATTTTTGGGGAGCACTATACTCTGGAGAATGGTAGATGGGGCCCACCATACACTGGAACATTCCAAAGGTGGACATCAGACACTGGAGCAGCATTTACAGGGCCCATTATACACTAGAGCATTAGAAATGGGGCCCATTATGTTTGGAGCGTTATTTGGGCCCATAAGACAGTGGAGCTTCATCCATGGGGACCAACATATACTGTAGCATTATGTGGAGCTCATCATATACTGTTTCAAACATTATATGGGACCAATGATTCTGTATGGAGAAATAGATGGGCCTCGTCATGAGATGTAAAAAGTGAAGTATTTTTCATTGTACTATACCGCTATTTCTCTGCCATATCGGAGCATGATGAGTTTTGGTATGTGTTAAAGGGGCGCTCTTTCGCCCAGGGCACATGAAAACCTGGAGCCAGCCCCCCCCCCACAACTTTAGCCAAATAACCCCCATTTTTCAGAGCGTAACTTGTATTATGAAGTTAATTAAGGTTGACAAGCTTAAGTAAGAAGAATTGATGCTTTTGGCATTCAAATGGGCACTGTAGGTGTGTTTCCTGTCCTCCTCTCACTGCCGACTTTTATTCCCTATTGACTTACATTGGGTTTCGTGTTTCGGGACGACCCCGACTTTTCCCTATAATCGGACGATCTTGCTCGACCCGACTTTTGGAAAAGTCGGGTTTCACGAAACGAAACTCGACCCTAAAAAACCAAAAGTCGCTCAACTCTATCAACGACCAAAGGGGCGGCAAATTTTTCGACCGCCCCGGGCGCCACAAACAGTTGCTATGCCACTGAGCTGCAGGAATGTATAATGTGTATAAAGTGCACAGTAATGAATGTTCTAAATATTCACTGTCATTACCAAGAATTATCCGTGTTATATGGCCGGAACAAGATGCAGTGCCACCGACGGCGCGCAGGCAGGTAAATAGGATGGTTTTTTTCTTAACAGGAATCATACATACAAAGATAGGGGATAAGGAGCTATGCATACAATGACAGGGATGGGGGAAACATGCATACCACGGTAGAGATGAGTGGTCAATGCACACCCGGCTTATACTCAAGTCAATAAGTTTACCCAGTTTTTCGTGGCAAAAGTTGGTGCCTCGGCTTATACTCGGGTCGGCTTATACTCGAGTATATATGGTAATAGGTAAAACCTGACAAGAATAAACAATAATTTGCAGTTAGCCCAATCGTGGGGATAAATAGCTGAGAAATAAATAGTGATTAGTATATCTTAATAAATATATTGCAATTCGCCCAGTACAAAGCTGTGAAAAAAAGATGGTAGTTACTATTTCCATTAAGTTTTGCACTCAACCAGTTGATTAACCAAGAGTGATGGCATGTACCCGAATAGAATTCTCCTAGAGGCTGCAAATAAGAGCGGCAGGAAGTAAAGGGTTAATTGGTACATAGAACACACAATTGGGTGAAAATATTAAATGGTCATGAGCAATATGTCCCGGCATAAAGAGTGTGATTATATCCTTAGTCCATAGTTAATGCTTGGTATAAACCTGCATTCATAAAATAGTCCGTCGTGAGACTGCGACGTCGTCAAAGGTCATTGTCGCAATGCATCACTTGGAACGGGACCTGCCCGGAGCATCGCTGAGGCCTGGTGACGCTGCAAGGGACATCGGAAGGTGAGAATATCACCACTATTTTTATTTTAATTCTATTTTTTACAGGTATATGGTACCCAGAGCCTGGAGGAGAATCTCCTCTCTTCCAAACAGTGGGTACAATCCGCAAATAATCTGCTTACTTTTTGCCTGGTGAGCATAGCCTCATGCGGAAAGAAAGCAGAACAATGCATTCCTATATGGGCGGAATTCCCGCGATTCTGCACAAAGAATGAGCATGCTGCGTATCTTTCCGCAATGCAATTCCGCCACGGAAAAATCCGCAGCATTAGGAAAGCATGTGCGGAATGCTATAGGATTGCATGGGATGCTTTTTTTTGTGTTTTTGCAGCAAAATCGTGCATTTAAAATCGCAGCGAAAACGCAAAAAAATGCTACGTGTGAACACAGCCTTAGGCTGTGTGCCCACGTAGCGATTTTTAAGCATTTTTGCCGCGATTTTCGGCGCGAAAACGTTTAAAAATCGTGTACAGAACGCCCCCCATGCAGGGGTGGACCACTGCTTACCCTGTCCGGATGACACAGATACCAGGCATTTCAAGGACGAGGCGGAGACAGATTTCACTTGTAACAGTTCCGGATTTTATTCGTCGTCCTCCTGACGACCACAAACATGCACCGCAGGGTAAGCAGTGGTCCACCCCCGAAGCCCGGCCCCTACCACATTTGCATCCAAAGCTAAACACATTACTGCAGCTTATCACACCCAGGGCCGGACTGGCCATCGGGCATTTCTGGAAAATGCCAGAACGGCCGAACCCTGTAGTGGGACGCACGATCAGTAATCCTCTTCACGCTGTCAGCTGCTAAAAATCACGGCCGCCACATGAAATTTGTGGCTGCGGTCTGACATGGCGTCCTCGAGAGAGTTAGGTGGGGGATGTAACGCCAAGGCACCCAGCCGCTCGGACAAGCCTCTGCGAAAGAGTCCTCGGAGTGCGGCGTCGCTCCAAGAGACCTCTGCCGCCCAGCGGCGGAACTCAGAACAAAACCACTCAGCTGTGTGTTTCCCCTGACAGACACTCATCACCATGTCCTCTGCCAATCGCACTCGGTCAGGTTCATCATAAATGTGCCCGAGGGCCTCAAAGAATGCGTTCACTAACATACGTTCAGGAGCAGAGGAAGACAGAGAGAAAGCCCATGCTTGCGGAGCCCCCCGAAGTAGGGAAATAATGACCCCCACCCTCTGGAACTCATCCCCAGAGGAGCGGGGCCTTAGAGAAAAAAAAAAGCTTGCATCCTTCTCTGAAAGACCTGAACTCCTTTTTATCCCCTGAGAAAAGTTCTGGTAACTTGACCGGAGATTCGGGGGACGCTAATGACACATCCCTACCCCCAGAACCAGAAGCCCCTGCATCAACAGCCCCCTGCACAGTAACCACCAACTGTTGCTGGGTATGGGCCATCGTGCGTTGTTCCACATTGAGCTTATGGAACATTTGGCTCAGGTGCTTGACCTGATCAGCCAAGGCTTGTATGGGATCCATGAGGATAACACACACTTTTTTTTTTTTCTTCAGAAAAAAACAAAAAAAAACAAAAACTGAAAGGGTCAGTTATAATGTCAGAGACACCGCACTACACTTGCTCATAGAGCCAGTACGCGTGTCCTGAGTACAGAAGCAGTGCTAAACGAGGTACAGGAGGAATAAACAGACGGGAGGTCAGACAAAGCCAAAGGTCATACACAGGATCACAGTACAGTACCAGGAATGAGACAGAGCGGATAATCAGGGCCAAGCAGAGATCAAAACCAAACAGACATATAAGGTACCAGGCAGAATCCAAAGCGATATCCAGAGAACAGACCGAGTCATACACAGAGAATCAAGTAACCAGAACACAGCACAAACACACTCAGGGGTCACCACACAAATGCCAAGGGCAAGAGTATAACTGACAGGGATGGGAGCGTCCTGAGGCTATAAGAAGCCTCCCCCAGACCCAGGGAGAGGCCACAATCATAGCCCCAGGTGTGCAGGTAAGCCTGCATTGGGATCACAACCTTTAACCCCAGAAATGCCAGTCATCAGCACTGGTTCCAAACATTAACCCCACGTGTGCGAGTCAAACCTGCACTGAGATCATGACAATGAGCCTGTACATCGATTCCTATATACAGTATGAGGCTGCATATAGCCTCTTATATACAGTGTGAGCCCACATAGCCTCCTGTATACAGTATGAGGCCACATATAGCCTTCTATATACAGTATGAGCCTGCACATTGCTTCTATATACAATATGAGCCCACATAGCCTCCTATATACAGTATGAGCCTGCACATCGCCTCCTATATACAGTATGAGGCCACATATAGCCTCCTATATACAGTATGAGCACCCACATATAGCCTCCTATATACAGTTTTTGCCTCCTATATACAGTATGAGCCTGGACATTGCTTCCTATATACAGTATGAGCCTGCACATAGCCTCCTATATACAGTATGAGCCTGTACATCACTTCCTATATACAGTATGAGCACCCACATATAGCCTCCTATGTACAGTATGAGCCTGCGCATTGCTTCCTATAAATAGTATGAGCATCCACATAGCCTCCTAAGTACAGTATGAGCCTCCATATCGCTTCCTATAAACAGTATGAGCCTGCACATCGCTTCCTATAAACAGTATGAGCCTGAAAATCGCTTCCTATATACAGTATGAGCCCACATATAGCCTCCTGAATACAGTATTTGCCTCCTATATACAGTGTGAGTCCCCATATAGCCTTCTATATACAGTATGAGCCTGCACATCGCTTCCTATATACAGTATGAGGCCACATATAGCCTCCTATATACAGTATGAGCACCCACATATAGCCTTCTGTATACAGTATGATGCTGCATATAGCCTCCTATATACAGTATGAGCCTGTACTTCGCTTCCTATATACAGTATGAGGCCGCATATAGCCTCCTATATACAGTATGAGCACCCACATATAGCCACCTGAATGCAGTGTTTACCTCCTATATACAGTATGAGCCTGCACATTGCTTCCTGTATACAGTATGAGCCTGCACATAGCCTCCTATATACAGTATGAGCCTGTACATCGCTTCCTATATACAGTATGAGGCTGCATATAGCCTCCTATATACAGTATGAGCCCACATAGCCTCCTGTATACAGTATGAGGCCGCATATAGCCTTCTATACACAGTATGAGGCCGCATATATTCTCCTATATACAGTATGAGCCTGCACATTGCTTCCTATATACAATATGAGCCCACATAGCCTCCTATATACAGTATGAGCCTGCACATCACTTCCTATATACAGTATGAGGCCACATATAGCCTCCTATGTACGGTATGAGCCTGCACATCGCTTCCTATAAACAGTATGAGGCCGCATATAGCCTCCTATATACAGTATGAGCACCCACATATAGCCTCCTGAATACAGTTTTTGCCTCCTATATACAGTATGACCCTGCACATTGCTTCCTATATACAGTATGAGCCTGCACATAGCCTCCTATATACAGTATGAGCCTGTACATCACTTCCTATATACAGTATGAGGCCGCATATAGCCTCCTATATACAGTATGAGCATCCACATATAGCCTCCTATGTACAGTATGAGCCTGCGCATTGCTTCCTATAAACAGTATGAGCATCCACATAGCCTCCTATGTACAGTATGAGCCTGCACATCGCTTCCTATAAACAGCATGAGCCTGCAAATCGCTTCCTATATACAGTATGAGCCCACATATAGCCTCCTGAATACAGTGTTTGCCTCCTATATACAGTGTGAGTCCCCATATAGCTCCTATATACAGTATGAGCCCCTATATAGCATCCTTTATCTAACTGCATTTACCTTGGTATCATTAATTTTCTATGAGACTGCTCTGTTCTCATATTGTGCATTTATGCATTTAGTAGGGCTTAATGGAATGATTGCGCTTGTTACACATCAACTCTAGATGCGCTCACTTATTAGACTTTGGTTGGGGCAACTTTAAAATATAATAATGATAATGGTCCTGTCTAGTGACAAGTTTATTTTACAGGCTTCTGGAGAAAGGCACAATACCAGTCATTCAAGGGTTAATTCTTTGGAACACTGAGAGGGACTTTCTAGCCAATGAAACCACAGTATAAAACACCTGTGATAACTATGGCAACTGCGCTGATGTCATAAACACATGCATCTATGATGCAGGAGAAGATTCCAGAACCACAAGTCATTCAGCCGTAGACGGAGCCATACTTGATGTGTCTGGAGACCTGGAGCTTCATCACTCCACAATGGGAGGAAGGGGACACCGCCTAGCCAGCCAGATCAGCCATAGCGCCTAGCCAGCCAGATCAGCCATACCGCCTAGCCAGCCAGATCAATGGGGTGACAGATGTTGCAGCCAGATCTCCCTCACGTCCGGTACTGGCCGCCTTCACTTTATGTGTACGGCCTGGAGAGGTCGCATTAGGCTTCTCCAAAACAAATATGACACAATGTACAAATTCACGTACAATTTGCTGTTACATGTTGGCACTAACCTTCTAAGCCCAAGGGAAGGGCAGTCCTGCAGCCATGGTTCCCTAGAGGTTTGCACCACAGGGGGTTTTTCCTCTCCTGAGTGCTGAAGGACGATTCTTCGTAAGTCGGGGGTTCTGCCATTTTCAGTGTCTCTTTCATAGTAATTGGCTGATTCTAAATTTCAGACACTGAAAGAAATAATAATGATGAGATTTGGAATAAAATTTGGTCAATTTAACATCCAATAAAAGTGTTTTGTGTGTTTCTTTCACAATCTTCGGTTGGTGATATTTTGTTGGGGATCAGGATCCAGCATCTATGATCAAGGTCAAGGTCAAGGAAATTCTTATCCTCTGTTGCTGACAACTTTATCTTCCAAAAGGTAAGGGAGAAAACAAGGGGAACTGCTACCTTGGATCTAATCCTTATAAACAGGGAGGAAATGGTTGAGGAGGTAAAAGTGGCTGGGACCCTAGGAGGTAGCGACCATGCTATTTTAGAATTTTGGATAACTAGAGGTGGAAGACCTGTGAAGACTCAGACGTCAAGGTTAGATTTCAGAAAGGCAGATTTTAAGGGATTCAGAAAGAGAATTGGAGGGATCCAATGGCTGGATATCCTTAAAGACAAAAATGTCCAGGAAGGATGGGAAATCTTGAAAAATGAAATTCTCAATGCACAGTTGTTAACAATTCCGAAAAGAGGGAAGAATAGGAAGCATTTAAGGAAACCAGGATGGATGAACACAGAACTTAAGCACATGCTAAAAAGGAAGAAAAAAATGTTTATAAAATGGAAAGAGGGAGGCATATCTAAAGAAGAATATAATGCTGTCTGCAGAACCTGCAGGGCACAAATCAGATTTTCTAAAGCTGAAAATGAACTGAGGCTTGCAAGAGATGTCAAAAGCAATAATAAAGGATTTTGGGGATATGTCAAAAGTAAAAGAAAAGTCAAAGATGCTATAGTATTTTTACAGGATGAAAATGATGAAATGGTAAGACAGGATGTTGAGAAGGCTGAACTTTTAAATTCCTATTTTGCATCTGTTTTCTCTCAGAAAGGAAATGCAACATCAACTGTTATTCACTGTCCTATTAAGGGAATAGAAGAATCCAGGATATCTATAAACAGAAAGATAGTGAGGAAACACTTAGCTAACCTAAATGAATTCAAGTCTCCAGGTCCAGATGAATTACTCCCCAGAGTACTGAAGGAGATAGCAGAAGAAATTTTTGAACCCCTCTCCATAATCTTTGAAAATTCTTGGAGAACAGGAGAAGTGCCAGAAGACTGGAGAAGAGCAAATGTTGTTCCTATCTTCAAAAAGGGGAAGAAGGTGGACCCAGGCAACTATAGGCCGGTGAGTCTGACTTCTATACCAGGAAAGATCTTTGAACAAATAAACAACATGTATGTCAATACCTGGATAAGAATGAAGTGATTAAACAGAGTCAGCATGGGTTTGTAACTGATAAGTCATGTCAGACTAACTTAATTTCCTTCTATGACGGTATCACTGATTGGGTGGATCAAGGAAATGCTGTAGATATAGTATATCTTGACTTCAGCAAAGCATTTGACAAAGTCTCTCATACAATCCTTATTGAAAAAATGACTAAGTATGGAATGGACAAGGCAACTGTTAGGTGGATTCATAACTGGCTTAGTGATCGGACCCAAAGAGTGGTCGTAAATGGCTGCACATCCAGTTGGAAGAATGTGTCAAGTGGGGTACCACAGGGCTCTGTCCTGGGCCCTGTATTGTTCAACATCTTTATCAACGATTTAGATGAAGGAATTGAGGGTAAACTGATTAAATTTGCTGATGACACAAAGCTAGGAGGGATAGCTAATACTAGAGAGGAGAGAGAGAGGATTCAAAAAGATTTAAATAAACTGGAGAAGTGGGCAGCAACTAACAGAATGGTTTTTAACAGGGAGAAATGCAAAGTACTACATCTGGGCAATAAAAATGAAAAAAGCATATATAGAATGGGAGGAATAGGGCTAAGTGACAGCACATGTGAAAAAGACTTGGGTATACTAATAGATCACAGACTGAATATGAGTCAACAGTGTGATGCAGCAGCAAAAAAGGCAAATGCAATTCTAGGATGTATTAACAGAAGCATACAGTCTAGATCACGTGAAGTCATTATTTCCCTCTACTCCTCTTTGGTCAGACCTCATCTGGAATATTGTGTCCAGTTTTGGGCACCACATTTTAAAAAAGACATCAACAAACTGGAGCAAGTTCAGAAAAGAGCGACCAGAATGGTGACCGGTCTGCAAACCCTGTCTTATGAGGAAAGGTTGCAGGATTTGGGAATGTTTAGTTTGCAAAAGAGAAGACTGAGAGGAGACTTAATAGCTGTCTACAAATATCTAATGGGCTGTCACATTGTAGAAGGATCAACTTTATTCTCATTTGCACAAGGAAAGACTAGAAGCAATGGGATGAAACTGAATGGGAAGAGACACAGATTAGATATTAGAAAAAACTTTTTGACAGTTAGAGTGATCAATGAGTGGAACAGGCTGCCACGGGAAGTGGTGAGTTCTCCTTCAATGGAAGTCTTCAAACAGAGGCTGGACAGACATCTGACTGGGATGATTTAGCGAATCCTGCTTTGAGCAGGGGGTTGGACCAGATGGCCCAGGAGGTCCCTTCCAACTCTATGATTCTATGATTCTATGATTCTATGATTCTATGATCAAGCCATGAAGCCAGATATGAAGTCAGAGCAATTTAACCCTGCGCTGGAAGACAGGACGGAGCAGAGATGACAAAGTGTGACTGCACAATTAGCACAAGTTCACACTCTTCCTCCCATTCAGATACACGAGGGGATTCAGGGCAGAGTTGGGACTAAAAAGCAGCCCTGGCACACAAAATTCACCAGCCCACATACAATAAGTGTCCTCAACCCAAATCGTAGAACACTGATAGGTCATGTAGGATTTTGTTTTATCCGTTACCAGGGCTGAAACAAAGTATTTTGGGTGCCCAAGGCAGATGAAGCCGAAGGCGCCCATTTTGCATCTCTACCCAGCTAATTCTTCCCTTTTCCATTAGGTCTATGACATCATGTGATTAATAACTGATGAGCTGAATCCTTCTAAGTCAAGCCCATATACATTTGTATCTCATGAACCTACAACTCCCAGTATGTCCTTAACAATGGTAAGGAGATGCTGGGAGTTATCAGTCTTTATCAGACTGTGGACTATACAGGAACCATAGTACTGATGAGACGCAGTCAGTACCAATAGCTAAAAATGTACATCCTGGTACCTTATAGGTGACCTCTTCTCAGATTGAGTCTTTTCTTTCTCTTAGGCCTGTTTCACACTTCAGTTTTCTGGCGTTAGTCAAAATCCGCCAGTGTGCAAAAACGGATCCGTTTCCGTTTTGTGGCAAACGGATGCAACTGGATCCGTTTTTTGTACGGATCCGCTTTAGACGCTAGTGCATGAAATTTAAAGTAAGGCCTGTTTCACGAGAGAGAGATATTTAGCTGCCAGAGTGGGATTTGGGGTTAAATATCATGAAAGGACATTCATTCGGGCATGCTCAGTATAAAAAGGAGGATCCGTTGGCGGATTCCGTCAATTAACGGTTGGCAACGGATCCACCGCCTTTTCTCATCCACATCTCGCTTCTTAAGGCCCCTTTCACACTCCAGTCTTTTGCAATCAGTCACAATCCGTCAAAGTGTTCAGATCCGTCAAGTGGACGGATCCTGCGTATATTGCAAAAAACTGATGCACTGGATCTGTTTTTATGACTGATCCGTTGTAGCAGCCTTGCTGTAGGAATTAAAGAAACAGAATTCTGGAGAGAGAGAGAGAGAGAGAGAGAGAGGGATTTTGTGCCAGAATAGAAAAAGCAGCCGCAGGGGTTAAAATAAAGGAAGAAAAATGATTCCGGTCATGCTCAGTTTTAAAAGACGGAATCCGTCGCTATCCGACTTTTCGACGTACACAAAAAACGTTCATCTGTCCCATGTCTCCGGCCGACGGACAGAGATTTTCTGACGGATCCGTTGGACGACGGATGAAACGTGTGGCCATCCGTCACAATCTGTCACTAATACAAGTCTATGAGAAAAAACGGATCCAGCATGAAAAAATGATGGAAAGCCAAAATTATAAATATATATATTGTATACCAAATTATAATGTGATGACATAAAAATCTGAATAATAAATATATCAATACATCTTGCCAAAATTAGTATAATATAAACACAAAAAATAGAATACAAAATATATATCAAAAAGTGCTAAGTGCTAAAATATAAAATCTGAATACATACAATAAATAAATCAATACATCTTGGCAAAATTTGTATAATATCAGCACCAGAAAAAAATAAATAAAAAATATGTAAAAAAAATGCTAAGTGCTAAAATATATCGCTCAAAAAACTTTTTTAAACATTTTTTTCGCTCAAAAAACTTTTTTCTATTAATAATGTGTAAGTTAAATATATAGTGTAGACAATAATATTGTGGAAAGTACTACCATAATATTCTAAAAATTGCACTAAAAAGTGCTATAGTGCTGTAAAACAAAAATTGTGCAAAAGTGAAAAGTATTGCAAGATATAGAATTAAATCCACTGTAAATGATTCAGTACTATAAAGTGCTAGAGGACAAAACATACTATGCACATTGAAAATAAATGAATATACAAGTATAACCAAGAAATAATGTTCTCCAAAAAGTACTGCAGTGCTATGGATGAATTGCAGAGTACTGCAAAATATGAGGGATAAATACAAATGAAAGTTTACATATACTAAAATATGCCAAGATATAAATTACTATAATATGACCCAGTAATATAAGGTGCTATAGTGCTACACCGCCATACACATTAAGTTTGGAGCTGTGACCAAGCTCACCCCAGCGAAGAGCGCTTGACACTGGACGCCAGAGTCCGTGGCTGCACGGGTACAACAGTCCCAGCAGCCAAATCCGGAGGGCAGGAGACTGCAGGCCTCCTGACCCCATCACACACCTGAACGCAGAGCAGCATACCAGAGCCGGAGCCACCACGAAGGAGTGACACCTGTGAAAGGCTCAAGCTGCCTGCCATACAGGCAAGGACTAAAGAACCGTAAGGAACAGAGGACTGAGCATAGCTTTAGACCTCATGGGAAAGCGCAGAAAGGAGGCCTCCAACCCATCTGGCTTAGTGGATCCTAAATTGCTTCCAGGCTGGCTGGATCTCCATTACCATCTGTACTCAGTGCCCTGGTTTGCAACTCAAAATGTGAGTAAAAGCGTAAAGACTGCACCCCGCTGTGTTCTCCTGTTTATTTGCTGCATCACCTCAGCCCTGCATTACATCCATCATCACCATCTTTTATAATATAATTGCCCTGGGACTTAGCTCTACCTGTGGAGAGCTGTACCAACTCTGCTGCATCACCATCAGCCTCAGCGGTCTTTTTAAGCAGCGTCGGCTATCAATTGCCGAATACCACAGGTGGCGTCACAAACTATATCTTATATAGGGTCCAGGATCCAGCAGGATGATGAGGAGCTCTCCTAGCCAGCGTCCTCTTCCGTTCACGGCATAGCCACGCCCAACCTTGAGATTGTTGATATCTTTCAACAATTTTGGTTCTCAAGTCCTCACAGTTCTCATCTTCTCTTTATGTCCTCCATGCTTAGTGTGGCACAGAGACATACTTTGCAAAGATTGAGTCAACTTCTCCCCTTTTTATCTGGTGTCAGGTGTTATTTTCATATTGCCCCCAATTGGTTTTAAATTCTGCCTGGAATCTGCCTTAAAAAGAGCCTCAAAACCACTGCAAAAAGTGAATATAATCCACAGCAATCACACACAATGATCCCCCACTTATCGCGGGCATTACATTCTAAACCTCCAACACGATAGTTGAAAATCCGCCAAGTAAGAAATTTACATTTATTTTAGCATTTATATATTTTAAGGATTTTCAAACCCCTCCCACACACTTATTTATCATTACCAGTCCCTTATTAAATGACCCCAGTTCCTTATTAACCTTTTGCACCTTTTTATAAACACTACTTATGTTCTTAAACAAATTCTACATGATGAAGATGATGAATTATCTGTGTAGTACTGATGATTGAAGGTGATGAAAATGGGATGAATGTACAGTACTGTACTGCACAGCATGGAAGAGCATTACAGCTCTCCTATTGGCACCACTTCATCAGGAGCTTCTTCAGGTGAGGCAGTAGTATCTTCAGCCTCATCCGTAACTTTTGCTACCACTAAATGCGTAACCAACCTCTTGTTCGAGTGATGAACATAGTCATGGAGAGATGCTGGTTCTGCTTCTTATGAACCATACGGAAGTCCTATTCCTCAGCCAATCGATGAAGTACATTGTCCATTATGACCATGATTACAAGTCGATCAAGTGTTAGGCCAACCTCCTCCTCTTCTTAAACCCGTTGTTCAAACTGTTCCTCATCCTCTTCTTCACTTGCTGAAGGGTGTATCCGTCTTCAGTAGTCATGTCACTGAAGCCCTCTCCTCTCGGTATTTTCACCAGCTTCACAGCCTAATCCACCGCAGAGTGATACATTTCATCAAGAGAAAGTCTGACACATCATTTTCTTTATGGTTTTTTGAACATTTTTTCAATATATTTTTTGTTTTTAAATATTTGATAGACTCGAAAAAACAAGAAGTGGGAGAAAAGGTAGTCACTTATTAAAGAGACAAGTAGAAGAATATTTACCGTATACATTCGTGTATAAGCCGAGTTTTTCAGCACTTTTTTTGTGCTGTAAACACCCCCCCTTGGCTTGTACACGAGTCACGGTCCCAGAAAGCCGGCAGAGGAGGGGAGCAGCAGGTCACAGAGGCCACCAGCTTCCAGCACACCATACTCACATGCCTGCACGCCTCTCCGCTCCCTTAGGCGTGGAGCGCATATTCATTACCTTAATGAGCAGTACCACGTGATCACTCGACAGGAAGAGCTGCAGGCTCCGGCAGCCAGAACGAGCTGCAAAGCCACCAGGGAGGTAAAAAGGATGGTTTTACCAGTTATAGGGCGTGCTGGGTCTGCTGGACAATTGTTTCTCCAAGGATCATTGTGGATACAGGGACCTCATTGCCTACTGATCAGGCACCAGGAAGCCCTGGATGAGATCTGGAGTTTCCGCTGTGGAGTCTCTGATACTTGCCTGGAGTTCATCCTGAGCCCTATATACAGTATGGGAGAGGACATGGGGGGGGCTCTGTAGGGAGAGGACATGGGGGGGCTCTGTAGAGGGAGGACATGGGGGGCTCTGTAGGGGAAGACATGGGGGGACTCTGTAGGGGAGGACATGGGGGGACTCTGTAGGGGAGGACATGGGGGGACTCTGTAGGGGAGGACATGGGGGGACTCTGTAGGGGAGGACATGGGGGGACTCTGTAGGGGAGGACATGGGGGGACTCTGTAGGGGAGGACATGGGGGGCACTCTGTAGGGGAGGACATGGGGGGACTCTATAGGGGAGGACATGGGGGGACTCTGTAGGGGAGGACATGGGGGGACTCTGTAGGGGAGGACATGGGGGGACTCTGTAGGGGAGGACATGGGGGGACTCTGTAGGGGAGGACATGGGGGGACTCTGTAGGGGAGGACATGGGGACTCTGTAGGGGAGGACATGGGGGGACTCTGTAGGGGAGGACATGGGCTGTGCAGGGGAGGACATGGGGGGGCTGTGCATGGGAGGACATGGGGGCTCTGTAGGAGGGACATGGGGGGGCTGTGCAGGGGGGTAAATGGGGAGGCTGTGTAGGGGAGGACATGGGAGACTGTGCTGGGGGGTACATGGGGAGGCTGTGTAGGGGAGGACATGGGGGGCTGTGCAAGGGGAGAACATGAGGGCTCTGTAGGGAGTGCACTGTGGGTCTGTGCAGGGGGAGGACACGTGGGTCTCCTTACACTGTTTTATGGTGCGGCTCTATGCAGGGCAGTGGTGGAGGTTCAGTAGGGTCATCAAGCTAACACATACATATATATAGAGAACTGCAAGAAGATGAAAGTCTAGAAAATTAGAAATAATAACAGCAGAGTTAGTAGTAGACTAAAAATTAGATCTTTGAGTGTAGTGTGGGCTCTTCGGATGCTTCCGGAATATCAACGACCAAAGGGGCGGCAAATTTTTCGACCGCCCCAGGCGCCACAAACAGTTGCTACGCCACTGAGCTGCAGGAATGTATAATGTGTATAAAGTGCACAGTAATGAATGTTCTAAATATTCACTGTCATTACCAAGAATTATCCATGTTATATGGCTGGAACAAGATGCAGTGCCACCGACGGCGCGCAGGCAGGTAAATAGGATGGTTTTTTTCTTAACAGGAATCATACATACAAAGATAGGGGATAAGGAGCCATGCATACAATGACAGGGACGGGGGAAACATGCATACCACGGTAGGGATGAGTGGTCAATGCACACCCGGCTTATACTCAAGTCAATAAGTTTACCCAGTTTTTCGTGGCAAAAGTAGGTGCCTCGGCTTATACTCGGGTCGGCTTATACTCGAGTATATACGGTAATAGGTAAAACCTGACAAGAATAAACAATAATTTGCAGTTATCCCAATCGTGGGGATAAATAGCTGAGAAATAAATAGTGATTAGTATATCTTAATAAATATATTGCAATTCGCTCCGTACAAAGCTGTGAAAAAAAATGGTAGTTACTATTTCCATTAAGTATTGCACTCAAACAGTTGATTAACCAAGAGAGATGGCATGTACCCGAATAGAATTCTCCTAGAGGCTGCAAATAAGAGCAGCAGGAAGTAAAGGGTTAATTGGTACACAGAACACACAATTGGGTGAAAATATTAAATGGTCATGAGCGATATGTCCCGACATAAAGAGTGTGATTATATCCTTAGTCCATAGATAATGCTTGGTATAAACCTGCATTCATAAAATATTCCAATGTCTATAGCCGTGGGGAGAGCTGCCCCGGCCGATGACGGATACACCAAGTACTTTCTCCAATGAGTGGAGGGCTCGTGCCCTGTGAAATAGAGCGCTGAACAGTACAAGGTGATTTCACCATATATAGTTGTATGTGAGTGTTGCTACTCACAATACCTCCGATGGTCTGCGTAGAATCCGGTGACTGCGTTCTGGCTGGTGCAGTAAAGGTCGGACCTGGGAGATGCGGCGATATGCCGAGGTGTAGTGTGAGACCAGCGCTCCTGTGCTCCAGCTGTCGGCAGGGATCCGGTCACTCTGGTCGATAGCTGCATCCCGGCAGATGTGCAGTAGGAGCAGGAGCTGTGTGACGCGGTGGATCACATGGTGCCGCGTAACTGCTGCTAGATGGAGGTACAGGTGGCAAAAAGGGTCGAAACCAACGCGTTTCAGAAAACTCAGCTTCTTTCTTCAGGTCCGGGACATATTGCTTATGACCATTTAATATTTTCACCCAATTGTGTTCTATGTACATATTAACCCTTTACTTCTAGGAGAATTCTATTCGGGTACATGCCATCTCTCCTTGGTTAATCAACTGTTTGAGTGCAATACTTACTATTTCCATTAACTACCATTTTTTTCACAGCTTTGTACTGGGCGAGTTGCAATATATTCATTAAGATATACTAATCACTATTTATTTCTCAGCTATTTATCCCCACGATTGGGTTAACTGCAGTTTATTGTTTATTCTTGTCAGGTTTTACCTATTAAATATTCTTCTATTTGTCTCATTAATAAGTGACTAGCTTTTCTCCCACATCTTGGTTTTTTCAGCGTGAGTCTATCACAAATATTTATAATCCTTTCGATTTCCTTGTGGTTGGTATCTAGAGTCGCAGCAGTTACAAAACCTTTTAGGCTACTTTCACACATCCGGTGTGTGGGGTCCGGCGGCGTGCGGCGAAAAGCCGGGCCGCCGGATCCGGCCTGCAGCCGTGACACCCAGTGGCGGATTATAATGAGGTCAATTTGGGCAGTTGCCCCGGGCCCAGTGGGGTTAAGGGGCCCACAGCCCAGGCCAGTAAATTGCCCCATTATAATCCGCCACCGCGCAGGGCCGGATTATAGGCAGGACAGGCGGGGCTTCAGCCCCGGGGCCCCCACCACAAGAGCTTCTAAGGGGGCCCCCACCACATTCCTGCTGGCTGCTGCAATGGCACTCCATCTTCTCCCCACCTAAAAGTGAGTGATCGTAGGGGCGGCATTATGTGCTCTGCTACCAGCAGCATCTACAAGTAGCGTGAACGCTGATGCTGCTGGTAGCGTGCAAAGGCTTGTGATGAGATCACAGGAGGTAAGGTGTCAGGGCCCCCGATCATGTGACCCCTGTCTCCTCCCCTCCTGTGACCTCATCACAGGTCCTGTGCGCACAGCACAGAGAGCAGCCATGTATGTGGAGTGCGGCTCTGCGGGTGGAGGTAGGTGCTGGAGGCCCCATTATTCTCTATGTGGAGTGTGGCTCTGCGGGTGGAGGTCGGTGCTGGAGGCTCCATTATTCTCTATGTGGAGTGTGGCTCTGCGGGTGGAGGTAGGTGCTGGAGGCCCCATTATTCTCTATGTGGAGTGCGGCTCTGCGGGTGGAGGTCGGTGTCGGAGGCCCCATTATTCTCTATGTGGAGTGCGGCTCTGTGGGTGGAGGTAGGTGCTGGAGGCCCCATTATTCTCTATGTGGAGTGCGGCTCTGCGGGTGGAGGTCGGTGTCGGAGGCTCCATTATTCTCTATGTGGAGTGCGGCTCTGCGGGTGGAGGTCGGTGCTGGAGGCTCCATTATTCTCTATGTGGAGTGCGGCTCTGCGGGTGGAGGTCGGTGTCGGAGGCTCCATTATTCTCTATGTGGAGTGCGGCTCTGCGGGTGGAGGTCGGTGTCGGAGGCCCCATTATTCTCTATGTGGAGTGCGGCTCTGCGGGTGGAGGTAGGTGCTGGAGGCCCCATTATTCTCTATGTGGAGTGTGGCTCTGCGGGTGGAGGTCGGTGCTGGAGGCCCCATTATTCTCTATGTGGAGTGCGGCTCTGCGGGTGGAGGTCGGTGCTGGAGGCTCCATTATTCTCTATGTGGAGTGTGGCTCTGCGGGTGGAGGTCGGTGCTGGAGGCCCCATTATTCTCTATGTGGAGTGGGGCTCTGCGGGTGGAGGTCGGTGCTGGAGGCTCCATTATTCTCTATGTGGAGTGCGGCTCTGCGGGTGGAGGTCGGTGCCGGAGGCTCCATTATTCTCTATGTGGAGTGGGGCTCTGCGGGTGGAGGTCGGTGCTGGAGGCCCCATTATTCTCTATGTGGAGTGAGGCTCTGCGGGTGGAGGTCGGTGTCGGAGGCTCCATTATTCTCTATGTGGAGTGCGGCTCTGCGGGTGGAGGTCGGTGCTGGAGGCCCCATTATTCTCTATGTGGAGTGGGGCTCTGCGGGTGGAGGTCGGTGTCGGAGGCTCCATTATTCTCTATGTGGAGTGTGGCTCTGCGGGTGGAGGTCGGTGCTGGAGGCCCCATTATTCTCTATGTGGAGTGGGGCTCTGCGGGTGGAGGTCGGTGCTGGAGGCCCCATTATTCTCTATGTGGAGTGTGGCTCTGCGGGTGGAGGTCGGTGCTGGAGGCCCCATTATTCTCTATGTGGAGTGGGGCTCTGCGGGTGGAGGTCGGTGTCGGAGGCTCCATTATTCTCTATGTGGTGTGCGGCTCTGCGGGTGGAGGTCGGTGCTGGAGGCTCCATTATTCTCTATGTGGAGTGTGGCTCTGCGGGTGGAGGTCAGTGCTGGAGGCCCCATTATTCTCTATGTGGAGTGCGGCTCTGCGGGTGGAGGTCGGTGTCGGAGGCTCCATTATTCTCTATGTGGAGTGTGGCTCTGCGGGTGGAGGTCGGTGCTGGAGGCCCCATTATTCTCTATGTGGAGTGTGGCTCTGCGGGTGGAGGTCGGTGCTGGAGGCTCCATTATTCTCTATGTGGAGTGTGGCTCTGCGGGTGGAGGTCAGTGCTGGAGGCCCCATTATTCTCTATGTAGAGTGTGGCTCTACGATTCGTGACCCCCGTCACGTGACGAAGGGGGCCCACAGGGTCTGAACTGCCCCGGGCCCTGGCTACCCTTAATCCACCCCTGGTGACACCGGATGTGTGTGCGGCGAGACGATACGGCTCGGACATTATTAAAGGAGCCGCAGGACGAGGTGGACAGAGGCAGCCAATGAGACAGCTGCTGAAAGGGAGGTGAGGGGAGGGGAGGAGAGGAGAGGGGGTGGAGAGAGAGAGACATGGGGGTTAACACTTAGTGTCCAGG
Organism: Dendrobates tinctorius; assembly: GCF_039654945.1. Classification (NCBI taxonomy): domain Eukaryota; kingdom Metazoa; phylum Chordata; class Amphibia; order Anura; family Dendrobatidae; genus Dendrobates; species Dendrobates tinctorius. The sequence goes on along the minus strand of NW_027361721.1, from coordinate 448,584 downwards.
CAAGAGAATCTCTCTCTTTTGTCGGGCACTTGTGGGGTTAACCCCACAGAGAGATCTCTCTCTCTCACCCAGACACTGTGAGTGTTAACCCCACAAGTGCCCGGCGAGAGAGATCTCTCACAAGTGTCCGGGTGACAGAGAGAGATCTCTCTCTCGCCGGGCACTTGTGGGGTTAACATTCACAGAGTCCGGGCATGCGCTGCGGAAAAAGCCGTTCCGGCGCTGACAAAAAGCATTGCAGGGAACGTTTTTTGCAGATACCGGACGGCTAATTTATGCCGTGTCCGGCAACAACCGGACACGACGCATAACCATCCGGCACGATGCGGCGCCCATGAAAGCTTATGGGACAAAACCGGATCTGGTGCTGGATCCGGTTATTAAAAATTTTGCCGCATCGTGCCGGATGACAAAAACCGGATGTGTGAAAGAGGCCTTACACAGGCGCCACTTTATCGCTCTCCTTCATTTTTTGTTTTTAACAATTTTTCCCTGGATCTGTAGCTGGATATTTCCTGCTTTTGAATTGCCTCCTATATACAGTATGAGCCTGCACATTGCTTCCTATATACAGTATGAGGCCGCATATAGCCTCCTATATACAGTATGAGCCTGCACAGCGCTTCCTATATACAGTATGAGTCTGCACATAGTCTCCTATATACAGTATGAGCCTGCACATCGCTTCCTATATACAGTATGAGGCCGCATATAGCCTCCTATATACAGTATGAGGCCGCATATAGCCTCCTATATACAGTATGAGGCCGCATATAGCCTCCTACATACAGTATGAGGCCGCATATAGCCTCCTATATACAGTATGAGCCTGCACATTAATTCCCATATACAGTATGAGGCCACATATAGCCTCCTGAATACAGTATTTTCCTCCTATATACAGTATGAGGCTGCATTTACCCTTCTATACACAGTATGAGCCTGCACATCGCTTCCTATATACAGTATGAGGCCGCATATAGCCTCCTATATACAGTATGAGCCTGTACTTCGCTTCCTATATACAGTATGAGGCCGCATATAGCCTCCTATATACAGTATGAGCACCCACATATAGCCTCCTGAATGCAGTGTTTACCTCCTATATACAGTATGAGCCTGCACATAGCCTCCTATATACAGTAGCAAAAAAAAAAATGATTGAATGAGAGAAATGGTTTTGGGTCCTTTCTGTAAAAATCGTATGGGTATCTTTTTAGTCTTGGTTTTAGTTTTCTGTTTTTAATTAATTTTTCCTGTGCTTATACTCCAGTTCTCTATCTTCGCATCGCAATATATGATCTGGCATGGAATTCATTGTTGAGGGCATTTCAAGATTTTATGAAGAAACACTCCTCTCACAAGAAATCTACGGCTCTTTTCGTACCCATTGGGTCTTCAATATTTCATATTATTTGTTCACATTTTTATTCATTTTTTCTTTTTTAATTTGTTTATTTCATTTACATTTTTATTTGTTTTATTTTTATATATATTTTTTCACTCATTTTTTATTTTTTTCACAATTTTCTTTGTGTATTTGTGCTATGTATTATGCATTATACATAATTGTGTGTATAATTACTTTATGATATATGATATTTGATGTATGTATTGAATGCCATGTGTTATTTTTATATACATTTGTTTTTTAACAGAGACATGATATATAGCTGTTATAGTTATATGATGCACATACACTTTCATATAGCCTGCATACACATTATGCTAATTGTTAAAAAAAATTTTTATTGCTTGCATAGTGTGCTTATAATTGACACATATGTGTGTGCCTTTGCACTCTATGTCAGGCATATTCACTTTAATGGTTCATACACACCGCTATAATTATTTCAGCATCATTATGTTTTATCCCCTCACTTTCAACACTTGCTATCACTTTAAGTAGTGATTATTATTCTTCATAATTATTTTATTTTCTTGTCCTCACTTGAGCGCATGCCCAGTTCTGTCCTCCCTAGGAGCCGTCTGACATGCTCAGTCTGGTATGTGGTTGTCTCTGGCTGTTTTGCAGCTTGAGCCGCTTTCATGCTGATGAGCGCTGATCATAGACTCCCTGTTCATAGTGGGGACTCAACAGCGCATGCGCCGATAATGCTGTGGACGTTTAGAACTGGATACTATTGACGTCATTGTGGACACTACAGCGCAGGTCCTGAATTTTACAAGCTTTATTAGGGAGAGCGGTTTATTGGTTGACCGCACTATATAAACTAGATCCGGGGCACTTGTAAACCACGCCTCCTGAGGAAGCTGCGGTGTGATGCGCGTAGGGGCGGCAGGTTTTACAGAGACATACACTACACTTGTAAGTTGTTACTTTCTAATGCAGTCCTTGTATCTTACTCTGGAATTTGTATAGACAGTTTTTACTCTGTGTACACTTAACTCCTACCAGGCTTATTTGATACAAGGCACTTGTGCACTTTATATTCAGCAGTTTACTCTGGGCACTTATTGTATGCAAAACCATATCTGGGCATACATATTATGTAAATGGGGAGTTTGTGGTTTACTATGCATTCCATTTGTGAAAGGAAAGCAAAGAAACTACATGTTTTATACAGATAAAAACTTTATTAACTGTCAAGGTGCTGGTTTACTTATATTGTGTTTATGTCTGCTGTAACTTGCATTTATGCTCTGTTAATTATTCTAAATAAATTATTTAGCTTGAAAAACTCCAATTTTGATCTCTTGTGATGCTTAATAGCTCATTTATGAGATTTTTTTTGCTACTATATTTCCAGTGAGTTGAGCCTTTGAAGAATTTTTTCCAGTATTTGGGATATATTTGTACTTTATCCTATATACAGTATGAGCCTGTACATCGATTCCTATATGCAGTATGAGGCTGCATATAGCCTCCTATATACAGTATGAGCCCACATAGCCTCCTCCACATAGCCTCCTGTCATACCAGGAACGCACGCCCGAGGCATGACGGGTAATGTAGTCCTACAGTGTTACCATAGCAACACGGCTGCTGGGGCCTTTCCTAAAAGCAGCCGAGGAGCTGTCATGCTGCTGCGCCGCCCCCACACACATGCCGCCTGGGGCGGACCGCCCTCCCCCACGCTACTCCAGTGCTGCAGCTATGGGTCCCTGTTATCAGCCATTCATAGGCCAGGACCAGCCCTCAACATAAAGGGGACACAATTATAGCACTGAGCACAATAGTCAGGGGGACCGTGAGACCACCCCCTGACATCAGCAGAGACCTGTGCAGTGGCTGAAGAGTTAACCAGCCCTCGGGAATCTGCAGAGCTTCATTATACATCGGTGCCAATGTTCACTACAGGACTGGCATTGTATTCATGAATCAGATGGCTCAGGATGAACTCCAGGCAAGTATCAGAGACTCTACAGTGGAAACTCCAGATCTCATCCAGGGCTTCCTGGTGCCTGATCAGTAAGCAATGAGGTCCCTGTATCCACAATGATCCTTGGAGAAACAATTGTCCAGCAGACCCAGCACGCCCTATAACTGGTAAAACCATCCTTTTTACCTCCCTGGTGGCTTTGCAGCTCGTTCTGGCTGCCGGTGTCACGTCGCCGCCAGACTTGGGGCCTGCTGTTCCGATCGCGGCCACTAGGAGGCGCCGGACCGCCACTTCGTCGTCAGACTCAGGGACGGCTGTTCCTGCCTCGGCCACTGGGAGGGGCCGTGGTTCCGTCGCATCAGACTCAGGGCCTACTGTCCCGGCTTTAGCCTCTAGGAGGCGCCGGTCTGTCACGTTGCCTTTTAATTCGGGGTCTGCTGTTCTGGGCGCGGTCACTAGGAGGCGCCGTGACTCGCCCGTGAGTTATGGTGCTGACAGAGTAAGGGCACCTGTGCAGGCATCTGGTGGGCGCAGGCTCCGCCCCTCTGTCAGTCATCAGAAGGTTATTGCATCATCATCTGGCCTGGTCCTGGGGCGGTACTGATGACATCAGCAGTCCGGGAACCTGTGAGGGGTGACCTGATCCCTCAAATACCTTGGGAATGGTCTTGCAAGCCGCCGGATATATTCTTGGTTCCCCTGTGTGTTACTTGCTATAGTTGAATAACTATGACCTTGGCCTGGACTTCTGACTCTGCTTCTGCCTAACGATTCTGTACCTCTGCTGCCCTCCTGATTTATGACTCCGACCTTGGCCTGGACTTCTGACTCTGCTTCTGCCTAACGATTCTGTATCTCTGCTGCCCTCCTGGTTATGACTCAGACCTTGGCCTGGACTTCTGACTCTGCTTCTGCCTAACGTTTTTGTACCCTGCTGCCCGACTGGTTTAGACCCGGATACTACCACGTTTTTGTCCTGTATTGGAACTCCCTCTCTGGCGACCGTCCTCCTCTGGACACTGCTCCTATTCAGACAGCACCTCCTGGGCTCTGCTATAAATCCAGATCCCTGTATAGGGGTAAAGGGTATCAGTGTTTCTCGGGGTGTTGTCTGGCTGCAGCCCAGACCGCAGACGGACGTTACATTATATCCGGCCCAAAATAATACAAGGAAAAAAAACTTGCTTTTTGTGTATATGTTCACCATATATAAAAGCAGTCTCCTGAATTTTTTTTTTTCTTCTTCTGTCTGAGCTGATTTCCTGGCCTAACACCTGCTCCAGAGCACAGCCTGAAGGAACACTCCCATCTTCCTACACCAGCATGCTGCAGCCTGGAGGCCAGGGAAATGCTGAGCGTCAGAGATCCACATTCCTGGGACGTCGGCCTCTGGTCGTGCTGGCCCAGAGGCTCAGGTATTGCCCGCAAATGCGGCTAAACTTTTGTTACCCGTCTCACACTCATTTTCTAATAAATCCCTGTATGTGAAGGCTTATGTGGATTGTGGTTCTGCGGGCTATTTCATGGATTTTTTGCTCGCAAGGAATCTCTGTGTACCACTGCTAAGACTTAATGCCCCTATTCAGACCACTGCGATCAATGGTACATCCATTATCCAGGGTGGAGTTTGTTACTGCAGACATTACTATGTCAGTGGGGGCATTACACAACGAACAGATATCATTTTTTGTTCTACATAATTTATCTAATCCGGTTATGTTAGGCATGCCATGGTTGCACCAGCATAATCCGGTTATTGACTGGCGCTTAGGTGATATCGTGCGCTGGAGTCCACGGTGTCAGAGTAACTGTATGTCACTGTCAGTGAACCAAGTTAAAATTAAAAACCCCTCTATTCCATATGCGCTCAGAGATTATGAAGATGTCTTCTCCATAGTGGAGTCTGAGAAACTACCTCCTCATAGAGAGTATCACTGTCCTATCGACTTGGTCCCAGGTGCCCGCCTCCCTAAGGGGAGAATATTTAACCTCTCTGGTCCTGAGCGTGTAGCCATGAATGACTACATAGCAGACAGCCTGCGAAAAGGTTTTATTAGACCCTCCACTTCACCTGTAGGGGCTGGGTTTTTCTTTGTAGGAAAAAAAGATGGTGGACTCAGACCATGTATAGATTGTCGTGAGCTTAACGCTATTACTGTAAAAAACCAGTATCCGCTTCCACTCATTCCTGATCTGTTTAATCAGCTACTGGGAGCCCACTGGTTTACTAAACTTGACCTCCGGGGGGCATATAATCTGATCCGCATAAGAAACGGTGACGAATGGAAAACGGCCTTTAATACACCTCTTGGTCACTTTGAATACCTGGTAATGCCGTTCGGACTCAGTAACGCGCCTGCAGTATTTCAACACTTCGTCAATGATGTTTTCAGAGACATTTGTGGGGTGTATGTCGTCGTGTATCTTGATGACATTTTGATTTACTCTGCTGACCCTGTGACACATACTCAACACGTCAGGTCGGTGCAGCAGAGACTGCGAGAACACTCTTTGTTTGCGAAACTGGAAAAATGTGTTTTCTTTGCCGAAGAGGTACAGTTTTTAGGATACATGGTCTCAGGCAAGGGGTTTCGCATGGATCCTGCCAAGATTCAACCTATTAAGGCTTGGGTGCAACCCAAATCGCTGAAGACGCTGCAGCAGTTTTTGGGATTCGCGAATTACTACCGCAAGTTTATCAGGGGTTTCTCGGAGATTGCCAAGCCACTCACGGACCTTACCCGAAAAGGGGCGGACGTGACCAATTGGAATCCTGAGGCTATTCAGGCATTTTCCACACTGAAAGAGTGCTTCGTGGCCAACCCGGTTTTGGTGCAACCGGACTTAGACCGCCCATTTGTTGTGGAAGTGGATGCCTCCGAGGTCGGAGTGGGAGCAGTGCTATCGCAAGGCACTGCATCCCTCACTCAGCTTCGCCTGTGTGCGTTTTTCTCCCACAAATTCTCTACCACGGAGAGAAACTATGACATTGGTAATTGAGAATTATTGGCGATCAAATGGGCCTTCGAGGAATGGCGCCACTTCCTCGAAGGTGCCAAACACAAGGTCACTGTTATTACAGACCACAAAAACTTAACCTACCTAGAGTCAGCTAAGAGACTAAATCCCAGGCAGGCCAGGTGGGCCTTGTGTTAGCGTGGGTGGTCAGGAGCGGGAGCTCCGAGAGTGGACCCTCTGGGCCGTGGCACCGAGGGGCCCCGGGCGAGCTGCCAGGTGGAACCGACCCCTATACAGGGACCGTTAGGAGCAGGCCCAGGGGTTCGAGTACCACGGTAGCCGGTACCGAGAGGGGCGGCTCAGGATGGACCGGAGTAAGACTGAGACTGGAGTAGGATGGCAGGAGCACTGAAGACAGGACTGGAGTAGGACGGCAGGAACACTGAAGACAGGACTGGAGTAGGACGGCAGGAACACTGAAGACAGGACTGGAGTAGGACGGCAGGAACACTGAAGGCAGGACTGGAGTAGGACGGCAGGAACACTGAAGGCAGGACTGGAGTAGGACGGCAGGAACACTGAAGGCAGGACTGGAGTAGGACGGCAGGAACACAAGGCAGGACTGGAGTAGGACGACAGGAACACTGAAGGCAGGACTGGAGTAGGTAACCAGGAACACGGGTAGCAGGACTGAGAAGCTGCTGTGAGGAGCAGCCGAGACAGGAACTGCAGGAGCAGAGTGTGCACGATGGAGCGAGGCCAGAGTGTCAGGAAACACAACGATCAGGCGCCTCCCTCAGGGGGAAGCGGCCTGATATGGCCCCGTCTGGTCAGCCATTGGTCCAAAGGTGCTTCCGGGTCAGGGCACAGCCGGAGCATAAGGAGCAGGAAGAAGGCCGCGGCCTATGGCGCATGCGCATAGCATGCAGGGAAGGCATCGGTCGCGGGCCTGTCTCAGGTGACCGCCGCGGCCGTCGGGTGGAGAGAGGCTGCGGCGTGGGAGCGGAGGGCGACTGCGGCGTGGGAGCGGAGGCCGGGTAAGTATGGCGGAGTGGTGTAACAGTACCCCCTCCCCTATGCCGCCCCCCCCGGAGATTAACAAGAAACCTCTTGAGGATACGGGGAGCATTAATATTCTCCCGAGGCTCCCAGGATCTCTCCTCAGGACCAAAGCCCTTCCAATCAACGAGAAAGAAAGTCCTACCTCTAACCCTTTTCACAGCGAGGATGTCCTGCACTTCAAAAACGTTGTCGGCACCCACCGGCTGAGGACCAAGATCAAGCGAGGAATGGAAACGATTCAGCACCACAGGCTTCAGGAGAGAGACATGAAAGGTGTTCGGGATCCGGAGCGAAGCAGGCAACCTCAATTTGTAGGCAACTTCGTAAATACGTCCCAGAATTTCAAACGGACCGATGTAGCGTGGACCCAACTTGTAGGAGGGCAGTTTTAGTCGGACGAATTTGGAGGAGAGCCAGACCTTGTCGCCAACACGATACGGAGGAGAATCCAACCTCTTTTTGTCTGCATAGTTCTTCATCTGATCAGCGGATCTCTTGAGTGATGTGTTGGTCTCAGCCCAAATCTTAGAAAATTCCGAGGACAAGGCATTGGCCGCGGGTACCTCAGAGGCAGGGGTTATCGGAAGAGGGACACCAGGATGTCTGCCAAAAACAATGAAAAACGGAGACTTGGCCGAAGACTCACCAGCATGGTTGTTATAAGTGAACTCTGCCCAGGGAAGTAAGTTGACCCAATCGTTCTGGTGGGCGTTAGAGAAGTGGCGTAAGTATCCCGTAAGTGTCTGGTTGGTACGCTCTACTTGTCCGTTGGACTGTGGATGGTAGGCCGAGGAGAAGTCGAGGGAAACGTTCATAAGCTTACAAAGCGAACGCCAGAACTTGGAGGTAAACTGAACCCCTCGGTCAGACACAATGCGTCGAGGTAGTCCATGAAGCCTGAAGACTTGATGAATGAAGATCTCGGCCAGCTCTGGCGCTGAGGGAAGACCGGGCAGAGGGATGAAGTGAGCCATCTTGGAAAAACGATCCACCACCACCAGAATGACTGAGCAGCCCGCAGAGCAGGGTAGGTCGGTGATGAAATCCATGGCGATGTTCTCCCAAGGAACCGTAGGGACAGGCAACGGAAGCAACAAGCCAGACGGAGATCTCCGTGGCACCTTGTTCTTTGCACAGGATGGACAAGAAGCCACAAAGTCGAGTACATCTTGGCGAAGTGAGGGCCACCAGTAGTGACGTTTGATAAGGTCAAGGGTCTTCTTAGTTCCGGCATGGCCGGCCAGTTTGGAGGAGTGCCCCTATAGAAGAACCTTTTGCTTGAGATTCTCTGGCACAAGCGTCTTGCCAGGCGGAGGAGTAAGCCAGTTCACTGGAGCCACGGTGATGATCCTAGTGGGATCAATGATATGTGACAGTTCCTCCGTGGATTCGTGTGGTTGGAAGACCCTGGACAGGGCGTCGGCTTTGGAATTCTTGTTGCCGGGACGGAATCGGAGCTCGAAATCAAATCGGGCAAAAAATAAAGACCATCTGGCCTGGCGAGGGTTTAGTCTCTGGGCAGACTGGAGATAGGCCAGATTCTTGTGGTCCGAGAAGATGACAAAAGGATGGACAGCTCCTTCCAGGAGGTGGCGCCATTCCTCCAAGGCCAACTTGATGGCCAAAAGTTCCCGGTCACCGATCGAGTAGTTACACTCGGATGGAGAAAAGGCCTTCGAGAAGAAGCCACAAGGGTGTAGGCGACCGGAGGCGGTTCTCTGGGACAGCACCGCCCCGGCACCAGTCGAGGAAGCGTCCACCTCGAGTACAAAAGGTCGATCGCTCTCAGGGCGATGCAGGACCGGAGCCGTGGAGAAAGCCCGTTTTAGGGACAGAAAGGCCTCCTCTGCCTCAGGAGACCAATCCTTGGAAGTAGACCCTTTACGGGTGAGCACAGAAATGGGTCTTGTGATCGCGGAGAAGTGGAAGACAAATTGCCGGTAATAGTTGGCGAACCCGAGGAATCGTTGTATCGCCTTTAATCCGATGGGGCGAGGCCATTTGAGGATGGCAGACAACTTCTCGGGATCCATCCTTAGACCAGCGTCGGAGATAATGTATCCCAGAAATGGCAGAGAGGTCTGTTCGAAGAGACATTTCTCGATCTTTGCATACAGACGGTTCTCCCGAAGACGCTGAAGCACCAGGCGGACACTCTTTCTGTGGGACGAGAGGTCCGGCGAGAAGACGAGGATGTCGTCTAAGTACACAACCACACAGGAGTACAAGAGATCCCGGAAGATCTCGTTGACGAACTCTTGAAAGACTGCAGGAGCATTGCAAAGACCGAAGGGCATGACCAGGTACTCGTAATGGCCATCTCGAGTGTTGAAAGCGGTCTTCCACTCGTCACCTGCGCGGATACGGACCAGATTGTAGGCTCCTCTGAGGTCAAACAGTTCCGGAATGAGTGGAAGAGGGTACCTGTTCTTGATGGTAATCTCATTCAAGCCCCTATAGTCAATGCATGGCCGTAGAGTCCCGTCCTTCTTTTTGACAAAGAAGAACCCAGCTCCCGCGGGCGAAGAGGATTTCCGTATAAAGCCTTTGGCGAGGTTCTCTCGGACGTACTCGGACATGGCGGTGGTCTCCGCGGGAGACAGAGGGTAGATTCTGCCCCTTGGGGGGGTTGAACCAGAAACAAGTTCAATTGGGCAGTCAAACGGCCGGTGTGGAGGGAGGACCTCCGCTTCCTTCTTATCAAAAACATCGGCGTAGGAGCTGTAAGCTGGAGGAAGACCCGGGAGGTCTGGAGGTGACCGTGGAGCGGCCGCCAGGCGGACAGGAGTCAGACAGCGAGCTTGGCACGGGTGCCCCCAGCGGAGTATCTCCCCAGAAGACCAGTCGAGAACAGGCTGATGAGTCCTTAACCATGGAAGACCGAGTAGAATGGCGTGAGAGAGCTTAGGTAAAACGTAAAAGGCTATCTTCTCTCGATGTAAGGCTCCGATTTGCAATTCCACCTCTTCAGTGACCAAGGTGACGGTCACCTGTAGCGGTTTGCCATCCACGGTGGCAATCTGAATTGGGTTAGATAGAGTGACTACAGGAATTTGGTATTTGTCTACTTCTTCCGGCCGAATGAAGTTACCCGCTGAGCCCGAATCCACGTAGGCCACCTCGGAACCACGCCTCCCTCCTGAAACCAAAAGCACAGAAACCGTAAGGGGTTGAGAGGAATCATCATCATCACCTAGGAAGGCCTCTCTTACCTGACCTAGGTGGAGTCGTTTCCCTGTCTCTTAGGACAGGTGCGGATATAGTGTGACGAATGACCGCAATAGAGGCACAGACCTTGTGCCCGTCTCTCTCTCTGACGTAACTCGGCCAACCTGAGATGATCTATCTGCATGGGCTCACCCGAAGAGAGGGAAGAAGATCCGACTGAACGTGAGCTGGCCGACTGAGTGAAAGGAGAAACTGACCTGGAGGAGCGCCTGTCTCTCACTGACTCCCGAGCGCGCTCCAGGAAGCGCAGGTCAATGCGGGTAGCCAGCGAGATAAGTTCCTCTAAGGTGGACGGGGTATCTCGACCAGCGAGTTCATCCTTTATTTTACTAGAAAGACCGCGCCAGAATGCCCCCACCAAAGCTGCGTTATTCCAGCCGAGCTCAGAGGAAATAGTGCGAAAGCGAATAGCGTACTGTCCGACGGTGAGAGAGCCCTGGTGTAAGTTAAAGAGTGACTCAGTGAGAGAGGCTAACCGGCCCGGCTCATCGAAAACCTTACGAAACGTATCCAGGAAAACCGGGAGACTCCAAACGACCGGGTCGTCACGTTCCCAGAGCGGGTTTACCCAAGAAAGGGCCTCTCCCTCCAGATGGGACATGATGAAGGCCACTTTGGCCCGGTCCGAGGGATATTGCTGCGGCAGCCATTCAAAGTGGAGACTACACTGATTTAAGAACCCCCTACAGAGTTTGGGATCCCCGGTGAAACGAGGCGGCTTGGCGGGGTGTCGGAGGAGCAGCAGACGCAGGGGGAGGAGTCGGCACTGCAGCGGCAGCCTGGAGGGCCGACAAGCGACTATCAAAGGAGGCCATGTAGGACAAAATGTGGGTTTGAGTATCTTGCTGCTGACCCAGCTCCTGTTGGAGACTGGCCAGCTGAGTGGCATTTCCAGGATCGGCCACCTGTAAGGCCGACAAACGGGTGTCCATCGACTTCATGATTGACATAATGCGCCCCTGATTCTCCCGTAGGAATAGCAACTCTTTCTGGGTAGCAGCCGTAGTACCGGCGGAGTCCATGGCCTGATCGTACTGTTAGCGTGGGTGGTCAGGAGCGGGAGCTCCGAGAGTGGACCCTCTGGGCCGTGGCACCGAGGGGCCCCGGGCAAGCTGCCAGGTGGAACCAACCCCTATACAGGGACCGTTAGGAGCAGGCCCAGGGGTTCGAGTACCACGGTAGCCGGTACCGAGAGGGGCGGCTCAGGATGGACCGGAGTAAGACTGAGACTGGAGTAGGACGGCAGGAGCACTGAAGACAGGACTGGAGTAGGACGGCAGGAACACTGAAGACAGGACTGGAGTAGGACGGCAGGAACACTGAAGGCAGGACTGGAGTAGGACGGCAGGAACACAAGGCAGGACTGGAGTAGGACGACAGGAACACTGAAGGCAGGACTGGAGTAGGTAACCAGGAACACGGGTAGCAGGACTGAGAAGCTGCTGTGAGGAGTAGCCGAGACAGGAACTGCAGGAGCAGAGTGTGCACGATGGAGCGAGGCCAGAGTGTCAGGAAACACAACGATCAGGCGCCTCCCTCAGGGGGAAGCGGCCTGATATGGCCCCGTCTGGTCAGCCATTGGTCCAAAGGTGCTTCCGGGTCAGGGCACAGCCGGCGCATAAGGAGCAGGAAGAAGGCGCGGCCGCGGCCTATGGCGCATGCGCATAGCATGCAGGGAAGGCATCGGTCGCGGGCCTGTCTCAGGTGACCGCCGCGGCCGTCGGGTGGAGAGAGACTGCGGCGTGGGAGCGGAGGCCGGGTAAGTATGGCGGAGCGGTGTAACACCTTGTTTTTCTCCAGGTTTGATTTTTTTTAATTACTTTTCGCCCCGGTACTAAAAATGTGAGGGCAGATGCCCTCTCTCGCAGTTTTTGCCCCACACAGACCGAGGACTGTGAACCAGTACCGATATTGGCTAATGGAATCGTCGTGTCGGCAGTGTCTTTGGACCTTCTGGAGGAGATCCGTAGGTCTTCAGAGCAAGCCCCTGACGCTACGCCCCCCAAAAAATTGTTTGTTCCAGCTAACCTTCGTCTGCAGGTTCTAGAAGAATCACACGACTCTGTCCTGGCAGGCCATCCCGGTCTCAATAATACCATCAGGCTGGTAACCAGGAACTTTTGGTGGCCGACGGTGGCCAAGGACTGTAAAGACTATGTTTCTGCGTGTGAAGTCTGTGCCCGTGCCAAATCCCTCCATAGCCGCCCTGCCGGCTGGCTTCAGTCCTTGCCCACCCCTGAGAGTCCATGGACCCACATCTCCATGGACTTCATTACAGATTTGCCACCCTCAGATGGGAAAACTTGTATCTGGGTGGTGGTAGACAGGTTCAGCAAGCAGTGTCATGTTATTCCCTTGTCTGGCATGCCTAACTCTGAAACTTTAAGTAAGCTGTTCATTCTGCACATACGGCGTTCTGACAAATATTGTGTCCGACAGGGGTACCCAGTTTGTCTCGAAGTTCTGGAGGGCGTTCTGTAGACGCGTCGGTGTGGAGTTGTCCTTCTCCTCGGCATACCATCCCGAGACCAATGGTCAAACTGAGCGTACTAACCAAGCTCTAGAACAATACCTCCGCTGTTATGTGTCAGGACATCAGTCCGATTGGGTGGAACATCTGCCATTGGCTGAGTTCGCGCTCAATAATCGATATCAGGACTCCATTAAAACTACCCCCTTTTTCTGTAACCTTGGACTACATCTGCGCTTTGAGTCGTTTTCGGCCAGGATGTCGGAGCTCCCTGGGGTTGAGCAAAATATACATCGGCTGAAAACGATTTGGTCTGAGGTTAATTCAAATTTGTAAGGGGCTCAGGTTAGACAGGCTTCGGCCTCAAATAGACGACGATCTAAGGTGCCGCACCTGGGAGGTGGCGATAAGGTTTGGCTCTCTACAAAAAATATCAAGCTTAAGGTACCATCTGCCAAACTGGGTCCCAGGTTCATCGGCCCATACGAAATTATCGAGGTGGTTAACACAGTAGCCTTCCGCTTAAAACTTCCACAGTTTCCACATTCAAATTACCTAACGTATTCCACAGGTCTCTCCGCAAGCCTTATCGTTCTCCCATTCACCCTGTCCAGTCCCCCCCTCCTCCTGTTTCGGTCGGGGGAGCTTTAGAGTATGAAGTCCAGGGTATCCTTGACTCCCGCCTGGTGAGAGGCTCCATACAGTATCTTGTACACTGGAAGGGCTACGGCCCGGAGGAGAGGTCCTGGGTCCCTGCAAGGAACATCCATGCCAAGGCATTAATTAGAAGGTTTCACCTCCTTCACCAGGACAAACCGGGTTTTGAGGGTCCGGAGGCCCCTCTTGGAAGGGGGGGTACTGTCACGTCGCCGCCAGACTTGGGGCCTGCTGTTCCGGTCGCGGCCACTAGGAGGAGCCGGACCGCCACTCCGTCGTCAGACTCAGGGACGGCTGTTAATGCCTCGGCCACTGGGAGGGGCCGTGGTTCCGTCGCATCAGACTCAGGGCCTACTGTCCCGGCTTTAGCCTCTAGGAGGCGCCGGTCTGTCACGTTGCCTTTTAATTCGGGGTCTGCTGTTCTGGGCGTGGTCACTCGCCCGCGAGTTATGGCGCTGACAGAGTAAGGGCACCTGTGCAGGCATCTGGTGGGCGCAGGCTCCGCCCCTCTGTCAGTCATCAGAAGGTTACTGCATCATCATCTGGCCTGGTCCTGGGGGCGGTACTGATGACATCAGCAGTCCGGGAACCTGTGAGGGGTGACCTGATCCCTCAAATACCTTGGGACTGGTCTTGCAAGCCGCCGGATATATTCTTGGTTCCCCTGCGTGTTACTGTGTGAATTGCTATAGTTGAATAACTCTGACCTTGGCCTGGACTTCTGACTCTGCTTCTGCCTAACGTTTTTGTACCCTGCTGCCCGACTGGTTTAGACCCAGATACTACCACGTTTTTGTCCTGTATTAGAACTCCCTCTCTGGCGACCGTCCTGCTCTGGCCACTGCTCCTATTCAGACAGCACCTCCTGGGCTCTGCTATAAATCCAGATCCCTGTATAGGGGTAAAGGGTATCAGTGTTTCTCGGGGTGTTGTCTGGCTGCAGCCCAGACCGCAGACAGACGTTACAGCCGGAGCCTGCAGCTCTTCCTGTCGAGTGATCATGTGGTACTGCTCATTAAGGTAATGAATATGCGCTCCACGCCTAAGGGAGCGGAGAGGCGTGCAGGCATGTGAGTATGGTGTGATGGAAGCTGGTGGCCTCTGTGACCTGCTGCTCCCCCTCCTCTGCCGGCTTTCTGGGACCGTGACTCGTGTATAAGCCAAGGGGGGTGTTTTCAGCACAAAAAAAGTGCTGAAAAACTCGGCTTATACACGAGTGTATACGGTAAATATTCTTCTATTTGTCTCATTAATAAGTGACTACCTTTTCTCCCACTTCTTGTTTTTTTTCGAGTCTATCAAATATTTAACCCCTTCCTGCCATCCGACGTACTATCCCGTCCATGGGACCTGGGCCCCTATGCCCATGGACGGGATAGTACGTCTCAGCGATCAGCGGCGCCCATGTGGTGAGCACCGCTGATCGCGGCCGGGTGTCAGCTGATTATCACAGCTGACACCCAGCACAATGTGTCAGGGACGGTCACGGACCGCCCCCGACACGTTAACCCCTTGCACACCGCGATCAAACATGATCGCGGTGTACCGGGAGTTAAAGGGAAGCATCGGCAGGGAGGGGGCTCCCTCCGTGCTTCCCTGAGCCCCCCACAGCAGCGCAATGTGCAGCGCTGCTGCGGGGGGCTCCTTTCCTCCAGGCCCCCGAATCCAAGATGGCGACGGGGGCCTTCGGGGGCCTGCAGGAAGCTGGCTTCCTCAGTGCCTGCAAAGCGCAGGCAAGAGGAAGTCTGCTTCAATGCCTGTGACAGATCGCTGATCTGTCACAGTGATCTGTGATGTGACAGATCAGCGATCTGTCACAGGACAGTGATGTCCCACCTGGGACTGTGTAATAAAGTAAAAAAAAAATTAAAAAAAAGTGTAAAAATAATTTTAAAAAAATCGCCAAATAAATTAGTAAAAAAAAAAAAAATATTCCCCAATAAATTCATTTTTTGAAAAAAATAAATAAAATAAAAGTACACATATTAGGTATCGCCGCGTCCGTAACGACCCGCCCTATAAAACTGTCCCGTTTAGCGAACCCCTTAAAAAATAAAAATAAAAAACGAAGCAAAAAATGATTTATCATACCGCCAAACAAAGTGTAATAACGCGCGATCAAAAAGACGCATATAAATATCCATGGTACCGCTGAAAATGGCATCTTGTCCCACAAAAAAGAGCCGCCACACAGCATCATCAGTGAAAAAATAAAAAAGTTATAGCTCGCAGAATAAAGCGATGCAAAAATAATTATTTTTTATAGAAAATAGTTTTCATTGCATAAAACCGACAAAACCTAAAAAAACGACCTAAATGAGGTATCGCTGTAACCGTACTGACCCGAAGAATAAAACCGCTTTATCAATTTTACTGCACGCAGAACGGTGTAAACGCACTCCCCCAAAAGAAATTCATGAAACGCTGGTTTTTGTTCATTCTGCGTCCCAAAAATCGGAATAAAAAGCGATCAAAAAATGTCACGTGCCCGAAAATGGTACCAATAAAAACGTCAACTCGTCCCGCAAAAAATAAGACCTCACATGACTCGGTGGGTCAAAATACGGAAAAATTATAGCTCTCAATATGTGGTGATGCAAAAACTATTTTTACAATAAAAAGCGTCTTTTAGCGTGCGACAGCTGCCAAATATAAAAACCGCCATAAATAGTAAATCAAACCCCTCGTTATCACCCCCTTAGTTAGGGAAAAATAATAAAATAAAAAAAATGTATTTATTTCCATTTTTCCGTTAGGGCTAGGGTTAGGGTTAGGGCTTGGGTTAGGGTTAGGGCTGAGATTAGGGTTAGGGGTGTGTTGGGGTTCGGGTTGGAGTTAGAATTGGGGGTTTCCACTGCTTGGGCACATCAGGTGCTCTCCAAATGCAACATTGTGTCTGATCTCAATTCCGGCCAATTCTGAGTTGAAAATGTCATATGGTGCTCCTTCCTTTCCAAGCTCTGCCATGTGCCCAAACAGTGTTTTACCCTCACATGTAGGGTATCAGCCTACTCAGGACAAATTGCAAAACAATTTTTGGGGTCCAATTTCTCCTGTTACCCTTAGGAAAATAAAAAATTGGGGGCAAAAATATCATTTTTGTGGAAAAAAATGATTTTTTTATTTTCACGTCCGAGCGTTATAAACTTCTGTGAAGCACTTGGGGGTTCAAAGTGCTCAGCACACATCTAGATAAGTTCCTTAGGGGTTCTCGTTTCCAAAATGGGGTCATTTGTCGGTGTTTCCACTGTTTAGGTACATTAGGGGCTCTCCAAAGGCAACATGACACCCGCAGACCATTCCATCAAAGTCTGCATTCCAAAACGTCACTACTTCCCTTCCGAGCCCTGACGTGTGTCCATACAGTAGTTTCCTCCCACATATGGGGTGTCAGCGTACTCAGGACAAATTGGACAACAACTTTTGGGGTTCAATTTCTCCTGTTACCCTTGGGAAAATAAAACAATTGGGGACTAATTGATCATGTTTGTGGAAAAAAAACGATTTTTTTATTTTCATGCCCTGGCATTATAAACTTCTGTGAAGCCCTTGGGGGTTCAAAGTGCTCACCTCACATCTAGATAAGTTCCTTAGGGGGTCTAGTTTCCAAAATGGTGTTATTTGGGGGGGGTTTCCACTGTTTAGGTACATCAGGGGTTTTCCAATCGCGACATGGTGTCCGATCTCAATTCCAACCAAAAACGTCAAATGGCGCTGCTTCCCTTCCGAGCTCTGCCATGCGCCCAAATAGTGGTTTACCCCCACATGTGGGGTATCAGCATACTCAGGACAAATTGCACAATAACTTTTAGGGTCCTGATACCCTTGGGAAAATAAAAATTGGGGTGAAAAGATCATTTTTGTGGAAAAAATATGATTTTTTTTAATTGTACCGCTGTACGTTATAAACTTCTGTAAAGCCCTTGTGGGTTCAAAGTTCTCACCACATATCTAGATAAGTTCCTTGGGGGGTCTAGTTTCCAAAATGGGGTCACTTGTAGGGGGTTTCCACTGTTTAGGTACATCAGGGACTCTCCAAACGTGACATGGCGTCCGATCTGAATTCCAGCCAATTTTGCATTGAAAAAGTCAAACGGCGCTCCTTCCATTCTGAGCTCTGCCATGCGCCGAAACAGTCGTTCCCCCCCACAAATCGGGTATCAGCGTACTCAGGACAAATTGCACAATAACTTTTGCAGTCCAATCTCTCCCGTTACCCTTGGTAAAATAAAAAAAATTGAACCTGAAGTACTTTTTTTGTGAAAAAAAAGTTAGATGTTCATTTTTTTTTTTTTAAATATTCAAAAAAATTCCTGTGACGCACCTAAAGGGTTAATAAACTTCTTGAATGTGGTTTTGAGCACCTAAGGCCGGTTTCACATTAGCGCTTTTTAAGCGCACGCACGGCCGGGGGTAGCTCCGCCCCCGAGCCGGCTCTCTGCCCGGCGTGCCCGCCCCTTGCTTGTAGCGCCGCCTCCTAGCGGACAGCGGCGCCTGCGATCGGCGCACCCTATCTTTAGGATAGGGTGCGCAGATCGTGCGCAGGCCGTGCGCTAGTTGCGCTTTGACCTGCGCTGCGCACTTCTGACGGTGCGCCGTGCGCGCCAAAATCCGAAAAGTTCGATTTTGGCGCGCACGGCGCACCGTCAAAAGTGCGCAGCGCAGGTCAAAGCGCAACTAGCGCACGGCCTGCGCACGATTTGCGCACCCTATGCTAAAGATAGGGTGCGCCGATCGCAGGCGCCGCTGTCCGCTAGGAGGCGGCGCTACAAGCAAGGGGCGGGCACGCCGGGCAGAGAGCCGGCTCGGGGGCGGAGCTACCCCCGGCCGTGCGTGCGCTTAAAAAGCGCTAATGTGAAACCGGCCTTAAGGGGTGCAGTTTTTAGAATGGTGTCACTTTTGGGTATTTTCTATCAAAAAGACCCCTCAAAGTGGCTTCAAATGTGATGTGCTCCTAAAAATAAAATGGTGTTGTAAAAATGAGAAATCGCTGGTCAACTTTTAACCCTTATAACTTCCTAACAAAAAAAATTTTGGTTCCAAAATTGTGCTGATGTAAAGTAAACATGTGGGAAATGTTAGTTATCAAGTTTTTTGTGTGCCATATCTCCGTGATTTAAGGGCATAAAAATTCAAAGTTGGAAAATTGCGAAATTTTCAAAATTTTTACCAAATTTCCATTTTTTTCACAAATAAACGCAAGTTATTTGAATGAAATTTTACCACTAACATGAAGTACAATATGTCACGACAAAACAATGTCAGAATCACCGGGATCCATGGAAGCGTTCCAGAGTTATGACCTCATAAAGGTACAGTGGTCAGAATTGTAAAAATTGGCCCGGTCATGAACGTGCAAACCACCCTTGGGGGTGAAGGGGTTAAAAACAAAAAATATATTGAAAAAATGTTCAAAAAACCATAAAGAAAATGATGTGTCAGACTTTCTCTTGATGAAATGTATCACTCTGCGGTGGATTAGGCTGTGAAGCTGGTGAAAATACCGGGAGGAGAGGGCTTCAGTGACATGACTACTGAAGACGGAAACACCCTTCAGCAAGTGAAGAAGAGGATGAGGAACAGTTTGAACAACGGGTTTAAGAAGAGGAGGAGGTTGGCCCAACACTTGATCGACTTGTAACCATGGTCATAATGGGCAATGTACTTCATCGATTGGCTGAGGAATAGGACCTCCGTATGGTTCATAAGAAGCAGAACCAGCATCTCTCCATGACTATGTTCATCACTCGAACAAGAGGTTGGTTACGCATTTAGTGGTAGTAAAAGTTACGGATGAGGCTGAAGATACTACTGCCTCACCTGAAGAAGCTCCTGATGAAGTGGTGCCAATAGGAGAGCTGTAATGCTCTTCCATGCTGTGCAGTACAGTACTGTACATTCATCCCATTTTCATCACCTTCAATCATCAGTACTACACAGCTAATTCATCATCTTCATCATGTAGAATTTGTTTATGAACATAAGTAGTGTTTATAAAAAGGTGCAAAAGGTTAATAAGGAACTGGGGCCGATTAATAAGGGACTGGTAATGGTAAATAAGTGTGTGGGAGGGGTTTGTAAATCCTTAAAATATATAAATGCTAAAATAAATGTAAGTTTCTTACTTGGGGGATTTTCAACTATCGTGTTGGAGGTTTAGAATGTAATGCCCGCGAAAAGTGGGGGATCATTGTGTAGGATTGCTGTGGATTATATTCACTTTTTGCAGTGGTTTTGAGGCTCTTTTTAAGGCAGATACCAGGCAGAATTTAAAACCGATTGGGGGCAATATGAAAATAACACCTGACACCAGATAAAAAGGGGAGAAGTTGACTCAATCTTTGCAATGTATGTCTCTGTGCCACACTAAGCATGGAGGACATAAAGAGAAGATGAGAACTGTGAGGACTTGAGAACCAAAATTGTTGAAAGATATCAACAATCTCAAGGTGGGGCGTGGCTATGCCGTGATCGGGAGAAGACGCTGGCTAGGAGAGCTCCTCATCATCCTGCTGGATCCTGGACCCTATATAAGATATAGTTTGTGACGCCACCTGTGGTATTCGGCAAGGGATAGCCGACGCTGCTTAAAAAGACCGCTGAGGCTGATGGTGATGCAGCAGAGTTGGTACAGCTCTCCACAGGTAGAGCTAAGTCTCAGGGCAATTATATTATAAAAGATGGTGATGATGGATGTAATGCAGGGCTGAGGTGACGCAGCAAATAAACAGGAGAACACAGCGGGGTGCAGTCTTTACGCTTTTACTCACATTTTGAGTTGCAAACCAGGGCACTAAGTACTGATGGTAATGGAGATCCAGCCAGCCTGGAAGCAATTTAGGATCCACTAAGCCAGATGGGTTGGAGGCCTCCTTTCTACGCTGTCCCATGAGGTCTAAAGCTATGCTCAGTCCTGTGTTCATAGAATCATAGAATCGTAGAGTTGGAAGGGACCTCCTGAGCCATCTGGTCCAACCCCCTGCTCAAAGGAGGATTCGCTAAATCATCCCAGTCAGATGTCTGTCCAGCCTCTGTTTGAAGACTTCCATTGAAGGAGAACTCACCACTTCTCATGGCAGCGTGTTCCACTCATTGATCACTCTAACTGTCAAAAAGTTTTTTCTAATATCTAATCTGTGTCTCCTCCCATTCAGTTTCATCCCATTGCTTCTAGTCTTTCCTTGTGCAAATGAGAATAAAGTTGATCCTTCTACAATGTGACAGCCCTTTAGATATTTGTAGACAGCTATTAAGTCTCCTCTCAGTCTTCTCTTTTGCAAACTAAACATTCCCAAATCCTGCAACCTTTCCTCATAAGACAGGGTTTGCAGACCGGTCACCATTCTGGTCGCTCTTTTCTGAACTTGCTCCAGTTTGTTGATGTCTTTTTTAAAATGTGGTGCCCCTAACTGGACACAATATTCCAGATGAGGTCTGACCAAAGAGGAGTAGAGGGAAATAATGACTTCACGTGATCTAGACTGTATGCTTCTGTTAATACATCCTAGAATTGCATTTGCCTTTTTTGCTGCTGCATCACACTGTTGACTCATATTCAGTCTGTGATCTATTAGTATACTCAAGTCTTTTTCACATGTGCTGTCACTTAGCCCTATTCCTCCCATTCTATATATGCTTTTTTACGCTTTTTTCATTTTTATTGCCCAGATGTAGTACTTTGCATTTCTCCCTGTTAAAAACCATTCTGTTAGTTGCTGCCCACTTCTCCAGTTTATTTAAATCTTTTTGAATCCTCTCTCTCTCTTCTCTAGTATTATCTATCCCTCCTAGCTTTGTGTCATCAGCAAATTTAATCAGTTTACCCTCAATTCCTTACGGTTCTTTAGTCCTTGCCTGTATGGCAGGCAGCTTGAGCCTTTCACAGGTGTCACTCCTTCGTGGTGGCTCTGGCTCTGGTATGCTGCTGTGCGTTCAGGTGTGTGATGGGGTCAGGAGGCCTGCAGTCTCCTGCCCTCCGGATTTGGCTGCTGGGACTGTTGTACCCGTGCAGCCACGGACTCTGGCGTCCAGTGTCAAGCGCTCTTCGCTGGGGTGAGCTTGGTCACAGCTCCAAACTTAATGTGTATGGCGGTGTAGCACTATAACACCTTATATTACTGGGTCATATTATAGTAATTTATATCTTGGCATATTTTAGTATACGTAAACTTTCATTTGTATTTATCCCTCATATTTTGCAGTACTCTGCAATTCATCTATAGCATTGCAGTACTTTTTGGAGAACATTATTTCTTGGTTATACTTGTATATTCATTTATTTTCAATGTGCATTGTATGTTTTGTCCTCTAGCACTTTATAGTACTGAATCATTTACAGTGGATTTAATTCTATATCTTGCAATACTTTTCACTTTTGCACAATTTTTGTTTTACAGCACTATAGCACTTTTTAGTGCAATTTTTAGAATATTATGGTAGTACTTTTCACGATATTATTGTCTACACTATATATTTAACTTACACATTATTAATAGAAAAAAGTTTTTTGAGCGATATATTTTAGCACTTAGCATTTTTTTTACATATTTTTTATTTATTTTTTTCTGGTGCTGATATTATACAAATTTTGGCAAGATGCATTGATATATTTATTATTCAGATTTTTATGTCATCACATTATAATTTGGTATACAATATATATATATATATATATATATATATATATATATATATATATATATATTTATAGTTTTGGCTTTCCATCATTTTTTCATGCTGGATCCGTTTTTTTCTCATAGACTTGTATTAGTGACGGATGGCCACACGTTTCATCTGTCGTCCAACGGATCCGTCAGAAAATCTCTGTCCGTCGGCCGGAGACAACGGACAGATAAACGTTTTTTGTGTACGTCGGATAGCGACGGATTCCGTCTTTTAAAACTGAGCATGCCCGGAATCATTTTTCTTCCTTTATTTTAACCCCCTGCGGCTGCTTTTTCTATTCTGGCACAAAATCCTTCTCTCTCTCTCTCACTCCAGAATTCTGTTTCTTTAATTCCTACAGCAAGGCTGCTACAACGGATCAGTCATAAAAACAGATCCAGTGCATTAGTTTTTTGCAATATACGCAGGATCCGTCCACTTGACGGATCTGAACACTTTGACGGATTGTGACTGATTGCAAAAGACTGCAGTGTGAAAGGGGCCTTAAGAAGCGAGATGTGGATGAGAAAAGGCGGTGGATCCGTTGCCAACCGTTAATTGACGGAATCTGCCATCGGATCCTCCTTTTTATACTGAGCATGCCCGAATGAATGTCCTTTCATGATATTTAACCCCAAATCCCATTCTGGCAGCTAAATCTCTCTCTCTCTCTCGTGAAACAGGCCTACTTTAAATTTCATGCACTAGCGTCTAAAGCGGATCCGTACAAAAAACGGATCCAGTTGCATCCGTTTGCCACAAAACGGAAACGGATCCGCTTTTGCACACTGGCGGATTTTGACTAACGCCAGAAAACTGAAGTGTGAAACAGGCCTAAGAGAAAGAAAAGACTCAATCAGAGAAGAGGTCACCTATAAGGTACCAGGATGTACATTTTTAGCTATTGGTACTGACTGCGTCTCATCAGTACTATGGTTCCTGTATAGTCCACAGTCTGATAAAGACTGATAACTCCCAGCATCTCCTTACCATTGTTAAGGACATACTGGGAGTTGTAGGTTCATGAGATACAAATGTATATGGGCCTGACTTAGAAGGATTCAGCTCATCAGTTATTAATCACATGATGTCATAGACCTAAAGGAAAAGGGAAGAATTAGCTGGGTAGAAATGCAAAATGGGCGCCTTCGGCTTCATCTGCCTTGGGCACCCAAAATACTTTGTTTTGGCCCTGGTAACGGATAAAGCAAAATCCTACATGACCTATCAGTGTTCTACGATTTGGGTTGAGGACACTTATTGCATGTGGGCTGGTGAATTTTGTGTGCCAGGGCTGCTTTTTAGTCCCAACTCTGCCCTGAATCCCCTCGTGTATCTGAATGGGAGGAAGAGTGTGAACTTGTGCTAATTGTGCAGTTACACTTTGTCATCTCTGCTCCGTCCTGTCTTCCAGCGCAGGGTTAAATTGCTCTGACTTCATATCTGGCTTCATGGCTTGATCATAGATGCTGGATCCTCATCCCCCAACAAAATCTCACCAACCGAAGATTGTGAAAGAAACACACAAAACACTTTTATTGGATGTTAAATTGACCGAATTTTATTCCAAATCTCATCATTATTATTTCTTTCAGTGTCTGAAATTTAGAATCAGCCAATTACTATGAAAGAGACACTGAAAATGGCAGAACCCCCGACTCACGAAGAATCGTCCTTCAGCACTCAGGAGAGGAAAAACCCCCTGTGGTGGAAACCTCTAGGGAACCATGGCTGCAGGACTGCCCTTCCCTTGGGCTTAGAAGGTTAGTGCCAACATGTAACAGCAAATTGTACCTGAATTTGTACATTGTGTCATATTTGTTTTGGAGAAGCCTAATGCAACCTCTCCAGGCCGTACACATAAAGTGAAGGCGGCGAGTACCGGACGTGAGGGAGATCTGGCTGCAACATCTGTCACCCCATTGATCTGGCTGGCTAGGCGCTATGGCTGATCTGGCTGGCTAGGCGGTGTCCCCTTCCTCCCATTGTGGAGTGATGAAGCTCCAGGTCTCCAGACACATCAAGTATGGCTCCGTCTACGGCTGAATGACTTGTGGTTCTGGAATCTTCTCCTGCATCATAGATGCATGTGTTTATGACATCAGCGCAGTTGCCATAGTTATCACAGGTGTTTTATACTGTGGTTTCATTGGCTAGAAAGTCCCTCTCAGTGTTCCAAAGAATTAACCCTTGAATGACTGGTATTGTGCCTTTCTCCAGAAGCCTGTAAAATAAACTTGTCACTAGACAGGACCATTATCATTATTATATTTTAAAGTTGCCCCAACCAAAGTCTAATAAGTGAGCGCATCTAGAGTTGATGTGTAACAAGCGCAATCATTCCATTAAGCCCTACTAAATGCATAAATGCACAATATGAAAACAGAGCAGTCTCATAGAAAATGAATGATACCAAGGTAAATGCAGTTAGATATGGGATGCTATATAGGGGCTCATACTGTATATAGGAGCTATATGGGGACTCACACTGTATATAGGAGGCAATATGGTGGCATACAATGTATTCAGGAGGCTATATGTGAGTGCTCATACTGTATATAGGAGGCTATATGGAGACTCACACTGTATATTGGAGGCAAACACTGTATTCAGGAGGCTATATGTGGGCTCATACTGTATATAGGAAGCGATTTGCAGGCTCATACTGTTTATAGGAAGCGATGTGCAGGCTCATACTGTACATAGGAGGCTATATGTGGATGCTCATACTGTTTATAGGAAGCAATGCGCAGGCTCATACTGTACATAGGAGGCTATATGTGGATGCTCATACTGTATATAGGAGGCTATATGCGGCCTCATACTGTATATAGGAAGTGATGTACAGGCTCATACTGTATATAGGAGGCTATGTGCAGGCTCATACTTTATATAGGAAGCAATGTGCAGGCTCATACTGTTTATAGGAAGTAAACACTGCATTCAGGAGGCAATATGTGGGTGCTCATACTGTATATAGGAGGCAAATACTGTATTCAGGAGGCCTCATGTGGCCTCATACTGTATATGGGAAGCGATGTGCAGGCTCATACTGTATATAGGAGACTATGTGCAGACTCATACTGTATATAGGAAGCGATGCGCAGGCTCATACTGTATATAGGAGACTATGTGCAGACTCATACTGTATATAGGAAGCGATGTGCAGGCTCATACCGTACATAGGAGGCTATATGTGACCTCATACTGTATATAGGAAGCGATGTGGAGGCTCATACTGTATATAGCAGGCTATGTGGGCTCATATTGTATATAGGAAGCAATGTGCAGGCTCATACTGTATGTAGGAGGCTATATGCGGCCTCATACTGTATATAGAAGGCTATAAGCTGCCTCATACTTTATACAGGAGGCTATGTGGGCTCATACTGTATATAGGAGGCTATATGCAGCCTCATACTGTATATAGGAAGCGTGCAGGCTCATACTGTATATAGGAGGTAAACACTGCATTCAGGATGCTATATGTGGGTGCTCATACTGGATATAGGAGGCTATATGCGGCCTCATACTGTATATAGGAAGCGAAGTACAGGCTCATACTGTATATAGGAGGCTATATGCAGCATCATATTGTATACAGGAGGTTATATGTAGGTGCTCATACTATATATAGGAGGCTATATGTGGCCTCATACTGTATATAGGAAGCGATGTGCAGGCTCATACTGTATATAGAAGGCTATATGGGGACTCACACTGTATATAGGAGGCAAATCCGCGTACACTGGGTTTGAACGCCCACATTGCCAAACTAATCTCGTTTGAGATGATGCCCTTTCGGTTGGTGGAAAGCGCAGCTTTCCGCGAACTCATGGCCTATGCAGTACCACGCTATGACCTACCCAGTCGCCACT
Organism: Dendrobates tinctorius; assembly: GCF_039654945.1. Lineage (NCBI taxonomy): Eukaryota > Metazoa > Chordata > Amphibia > Anura > Dendrobatidae > Dendrobates > Dendrobates tinctorius. The sequence goes on along the minus strand of NW_027361721.1, from coordinate 422,323 downwards.
TCTTCTCTCGCAAAGCCATCCCAGCCCTCCACCATCATGTGAAAGACCGCATTGTCCATGCACTCAAGCAGTCAGTGAGCGGAAAGGTGCACCTCACAACTGATGCATGGTCCAGTCGGCATGGCCAGGGCCGTTACGTGTCCATCACTGCGCACTGGGTTAATGTGGTGGATGCAGGGTCCACAGGGGACAGCGGTGGTGGGACAGTGCTGCCTAGCCCACGGTATAGGAAACAGTTGGCTGTAGGCATTCAACCCTCCTCCTCCTCCTCCTCCTCCTCCTCCTCCTCCTCCTCCTCCTCCTCCTCCTCCAGAAGCGAAAGCTCATCCACAGAGCGCAGTCGTACGAGCACTCCATCTGCAGCTGCCACTGTTGCACACGATGTGTCCCCCTATCGAGCAGCTAGTGGAAAGCGTCAGCAGGCTGTGTTGCAGATGATGTGTTTGGGCGACAGACACACCGCCGAGGTACTGGCCGAGTACTTGAAGCGACAAACTGAGTCATGGCTGGGCAGTGTACATCTTGAGGCAGGCAAGGTAGTTAGTGATAACGGCCGTAATTTTGTGGCAGCCATAGCCCTTTCAAAACTCAGCCACATACCTTGCTTGGCTCACACCTTGAACCTGGTGGTGCAGTGCTTCCTCAAAAATTATCCGGAGTTAACAGCCCTGCTCCAGAAGGTGCGAAGACTGTGCGCGCACATCCGCCGGTCGCCTGTACACTCCATTCGTATGCAGAAGCTGCAGCGATTGCTCCACCTTCCCAACCACCGCCTCATTATCGACATTGCAACAAGGTGGAACTCCACCCTGCACATGGTGGAGCGGCTGTGCGAGCAGAGGCAGGCCATAATGCATTTGTGGGAGGATACACGGCCAGGCACTTTGAGAGCAGACATGGAGTTGACAGGTGTGCAGTGGTCGAAGCTGAAAGACCTCTGTAAAGTCCTTCAGTGTTTTGAGGAATGCACACGGCTGGTAAGAGCAGAAGACGCCATCCTAAGCATGAGCATCCCACTTATGCGTCTGCTCATGCAAACTTTGACGCACCTTAAGGAGCAGGCGTCTGCAGCCAATGTTGATGAGGAGGAAGGGGAGGAGGGAATCCTTGATGACATTCAGCCATTGTCTGCTCAGGGACCTCTCCTGGACGAGGTGGAGGAAGAAGAGGAGGAGGAGGAGGATGATGATGGGGATGATTACTTAGGGGAGGAGGATGCATCTCATGGGGCAAGTGAAAATGTTGGCGTGGTAAGGTCTGGTACAGGGTTTGTGCGTGACTGGAGGGATGTGGATTTGCCAGAAAGTGCTCCTCCAACCAGCACTCGCAGTGCATCATTGACACCGGGAACATTGGCCCACATGTCAGATTATGCCTTGCGGATCCTAAAAAGGGACCCCCGCATTGCCAAAATGATGAACGATGACGACTACTGGTTGGCCAGCATCCTGGATCCACGCTATAAAGGCAAATTACAAAACATCATGCCACAGGAGAACCTTGACCTAATATTGGCTAATAAACAAGCAACTTTTGTAAATCGGTTGCTTGAGGCATTCCCAGCACACAGCAGCGGTGATGGTTCTCACACGAGCCGTACGGGCCGAGGGCAGCTTGGCAGAGGTGTTCGTGGTGCACACAGCAGAAATGGCGTTGGAGACAGGGGTTTCATGACAATGTTGTGGACTGATTTTTCAAATACCGCTCACACAACTGGTAATACTGTATCGATGGAAAGTGACAGGAGACAGCAGTTGTCAACTATGGTTACAAACTACTTTTCCTCCCATATCGATGTTCTCCCACACAGGTCATTCCCCTTTGACTATTGGGCCGCTAAACTGGACACCTGGCCTGAATTGGCCCAATATGCCTTACAGGAACTCGCTTGCCCAGCTGCAAGTGTGCTATCGGAAAGAGTCTTCAGTGCAGCTGGATCAATCCTGACAGAAAAAAGGACAGTCTGTCAACCCAAAATGTGGATGATCTAACCTTCATTAAAATGAACCATGCATTGGTTTCCAAGGATTTTGTCCCACCTTCCCCTGATGACACATAGGGTGACAGAAAAATGGCTTGCTTTGGTCCACCTCTTCCTGGGACTTCACCTATTTCGCCTTTTGCATCAGCTGAATGTCCAACATCAACATATGCCACTTTCTAAAACTCCCTAAGTGTGCTGCCTCCCCCACCATGGCCGGGGTCACCACCTAGCGCACGACACCGTGCGAGTGCCGTTGCCCTGGACAGGTGGGTAGGCCGACTCTTGGGCGCGGGCACTGGCACAGGGTCCCTCATAGTGCAATCAAGTGTCTCTGACGGTGGTGGCGCACACCCGCCGTCAGACACACCGCTGTACTATGAGGGGCCCAGTGCCAGTACCGACGCCCACGAGTGGGCCCCCTTGCTTGGGCAGGGCCCCAGCATTTGCAATCTTTACCTCTCCCTGCTCCTCCGCTGTGTAATCTGGGCCGTCAAATCCATACTGTGCCTGACACCGTCTGAGCCTGCCTCCTGATGTATAGACATATATTTTGAATGTGTACGCTATCCATACATGTTATCTGGGGATACGGTACCCTTTCTAACCTTTGTGCAATCACGTGCAATCCATACTGGGCCTAACACCGTCTGAGTAGAAATGCAAAATGGGCGCCTTCGGCTTCATCTGCCTTGGGCACCCAAAATACTTTGTTTCGGCCCTGGTAACGGATAAAGCAAAATCCTACATGACCTATCAGTGTTCTACGATTTGGGTTGAGGACACTTATTGCATGTGGGCTGGTGAATTTTGTGTGCCAGGGCTGCTTTTTAGTCCCAACTCGGCCCTGAATCCCCTCGTGTATCTGAATGGGAGGAAGAGTGTGAACTTGTGCTAATTGTGCAGTCACACTTTGTCATCTCTGCTCCGTCCTGTCTTCCAGCGCAGGGTTAAATTGCTCTGACTTCATATCTGGCTTCATGGCTTGATCATAGATGCTGGATCCTCATCCCCCAACAAGATCTCACCAACCGAAGATTGTGAAAGAAACACACACAACACTTTTATTGGATGTTAAATTGACCGAATTTTATTCCAAATCTCATCATTCTTATTTCTTTCAGTGTCTGAAATTTAGAATCAGCCAATTACTATGAAAGAGACACTGAAAATGGCAGAACCCCCGACTCATGAAGAATCGTCCTTCAGCACTCAGGAGAGGAAAAACCCCCTGTGGTGGAAACCTCTAGGGAACCATGGCTGCAGGACTGCCCTTCCCTTGGGCTTAGAAGGTTAGTGCCAACATGTAACAGCAAATTGTACCTGAATTTGTACATTGTGTCATATTTGTTTTGGAGAAGCCTAATGCAACCTCTCCAGGCCGTACACATAAAGTGAAGGCGGCGAGTACCGGACGTGAGGGAGATCTGGCTGCAACATCTGTCACCCCATTGATCTGGCTGGCTAGGCGCTATGGCTGATCTGGCTGGCTAGGCGGTGTCCCCTTCCTCCCATTGTGGAGTGATGAAGCTCCAGGTCTCCAGACACATCGAGTATGGCTCCGTCTACGGCTGTGGTTCTAGAATCTTCTCCTGCATCATAGATGCATGTGTTTATGACATCAGCGCAGTTGCCATAGTTATCACAGGTGTTTTATACTGTGGTTTCATTGGCTAGAAAGTCCCTCTCAGTGTTCCAAAGAATTAACCCTTGAATGACTGGTATTGTGCCTTTCTCCAGAAGCCTGTAAAATAAACTTGTCACTAGACAGGACCATTATCATTATTATATTTTAAAGTTGCCCCAACCAAAGTCTAATAAGTGAGCGCATCTAGAGTTGATGTGTAACAAGCGCAATCATTCCATTAAGCCCTACTAAATGCATAAATGCACAATATGAAAACAGAGCAGTCTCATAGAAAATGAATGATACCAAGGTAAATGCAGTTAGATATGGGATGCTATATAGGGGCTCATACTGTATATAGGAGCTATATGGGGACTCACACTGTATATAGGAGGCAATATGGTGGCATACAATGTATTCAGGAGGCTATATGTGAGTGCTCATACTGTATATAGGAGGCTATATGGAGACTCACACTGTATATTGGAGGCAAACACTGTATTCAGGAGGCTATATGTGGGCTCATACTGTATATAGGAAGCGATTTGCAGGCTCATACTGTTTATAGGAAGCGATGTGCAGGCTCATACTGTACATAGGAGGCTATGTGCAGGCTCATACTTTATATAGGAAGCAATGTGCAGGCTCATACTGTTTATAGGAAGTAAATACTGCATTCAGGAGGCAATATGTGGGTGCTCATACTGTATATAGGAGGCAAATACTGTATTCAGGAGGCTATATGTGGCCTCATACTGTATATGGGAAGCGATGTGCAGGCTCATACTGTATATAGAAGGCTATATGGGGACTCACACTGTATATAGGAGGCAAATACTGTATTCAGGAGGCTGTATGTGGGCTCATACTGTATATAGAAAGCAATGTGCAGGCTCATACTGTTTATAGGAAGCGATGTGCAGGCTCATGCTGTACATAGAAAACAAAAAGCAAAAAACACAAATATCCTGAACTAAAAGTAAAAAATATACTGCAAATAATGCATAAAGGTAATAATAAGGGTATTTAGTAAACATAATTTTGATCAAAATAATGTACAAGCCATCCCGCCACGTCACGGCAACCCTTGTGGGACAGTCCCTACTCTAGTATTTAAAACCTTTTCACTTGCCAAGTGGCGTGAATGTGAATAAGGGTCGAGCGGCTGAACCACTTGTAACAGCTTAGGCCAGACTGGATGGCTTTCCCAGCTCAGAAAGAGGGCGGTCACACCCATATATGCACTGAATGCACAATGAAATGAATAAAAAACAAATCTGAACTGAGAAAAGTAAGTTAAGTTTAAGGTAAGTTTTGTTATTGTTTTTTATTCATACTGTACAAAGGAGGCTATGTGGATGCTCATACTGTTTATAGGAAGCAATGCGCAGGCTCATACTGTACATAGGAGGCTATATGTGGGTGCTCATACTGTATATAGGAAGCTATATGCGGCCTCATACTGTATATAGGAAGTGATGTACAGGCTCATGCTGTATATAGGAGGCTATGTGCAGGCTCATACTGTATATAGGAAGCAATGTGCAGGCTCATACTGTATATAGGAGGCAAAAACTGTATTCAGGAGGCTATATGTGGGTGCTCATACTGTATATAGGAGACTATATGCAGCCTCATACTGTATATAGGAAGCGATGTGCAGGCTCATACCGTACATAGGAGGCTATATGTGGCCTCATACTGTATATAGGAAGCGATGTGTTGGCTCATACTGTATATAAGAGGCTATGTGGGCTCATATTGTATATAGAAGCAATATGCAGGCTCATACTGTATATAGGAGACTATATGCGGCCTCATACTGTATATAGATGGCTATATGCGGCCTCATACTGTATATAGGAATCGATGTACAGGCTCATTCTGTATATAGGAGGCTATGTGGGCTCATATTGTATATAGAAGCAATATGCAGGCTCATACTGTATACAGGAGGCTATGTGGGCTCATACTGTATATAGGAGGTAATATGCAGCCTCATACTGTATATAGGAATCGATGTACAGGCTCATACTGTACATAGGATAAAGTACAAATATATCCCAAATACTGGAAAAAATTCTTCAAAGGCTCAACTCACTGGAAATATAATAGCAAAAAAAAACTCATAAATGAGCTATTAAGCATCACAAGAGATCAAAATTGGAGTTTTTCAAGCTAAATAATTTATTTAGAATAATTAACAGAGCATAAATGCTAAATGCAAGTTACAGCAGACATAAACACAATATAATTAAACCAGCACCTTGACAGTTAATAAAGTTTTTATCTGTATAAAACATGTAGTTTCTTTGCTTTCCTTTCACAAATAGAATGCATAGTAAACAGCAAACTCCCCATTTACATAATATGTATGCCCAGATAAGGTTTTGCATACAATAAGTGCCCAGAGTAAACTGCTGAATATAAAGTGCACAAGTGCCTTGTATCAAATAAGCCTGGTAGGAGTTAAGTGTACACAGAGTAAAAACTGTCTATACAAATTCCAGAGTAAGATACAAGGACTGCATTAGAAAGTAACAACTTACATGTGTAGTGTATGTCGCTGTAAAACCTGCCGCCCCTACGCGCGTTACGCCGCAGCTTCCTCAGGAGGCGTGGTTTACAAGTGCCCCGGATCTAGTTTATATAGTGCGGTCAACCAATAAACCGCTTTCCCTAATAAAGCTTGTAAAATTCAGGACCTGAGCTGTAGTGTCCACAATGACGTCAATAGTATCCAGTTCTAAACGTCCACAGCATTATCGGTGCATGCGCTGTTGAGTCCCCACTATGAACAGGGAGTCTATGATCAGCGCTCATCAGCATGAAAGCGGCTCAAGCTGCAAAACAGCCAGAGACCGCCACATACCAGACTGAGCACGTCAGACGGCTCCTAGGGAGGACAGAACTGGGCATGCGCTCAAGTGAGGACAAGAAAATAAAATAATTATGAAGAATAATAATCACTACTTAAAGTGATAGCAAGTGTTGAAAGTGAGGGGATAAAACATAATGATGCTGAAATAATTATAGCGGTGTGTATGAACCATTAAATTGAATATGCCTGACATAGAGTGCAAAGGCACACACATATGTGTCAATTATAAGCACACTATGCAAGCAATAAAATTTTTTTTTAACAATTAGCATAATGTGTATGCAGGCTATATGAAAGTGTATGTGCATCATATAACTATAACAACTATATATCATGTCTCTGTTAAAAAACAAATGTACATAAAAATAACACATGGCATTCAATACATACATCAAATGTCATATATCATAAAGTAATTATACACACAATTATGTATAATGCATAATACATAGCAAAAATACACAAAGAAAATTGTGAAAAAAATAAAAAATGAGTGAAAAAATATATATAAAAATAAAACAAAAATGTAAATGAAATAAAGAAATAAAAAAAGAAAAAATGAATAAAAATGTGAACAAATAATATGAAATATTGAAGACCCAATGGGTACGAAAAGAGCCGTAGATTTCTTGTGAGAGGAGTGTTTCTTCATAAAATTTTGAAATGCCCTCAACAATGAATTCCATGCCAGATCTTATATATTGCGATGCGAAGATAGAGAACTGGAGTATAAGCACAGGAAAAAATAATTAAAAACAGAAAACTAAAACCAAGACTAAAAAGATACCCATACGATTTTTACAGAAAGGACCCAAAACCATTACTCTCATTCAATCATTTTTTTTTTTTGCTACTGTATATAGGAGGCAATGTGCAGGCTCATACTGTATATAGGAAGCAATGTGCAGGCTCATAATGTATATAGGAGGTAAACACTGCATTCAGGAGGCTATATGTGGGTGCTCATACTGTATATAGGAGGCTATATGCGGCCTCATACTGTATATAGGAAGCGAAGTACAGGCTCATACTGTATATAGGAGGCTATGTGCAGACTCATACTGTATATAGGAAGCGCTTTGCCGGCTCATACTGTATATAGGAGGCTATATGCGGCCTCCTACTGTATATAGGAAGCAATGTGCAGGCTCATACTGTATATAGGAGACTATGTGCATACTCATACTGTATATAGGAAGCAATGTGCAGGCTCATACTGTATATAGGAGGCAATTCAAAAGCAGGAAATATCCAGCTACAGATCCAGGGAAAAATTGTTAAAAACAAAAAATGAAGGATAGCGATAAAGTGACGCCTGTGTAAAAGGTTTTGTAACTGCTGCGACTCTAGATACCAACCACAAGGAAATCGAAAGGATTATAAATATTTGTGATAGACTCGCGCTGAAAAAACCAAGATGTGGGAGAAAAGCTAGTCACTTATTAATGAGACAAATAGAAGAATGTTTAATAGGTAAAACCTGACAAGAATAAACAATAAACTGCAGTTAGCCCAATTGTGGGGATAAATAGCTGAGAAATAAATAGTGATTAGTATATCTTAATGAATATATTGCAACTCGCTCAGTACAAAGCTGTGAAAAAAATGGTAGTTAATGGAAATAGTAAGTATTGCACTCAAACAGTTGATTAACCAAGGAGAGATGGCATGTACCCGAATAGAATTCTCCTAGAAGTAAAGGGTTAATATGTACATAGAACACAATTGGGTGAAAATATTAAATGGTCAGAAGCAATATGTCCCGGACCTGAAGAAAGAAGCTGAGTTTTCCGAAACGCGTTGGTTTCGGCCCTTTTTGCCACCCGTACCTCCATCTAGCAGCAGTTACACGGCACCACGTGATCCACCGCATCACACAGGTCCTGCTCCTACTGCACATCTGCCGGGACGCAGCTATCGACCAGAGTGACCGGATCCCTGCCGACAGCTGGAGCGCAGGAGCGCTGGTCTCACACTACACCTCGGCATATCGCCGCATCTCCCAGGTCCGACCTTTACTGCACCAGCCAGAACGCAGTCACCGGATTCTACGCAGACCATCGGAGGTATTGTGAGTAGCAACACTCACATACAACTATATATGGTGAAATCACCTTGTACTGTTCAGCGCGCTATTTCACAGTGCACGAGCCCTCCACTCATTGGAGAAAGTACTTGGTGTATCCGTCATCGGCCGGGGCAGCTCTCCCCACGGCTATAGACATTGGACTATTTTATGAATGCAGGTTTATACCAAGCATTAACTATGGACTAAGGATATAATCACACTCTTTATGCCGGGACATATTGCTCATGACCATTTAATATTTTCACCCAATTGTGTGTTCTATGTACCAATTAACCCTTTACTTCCTGCCGCTCTTATTTGCAGCCTCTAGGAGAATTCTATTCGGGTACATGCCATCACTCTTGGTTAATCAACTGGTTGAGTGCAAAACTTAATGGAAATAGTAACTACTATTTTTTTTTCACAGCTTTGTACTGGGCGAATTGCAATATATTTATTAAGATATACTAATCACTATTTATTTCTCAGCTATTTATCCCCACGATTGGGCTAACTGCAAATTATTGTTTATTCTTGTCAGGTTTTACCTATTACCGTATATACTCGAGTATAAGCCGACCCGAGTATAAGCCGAGGCACCAACTTTTGCCACGAAAAACTGGGTAAACTTATTGACTTGAGTATAAGCCGGGTGTGCATTGACCACTCATCCCTACCGTGGTATGCATGTTTCCCCCGTCCCTGTCATTGTATGCATGGCTCCTTATCCCCTATCTTTGTATGTATGATTCCTGTTAAGAAAAAAACCATCCTATTTACCTGCCTGCGCGCCGTCGGTGGCACTGCATCTTGTTCCGGCCATATAACACGGATAATTCTTGGTAATGACAGTGAATATTTAGAACATTCATTACTGTGCACTTTATACACATTATACATTCCTGCAGCTCAGTGGCATAGCAACTGTTTGTGGCGCCCGGGGCGGTCGAAAAATTTGCCGCCCCTTTGGTCGTTGATAGAGTAGAGCGACTTTTGGTTTTTTAGGGTCGAGTTTCGTTTTGTGAAACCCGACTTTTCCAAAAGTCGGGTCGAGCAAGATCGTCCGATTATAGGGAAAAGTCGGGGTCGTCCCGAAACACGAAACCCAATGTAAGTCAATGGGGAATAAAAGTCAGCAGTGAGAGGAGGACAGGAAACACACCTACAGTGCCCATTTGAATGCCAAATGCATCAATTCTTCTTACTTAAGCTTGTCAACCTTAATTAACTTCATAATACAAGTTACGCTCTGAAAAATGGGGGTTATTTGGCTAAAGTTGTGGGGGGGGGCTGGCTCCAGGTTTTCATGTGCCCTGGGCGAAAGAGCGCCCCTTTAACACATACCAAAACTCATCATGCTCCGATACGGCAGAGAAATAGCGGTATAGTACAATGAAAAATACTTCACTTTTTACATCTCATGACGAGGCCCATCTATTTCTCCATACAGAATCATTGGTCCCATATAATGTTTGAAACAGTATATGATGAGCTCCACATAATGCTACAGTATATGTTGGTCCCCATGGATGAAGCTCCACTGTCTTATGGGCCCAAATAATGCTCCAAACATAATGGGCCCCATTTCTAATGCTCTAGTGTATAATGGGCCCTGTAAATGCTGCTCCAGTGTCTGATGTCCACCTTTGGAATGTTCCAGTGTATGGTGGGCCCCATCTATGATTCTCCAGAGTATAGTGCTCCCCAAAAATTGCTGTCCCAACATTGAAAACAATCAAATAAGTCTCCTCGCTAGGGAATCCCTGTACTAGTCTGGACTCCTCGTCGTCCCCATCTTCCATCTCACTGCACAGTATTTCAACCTTGCAAGTGCTGTGATCCTGAGCAAGCAGGGGGGGCCCACTCGTTGGCGACGGCACTGGCACAGGGCCCCTGATAGTACGGTGGTGTGTCTGATGGCGGGTGGGCCGAACCTGCACTTTCATCTGCAGCTTCCTCTTTGTCACCGTGTAAGATGGAACTGTATATGGGAAGGGTAACCTGAGTTTCATCAGGGTCAGATTCAGGCCGTGTAGCGTGCGAGGGGAATGTAGTGGTCTGGGTCAATGTACCAGCAGATTCATCGAGCAGTGGCTGGGCATCAGTGCACTTGTGTCGCCCCCAGGAGTACGGTCGCCACAGTGGCATTACCTTTTTCCTAGGGAGTGTGATGTCATGCTTGGGAGCAACGAAGGATCTCTCTAGTAGGTTAACTGATTGGGCGGCGTTATTCCCACGAGTCATGACCCTCCAAACAGCGTTCATGAAGGCAAAGTGTTTGTTTTACGTGGGCAGTATGGTTGCAAAGCTGAACCTTAAAGGAATGTCCAGAAGGGCACCAGCAGGAGTGGAGCCTACGGTTAAATTCGACTCCACCTGGGAAACCTCAACCATGCCAGCTACAGAACAGATGCACACATTGCAAGCTTAATTCCGTTAACGAACGAGACTCCGTCATGCCCTGCGGTCCGAGTCCGGCTTACTAGAGGGACACGTGAGGCTCTGGCACATGAGATTGGCCAATAACTGGTGTGTCATGCCCTTACATGTCCGTGGCTGCATGTGCGCTACACTGAAAAGGCCAGCGTTTGTCGCTTACAGGTGCAGATAACCCGCTGAACAACGTTAGTGATGGGGATCACTGATTACAATTATTACCCGCGAACGATGATTTCCCAGTAAGTGCAGGTCAACCGCAGTTCCGGAATTAGGCCTAACCGTCATTCCTGAAAAAATTAAAAACTTATGTGTGCAAACCACAGGTGCTGTAGCTTGCTTAACAGCTCGCCAGCCGTTCTCACGCCCAGTATGGATTACACGTGATTGCACAAAGGTGAGAAAGGGTACCGTATCCCCAGATAACATGTATGGATAGCGTACACATTCAAAATATATGTCTATACATCAGGAGGCAGGCTCAGACGGTGTTAGGCCCAGTATGGATTGCACGTGATTGCACAAAGGTTAGAAATGGTACCGTATCCCCGGATAACATGTATGGATAGCGTACACATTCAAAATATATGTCTATATATCAGGAGGCAGGCTCTCTGGAGCTAGAGCCAGGACAGCAGGACAGGGCATAGCTACATCTTAACCATCATCTTTCAGTTCAATCAATTTGTAGTGGCAGTCCCAGTGAAGGATTTGACAGACCAGACTACACAGCGGAGGAGCAGGGAGAGGTAAACATTGCAATTGCTGGGGCCCTGCCCAAGCAAGGGGGGCACACTCGTGGGCGTCGGTACTGGCCCTGGGCCCCTCATAGTATGGCGGTGTGTCTGACGGCGGGTGTGCACCACCACCGTCAGAGACACTTGATTGCACTATGAGGGACCCTGTGCCAGTGCCCGCGCCCAAGAGTCGGCCCACCCACCTGTCCAGGGCAACGGCACTTGCACGGTTTCAGGTGCTAGGTGGTGACCCCGGCCATTGGGGGGGGGGGGGGGCAGCCCAGTTAGGGAGGTTTACAAAGTGGCATATGTTGATGTGGGACACTCAGCTGCTGCAAAAGGCGAAATAGATCAAGTTCGCGGAATAGGAGGATAACCAAAGCAAGCCATTTTTCTGGCAACCTATGTGTCATCAAGGGAAGGTGGGACAAAATCCTTGGAAACCCATGCATGGTTCATTTTAATGAAGGTTAGATCATCCACATTTTGGGTTGACAGACGGGTCCTTTTTTCTGTCAGGATTGATCCAGCTGCACTGAAGACTCTTTCCGATAGCACACTTGCAGCTGGGCAAGCGAGCTCCTGTAAGGCATATTGTGCCAATTCAGGCCAGGTGTCCAGTTTAGCGGCCCAATAGTCAAAGGGGAATGACCTGTGTGGGAGAACATCGATATGGGAGGAAAAGTAGTTTGTAACCATAGTTGACAACTGCTGTCTCCTGTCACTTTCCATCGATGCAGTATTACCAGTTGTGTGAGTGGTACTTGAAAAATCAGTCCACAACATTGTCATGAAACCCCTGTCTCCAACGCCACTTCTGCTGTGTGCACCACGCACACCTCAGCCAAGCTGCCCCCGGCCCGTACGGCTCGTGTGAGAAACATCACCGCTGCTGTGTGCTGGGAATGCCTCAAGCAACCGATTTACCAGAGTTGCTTGTTTATTAGCCAATATTAGGTCAAGGTTCTCCTGTGGCATGATGTTTTGTAATTTGCCTTTATAGCGTGGATCCAGGATGCTGGCCAACCAGTAGTCGTCATCGTTCATCATTTTGGCAATGCGGGGGTCCCTTTTTAGGATCTGCAAGGCATAATCTGACATGTGGGCCAATGTTCCCGGTGTCAATGATGCACTGCGAGTGCTGGTTGGAGGAGCTCTTTCTGGCAAATCCACATCCCTCCAGTCACGCACAAACCCTGTACCAGACCTTACCACGAAAACATTTTCACTTGCCCCACGAGATGCATCCTCCTCTCCTAAGTAATCATCCCCATCATCATCCTCCTCCTCCTCTTCTTCCTCCACCTCGTCCAGGAGAGGTCCCTGAGCAGACAATGGCTGAATGTCATCAAGGATTCCCTCCTCATCAACATTGGCTGCAGACACCTGCTCCTTAAGGTGCGTCAAAGTTTGCATGAGCAGACGCATAAGTGGAATGCTCATGCTTAGGATGGCATCATCTGCGCTTACCAGCCGTGTGCATTCCTCAAAACACTGAAGGACTTTACAGAGGTCTTTTAGCTTCGACCACTGCACACCTGTCAACTCCATGTCTGCTCTCAAAGTGCCTGGCCGTGTATCCTCCCACAAATGCATTATGGCCTGCCTCTGCTCGCACAGCCGCTCAACCATGTGCAGGGTGGAGTTCCACCTTGTTGCAATGTCGATAATGAGGCGGTGGTTGGGAAGGTGGAGCAATCACTGCAGCTTCTGCATACGAATGGAGTGTACAGGCGACCGGCGGATGTGCGCGCACAGTCTTCGCACCTTCTGGAGCAGGGCTGTTAACTCCGGATAATTATTGAGGAAGCACTGCACCACCAGGTTCAAGGTGTGAGCCAAGCAAGGCATGTGGCTGAGTATTGAAAGGGCTATGGCTGCCACAAAATTACAGCCGTTATCACTAACTACCTTGCCTGCCTTAAGATGTACACTGCCCAGCCATGACTCAGTTTGTCGCTGGAAGTACTCGGCGAGCACCTCGGCGGTGTGTCTGTCGCCCAAACACATCATCTGTAACACAGCCTGCTGACGCTTTCCACTAGCTGCTTGATAGGGGGACACCTCGTGTGCAACAGTGGCAGCTGCAGATGGAGTGCTCGTACGACTGCGCTTTGTGGACGAGCTTTCGCATCTGGAGGAGGAGGAGGAGGAGGATCGAACGCCTACAGCCAACTGTTTCCTATACCGTGGGCTAGGCAGCACTGTCCCACCACCGCTGTCCCGTGTGGACCCTGCATCCACCACATTAACCCAGTGCGCAGTGATGGACACGTAACGGCCCTGGCCATGCCGACTGGACCATGCATCAGTTGTGAGGTGCACCTTGCCACTCACTGACTGCTTGAGTGCATGGACAATGCGGTCTTTCACATGATGGTGGAGGGCTGGGATGGCTTTGCGAGAGAAGAAGTGGTTACTGGGTAGGTCATAGCGTGGTACTGCATAGGCCATGAGTTCTCGGAAAGCTGCGCTTTCCACCAACCGATAGGGCATCATCTCAAATGAGATTAGTTTGGCAATGTGGGCGTTCAAACCCAGTGTACGCGGATGAGAGACTGAGTACTTTGGCCTTGGAACAACACCTCAACATTTGCTGCTGTGCTAACCGGTGGGCTTACAGTGGGGGAAACAATGTAGCATTGCTGACTACCTTCTTTGTGATCAGTTGCACATGTGGTACTTGAGGTTTGGTGTTGTGTCCACGCTTGCAAGTGCATGGTGGTTGAATGTCTAAGCATGCAACTGGTATTCAAATTTTTTAGATTTTTCACTCGGCTAAAGGTCTTTGCGCACTTCTTACAGATAACCTTGGCCTGATCATGAGGATTTTGTTCAAAAAAGTGCCACACTGCACTCTTCCTACTTTGGCAGACATTTTGCGGCCTAGCACGCTGTGATATTTTGACCCTCTGGACAAGCTGTCCAGCAACTCTTTTGATTTTTGGAACCTGTCTTTGGAGTGCTCCGTGCCTGCCAGATAACAGCTGTTGCGATGTCGATGTCTGCTGTGGATGCTCCTCATCTGAGCTATTGGAAGCAGCACCCTCTTCCCCCAATGGATGCCAATCTGGGTCAGCAACTGGATCATCCATCACCTCCTCTTCAATGTCATGTGCACCTTCCTCTGTGTCACCGTGTATGGTGGTATAGTGTGCGGGAAGGGGCACCTGAGTCTCATCAGGGTCAGAATCTGGCTCTGTACACTGCGAGGACAATGTAGTGCTCTGAGTGAATGTACCAGCAGAATCATCTATCAGTGGCTGTGCATCAGGGCACTCGATGTCAGATTCATCTTGGCCTGGGTAATTCACCATTTCACTTGATAATCCAGGCATGGTATGTGAAAACAGCTCCATGGAGTAATCAGTAGTATGGCCTGCGTCATCCTTCAATCTTGGTTGGGGTGAAGGACACAAGGAAATTTGTGGTTCATGAACATGAGCCTCCAATGACGACTCAGTGCTTTTATTTTTTACAACTTCAGAAGAGGAGGCGATAGAGCTGGAGGCTGAGTCAGCAATGTAAGCCAAAACTTTTTCCTGAAGCTCTGGCTTTAAAATCGGTTTGCCAACTCCTAGAAAAGTAAGCCTTCGAGGCCTTGTGGAGCCAGATGATGACACAGGCTCAACACCTCCTGCATTCGGTCCTATTTTGCTTTTGCCACTACCATCAGATCCACCACCAACACCATCATTACCAGCTGCCAACCCCCGCCCAATTCCACAGCCTCTTCCACCAGCCTTCCTCATTTTTGGTAGAAATGTAGACAAAATCCAACAAACTATATAGTAATGTAAAACAAGGTACAAGGTTTCTATAGGACAGGGGAGATTTTGAATTTCTGCACACATTTGTGGACACTGTACACTTTTGGATTGCGTGAGGCCCACTGAATATCACAGCGCTATGTCACAGGCTCGATGGCACAGGTGTGAAAAAAGTGACTACAGGATAAGGGAGATTTTGAATTTCTGCACACACTTGTGGACACTGGACACTTATGGATTGTGTGAGGCCCACTGAATATCACAGCGCTATGTCACAGGCTCGATGGCACAGGTGTGAAAAAAGTGACTACAGGATAACAGAGATTTTGAATTTCTGCACACACTAGTGGACACTGGACACTTTTGGATTGTGTGAGGCCCACTGAATATCACAGCGCTATGTCACAGGCAGAAATTGGCTAGTGTATCACAAACTACAAGGTGTATATAGAATTGGGCAGAATAGGAATCTCCCTAGAGTCTGTAAGAACGGAACAAGTCCTCCACTTATCCTTCCAGAGTGACACACAGATAGCTTCACTGTGGCCGTGATAACAGCCGTTACACGGTACTGAGAGGAGCGTGCACATACATGGCTGTCCGGTGTACGTAAAATTGTCAAGGTCCGTGTTTTTTAAGTATACGGACTGACACACGCTGTCTCTCTATAGTTCTGAATGTGATCACACAGCAAATATATTTAACTGTTTGAAAGCTAGACAAAACTAGAAGGTGCAGGTCTGTAAGAATGGAACATGTCCTCGACTTATTCTTACAGAGTGACACACAGATAACTTCACTGTGGCTGTGATAACAGCCGTTACACGGTACTGTGTGAGGAGTGTGCACCGCTGTATGGTGTGAAAAAATGCACGCTCAGTACCTCAGCAGGACAAAAAAAAAATTGGGATTGCTTTTAAAAAAGCAGTTTGCAGAGCAGTGGGTAAACAGCAATGCAGCCGTCAGGAAGCCTTAGAAGGCAGCCTAACAACCAACACCGCTGATCCAGCAAAATATAGCCTCCCCTTGCACTGCACACACAGTGACTGGTGTGTTGTACAGGCAAAATCGCTAGCAGCAGAAGCAGTTTTTGGTGTCTTCTTCCCTGCCTAACGCTCTCCCTACAGAATCAGCAGCAGCTCTCCCTATTCTGAGATCAGCATGAGGAACATGGCGGTCGGCGTGCACGCCCTTTTATACCCCCTGTGACGCCCACCAAAGCAAGCCAATCACTTGCATGCCCTTCTGAAAGATGGTGGTGACCCCTGCCTATGTCATCACGTTGCCCACAGTGTCCGTGGATCCTGATTGGCTGAAAAAGAGCGCAAAACAAACTTTTGAAACGCGACTTTGGCGCGTAAGTCGCCGACCTCGTGGCCGACCTCATCCTAGGGTCGGGTTTCGTTTCATGAAACCCGACTTTGCCAAAAGTCGGCGACTTTTGAAATTTTTCGATCCGTTTCGCTCAACTCTAATTTTGGCTTTCCATCATTTTTTCATGCTGGATCCGTTTTTTTTCTCATAGACTTGTATTAGTGACAGATTGTGATGGATGGCCACACGTTTCATCTGTCGTCCAACGGATCCGTCAGAAAATCTCTGTCCGTCGGCCAGAGACAACGGACAGATGAACATTTTTTGTGTACGTCGAAAAGTCGGATAGCGACGGATTCCATCTTTTAAAACTGAGCATGCCCGGAATCCTTTTTCTTCCTTTATTTTAACCCCTGCGGCTGCTTTTTCTATTCTGGCACAAAATCCTTCTCTCTCTCTCTCGCTCCAGAATTCTGTTTCTTTAATTCCTACAGCAAGGCTGCTACAACGGATCAGTCATAAAAACAGATCCAGTGCATCAGTTTTTTGCAATATACGCAGGATCCGTCCACTTGACGGATCTGAACACTTTGACGGATTGTGACTGATTGCAAAAGACTGGAGTGTGAAAGGGGCCTTAAGAAGCGAGATGTGGATGAGAAAAGGCGGTGGATCCGTTGCCAACCGTCAATTGACGGAATCTGCCATCGGATCCTCCTTTTTATACTGAGCATGCCCGAATGAATGTCCTTTCATGATATTTAACCCCAAATCCCATTCTGTGGCAGCCAAATCTCTCTCTCTCTCGTGAAACAGGCCTTACTTTAAATTTCATGCACTAGCGTCTAAAGCGGATCCGTACAAAAAACGGATCCAGTTGCATCCGTTTGCCACAAAACGGAAACGGATCTGTTTTTGCACACTGGCGGATTTTGACTAACGCCAGAAAACTGAAGTGTGAAACAGGCCTAAGAGAAAGAAAAGACTCAATCAGAGAAGAGGTCACCTATAAGGTACCAGGATGTACATTTTTAGCTATTGGTACTGACTGCGTCTCATCAGTACTATGGTTCCTGTATAGTCCACAGTCTGATAAAGACTGATAACTCCCAGCATCTCCTTACCATTGTTAAGGAGATACAAATGTATATGGGCCTGACTTAGAAGGATTCAGATAATCAGTTATTAATCACATGATGTCATAGACCTAATGGAAAAGGGAAGAATTAGCTGGGTAGAAATGCAAAATGGGCGCCTTCGGCTTCATCTGCCTTGGGCACCCAAAATACTTTGTTTCGGCCCTGGTAACGGATAAAGCAAAATCCTACATGACCTATCAGTGTTCTACGATTTGGGTTGAGGACACTTATTGTATGTGGGCTGGTGAATTTTGTGTGCCAGGGCTGCTTTTTAGTCCCAACTCGGCCCTGAATCCCCTCATGTATCTGAATGGGAGGAAGAGTGTGAACTTGTGCTAATTGTGCAGTCACACTTTGTCATCTCTGCTCCATCCTGTCTTCCAGCGCAGGGTTAAATTGCTCTGACTTCATATCTGGCTTCATGGCTTGATCATAGATGCTGGATCCTGATCCCCAACAAAATCTCACCAACCGAAGATTGTGAAAGAAACACACAAAACACTTTTATTGGATGTTAAATTGACCGAATTTTATTCCAAATCTCATCATTATTATTTCTTTCACTGTCTGAAATTTAGAATCAGCCAATTACTATGAAAGAGACACTGAAAATGGCAGAACCCCCGACTCACGAAGAATCGTCCTTCAGCACTCAGGAGAGGAAAAACCCCCTGTGGTGGAAACCTCTAAGGAACCATGGCTGCAGGACTGCCCTTCCCTTGGGCTTAGAAGGTTAGTGCCAACATGTAACAGCAAATTGTACCTGAATTTGTACATTGTGTCATATTTGTTTTGGAGAAGCCTAATGCGACCTCTCCAGGCCGTACACATAAAGTGAAGGCGGCGAGTACCGGACGTGAGGGAGATCTGGCTGCAACATCTGTCACCCCATTGATCTGGCTGGCTAGGTGGTATGGCTGATCTGGCTGGCTAGGCGCTATGGCTGATCTGGCTGGCTAGGCGCTATGGCTGATCTGGCTGGCTAGGCGGTGTCCCCTTCCTCCCATTGTGGAGTGATGAAGCTCCAGGTCTCCAGACACATCAAGTATGGCTCCGTCTACGGCTGAATGACTTGTGGTTCTGGAATCTTCTCCTGTATCATAGATGCATGTGTTTATGACATCAGCGCAGTTGCCATAGTTATCACAGGTGTTTTATACTGTGGTTTCATTGGCTAGAAAGTCCCTCTCAGTGTTCCAAAGAATTAACCCTTGAATGACTGGTATTGTGCCTTTCTCCAGAAGCCTGTAAAATAAACTTGTCACTAGACAGGACCATTATCATTATTATATTTTAAAGTTGCCCCAACCAAAGTCTAATAAGTGAGCGCATCTAGAGTTGATGTGTAACAAGCGCAATCATTCCATTAAGCCCTACTAAATGCACAATATGAGAACAGAGCAGTCTCATAGAAAATTAATGATACCAAGGTAAATGCAGTTAGATATGGGATGCTATATAGGGGCTCATACTGTATATAGGAGCTATATGGGGACTCACACTGTATATAGGAGGCAATATGGTGGCAAACAATGTATTCAGGAGGCTATATGTGAGTGCTCATACTGTATATAGGAGGCTATATGGGGACTCACACTGTATATAGGAGGCAAACACTGTATTCAAGAGGCTATATGTGGGCTCATACTGTATATAGGAAGCAATTTGCAGGCTCATACTGTTTATAGGAAGCGATGTGCAGGCTCATACTGTACATAGGCTATGTGGATGCTCATACTGTTTATAGGAAGCAATGCGCATGCTCATACTGTACATAGGAGGTTATATGTGGATGCTCATACTGTATAGCTATATGAGGCTATATGCGGCCTCATACTGTATATATGAAGTGAAGTACAGGCTCATACTGTATATAGGAGGCACAAACTGTATTCAGGAGGCTATATGTGGGTGATCATACTGTATATACTGTAGGAGGCTATGTGGGCTCATATTGTATATATGAAGCAATGTGCAGGCTCATACTGTATATAGGAGACTATATGCGGCCTCATACTGTATACAGGAGGCTATGTGGGCTCATACTGTATATAGGAGGCTATATGCAGCCTCATACTGTATATAGGAAGTGATGTACAGGCTCATACTGTATATAAGAGGCTATGTGCAGGCTCATACTGTATATAGAAAGCAATGTGCAGGCTCATACTGTATATAGGAAGCGATTTGCAGGCTCATACTGTTTTTAGGAAGCGATGTGCAGGCTCATACTGTTTAGGAAGCGATGTGCAGGCTCATACTGTACATAGGAGGCTATGTGGATGCTCATACTGTTTATAGGAAGCAATGCGCAGGCTCATACTGTACATAGGAGGCTATATGTGTGTGCTCATACTGTATATAGGAAGCTATATGCGGCCTCATACTGTATATAGGAAGCGAAGTACAGGCTCATACTGTATATAGGAGGCTATATGCGGCCTCATACTGTATATAGGAGGCTATATGCAGCATCATACTGTATACAGGAGGCTATATGTGGGTGCTCATACTGTATATAGAAGGCTATATGTGGCCTCATACTGTATATAGGAAGTGATGTGCAGGCTCATACTGTATATAGAAGGCTATATGGGGACTCACACTGTATATAGGAGGCAAATACTGTATTCAGGAGGCTATATGTGGGCTCATACTGTTTATAGGAAGCGATGTGCAGGCTCATACTGTTTATAGGAAGCGATTTGCAGGCTCATACTGTACATAGGAGGTTATGTGGATGCTCATACTGTTTATAGGAAGCAATGCGCAGGCTCATACTGTACAAAGTAGGCTATATGTGGGTGCTCATACTGTATATAGGAGGCTATATGCGGCCTCATACTGTATAGAGGAAATGATGCACAGGCTCATACTGTTTATAGGAGGCTATGTGCAGGCTCATACTGTATATAGGAAGCAATGTGCAGGCTCATGCTGTATATAGGAGGCAAAAACTGTATTCAGGAGGCTATATGTGGGTGCTCATACTGTATATAGGAGGCTATATGCGGCCTCATACTGTATATAGGAAGCAATGTGCAGGCTCATGCTGTATATAGGAGGCAAAAACTGTATTCAGGAGGCTATATGTGGGTGCTCATACTGTATATAGGAGGCTATATGCGGCCTCATACTGTATATAGGAAGCGATGTGCAGGCTCATACCGTACATAGGAGGCTATATGTGGCCTCATACTGTATATAGGAAGCGATGTGCAGCCTCATACTGTATATAGGAGGCTATGTGGGCTCATATTGTATATAGGAAGTAATGTGCAGGCTCATACTGTATATAGGAGACTATATGCGGCCTCATACTGTATATAGAAGGCTATATGCGGCCTCATACTGTATACAGGAGGCTATGTGGGCTCATACTGTATATAGGAGGCAA
Source organism: Dendrobates tinctorius (assembly GCF_039654945.1). Classification (NCBI taxonomy): domain Eukaryota; kingdom Metazoa; phylum Chordata; class Amphibia; order Anura; family Dendrobatidae; genus Dendrobates; species Dendrobates tinctorius. The sequence goes on along the minus strand of NW_027361721.1, from coordinate 400,973 downwards.
TATGCAGCCTCATACTGGATATAGGAAGCGATGTACAGGCTCATACTGTATATAGTATAAAGTGCAAATATATCCCAAATACTGGAAAAAAATTCTTCAAAGGCTCAACTCACTGGAAATATAATAGCAAAAAAAATATCATAAATGAGCTATTAAGCATCACAAGAGATCAAAATTGGAGTTTTTCAAGATAAATAATTTATTTAGAATAATTAACAGAGCATAAATGCTAAATGCAAGTTACAGCAGACATAAACACAATATAATTAAACCAGCACCTTATCATTTTCACTTTTAACAGCCAATCAGAGCGATTGTAGACATGTGGGGGTGAAGCCACCCCACCTGTGGAGAAGTACAAAGCCCCCTGTGTGTGTGGGTCGGGTGGGGTCAGAGAAAGGTCAGTCACCCGACCCGCAGGAGGGCAATTAATTCATGACGCCACATAGGCGTCACTGGTCAGATTGGCACAGCTTTTCATGATGCCTATGTGGAGTCATTGGTCGGGAAGGGGTTAAAGGAGCATACACGCCTTTGCACAGTGGGGGTATTAATATTTTCTATGGGACACTAATTTTTGGGGGAGGGAGTAATCATAGTAATGGCACAGTTTTTTAAAATATTGGGGTCAGTATCCTATGCCTCAGGTAAGCAGAGTGGGGAGTTTTTGTAGGTTGGGAATAAATGAGACATCAGTAGAAATGTGAGATGTCAAATGTGTTTTTGTTGTAATCTGTGCAGATGAGTTGTGGCTGGAGAAGTGGTAATGGAGGTCTGGGCCTGATGAAAAAGACAGGAAAAGTGAGCGACCCAAATCAGAAAGATTGTCAGCTGTAAGGTTCTATATATAACTACTGTACTCACGTGTATGTTCTGTGGGACTAGTATCTACCAATATACGATAACAGTAAGATGGTAATATTGCTCTTTTTAGTAGACTATTTTTTTATTTAGTGGCCGCTAAATTTGTTTCAGTCTATGTAGTAGTAGGTGTATGGTGGTGTCATTGGTCTCTGTATAGTGTTTTGTTATGTAAAGGTAATGGTTATATTATATTATGTATTTGCTGAGTAGTGGTGATGGTGGTGGACATTGAGTAGTTTTATTGTTTTGGTCTTTTATAGTAGTAATTTTGATAATATTGGTCTTTGCATTGTATGTTTTTGGTTAGCAACAGTGGTATACTGTACTTATATATCTATAGATGCTCTTTAGATGATTATAGGGGGGTCAGATGGGTAGACATGCACTTTGAGGCATGGACCCCTGAACTTTTAGAACCCTAGCAATGCCCCTGCTGTAATGTGTGTTTACTTGTCAGTGTTTCTAGAGATATATGTATGTTTGTCAGTAAGCTCAGTTATGGTACCATATCTAAGCAGTAAGCTTGGTTCTGGTTCTGTATTGATGTAGTAATCTAGATTCTTGTACCATATGCATGCCGTAAGCTTGGTTCTGTTCCCATATCTGTGAAGTAGACATATTAAGCTTGGTTCTGCTCCCTTATCTCTGTAGTAAACTCGGTTCTGCTCCCTTATCTCTGTAGTAAGATCGGTTATGCTCCCATAGCACTGTAGTAAGCTCGGTTCTGCTCCCATGTCTCTCTCGTAAGGTTGGTTCTGCTCCCTTATCTACGTAGTAAGGCTCGTTTCACACTAGCGTTTGATTACGCAGCGCATCATGCACACGCGCAATGTCCCCCTATCTTTAACATGGTGATCGCAGGGTCTTGCGAATGTACGCGCTCTTCAGCGTTTAGCGTGCGCTGCGCATTTTACAGGTGTGCGCCCAGACGCGACGTACGCTACATGTTGCATTTTTTTTTCCGGCGGCATCGTTAAAAAAATCGCGCTCGCACGTGTGCGCCCAAAAATAGCATTACAGTCTATGTGGTTGCTGATGAGCGCTTGGCACCGCGCACGTCAGCGCCTTGAGCGCAAACGCGATTTGAGTAAACAATGTCTAGACACTTGTCTAGAACTCCCCCTAAACAAGCAACATTGTTTTGGAGGAGTGTACATAAAAGAATGTGTCTTCAGGGTCAGACAATTACTCTACATAATGCCTTGCAGAGACCAGACAAGCATTCTACAAGAGCCTTCTACCTGTGGATTCAAGCTTCAGGAGCCAAAATGTGAGTATTCTTAAAAATAATGTCTGTGTGTCCTGTACAATTTATTATGTACTAATGTATTTTTTGTTTTCTTTTCAGCATGTTTTCTTCCGGATCGGTCTATTCGCCATCTCGGCAAGAACTGGCCCTCCTGCGGGTCGGGTCGGGTGACTGACCTTTCAGTGACCCCACCCGACCCACACACACGGGGCTTTGTATTTCTCCACAGGTGGGGTGGCTTCACCCCCACATGTCTACAATCGCTCTGATTGGCTGTTAAAAGTGAAAATGATAAGGTGCTGGTTTAATTATATTGTGTTTATGTCTGCTGTAACTTGCATTTAGCATTTATGCTCTGTTAATTATTCTAAATAAATTATTTATCTTGAAAAACTCCAATTTTGATCTCTTGTGATGCTTAATAGCTCATTTATGATATTTTTTTTGCTATTATATTTCCAGTGAGTTGAGCTTTTGAAGAATTTTTTCCAGTATTTGGGATATATTTGCACTTTATACTATATACAGTATGAGCCTGTACATCGCTTCCTATATACAGTATGAGGCTGCATATTGCCTCCTATATACAGTATGAGCCCACATAGCCTCCTGTATACAGTATGAGGCCGCATATAGCCTTCTATATACAGTATGAGGCCGCATATAGTCTCCTATATACAGTATGAGCCTGCACATTACTTCCTATATACAATATGAGCCCACATAGCCTCCTATATACAGTATGAGGCTGCACATCGCTTCCTATATACAGTATGAGGCCACATATAGCCTCCTATGTACGGTATGAGCCTGCACATCGCTTCCTATATACAGTATGAGGCCGCATATAGCCTCCTATATACAGTATGAGCACCCACATATAGCCTCCTTTGTACAGTATGAGCCTGCGCATTGCTTCCTATAAACAGTATGAGCATCCACATAGCCTCCTATGTACAGTATGAGCCTGCAAATCGCTTCCTATAAACAGTATGAGCCTGCACGTCGCTTCCTATAAACAGTATGAGCCCACATATAGCCTCCTGAATACAGTATTTGCCTCCTATATACAGTGTGAGTCCCCATATAGCCTTCTATATACAGTATGAGCCTGCACATCGCTTCCTATATACAGTATGAGGCCACATATAGCCTTCTATATACAGTATGAGCACCCACATATAGCCTCCTGTATACAGTATGATGCTGCATATAGCCTCCTATATACAGTATGAGGCCGCATATAGCCTCCTATATACAGTATGAGCCTGTACTTCGCTTCCTATATACAGTATGAGGCCGCATATAGCCTCCTATATACAGTATGATCACCCACATATAGCATCCTGAATGCAGTGTTTACCTCCTATATACAGTATGAGCCTGCACATTGCTTCCTATATACAGTATGAGCCTGCAAATAGCCTCCTATATACAGTATGAGCCTGTACATCACTTCCTATATACAGTATGAGGCCGCATATAGCTTCCTATATACAGTATGAGCACACACATATAGCCTCCTATGTACAGTATGAGCCTGCGCATTGCTTCCTATAAACAGTATGAGCCTGCACATCGCTTCCTAAAAACAGTATGAGCCTGCAAATCGCTTCCTATATACAGTATGAGCCTGCGCATTGCTTCCTATAAACAGTATGAGCATCCACATAGCCTCCTATGTACAGTATGAGCCTGCACATCGCTTCCTAAAAACAGTATGAGCCTGCAAATCGCTTCCTATATACAGTATGAGCCTGCACATTGCTTTCTATATACAGTATGAGCCTGTACATCACTTCCTATATACAGTATGAGGCTGCATATAGCCTCCTATATACAGTATGAGCCCACATAGCATCCTGTATACAGTATGAGGCCGCATATAGTCTCCTATATACAGTATGAGCCTGCACATTGCTTCATATATACAATATGAGCCCACATAGCCTCCTACAGTATATACAGTATGATCACCCACATATAGCCTCCTGAATACAGTTTGTGCCTCCTATATACAGTATGAGCCTGTACTTCACTTCATATATACAGTATGAGGCCGCATATAGCCTCATATAGCTATACAGTATGAGCATCCACATATAACCTCCTATGTACAGTATGAGCCTGCGCATTGCTTCCTATAAACAGTATGAGCATCCACATAGCCTCCTATGTACAGTATGAGCCTGCACATCGCTTCCTATAAACAGTATGAGCCTGCAAATTGCTTCCTATATACAGTATGAGCCCACATATAGCCTCTTGAATACAGTGTTTGCCTCCTATATACAGTGTGAGTCCCCATATAGCCTCCTATATACAGTATGAGCACTCACATATAGCCTCCTGAATACATTGTTTGCCACCATATTGCCTCCTATATACAGTGTGAGTCCCCATATAGCTCCTATATACAGTATGAGCCCCTATATAGCATCCCATATCTAACTGCATTTACCTTGGTATCATTAATTTTCTATGAGACTGCTGTGTTCTCATATTGTGCATTTATGCATTTAGTAGGGCTTAATGGAATGATTGCGCTTGTTACACATCAACTCTAGATGCGCTCACTTATTAGACTTTGGTTGGGGCAACTTTAAAATATAATAATGATAATGGTCCTGTCTAGTGACAAGTTTATTTTACAGGCTTCTGGAGAAAGGCACAATACCAGTCATTCAAGGGTTAATTCTTTGGAACACTGAGAGGGACTTTCTAGCCAATGAAACCACAGTATAAAACACCTGTGATAACTATGGCAACTGCGCTGATGTCATAAACACATGCATCTATGATGCAGGAGAAGATTCCAGAACCATAAGTCATTCAGCCGTAGACGGAAGCCATACTTGATGTGTCTGGAGACCTGGAGCTTCATCACTCCACAATGGGAGGAAGGGGACACCGCCTAGCCAGCCAGATCAGCCATAGCGCCTAGCCAGCCAGATCAGCCATAGCGCCTAGCCAGCCAGATCAGCCATACCGCCTAGCCAGCCAGATCAATGGGGTGACAGATGTTGCAGCCAGATCTCCCTCACGTCCGGTACTCGCCGCCTTCACTTTATGTGTACGGCCTGGAGAGGTCGCATTAGGCTTCTCCAAAACAAATATGACACAATGTACAAATTCAGGTACAATTTGCTGTTACATGTTGGCACTAACCTTCTAAGCCCAAGGGAAGGGCAGTCCTGCAGCCATGGTTCCCTAGAGGTTTCCACCACAGGGGGTTTTTCCTCTCCTGAGTGCTGAAGGACGATTCTTCGTGAGTCGGGGGTTCTGCCATTTTCAGTGTCTCTTTCATAGTAATTGGCTGATTCTAAATTTCAGACAGTGAAAGAAATAATAATGATGAGATTTGGAATAAAATTCGGTCAATTTAACATCCAATAAAAGTGTTGTGTGTGTTTCTTTCACAATCTTCGGTTGGTGAGATTTTGTTGGGGATCAGGATCCAGCATCTATGATCAAGCCATGAAGCCAGATATGAAGTCAGAGCAATTTAACCCTGCGCTGGAAGACAGGATGGAGCAGAGATGACAAAGTGTGACTGCACAATTAGCACAAGTTCACACTCTTCCTCCCATTCAGATACATGAGGGGATTCAGGGCCGAGTTGGGACTAAAAAGCAGCCCTGGCACACAAAATTCACCAGCCCACATACAATAAGTGTCCTCAACCCAAATCGTAGAACACTGATAGGTCATGTAGGATTTTGCTTTATCCGTTACCAGGGCCGAAACAAAGTATTTTGGGTGCCCAAGGCAGATGAAGCCGAAGGCGCCCATTTTGCATTTCTACCCAGCTAATTCTTCCCTTTTCCATTAGGTCTATGACATCATGTGATTAATAACTGATGATCTGAATCCTTCTAAGTCAGGCCCATATACATTTGTATCTCCTTAACAATGGTAAGGAGATGCTGGGAGTTATCAGTCTTTATCAGACTGTGGACTATACAGGAACCATAGTACTGATGAGACGCAGTCAGTACCAATAGCTAAAAATGTACATCCTGGTACCTTATAGGTGACCTCTTCTCTGATTGAGTCTTTTCTTTCTCTTAGGCCTGTTTCACACTTCAGTTTTCTGGCGTTAGTCAAAATCCGCCAGTGTGCAAAAACAGATCCGTTTCCGTTTTGTGGCAAACGGATGCAACTGGATACGTTTTTTGTACGGATCCGCTTTAGACGCTAGTGCATGAAATTTAAAGTAAGGCCTGTTTCACGAGAGAGAGAGAGATTTGGCTGCCACAGAATGGGATTTGGGGTTAAATATCATGAAAGGACATTCATTCGGGCATGCTCAGTATAAAAAGGAGGATCCGATGGCAGATTCCGTCAATTGACGGTTGGCAACGGATCCACCGCCTTTTCTCATCCACATCTCGCTTCTTAAGGCCCCTTTCACACTCCAGTCTTTTGCAATCAGTCACAATCCGTCAAAGTGTTCAGATCCGTCAAGTGGACGGATCCTGCGTATATTGCAAAAAACTGATGCACTGGATCTGTTTTTATGACTGATCCGTTGTAGCAGCCTTGCTGTAGGAATTAAAGAAACAGAATTCTGGAGCGAGAGAGAGAGAGAAGGATTTTGTGCCAGAATAGAAAAAGCAGCCGCAGGGGTTAAAATAAAGGAAGAAAAATGATTCCGGGCATGCTCAGTTTTAAAAGATGGAATCCGTCGCTATCCGACTTTTCGACGTACACAAAAAATGTTCATCTGTCCGTTGTCTCTGGCCGACGGACAGAGATTTTCTGACGGATCCGTTGGACGACAGATGAAACGTGTGGCCATCCATCACAATCTGTCACTAATACAAGTCTATGAGAAAAAAAACGGATCCAGCATGAAAAAATGATGGAAAGCCAAAATTAGAGTTGAGCGAAACGGATCGAAAAATTTCAAAAGTCGCCGACTTTTGGCAAAGTCGGGTTTCATGAAACGAAACCCGACCCTAGGATGAGGTCGGCCACGAGGTCGGCGACTTACGCGCCAAAGTCGCGTTTCAAAAGTTTGTTTTGCGCTCTTTTTCAGCCAATCAGGATCCACGGACACTGTGGGCAACGTGATGACATAGGCAGGGGTCACCACCATCTTTCAGAAGGGCATGCAAGTGATTGGCTTGCTTTGGTGGGCGTCACAGGGGGTATAAAAGGGCGTGCACGCCGACCGCCATGTTCCTCATGCTGATCTCAGAATAGGGAGAGCTGCTGCTGATTCTGTAGGGAGAGCGTTAGGCAGGGAAGAAGACACCAAAAACTGCTTCTGCTGCTAGCGATTTTGCCTGTACAACACACCAGTCACTGTGTGTGCAGTGCAAGGGGAGGCTATATTTTGCTGGATCAGCGGTGTTGGTTGTTAGGCTGCCTTCTAAGGCTTCCTGACGGCTGCATTGCTGTTTACCCACTGCTCTGCAAACTGCTTTTTTAAAAGCAATCCCAATTTTTTTTTTTGTCCTGCTGAGGTACTGAGCGTGCATTTTTTCACACCATACAGCGGTGCACACTCCTCACACAGTACCGTGTAACGGCTGTTATCACAGCCACAGTGAAGCTATCTGTGTGTCACTCTGTAAGAATAAGTTGAGGACATGTTCCGTTCTTACAGACCTGCACCTTCTAGTTTTGTCTAGCTTTCAAACAGTTAAATATATTTGCTGTTTGATCACATTCAAAACTATAGAGAGACAGCGTGTGTCAGTCCGTATACTTAAAAAACACGGAGTTTGACAATTTTACGTACACCGGACAGCCGTGTACGTGCACGCTCCTCTCAGTACCGTGTAACGGCTGTTATCACGGCCACAGTGAAGCTGTGTGTCACTCTGTAAGAATAAGTCGAGGACATGTTCCATTCTTACAGACCTGCACCTTCTAGTTTTGTCTAGCTTTCAAACAGTTAAATATATTTGCTGTGTGATCACATTCAGAACTATAGAGAGACAGCGTGTGTCAGTCCGTATACTTAAAAAACACGGACCTTGACAATTTTACGTACACCGGACAGCCATGTATGTGCACGCTCCTCTCAGTACCGTGTAACGGCTGTTATCACGGCCACAGTGAAGCTATCTGTGTGTCACTCTGGAAGGATAAGTGGAGGACTTGTTCCGTTCTTACAGACTCTAGGGAGATTCCTATTCTGCCCAATTCTATATACACCTTGTAGTTTGTGATACACTAGCCAATTTCTGCCTGTGACATAGCGCTGTGATATTCAGTGGGCCTCACACAATCCAAAAGTGTCCAGTGTCCACTAGTGTGTGCAGAAATTCAAAATCTCTGTTATCCTGTAGTCACTTTTTCCCTTACGTCCCTCCGGACAGCACCATGGAGGACGTCCTTCCTTGCCCTATAGTGGGACAGGATCAGAGAGAGGTTAAAAGGCACCTCCCACCTCCACCCTCCAGTGTTTTTCCTGTCCCGGCAGGGGACGGTTGTATGAGAGGTTGCTCTTAGAGCGAAGATAGCCTGTGGACATTTATTGCTTTCCATTCCCCTGGCAGGTGGTCTGTGGCTGATTCCTCTCTGGGAGAGGTCCCTCAGCCGTCATTCGTTGTACCAGACGGGATTGGGGGTCTCAGCCCTCTCTTCCCCGCTGTCAAGTGGACCGTGGCTGACACCTCTTAGAGAAGTTCCTCAGCCAGCCTGCATGATGGGCTCAGGGGGATCGTGCGGTGCGTCCAATCCTTCCCCCTGCCAAGGGGCCCAGGGCCGACACTTCCCGGTGGGGAGTCCCTCTGCCCCAGAGACCAGTCGAGCGGACGTGCTCCTGGGTTGAGCCGCTCCTCCCGGTGGGAGGCTCTCGGCTCGGACGCCGGCCGGCAAAACACGGTTAATTCCGGAAAGCATGCGGTGGAGAAGGCCGCCGCGCCTCCGGCAACGTCAGCATAAGGTCGGCGTGCGTTCCACGGCAGAACGCGGAAGTGCAGAACGAGACAGGCAACAGCCTATTTTCTTGGATCTCGTGGGGAAATCACTGGCAGTAATACAACATTCCTGACCGAACGCCAATTCCCTCCATGGTAGGCTCTCGGCGTTACCAGCTCCCCCTGTCTTTCTAGCAGGTGTGGAGCCAGCACAGGTGAGTGCACGCTGGAATGTTGTGTTCAGAGCCTGGCCTCTGGGTTAATACTAGCCTCATGCCTTGGTGCCAAAGCTGGGCCTAGAGCCTCATGTGCTGAGATATGCTCCACATATAAGCAGCTAGGCCTTGGACCTCAGTTAGTTGCAGACCAGGTCTGCACAGAGCCTTATGGCTGGACACATGGTGGAATGCAACACAGGGTCTCCAGGGAGTCTGCACTCCACCTGAGTCTCATTAATTAGCTCCTTCAGGTGGAGCTGGTCTGACAATTGAGATATACTATTCAGGGCGAAGGTTTATCCGGATCTCTGATTGCTCTCTTGGAGGTAGCTGGGGACCTGGCCTCTTGTTTGGCACCTTCAAGCAGGGCCGTAATCTGTGCATCATATTACATCATGGGGGCATCGTTTTGTCTCTGTGCATCGTATCGCCGCTGAACATCGTATCGCTGTGCACGACATATGGCCGCTGTGCACGACATACGGCCGCTGTGCACGACATACGGCCGCTGTGCACGACATACGGCCGCTGTGCACGACATACGGCCGCTGTGCACGACATACGGCCGCTGGGCACGACATACGGCCGCTGGGCACGACATACGGCCGCTGGGCACGACATACGGCCGCTGGGCACGACATACGGCCGCTGGGCACGACATACGGCCGCTGGGCACGACATACGGCCGCTGTGCACGACATACGGCCGCTGTGCACGACATGCTGCTGCCGTGCACGATATGTTGCCGCCGTGCACCATACGACCGCCGTGCGCCATACTGCCTCTGTGCATCATTGTGCCTCATATTTGCATCACTGTGCATCAAATTGCATCACTGTGCATCATATTGTATCATTGTGCATCATATTGCATCACTGTGCATCAAATTGCATCACTGTGCATCATATTGTATCACTGTGCATCAAATTGCATCACTGTGCATCAAATTGCATCACTGTGCATCATATTGCATCACTGTGCATCATATTGTATCATTGTGCATCAAATTGTATCATTGTGCATCATATTGTATCATTGTGCATCATATTGTATCATTGTGCATCATATTGCATCACTGTGCATCAAATTGCATCACTGTGCATCATATTGCATCACTGTGCATCATATTGCATCACTGTGCATCAAATTGCATCACTGTGCATCATATTGTATCATTGTGCATCATATTGCATCACTGTGCATCAAATTGCATCACTGTGCATCAAATTGCATCACTGTGCATCATATTGCATCATATTGTATCATTGTGCATCAAATTGTATCACTGTGCATCAAATTGCATCACTGTGCATCATATTGCATCACTGTGCATCATATTGCATCACTGTGCATCATATTGTATCATTGTGCATCATATTGTATCATTGTGCATCAAATTGTATCATTGTGCATCAAATTGTATCATTGTGCATCAAATTGTATCATTGTGCATCAAATTGCATCATTGTGCATCAAATTGCATCAAATTGCATCACTGTGCATCATATTGCATCACTGTGCATCATATTGCATCACTGTGCATCATATTGTATCACTGTGCATCATATTGTATCATTGTGCATCATATTGTATCACTGGGCATCAAATTGCATCACTGGGCATCAAATTGCATCACTGTGCATCATATTGTATCATTGTGCATCATATTGTATCATTGTGCATCATATTGTATCATTGTGCATCATATTGTATCATTGTGCATCATATTGCATCATTGCGCTTCAGGTTGCATCATTGTGCTTCATAGTACCTCTGTGCATCATATGGCGTCATAGTACTTTGGTACATCATACGTCATCATATGGCTTCATAGTGCCCTTTGTACATCATGTGGCTTCATAGTTCCCTTGTGCATCAGACTGCATCAGGGGGCTGCATAGTGCCTCTGTTCACCATGCGACATCATGGGACCTCTGTGCAGCGTATTCCACTATGTGGCTTCATAGTGCCTTTGTGCTGCAACATAGAGCTCTATAGTGTCTGTGCGTCATACTGCATCATATAGCTTCATAGTCCCTGGGTGCATCATATTGCATCATAAGCCTTCACAGTGGCTCTATGCATCATATTGCTTCATAGCGCTTCTGTACAGCATAAGGCTTTTGTGCATCATATGGCGTCATAAGGCTTTGGTACCCCTGCGCCTCAGGGGGTCGTTTATGGGTCCTAATACCTCTGTGCTTCATAATACCTCGGGTGCTGTGGCTTTGGGCCTCTGGCTTAGACCTTCTGTCCTAGGCATTTTTGTGGGCCACACCTTGTATGGTTGTCTCAGGCTCCAACTCTGGTCTTTGTGTTTCGGGCCTAGACCCAGTTTCGGTTGCTTCATTCTTGGCAGCTGGACTTAGCCAGACGAACAGTTATGCTTGAATTGGCCTAGTAACTTAGCATTTCTTCTATTTGGAACAGAACTCTAAAGCGAGTTACTGTCTTGAGGGCTAAAGGCAGGTCCCTCTCATAGTCAACTTTTAAAGCGAGACATACGTCTTTGGGGTTCATCCTTTAAGTGGACATAGCCTGGGTGCAGAAAATCCCATAAGGTGGGAGGAAACAATTCTTCCCGACTCCACATAGAGCAGTCGGACTGGTTTCCTTGATAGAGACCCGTTAGGCAGATTCTTGTCCTATAAATCAGTTCTATTATGTTTACCAGGGGTGGCATCACTACTTTTTGTACCTGGTGGCGGTTCAGCAGCCCTGCATCAGGTGGCAGAGGATCCCATACTCGCTGCTCTTACGGGAGTCAGGGCTCCTAAGGTAAAGAAGCGGTATCCATGACTCTGGCAGTCGAGAACCCATAGCCCATCTGCCTCGCAGTAGTCAATCCCCTCTGCGATGGGAGGAAACCTACTTCCCTCTAGTTAAAGAGTGTGGTTCCTCGCACCATAGCAGTCAGGGGTATAAATATCTCTAAGAAGATTGCCTTTTAGGATATAACATATGAATAAGTTTACACATTTACAGTGTCTGGGCTAATGACTTGTATAGAAGCACACACTTACTCTCCTCAGTTCCAAAGTCCAGACTCCCGTGTCTAACATCAGTAAAACAGGCGTGAGGATCCACATTTCCCTTTCAATGCTTCTAATGAAAAGCCAATGTTGGTAGGTGGCAGGAGAGGTTACCTGCCAGATGGAGTATTTCCTTAGTCTTAAATAATAGCCAACCCTTTCTTGAGGTTTAGACATGTAAAGGATTCAGAATACACAAGACCTCCTGGATGAATAGGGTACATACGTCCCAATACTCCGCTATTTTCCATGTACTGTTATTGCTCTGATCGGCCAGCGGAGCAGGGTCTCTGGCCTGCAGGTTTCCTTGTAGTATGGTAAGGTGGTCTCTAGCCAAGATTTAAGCCGGGCCCAGGAGGACCGACGAAGGAACTATCCTGTGTTATAAGCAAATACAGCGAATAAACGGTCTGTACAGTCCTCTTTGTATTATGGCTGTGGTTATCACCATACCTTTTGCTGGACAATAAGGTTTTAATCCTATTTCTGTGACTGCGGTGTTCATAAGTATCTATCACAATAACTGTAATTCACTGCGGTTCATTAGTGGTATTGGGGTGCAACAGGTTGTTCCACTGCAAATCTTGTTGCCACATTCATACTGAAATTGGCCATTATAGACATATATCAGACACTCACTGCGGTGATTACCTTTGTAGATCCCTTTCGATATCTATATTTCTTCTCATCTTATAGATAATGTCTGGATCTAGCCTGGTTCTTACCTAGAACTTTGATCTGGGGGCTTCTGTACCCACCCTGAGACCTTTGCTTTGGTATTCTCCATGGTGCTGTCCGGAGGGACGTAAGGGAAAAAGGGAATTAGACCTACCGGTAATATTCTGTTTCCTGTAGTCCCTCAGGACAGCACCCTTAGTTCCCTCCCTTATGTTTGTCTTTAGGCTTGCATGGAATCGATCGGCAGATTGTTCATCCATCAGGTCATCGTGGCTCGAGATGGGGATGGAGCCGCTAAAGGGTCTTACAGACGCGTTTGTAAGGGCGTGTTTAGACCATTTCCATCCATCCTCGGTGGTACTTTGAAAAAACACTGGAGGGTGGAGGTGGGAGGTGCCTTTTAACCTCTCTCTGATCCTGTCCCACTATAGGGCAAGGAAGGACGTCCTCCATGGTGCTGTCCTGAGGGACTACAGGAAACAGAATTACCGGTAGGTCTAATTCCCTTTTTTCACACCTGTGCCATCGAGCCTGTGACATAGCGCTGTGATATTCAGTGGGCCTCACACAATCCATAAGTGTCCAGTGTCCACAAGTGTGTGCAGAAATTCAAAATCTCCCTTATCCTGTAGTCACTTTTTTTCACACCTGTGCCATCGAGCCTGTGACATAGCGCTGTGATATTCAGTGGGCCTCACGCAATCCAAAAGTGTACAGTGTCCACAAATGTGTGCAGAAATTCAAAATCTCCCCTGTCCTATAGACACCTTGTACCTTGTTTTACATTACTATATAGTTTGTTGGATTTTGTCTACATTTCTACCAAAAATGAGGAAGGCTGGTGGAAGAGGCTGTGGAATTGGGCGGGGGTTGGCAGCTGGTAATGATGGTGTTGGTGGTGGATCTGATGGTAGTGGCAAAAGCAAAATAGGACCGAATGCAGGAGGTGTTGAGCCTGTGTCATCATCTGGCTCCACAAGGCCTCGAAGGCTTACTTTTCTAGGAGTTGGCAAACCGATTTTAAAGCCAGAGCTTCAGGAAAAAGTTTTGGCTTACATTGCTGACTCAGCCTCCAGCTCTATCGCCTCCTCTTCTGAAGTTGTAAAAAATAAAAGCACTGAGTCGTCATTGGAGGCTCATGTTCATGAACCACAAATTTCCTTGTGTCCTTCACCCCAACCAAGATTGAAGGATGACGCAGGCCATACTACTGATTACTCCATGGAGCTGTTTTCACATACCATGCCTGGATTATCAAGTGAAATGGTGAATTACCCAGGCCAAGATGAATCTGACATCGAGTGCCCTGATGCACAGCCACTGATAGATGATTCTGCTGGTACATTCACTCAGAGCACTACATTGTCCTCGCAGTGTACAGAGCCAGATTCTGACCCTGATGAGACTCAGGTGCCCCTTCCCGCACACTATACCACCATACACGGTGACACAGAGGAAGGTGCACATGACATTGAAGAGGAGGTGATGGATGATCCAGTTGCTGACCCAGATTGGCATCCATTGGGGGAAGAGGGTGCTGCTTCCAATAGCTCAGATGAGGAGCATCCACAGCAGACATCGACATCGCAACAGCTGTTATCTGGCAGGCACGGAGCACTCCAAAGACAGGTTCCAAAAATCAAAAGAGTTGCTGGACAGCTTGTCCAGAGGGTCAAAATATCACAGCGTGCTAGGCCGCAAAATGTCTGCCAAAGTAGGAAGAGTGCAGTGTGGCACTTTTTTGAACAAAATCCTCATGATCAGGCCAAGGTTATCTGTAAGAAGTGCGCAAAGACCTTTAGCCGAGTGAAAAATCTAAAAAATTTGAATACCAGTTGCATGCTTAGACATTCAACCACCATGCACTTGCAAGCGTGGACACAACACCAAACCTCAAGTACCACATGTGCAACTGATCACAAAGAAGGTAGTCAGCAATGCTACATTGTTTCCCCCACTGTAAGCCCACCGGTTAGCACAGCAGCAAATGTTGAGGTGTTGTTCCAAGGCCACAGCAGTCAGGGAATCCCACTGTTATATCAACGAAAGACTGAATCTAGGCCATCAGAAAGAACACCAACTCCATCACCATCATCAACCCTCTCTCAGTCCGCCCTGTCCACTGCTACTTCCACCATATGCAGCTCTCAAGTCCAGCTCACCCTCCCAGACACTATGAGTAGGTCAAGAAAGTACTCAGTCTCTCATCCGCGTACACTGGGTTTGAACGCCCACATTGCCAAACTAATCTCATTTGAGATGATGCCCTATCGGTTGGTGGAAAGCGCAGCTTTCCGCGAACTCATGGCCTATGCAGTACCATGCTATGACCTACCCAGTCACCACTTCTTCTCTCGCAAAGCCATCCCAGCCCTCCACCATCATGTGAAAGACCGCATTGTCCATGCACTCAAGCAGTCAGTGAGTGGCAAGGTGCACCTCACAACTGATGCATGGTCCAGTCGGCATGGCCAGGGCCGTTACGTGTCCATCACTGCGCACTGGGTTAATGTGGTGGATGCAGGGTCCACAGGGGACAGCGGTGGTGGGACAGTGCTGCCTAGCCCACGGTATAGGAAACAGTTGGCTGTAGGCGTTCGATCCTCCTCCTCCTCCTCCTCCAGATGCGAAAGCTCGTCCACAAAGCGCAGTCGTACGAGCACTCCATCTGCAGCTGCCACTGTTGCACACGAGGTGTCCCCCTATCGAGCAGCTAGTGGAAAGCGTCAGCAGGCTGTGTTACAGATGATGTGTTTGGGCGACAGACACACCGCCGAGGTGCTCGCCGAGTACTTCCAGCGACAAACTGAGTCATGGCTGGGCAGTGTACATCTTGAGGCAGGCAAGGTAGTTAGTGATAACGGCCGTAATTTTGTGGCAGCCATAGCCCTTTCAATACTCAGCCACATACCTTGCTTGGCTCACACCTTGAACCTGGTGGTGCAGTGCTTCCTCAATAATTATCCGGAGTTAACAGCCCTGCTCCAGAAGGTGCGAAGACTGTGCGCGCACATCCGCCGGTCGCCTGTACACTCCATTCGTATGCAGAAGCTGCAGTGATTGCTCCACCTTCCCAACCACCGCCTCATTATCGACATTGCAACAAGGTGGAACTCCACCCTGCACATGGTTGAGCGGCTGTGCGAGCAGAGGCAGGCCATAATGCATTTGTGGGAGGATACACGGCCAGGCACTTTGAGAGCAGACATGGAGTTGACAGGTGTGCAGTGGTCGAAGCTAAAAGACCTCTGTAAAGTCCTTCAGTGTTTTGAGGAATGCACACGGCTGGTAAGCGCAGATGACGCCATCCTAAGCATGAGCATCCCACTTATGCGTCTGCTCATGCAAACTTTGACGCACCTTAAGGAGCAGGTGTCTGCAGCCAATGTTGACGAGGAGGGAATCCTTGATGACATTCAGCCATTGTCTGCTCAGGGACCTCTCCTGGACGAGGTGGAGGAAGAGGAGGAGGAGGATGATGATGGGGATGATTACTTAGGGGAGGAGGATGCATCTCGTGGGGCAAGTGAAAATGTTGGCGTGGTAAGGTCTGGTACAGGGTTTGTGCGTGACTGGAGGGATGTGGATTTGCCAGAAAGTGCTCCTCCAACCAGCACTCGCAGTGCATCATTGACACCGGGAACATTGGCCCACATGTCAGATTATGCCTTGCAGATCCTAAAAAGGGACCCCCGCATTGCCAAAATGATGAACGATGACGACTACTGGTTGGCCAGCATCCTGGATCCACGCTATAAAGGCAAATTACAAAACATCATGCCACAGGAGAACCTTGACCTAATATTGGCTAATAAACAAGCAACTCTGGTAAATCGGTTGCTTGAGGCATTCCCAGCACACAGCAGCGGTGATGTTTCTCACACGAGCCGTACGGGCCGGGGGCAGCTTGGCAGAGGTGTTCGTGGTGCACACAGCAGAAGTGGCGTTGGAGACAGGGGTTTCATGACAATGTTGTGGACTGATTTTTCAAGTACCACTCACACAACTGGTAATACTGCATCGATGGAAAGTGACAGGAGACAGCAGTTGTCAACTATGGTTACAAACTACTTTTCCTCCCATATCGATGTTCTCCCACACAGGTCATTCCCCTTTGACTATTGGGCCGCTAAACTGGACACCTGGCCTGAATTGGCACAATATGCCTTACAGGAGCTCGCTTGCCCAGCTGCAAGTGTGCTATCGGAAAGAGTCTTCAGTGCAGCTGGATCAATCCTGACAGAAAAAAGGACCCGTCTGTCAACCCAAAATGTGCATGATCTAACCTTCATTAAAATGAACCATGCATGGGTTTCCAAGGATTTTGTCCCACCTTCCCTTGATGACACATAGGTTGCCAGAAAAATGGCTTGCTTTGGTTATCCTCGTATTCCGCGAACTTGATCTATTTCACCTTTTGCAGCAGCTGAATGTCCCACATCAACATATGCCACTTTGTAAACCTCCCTAACTGGGCTGCCCCCCCCAATGGCCGGGGTCACCACCTAGCACCTGAAACCGTGCAAGTGCCGTTGCCCTGGACAGGTGGGTGGGCCGACTCTTGGGCGCGGGCACTGGCACAGGGTCCCTCATAGTGCAATCAAGTGTCTCTGACGGTGGTGGTGCACACCCGCCGTCAGACACACCGCCATACTATGAGGGGCCCAGGGCCAGTACCGACGCCCACGAGTGTGCCCCCCTTGCTTGGGCAGGGCCCCAGCAATTGCAATGTTTACCTCTCCCTGCTCCTCTGCTGTGTAGTCTGGTCTGTCAAATCCTTCACTGGGACTGCCACTACAAATTGATTGAACTGAAAGATGATGGTTAAGATGTAGCTATGCCCTGTCCTGCTGTCCGGGCTCTAGCTCCAGAGAGCCTGCCTCCTGATGTATAGACATATATTTTGAATGTGTACGCTATCCATACATGTTATCCGGGGATACGGTACCCTTTCTAACCTTTGTGCAATCACGTGCAATCCATACTGGGCCTAACACCGTCTGAGCCTGCCTCCTGATGTATAGACATATATTTTGAATGTGTACGCTATCCATACATGTTATCTGGGGATACGGTACCCTTTCTCACCTTTGTGCAATCACGTGTAATCCATACTGGGCGTGAGAACGGCTGGCGAGCTGTTAAGCAAGCTACAGCACCTGTGGTTTGCACACATAAGTTTTTAATTTTTTCAGGAATGACGGTTAGGCCTAATTCCGGAACTGCGGTTGACCTGCACTTACTGGGAAATCATCGTTCGCGGGTAATAATTGTAATCAGTGATCCCCATCACTAACGTTGTTCGGCGGGTTATCTGCACCTGTAAGCGACAAACGCTGGCCTTTTCAGTGTAGCGCACATGCAGCCACGGACATGTAAGGGCATGACACACCAGTTATTGGCCAATCTCATGTGCCAGAGCCTCACGTGTCCCTCTAGTAAGCCGGACTCGGACCGCAGGGCATGACGGAGTCTCGTTCGTTAACGGAATTAAGCTTGCAATGTGTGCATCTGTTCTGTAGCTGGCATGGTTGAGGTTTCCCAGGTGGAGTCGAATTTAACCGTAGGCTCCACTCCTGCTGGTGCCCTTCTGGACATTCCTTTAAGGTTCAGCTTTGCAACCATACTGCCCACGTAAAACAAACACTTTGCCTTCATGAACGCTGTTTGGAGGGTCATGACTCGTGGGAATAACGCCGCCCAATCAGTTAACCTACTAGAGAGATCCTTCGTTGCTCCCAAGCATGACATCACACTCCCTAGGAAAAAGGTAATGCCACTGTGGCGACCGTACTCCTGGGGGCGACACAAGTGCACTGATGCCCAGCCACTGCTCGATGAATCTGCTGGTACATTGACCCAGACCACTACATTCCCCTCGCACGCTACACGGCCTGAATCTGACCCTGATGAAACTCAGGTTACCCTTCCCATATACAGTTCCATCTTACACGGTGACAAAGAGGAAGCTGCAGATGAAAGTGCAGGTTCGGCCCACCCGCCATCAGACACACCACCGTACTATCAGGGGCCCTGTGCCAGTGCCGTCGCCAATGAGTGGGCCCCCCCTGCTTGCTCAGGATCACAGCACTTGCAAGGTTGAAATACTGTGCAGTGAGATGGAAGATGGGGACGACGAGGAGTCCAGACTAGTACAGGGATTCCCTAGCGAGGAGACTTATTTGATTGTTTTCAATGTTGGGACAGCAATTTTTGGGGAGCACTATACTCTGGAGAATCATAGATGGGGCCCACCATACACTGGAACATTCCAAAGGTGGACATCAGACACTGGAGCAGCATTTACAGGGCCCATTATACACTAGAGCATTAGAAATGGGGCCCATTATGTTTGGAGCATTATTTGGGCCCATAAGACAGTAGAGCTTCATCCATAGGGACCAACATATACTGTAGCATTATGTGGAGCTCATCATATACTGTTTCAAACATTATATGGGACCAATGATTCTGTATGGAGAAATAGATGGGCCTCGTCATGAGATGTAAAAAGTGAAGTATTTTTCATTGTACTATACCGCTATTTCTCTGCCGTATCGGAGCATGATGAGTTTTGGTATGTGTTAAAGGGGCGCTCTTTCGCTCAGGGCACATGAAAACCTGGAGCCAGCCCCCCCCCCCACAACTTTAGCCAAATAACCCCCATTTTTCAGAGCGTAACTTGTATTATGAAGTTAATTAAGGTTGACAAGCTTAAGTAAGAAGAATTGATGCATTTGGCATTCAAATGGGCACTGTAGGTGTGTTTCCTGTCCTCCTCTCACTGCTGACTTTTATTCCCCATTGACTTACATTGGGTTTCGTGTTTCGGGACGACCCCGACTTTTCCCTATAATCGGACGATCTTGCTCGACCCGACTTTTGGAAAAGTCGGGTTTCACGAAACGAAACTCGACCCTAAAAAACCAAAAGTCGCTCAACTCTATCAACGACCAAAGGGGCGGCAAATTTTTCGACCGCCCCGGGCGCCACAAACAGTTGCTATGCCACTGAGCTGCAGGAATGTATAATGTGTATAAAGTGCACAGTAATAAATGTTCTAAATATTCACTGTCATTACCAAGAATTATCCGTGTTATATGGCCGGAACAAGATGCAGTGCCACCGACGGCGCGCAGGCAGGTAAATAGGATGGTTTTTTTCTTAACAGGAATCATACATACAAAGATAGGGGATAAGGAGCCATGCATACAATGACAGGGACGGGGGAAACATGCATACCACGGTAGGGATGAGTGGTCAATGCACACCCGGCTTATACTCAAGTCAATAAGTTTACCCAGTTTTTCGTGGCAAAAGTTGGTGCCTCGGCTTATACTCGGGTCGGCTTATACTCGAGTATATACGGTAATAGGTAAAACCTGACAAGAATAAACAATAATTTGCAGTTAGCCCAATCGTGGGGATAAATAGCTGAGAAATAAATAGTGATTAGTATATCTTAATAAATATATTGCAATTCGCCCAGTACAAAGCTGTGAAAAAAAAATAGTAGTTACTATTTCCATTAAGTTTTGCACTCAACCAGTTGATTAACCAAGAGTCCATAGTCCATAGTTAATGCTTGGTATAAACCTGCATTCATAAAATAGTCCAATGTCTATAGCCGTGGGGAGAGCTGCCCCGGCCGATGACGGATACACCAAGTACTTTCTCCAATGAGTGTATTCTCATTTGCACAAGGAAAGACTAGAAGCAATGGGATGAAACTGAATGGGAAGAGACACAGATTAGATATTAGAAAAAACTTTTTGACAGTTAGAGTGATCAATGAGTGGAACAGGCTGCCACGAGAAGTGGTGAGTTCTCCTTCAATGGAAGTCTTCAAACAGAGGCTGGACAGACATCTGACTGGGATGATTTAGCGAATCCTGCTTTGAGCAGGGGGTTGGACCAGATGGCCCAGGAGGTCCCTTCCAACTCTACGATTCTATGATTCTATGAGTGGAGGGCTCGTGCCCTGTGAAATAGCGCGCTGAACAGTACAAGGTGATTTCACCATATATAGTTGTATGTGAGTGTTGCTACTCACAATACCTCCGATGGTCTGCGTAGAATCCGGTGACTGCGTTCTGGCTGGTGCAGTAAAGGTCGGACCTGGGAGATGCGGCGATATGCCGAGGTGTAGTGTGAGACCAGCGCTCCTGCGCTCCAGCTGTCGGCAGGGATCCGGTCACTCTGGTCGATAGCTGCGTCCCGGCAGATGTGCAGTAGGAGCAGGACCTGTGTGACGCGGTGGATCACGTGGTGCCGTGTAACTGCTGCTAGATGGAGGTACGGGTGGCAAAAAGGGCCGAAACCAACGCGTTTCGGAAAACTCAGCTTCTTTCTTCAGGTCCGGGACATATTGCTTCTGACCATTTAATATTTTCACCCAATTGTGTTCTATGTACATATTAACCCTTTACTTCTAGGAGAATTCTATTCGGGTACATGCCATCTCTCCTTGGTTAATCAACTGTTTGAGTGCAATACTTACTATTTCCATTAACTACCATTTTTTTCACAGCTTTGTACTGAGCGAGTTGCAATATATTCATTAAGATATACTAATCACTATTTATTTCTCAGCTATTTATCCCCACAATTGGGCTAACTGCAGTTTATTGTTTATTCTTGTCAGGTTTTACCTATTAAACATTCTTCTATTTGTCTCATTAATAAGTGACTAGCTTTTCTCCCACATCTTGGTTTTTTCAGCGCGAGTCTATCACAAATATTTATAATCCTTTCGATTTCCTTGTGGTTGGTATCTAGAGTCGCAGCAGTTACAAAACCTTTTACACAGGCGTCACTTTATCGCTATCCTTCATTTTTTGTTTTTAACAATTTTTCCCTGGATCTGTAGCTGGATATTTCCTGCTTTTGAATTGCCTCCTATATACAGTATGAGCCTGCACATTGCTTCCTATATACAGTATGAGTATGCACATAGTCTCCTATATACAGTATGAGCCTGCACATTGCTTCCTATATACAGTATGAGGCCGCATATAGCCTCCTATATACAGTATGAGCCGGCAAAGCGCTTCCTATATACAGTATGAGTCTGCACATAGCCTCCTATATACAGTATGAGCCTTTACTTCGCTTCCTATATACAGTATGAGGCCGCATATAGCCTCCTATATACAGTATGAGCACCCACATATAGCCTCCTGAATGCAGTGTTTACCTCCTATATACAGTATGAGCCTGCACATTGCTTCCTATATACAGTATGAGCCTGCACATAGCCTCCTATATACAGTAGCAAAAAAAAAAAATGATTGAATGAGAGTAATGGTTTTGGGTCCTTTCTGTAAAAATCGTATGGGTATCTTTTTAGTCTTGGTTTTAGTTTTCTGTTTTTAATTATTTTTTCCTGTGCTTATACTCCAGTTCTCTATCTTCGCATCGCAATATATAAGATCTGGCATGGAATTCATTGTTGAGGGCATTTCAAGATTTTATGAAGAAACACTCCTCTCACAAGAAATCTACAGCTCTTTTCGTACCCATTGGGTCTTCAATATTTCATATTATTTGTTCACATTTTTATTCATTTTTTCTTTTTTTATTTCTTTATTTCATTTACATTTTTATTTGTTTTATTTTTATATATATTTTTTCACTCATTTTTTATTTTTTTCACAATTTTCTTTGTGTATTTTTGCTATGTATTATGCATTATACATAATTGTGTGTATAATTACTTTATGATATATGACATTTGATGTATGTATTGAATGCCATGTGTTATTTTTATGTACATTTGTTTTTTAACAGAGACATGATATATAGTTGTTATAGTTATATGATGCACATACACTTTCATATAGCCTGCATACACATTATGCTAATTGTTAAAAAAAAATTTTATTGCTTGCATAGTGTGCTTATAATTGACACATATGTGTGTGCCTTTGCACTCTATGTCAGGCATATTCAATTTAATGGTTCATACACACCGCTATAATTATTTCAGCATCATTATGTTTTATCCCCTCACTTTCAACACTTGCTATCACTTTAAGTAGTGATTATTATTCTTCATAATTATTTTATTTTCTTGTCCTCACTTGAGCGCATGCCCAGTTCTGTCCTCCCTAGGAGCCGTCTGACGTGCTCAGTCTGGTATGTGGCGGTCTCTGGCTGTTTTGCAGCTTGAGCCGCTTTCATGCTGATGAGCGCTGATCATAGACTCCCTGTTCATAGTGGGGACTCAACAGCGCATGCACCGATAATGCTGTGGACGTTTAGAACTGGATACTATTGACGTCATTTATGGACACTACAGCTCAGGTCCTGAATTTTACAAGCTTTATTAGGGAAAGCGGTTTATTGGTTGACCGCACTATATAAACTAGATCCGGGGCACTTGTAAACCACGCCTCCTGAGGAAGCTGCGGCGTAACGCGCGTAGGGGCGGCAGGTTTTACAGAGACATACACTACACATGTAAGTTGTTACTTTCTAATGCAGTCCTTGTATCTTACTCTGGAATTTGTATAGACAGTTTTTACTCTGTGTACACTTAACGCCTACCAGGCTTATTTGATACAAGGCACTTGTGCACTTTATATTCAGCAGTTTACTCTGGGCACTTATTGTATGCAAAACCTTATCTGGGCATACATATTATGTAAATGGGGAGTTTGCTGTTTACTATGCATTCTATTTGTGAAAGGAAAGCAAAGAAACTACATGTTTTATACAGATAAAAACTTTATTAACTGTCAAGGTGCTGGTTTAATTATATTGTGTTTATGTCTGCTGTAACTTGCATTTAGCATTTATGCTCTGTTAATTATTCTAAATAAATTATTTAGCTTGAAAAACTCCAATTTTGATCTCTTGTGATGCTTAATAGCTCATTTATGAGATTTTTTTTGCTATTATATTTCCAGTGAGTTGAGCCTTTGAAGAATTTTTTCCAGTATTTGGGATATATTTGTACTTTATCCTATGTACAGTATGAGCCTGTACATCGATTCCTATATACAGTATGAGGCTGCATATAGCCTCCTATATACAGTATGAGCCCACATAGCCTCCTGTATACAGTATGAGCCTGCATATTGCTTCTATATACAATATGAGCCCACATAGCCTCCTATATACAGAATGAGCCTGTACATCGATTCCTATATACAGTATGAGGCCGCATATAGCCATCTATATACAGTATGAGGCCGCATATAGTCTCCTATATACAGTATGAGCCTGCATATTGCTTCTATATACAATATGAGCCCACATAGCCTCTTATATACAGTATGAGCCTGCACATCGCTTCCTATATACAGTATGAGGCCACATATAGCCTCCTATGTACGGTATGAGCCTGCACATCGCTTCCTATATACAGTATGAGGCTGCATATAGTCTCCTATATACAGTATGAGCACCCACATATAGCCTCCTGAATACAGTTTTTGCCTCCTATATACAGTATGAGCCTGTACATCACTTCCTATATACAGTATGAGGCCGCATATAGCTTTCTATATACAGTATGAGCACCCACATATAGCCTCCTATGTACAGTATGAGCCTGCGCATTGCTTCCTATAAACAGTATGAGCATCCACATAGCCTCCTTTGTACAGTATGAATAAAAAACAATAAAAAAACTTACCTTAAACTTAACTTACTTTTCTCAGTTCAGATTTGTTTTTTATTCATTTCATTGTGCATTCAGTGCATATATGGGTGTGACCGCCCTCTTTCTGAGCTGGGAAAGCCATCCAGTCTGGCCTAAGCTGTTACAAGTGGTTCAGCCGCTCGACCCTTATTCACATTCACGCCACTTGGCAAGTGAAAAGGTTTTAAATACTAGAGTAGGGACTGTCCCACAAGGGTTGCCGTGACGTGGCGGGATGGCTTGTACATTATTTTGATCAAAATTATGTTTACTAAATACCCTTATTATTATTATTACCTTTATGCATTATGTGCAGTATATTTTTTACTTTTAGTTCAGGATATTTGTGTTTTTTGCTTTTTGTTTTCTCTGGTTAATGGTCATGTGTTAATATGCACTTACATTGTGCATACACATTAACTTACTTTTCTCAGTTCAGATTTGTTTTTCATTCATTTCATTGTGCATTCAGTGCATATATGGGTGTGACCGCCCTCTTTCTGAGCTGGGAAAGCCATCCAGTCTGGCCTAAGCTGTTACAAGTGGTTCAGCTGCTCGATCCTTATTCACATTCACGCCACTTGGCAAGTGAAAAGGTTTTAAATACTAGAGTAGGGACTGTCCCACAAGGGTTGCCGTGACGTGGCGGGATGGCTTGTACATTAGTTTGATCAATATTATGTTTACTAAATACCCTTATTATTATTATTACCTTTATGCATTATTTGCAGTATATTTTTTACTTTTAGTTCAGGATATTTGTGTTTTTTGCTTTTTGTTTTCTATGTACAGTATGAGCCTGCACATCGCTTCCTATAAACAGTATGAGCCTGCACATTGCTTCCTATAAACAGTATGAGCCTGCAAATCGCTTTCTATATACAGTATGAGCCCACATACAGCCTACTGAATACAGTATTTGCCTCCTATATACAGTGTGAGTCCCCATATAGCCTTCTATATACAGTATGAGCCTGCACATCGCTTCCTATATACAGTATGAGGCCACATATAGCCTCCTATATACAGTATGAGCACCCACATATAGCCTCCTGTATACAATATGATGCTGCATATAGCCTCCTATATACAGTATGAGGCCGCATATAGCCTCCTATATACAGTATCAGCCTGTACTTTGCTTCCTATATACAGTATGAGGCCGCATATAGACTCCTATATACAGTATGAGCACCCACATATAGCCACCTGAATGCAGTGTTTACCTCCTATATACAGTATGAGCCTGCACATAGCCTCCTATATACAGTATGAGCCTGCACATTGCTTCCTATATACAGTATGAGGCTGCATATAGCCTCCTATATACAGTATGAGCCCACATAGCCTCCTGTATACAGTATGAGGCCGCATATAGCCTTCTATATACAGTATGAGGCCGCATATAGTCTCCTATTTACAGTATGAGCCTGCACATTGCTTCCTATATACAATATGAGCCCACATAGCCTCCTATATACTGTATGAGCCTGCACATCGCTTCCTATATACAGTATGAGGCCACATATAGCCTCCTATGTACGGTATGAGCCTGCACATCGCTTCCTATATACAGTATGAGGCTGCATATAGCCTCCTATATACAGTATGAGCACCCACATATAGCCTCCTGAATACAGTTTTTGCCTCCTATATACAGTATGAGCCTGTACATCACTTCCTATATACAGTATGAGGCCGCATATAGCCTCCTATATACAGTATGAGCCTGTACTTCGCTTCCTATATACAGTATGAGGCCGCATATAGCCTCCTATATACAGTATGAGCATCCACATATAGCCTCATATGAGCCTGCGCATTGCTTCCTATAAACAGTATGAGCATCCACACAGCCTCCTATGTACAGTATGAGCCTGCACATCGCTTCCTATAAACAGTATGAGCCTGCAAATCGCTTCCTATATACAGTATGAGCCCACATATAGCCTCCTGAATACAGTGTTTGCCTCCTATATACAGTGTGAGTCCCCATATAGCCTCCTATATACAGTATGAGCCCCTATATAGCATCCCATATCTAACTGCATTTACCTTGGTATCATTAATTTTCTATGAGACTGCTCTGTTCTCATATTGTGCATTTATGCATTTAGTAGGGCTTAATGGAATGATTGCGCTTGTTACACATCAACTCTAGATGCGCTCACTTATTAGACTTTGGTTGGGGCAACTTTAAAATATAATAATGATAATGGTCCTGTCTAGTGACAAGTTTATTTTACAGGCTTCTGGAGAAAGGCACAATACCAGTCATTCAAGGGTTAATTCTTTGGAACACTGAGAGGGACTTTCTAGCCAATGAAACCACAGTATAAAACACCTGTGATAACTATGGCAACTGCTCTGATGTCATAAACACATGCATCTATGATGCAGGAGAAGATTCCAGAACCACAAGTCATTCAGCCGTAGACGGAGCCATACTTGATGTGTCTGGAGACCTGGAGCTTCATCACTCCACAATGGGAGGAAGGGGACACCGCCTAGCCAGCCAGATCAGCCATAGCGCCTAGCCAGCCAGATCAGCCATACCGCCTAGCCAGCCAGATCAATGGGGTGATAGATGTTGCAGCCAGATCTCCCTCACGTCCGGTACTCGCCGCCTTCACTTTATGTGTACGGCCTGGAGAGGTCGCATTAGGCTTCCCCAAAACAAATATGACACAATGTACAAATTCAGGTACAATTTGCTGTTACATGTTGGCACTAACCTAAGCCCAAGGGAAGGGCAGTCCTGCAGCCATGGTTCCCTAGAGGTTTCCACCACAGGGGGTTTTTCCTCTCCTGAGTGCTGAAGGACGATTCTTCGTGAGTCGGGGGTTCTGCCATTTTCAGTGTCTCTTTCATAGTAATTGGCTGATTCTAAATTTCAGACACTGAAAGAAATAATAATGATGAGATTTGGAATAAAATTCGGTCAATTTAACATCCAATAAAAGTGTTGTGTGTGTTTCTTTCACAATCTTCGGTTGGTGAGATTTTGTTGGGGGATCAGGATCCAGCATCTATGATCAAGCCATGAAGCCAGATATGAAGTCAGAGCAATTTAACCCTGCGCTGGAAGACAGGACGGAGCAGAGATGACAAAGTGTGACTGCACAATTAGCACAAGTTCACACTCTTCCTCCCATTCAGATACACGAGGGGATTCAGGGCCGAGTTGGGACTAAAAAGCAGCCCTGGCACACAAAATTCACCAGCCCACATGCAATAAGTGTCCTCAACCCAAATCGTAGAACACTGATAGGTCATGTAGGATTTTGCTTTATCCGTTACCAGGGCCGAAACAAAGTATTTTGGGTGCCCAAGGCAGATGAAGCCGAAGGCGCCCATTTTGCATTTCTACTCAGACGGTGTTAGGCCCAGTATGGATTGCACGTGATTGCACAAAGGTTAGAAAGGGTACCGTATCCCCAGATAACATGTATGGATAGCGTACACATTCAAAATATATGTCTATACATCAGGAGGCAGGCTCAGACGGTGTCAGGCACAGTATGGATTTGACGGCCCAGATTACACAGCGGAGGAGCAGGGAGAGGTAAAGATTGCAAATGCTGGGGCCCTGCCCAAGCAAGGGGGCCCACTCGTGGGCGTCGGTACTGGCACTGGGCCCTTCATAGTACAGCGGTGTGTCTGACGGCGGGTGTGCGCCACCACCGTCAGAGACACTTGATTGCACTATGAGGGACCCTGTGCCAGTGCCCGCAACCAAGAGTCGGCCTACCCACCTGTCCAGGGCAACGGCACTCGCACGGTGTCGTGCGCTAGGTGGTGACCCCGGCCATGGGGGGGGAGGCAGCACACTTAGGGAGTTTTAGAAAGTGGCATATGTTGATGTTGGACATTCAGCTGATGCAAAAGGCGAAATAGGTGAAGTCCCAGGAAGAGGTGGACCAAAGCAAGCCATTTTTCTGTCACCCTATGTGTCATCAGGGGAAGGTGGGACAAAATCCTTGGAAACCAATGCATGGTTCATTTTAATGAAGGTTAGATCATCCACATTTTGGGTTGACAGACTGTCCTTTTTTCTGTCAGGATTGATCCAGCTGCACTGAAGACTCTTTCCGATAGCACACTTGCAGCTGGGCAAGCAAGCTCCTGTAAGGCATATTGGGCCAATTCAGGCCAGGTGTCCAGTTTAGCGGCCCAATAGTCAAAGGGGAATGACCTGTGTGGGAGAACATCGATATGGGAGGAAAAGTAGTTTGTAACCATAGTTGACAACTGCTGTCTCCTGTCACTTTCCATCGATACAGTATTACCAGTTGTGTGAGCGGTATTTGAAAAATCAGTCCACAACATTGTCATGAAACCCCTGTCTCCAACGCCATTTCTGCTGTGTGCACCACGAACACCTCTGCCAAGCTGCCCCCGGCCCGTACGGCTCGTGTGAGAACCATCACCGCTGCTGTGTGCTGGGAATGCCTCAAGCAACCGATTTACAAAAGTTGCTTGTTTATTAGCCAATATTAGGTCAAGGTTCTCCTGTGGCATGATGTTTTGTAATTTGCCTTTATAGCGTGGATCCAGGATGCTGGCCAACCAGTAGTCGTCATCGTTCATCATTTTGGCAATGCGGGGGTCCCTTTTTAGGATCCGCAAGGCATAATCTGACATGTGGGCCAATGTTCCCGGTGTCAATGATGCACTGCGAGTGCTGGTTGGAGGAGCACTTTCTGGCAAATCCACATCCCTCCAGTCACGCACAAACCCTGTACCAGACCTTACCACGCCAACATTTTCACTTGCCCCATGAGATGCATCCTCCTCCCCTAAGTAATCATCCCCATCATCATCCTCCTCCTCCTCTTCTTCCTCCACCTCGTCCAGGAGAGGTCCCTGAGCAGACAATGGCTGAATGTCATCAAGGATTCCCTCCTCCCCTTCCTCCTCATCAACATTGGCTGCAGACGCCTGCTCCTTAAGGTGCGTCAAAGTTTGCATGAGCAGACGCATAAGTGGGATGCTCATGCTTAGGATGGCGTCTTCTGCTCTTACCAGCCGTGTGCATTCCTCAGAACACTGAAGGACTTTACAGAGGTCTTTCAGCTTCGACCACTGCACACCTGTCAACTCCATGTCTGCTCTCAAAGTGCCTGGCCGTGTATCCTCCCACAAATGCATTATGGCCTGCCTCTGCTCGCACAGCCGCTCCACCATGTGCAGGGTGGAGTTCCACCTTGTTGCAATGTCGATAATGAGGTGGTGGTTGGGAAGGTGGAGCAATCGCTGCAGCTTCTGCATACGAATGGAGTGTACAGGCGCCCGGCGGATGTGCGCGCACAGTCTTCGCACCTTCTGGAGCAGGGCTGTTAACTCCGGATAATTTTTGAGGAAGCACTGCACCACCAGGTTCAAGGTGTGAGCCAAGCAAGGTATGTGGCTGAGTTTTGAAAGGGCTATGGCTGCCACAAAATTACGGCCGTTATCACTAACTACCTTGCCTGCCTCAAGATGTACACTGCCCAGCCATGACTCAGTTTGTCGCTTCAAGTACTCGGCCAGTACCTCGGCGGTGTGTCTGTCGCCCAAACACATCATCTGCAACACAGCCTGCTGACGCTTTCCACTAGCTGCTCGATAGGGGGACACATCGTGTCCAACAGTGGCAGCTGCAGATGGAGTGCTCGTACGACTGCGCTCTGTGGATGAGCTTTCGCTTCTGGAGGAGGAGGAGGAGGAGGAGGGTCGAATGCCTACAGCCAACTGTTTCCTATACCGTGGGCTAGGCAGCACTGTCCCACCACCGCTGTCCCCTGTGGACCCTGCATCCACCACATTAACCCAGTGCGCAGTGATGGACACGTAACGGCCCTGGCCATGCCGACTGGACCATGCATCAGTTGTGAGGTGCACCTTTCCGCTCACTGACTGCTTGAGTGCATGGACAATGCGGTCTTTCACATGATGGTGGAGGGCTGGGATGGCTTTGCGAGAGAAGAAGTGGCGACTGGGTAGGTCATAGCGTGGTACTGCATAGGCCATGAGTTCGCGGAAAGCTGCGCTTTCCACCAACCGAAAGGGCATCATCTCAAACGAGATTAGTTTGGCAATGTGGGCGTTCAAACCCAGTGTACGCGGATTTGCCTCCTATATACAGTGTGAGTCCCCATATAGCCTTCTATATACAGTATGAGCCTGCACATCGCTTCCTATATACAGTATGAGGCCACATATAGCCTCCTATATATAGTATGACCACCCACATATAACCTCCTGTATACAATATGATGCTGCATATAGCCTCCTATATACAGTATGAGCCTGTTCTTCGCTTCCTATATACAGTATGAGGCCGCATATAGCCTCCTATATCCAGTATGAGCACCCACATATAGCATCCTGAATGCAGTGTTTACCTCCTATATACAGTATGAGCCTGCACGCTTCCTATATACAGTATGAGGCTGCATATAGCCTCCTATATACAGTATGAGCCCACATAGCCTCCTGTATAAAGTATGAGGCAGCTTATAGCCTTCTATATACAGTATGAGGCCGCATATAGCCTCCTACATACAGTATGAGCCTGCACATTGCTTCCTATATACAATATGAGCCCACATAGCCTGCTATATACAGTATGAGCCTCCACATCGCTTCCTATATACAGTATGAGGTCACATATAGCCTCCTATGTACGGTATGAGCCTGCACATCGCTTCCTATATACAGTATGAGTCTGCACATAGTCTCCTATATACAGTATGAGCCTGCACATCGCTTCCTATATACAGTATGAGGCCACATATAGCCTCCTATATACAGTATGAGCCTGCACATCGCTTCCCATATACAGTATGAGGCCACATGAGGCCTCCTGAATACAGTATTTGCCTCCTATATACAGTATGAGCACCCACATATTGCCTCCTGAATGCAGTGTTTACTTCCTATAAACAGTATGAGCCTGCACATTGCTTCCTATATACAGTATGAGCCTGCACATAGCCTCCTATATACAGTATGAGCCTGTACATCACTTCCTATATACAGTATGAGGCCGCATATAGCCTCCTATATACAGTATGAGCATCCACATATAGCCTCCTATGTACAGTATGAGCCTGCGCATTGCTTCCTATAAACAGTATGAGCATCCACATATAGCCTCCTATGTACAGTATGAGCCTGCACATCGCTTCCTATAAACAGTATGAGCCTGCAAATCGCTTCCTATATACAGTATGAGCCCACATATAGCCTCCTGAATAAAGTGTTTGCCTCCAATATACAGTGTGAGTCTCCATATAGCCTCCTATATACAGTATGAGCACTCACATATAGCCTCCTGAATACATTGTATGCCACCATATTGCCTCCTATATACAGTGTGAGTCCCCATATAGCTCCTATATACAGTATGAGCCCCTATATAGCATCCCATATCTAACTGCATTTACCTTGGTATCATTCATTTTCTATGAGACTGCTCTGTTTTCATATTGTGCATTTATGCATTTAGTAGGGCTTAATGGAATGATTGCGCTTGTTACACATCAACTCTAGATGCGCTCACTTATTAGACTTTGGTTGGGGCAACTTTAAAATATAATAATGATAATGGTCCTGTCTAGTGACAAGTTTATTTTACAGGCTTCTGGAGAAAGGCACAATACCAGTCATTCAAGGGTTAATTCTTTGGAACACTGAGAGGGACTTTCTAGCCAATGAAACCACAGTATAAAACACCTGTGATAACTATGGCAACTGCGCTGATGTCATAAACACATGCATCTATGATGCAGGAGAAGATTCCAGAACCACAAGTCATTCAGCCGTAGACGGAGCCATACTTGATGTGTCTGGAGACCTGGAGCTTCATCACTCCACAATGGGAGGAAGGGGACACCGCCTAGCCAGCCAGATCAGCCATAGCGCCTAGCCAGCCAGATCAATGGGGTGACAGATGTTGCAGCCAGATCTCCCTCACGTCCGGTACTCGCCGCCTTCACTTTATGTGTACGGCCTGGAGAGGTTGCATTAGGCTTCTCCAAAACAAATATGACACAATGTACAAATTCAGGTACAATTTGCTGTTACATGTTGGCACTAACCTTCTAAGCCCAAGGGAAGGGCAGTCCTGCAGCCATGGTTCCCTAGAGGTTTCCACCACAGGGGGTTTTTCCTCTCCTGAGTGCTGAAGGACGATTCTTCGTGAGTCGGGGGTTCTGCCATTTTCAGTGTCTCTTTCATAGTAATTGGCTGATTCTAAATTTCAGACACTGAAAGAAATAATAATGATGAGATTTGGAATAAAATTCGGTCAATTTAACATCCAATAAAAGTGTTTTGTGTGTTTCTTTCACAATCTTCGGTTGGTGAGATTTTGTTGGGGGATGAGGATCCAGCATCTATGATCAAGCCATGAAGCCAGATATGAAGTCAGAGCAATTTAACCCTGCGCTGGAAGACAGGACGGAGCAGAGATGACAAAGTGTGACTGCACAATTAGCACAAGTTCACACTCTTCCTCCCATTCAGATACACGAGGGGATTCAGGGCAGAGTTGGGACTAAAAAGCAGCCCTGGCACACAAAATTCACCAGCCCACATGCAATAAGTGTCCTCAACCCAAATCGTAGAACACTGATAGGTCATGTAGGATTTTGCTTTATCCGTTACCAGGGCCAAAACAAAGTATTTTGGGTGCCCAAGGCAGATGAAGCCGAAGGCGCCCATTTTGCATTTCTACCCAGCTAATTCTTCCCTTTTCCTTTAGGTCTATGACATCATGTGATTAATAACTGATGAGCTGAATCCTTCTAAGTCAGGCCCATATACATTTGTATCTCATGAACCTACAACTCCCAGTATGTCCTTAACAATGGTAAGGAGATGCTGGGAGTTATCAGTCTTTATCAGACTGTGGACTATACAGGAACCATAGTACTGATGAGACGCAGTCAGTACCAATAGCTAAAAATGTACATCCTGGTACCTTATAGGTGACCTCTTCTCAGATTGAGTCTTTTCTTTCTCTTAGGCCTGTTTCACACTTCAGTTTTCTGGCGTTAGTCAAAATCCGCCAGTGTGCAAAAGCGGATCCGTTTCCGTTTTGTGGCAAACGGATGCAACTGGATCCGTTTTTTGTACGGATCCGCTTTAGACGCTAGTGCATGAAATTTAAAGTAAGGCCTGTTTCACGAGAGAGAGATATTTAGCTGCCAGAGTGGGATTTGGGGTTAAATATCATGAAAGGACATTCATTCGGGCATGCTCAGTATAAAAAGGAGGATCCGTTGGCGGATTCCGTCAATTAACGGTTGGCAACGGATCCACCGCCTTTTCTCATCCACATCTCGCTTCTTAAGGCCCCTTTCACACTCCAGTCTTTTGCAATCAGTCACAATCCGTCAAAGTGTTCAGATCCGTCAAGTGGACGGATCCTGCGTATATTGCAAAAAACTGATGCACTGGATCCGTTTTTATGACTGATCCGTTGTAGCAGCCTTGCTGTAGGAATTAAAGAAACAGAATTCTGGAGAGAGAGAGAGAGAGGGAGAGAGAGAGAGAGGGATTTTGTGCCAGAATAGAAAAAGCAGCCGCAGGGGTTAAAATAAAGGAAGAAAAATGATTCCGGTCATGCTCAGTTTTAAAAGACGGAATCCGTCGCTATCCGACTTTTCGACGTACACAAAAAACGTTCATCTGTCCCATGTCTCCGGCCGACGGACAGAGATTTTCTGACGGATCCGTTGGACGACGGATGAAACGTGTGGCCATCCGTCACAATCTGTCACTAATACAAGTCTATGAGAAAAAACGGATCCAGCATGAAAAAATGATGGAAAGCCAAAATTATAAATATATATATTGTATACCAAATTATAATGTGATGACATAAAAATCTGAATAATAAATATATCAATACATCTTGCCAAAATTAGTATAATATAAACACAAAAAATAGAATACAAAATATATATCAAAAAGTGCTAAGTGCTAAAATATAAAATCTGAATACATACAATAAATAAATCAATACATCTTGCCAAAATTTGTATAATATCAGCACCAGAAAAAAATAAATAAAAAATATGTAAAAAAAATGCTAAGTGCTAAAATATATCGCTCAAAAAACTTTTTTAAACATTTTTTTCGCTCAAAAAACTTTTTTCTATTAATAATGTGTAAGTTAAATATATAGTGTAGACAATAATATTGTGGAAAGTACTACCATAATATTCTAAAAATTGCACTAAAAAGTGCTATAGTGCTGTAAAGCAAAAATTGTGCAAAAGTGAAAAGTATTGCAAGATATAGAATTAAATCCACTGTAAATGATTCAGTACTATAAAGTGCTAGAGGACAAAACATACTATGCACATTGAAAATAAATGAATATACAAGTATAACCAAGAAATAATGTTATACAAAAAGTACTGCAGTGCTATGGATGAATTGCAGAGTACTGCAAAATATGAGGGATAAATACAAATGAAAGTTTACATATACTAAAATATGCCAAGATATAAATTACTATAATATGACCCAGTAATATAAGGTGCTATAGTGCTACACCGCCATACACATTAAGTTTGGAGCTGTGACCAAGCTCACCCCAGCGAAGAGCGCTTGACACTGGACGCCAGAGTCCGTGGCTGCACGGGTACAACAGTCCCAGCAGCCAAATCCGGAGGGCAGGAGACTGCAGGCCTCCTGACCCCATCACACACCTGAACGCAGAGCAGCATACCAGAGCCGGAGCCACCACGAAGGAGTGACACCTGTGAAAGGCTCAAGCTGCCTGCCATACAGGCAAGGACTAAAGAACCGTAAGGAACAGAGGACTGAGCATAGCTTTAGACCTCATGGGAAAGCGCAGAAAGGAGGCCTCCAACCCATCTGGCTTAGTGGATCCTAAATTGCTTCCAGGCTGGCTGGATCTCCATTACCATCTGTACTCAGTGCCCTGGTTTGCAACTCAAAATGTGAGTAAAAGCGTAAAGACTGCACCCCGCTGTGTTCTCCTGTTTATTTGCTGCATCACCTCAGCCCTGCATTACATCCATCATCACCATCTTTTATAATAGAATTGCCCTGGGACTTAGCTCTACCTGTGGAGAGCTGTACCAACTCTGCTGCATCACCATCAGCCTCAGCGGTCTTTTTAAGCAGCGTCGGCTATCAATTGCCGAATACCACAGGTGGCGTCACAAACTATATCTTATATAGGGTCCAGGATCCAGCAGGATGATGAGGAGCTCTCCTAGCCAGCGTCCTCTTCCGTTCACGGCATAGCCACGCCCAACCTTGAGATTGTTGCTATCTTTCAACAATTTTGGTTCTCAAGTCCTCACAGTTCTCATCTTCTCTTTATGTCCTCCATGCTTAGTGTGGCACAGAGACATACTTTGCAAAGATTGAGTCAACTTCTCCCCTTTTTATCTGGTGTCAGGTGTTATTTTCATATTGCCCCCAATTGGTTTTAAATTCTGCCTGGAATCTGCCTTAAAAAGAGCCTCAAAACCACTGCAAAAAGTGAATATAATCCACAGCAATCACACACAATGATCCCCCACTTATCGCGGGCATTACATTCTAAACCTCCAACACGATAGTTGAAAATCCGCCAAGTAAGAAATTTACATTTATTTTAGCATTTATATATTTTAAGGATTTTCAAACCCCTCCCACACACTTATTTATCATTACCAGTCCCTTATTAAATGACCCCAGTTCCTTATTAACCTTTTGCACCTTTTTATAAACACTACTTATGTTCTTAAACAAATTCTACATGATGAAGATGATGAATTATCTGTGTAGTACTGATGATTGAAGGTGATGAAAATGGGATGAATGTACAGTACTGTACTGCACAGCATGGAAGAGCATTACAGCTCTCCTATTGGCACCACTTCATCAGGAGCTTCTTCAGGTGAGGCAGTAGTATCTTCAGCCTCATCCGTAACTTTTGCTACCACTAAATGCGTAACCAACCTCTTGTTCGAGTGATGAACATAGTCATGGAGAGATGCTGGTTCTGCTTCTTATGAACCATACGGAAGTCCTATTCCTCAGCCAATCGATGAAGTACATTGTCCATTATGACCATGATTACAAGTCGATCAAGTGTTAGGCCAACCTCCTCCTCTTCTTAAACCCGTTGTTCAAACTGTTCCCCATCCTCTTCTTCACTTGCTGAAGGGTGTTTCCGTCTTCAGTAGTCATGTCACTGAAGCCCTCTCCTCTCGGTATTTTCACCAGCTTCACAGCCTAATCCACCGCAGAGTGATACATTTCATCAAGAGAAAGTCTGACACATCATTTTCTTTATGGTTTTTTGAACATTTTTTCAATATATTTTTTGTTTTTAAATATTTGATAGACTCGAAAAAACAAGAAGTGGGAGAAAAGGTAGTCACTTATTAAAGAGACAAGTAGAAGAATATTTACCGTATACATTCGTGTATAAGCCGAGTTTTTCAGCACTTTTTTTGTGCTGTAAACACCCCCCCTTGGCTTGTACACGAGTCACGGTCCCAGAAAGCCGGCAGAGGAGGGGAGCAGCAGGTCACAGAGGCCACCAGCTTCCAGCACACCATACTCACATGCCTGCACGCCTCTCCGCTCCCTTAGGCGTGGAGCGCATATTCATTACCTTAATGAGCAGTACCACGTGATCACTCGACAGGAAGAGCTGCAGGCTCCGGCAGCCAGAACGAGCTGCAAAGCCACCAGGGAGGTAAAAAGGATGGTTTTACCAGTTATAGGGCGTGCTGGGTCTGCTGGACAATTGTTTCTCCAAGGATCATTGTGGATACAGGGACCTCATTGCCTACTGATCAGGCACCAGGAAGCCCTGGATGAGATCTGGAGTTTCCGCTGTGGAGTCTCTGATACTTGCCTGGAGTTCATCCTGAGCCCTATATACAGTATGGGAGAGGACATGGGGGGGGCTCTGTAGGGAGAGGACATGGGGGGGCTCTGTAGAGGGAGGACATGGGGGGCTCTGTAGGGGAAGACATGGGGGGACTCTGTAGGGGAGGACATGGGGGGACTCTGTAGGGGAGGACATGGGGGGACTCTGTAGGGGAGGACATGGGGGGACTCTGTAGGGGAGGACATGGGGGGACTCTGTAGGGGAGGACATGGGGGGACTCTGTAGGGAAGGACATGGGGGGACTCTGTAGGGGAGGACATGGGGACTCTGTAGGGGAGGACATGGGGGGACTCTGTAGGGGAGGACATGGGCTGTGCAGGGGAGGACATGGGGGGGCTGTGCATGGGAGGACATGGGGGCTCTGTAGGAGGGACATGGGGGGGCTGTGCAGGGGGGTAAATGGGGAGGCTGTGTAGGGGAGGACATGGGAGACTGTGCTGGGGGGTACATGGGGAGGCTGTGTAGGGGAGGACATGGGGGGCTGTGCAAGGGGAGAACATGAGGGCTCTGTAGGGAGTGCACTGTGGGTCTGTGCAGGGGGAGGACACGTGGGTCTCCTTACACTGTTTTATGGTGCGGCTCTATGCAGGGCAGTGGTGGAGGTTCAGTAGGGTCATCAAGCTAACACATACATATATATAGAGAACTGCAAGAAGATGAAAGTCTAGAAAATTAGAAATAATAACAGCAGAGTTAGTAGTAGACTAAAAATTAGATCTTTGAGTGTAGTGTGGGCTCTTCGGATGCTTCCGGAATATCAACGACCAAAGGGGCGGCAAATTTTTCGACCGCCCCAGGCGCCACAAACAGTTGCTACGCCACTGAGCTGCAGGAATGTATAATGTGTATAAAGTGCACAGTAATGAATAGTGATTAGTATATCTTAATAAATATATTGCAATTCGCCCAGTACAAAGCGGTGAAAAAAAAATGGTAGTTACTATTTCCATTAAGTTTTGTTGCACTCAACCAGTTGATTAACCAAGAGAGATGGCATGTACCCGAATAGAATTCTCCTAGAGGCTGCAAATAAGAGCAGCAGGAAGTAAAGGGTTAATTGGTACACAGAACACACAATTGGGTGAAAATATTAAATGGTCATGAGCGATATGTCCCGACATAAAGAGTGTGATTATATCCTTAGTCCATAGATAATGCTTGGTATAAACCTGCATTCATAAAATATTCCAATGTCTATAGCCGTGGGGAGAGCTGCCCCGGCCGATGACGGATACACCAAGTACTTTCTCCAATGAGTGGAGGGCTCGTGCCCTGTGAAATAGAGCGCTGAACAGTACAAGGTGATTTCACCATATATAGTTGTATGTGAGTGTTGCTACTCACAATACCTCCGATGGTCTGCGTAGAATCCGGTGACTGCGTTCTGGCTGGTGCAGTAAAGGTCGGACCTGGGAGATGCGGCGATATGCCGAGGTGTAGTGTGAGACCAGCGCTCCTGTGCTCCAGCTGTCGGCAGGGATCCGGTCACTCTGGTCTATAGCTGCATCCCGGCAGATGTGCAGTAGGAGCAGGAGCTGTGTGACGCGGTGGATCACATGGTGCCGCGTAACTGCTGCTAGATGGAGGTACAGGTGGCAAAAAGGGTCGAAACCAACGCGTTTCAGAAAACTCAGCTTCTTTCTTCAGGTCCGGGACATATTGCTTATGACTAGAGTTGAGCGATACCGTCCGATACTTCAAAGTATCGTATCGGATGGTATCGGCCGATCTTTAAAAAAAGTATCGGTATCGCCGATTCCGATACCGGAAGTCCCATTCAAGTCTATGGGACTTCCGGTATCGGAATAAGAAAAACCCTTTCCTGCCCTTGTACAGCCTCTCTGGGGTCTGTACGGGCCTTTCGGGGGGCTGTGCCGGCCTGCCAGGGGGTCTGTGCAGGCTCCGGTGGTCTGTGCCGGCCTGCCGGTGGTCTGTGCAGGCTCCGGGGGGCTGTGCCGGCCTGCCGGGGGGCTGTGCCGGCCTGCCGGGGGACTGTGCAGGCTCCGGGGGGCCGTGCCGGCCTGCCGGGGGGCTGTGCCGGCCTGCCGGTGGTCTGTGCAGGCTCCGGGGGTCTGTGCAGGCATCGTCCGATGGGACTACAAGTCCCATCGGGCGATGCCTGCTACCATGACAGTGATTGACACATTAGCCAATGATGGGACAGTAGTAGTCCCATCATCCGGCTAATGTGTTAAATGTAAAAAAAAAAAAAAAAAAAAAAATTACATGCTACATACATACAACATGCATACTACATACATGCTACATTCATACTACATACTACATACATGCTACATTCCTACTACATAAATACTACATGCAACATACATACTACATATATACTACATGCATGCTACATACATACTGCATGCTACATACATACCACATATATACTACATATATACTACATGCATGCTACATGCATGCTACATGCTACATACATAACACATATATACTACATGCATGCTACATACATACTACATGCTACATACTACATATATACTACATGCATGCTACATACTACATGCTACATACATACTACATATATACTACATGCATGCTACATACATACTGCATGCTACATGCATGCTACATACATACTACATACATACTACATGCTACATACATACTACATATATACTACATACATACTACATACATACTACATGCATGCTACATACATACCACATACATAACACATATATACTACATGCATGCTACATACATACTACATGCTACATACATACCATATACATACTACATGCATGCTACATACATACTACATGCATGCTACATACATACTACATGCTACATACATACTACATATATACTACATGCATGCTACATACATACTACATGCTACATACATACTACATATATACTACATGCATGCTACATACTACATGCTACATACATACTACATACATACTACATGCTACATACATACCACATATATACTACATACATACAATACATTCATACAATACATACATAGACATACAGTACATATAACATAGAGTAACATACTTACCAATACTTGTCACATTGTTCCCCGAAGCCATTGTCTTTTCCGGAATAAATATTAACATAACAAACCACAAAAATACTCACCCACGATCTGAAGCAGTCCACGAGTGAGTCCCACGACGATCTTGGGTAGAGAACTGCAGCATCAGCTGTTGCTGCCGTTCTCTACGGGCTGCAGGAATCCAATGACGGAAGGTAGGTATCCTTCCGCACTGTATTCCTCCGCCACTTAAAAAAAAAAAAAGTCCCTAGTCTCACTTTATGCCATTGCTGTGTGGGAAATTCCCACGCAGCAATGGCATAAAGTGAGACTAGGGACTTTTTTTTTTTTAAGTGGCGGAGGAATACAGTGCGGAAGGATACCTACCTTCCGTCATTGGATTCCTGCAGCCCGTAGAGAACGGCAGCATCATCTGATGCTGCAGTTCTCTACCCAAGATCGTCGTGGGACACACTCGTGGACTGCTTCGGATCGTGGGTGAGTATTTTTGTGGTTTGTTATGTTAATATTTATCCCGGAAAAGACAATGGCTTCGGGGAACAATGTGACAAGTATTGGTAAGTATGTTACTCTATGTTATATGTACTGTATGTCTATGTATGTATTGTATGAATGTATTGTATGTATGTAGTATATATGTGGTATGTATGTAGCATGTAGTATGTATGTAGCATGCATGTAGCATGTAGTATGTATGTAGCATGCATGTAGTATATATGTAGTATGTATGTAGCATGCATGTAGTATATATGTAGCATGTATGTAGTATGTATGTGGTATGTATGTAGCATGTAGTATGTATGTAGCATGCATGTAGTATATATGTAGTATGTATGTAGCATGTAGTATGTATGTAGTATGTATGTAGTATGTATGTGGTATGTATGTAGCATGTAGTATGTATGTAGCATGCATGTAGTATATATGTAGTATGTATGTAGCATGTAGTATGTATGTAGTATGTATGTAGTATGTATGTGGTATGTATGTAGCATGTAGTATGTATGTAGCATGCATGTAGTATATATGTAGTATGTATGTAGTATGTATGTGGTATGTATGTAGCATGTAGTATGTATGTAGCATGCATGTAGTATGTATGTAGCATGCATGTAGTATGTATGTAGCATGCATGTAGTATGTATGTAGTATGTATGTAGTATGTATGTAGCATGCAGTATGTATGTAGCATGTATGTAGTATGTATGTAGTATATATGTAGTATGTATGTAGCATGTAGTATGTATGTAGCATGCATGTAGTATATATGTAGTATGTATGTACCATGCATGTAGTATGTATGTAGTATGTATGTAGTATGTATGTAGCATGCAGTATGTATGTAGCATGTATGTAGTATGTATGTAGCATGCATGTAGTATGTATGTAGCATGTAGTATGTATGTAGCATGCATGTAGTATGTATGTAGCATGTATGTAGTATGTATGTAGTATGTATGTAGCATGTAGTATGTATGTAGCATGCATGTAGTATGTATGTAGTATTTTTTTTTTTTTTTTAACATTTAACACATTAGCCGGATGATGGGACTACTACTGTCCCATCATTGGCTAATGTGTCAATCACTGTCATGGTAGCAGGCATCGCCCGATGGGACTTGTAGTCCCATCGGACGATGCTTGCACAGACCCCCGGACATCAGCACAGCCCCCCGGCAGGCCGGCACAGCCCCCCGGCAGGCCGGTACAGACCCCCACAGGGTGCACAGACCACCGGCAGGCCGGCACAGCCCCCCGGCAGGCCGGTACAGACCCCGGGCAGTCCACACAGCCCCCCGGCAGGCCGGCACAGCCCCCCGGCAGGCCGGCAGAGACCCCCGGAAGGCCCGAAATGACGGCGCATCATGATGCGCACACACCGCGCATCATGATGACGTCAGGCCGTCAATCAACTGAACTTCCGATTCCGATGCCGAATTCCGATATTGAAAAAATATCGGAAGTCGGTATCGGAATTCCGATACAGCAAGTATCGGCCGATACCCGATACTTGCGGTATCGGAATGCTCAACACTACTTATGACCATTTAATATTTTCACCCAATTGTGTTCTATGTACATATTAACCCTTTACTTCTAGGAGAATTCTATTCGGGTACATGCCATCTCTCCTTGGTTAATCAACTGTTTGAGTGCAATACTTACTATTTCCATTAACTACCATTTTTTTCACAGCTTTGTACTGGGCGAGTTGCAATATATTCATTAAGATATACTAATCACTATTTATTTCTCAGCTATTTATCCCCACGATTGGGTTAACTGCAGTTTATTGTTTATTCTTGTCAGGTTTTACCTATTAAATATTCTTCTATTTGTCTCATTAATAAGTGACTAGCTTTTCTCCCACATCTTGGTTTTTTCAGCGCGAGTCTATCACAAATATTTATAATCCTTTCGATTTCCTTGTGGTTGGTATCTAGAGTCGCAGCAGTTACAAAACCTTTTAGGCTACTTTCACACATCCGGTGTGTGGGGTCCGGCGGCGTGCGGCGAAAAGCCGGGCCGCCGGATCCGGCCTGCAGCCGTGACACCCAGTGGCGGATTATAATGAGGTCAATTTGGGCAGTTGCCCCGGGCCCAGTGGGGTTAAGGGGCCCACAGCCCAGGCCAGTAAATTGCCCCATTATAATCCGCCACCGCGCAGGGCCGGATTATAGGCAGGACAGGCGGGGCTTCAGCCCCGGGGCCCCCACCACAAGAGCTTCTAAGGGGGCCCCCACCACATTCCTGCTGGCTGCTGCAATGGCACTCCATCTTCTCCCCACCTAAAAGTGAGTGACCGTAGGGGCGGCATTATGTGCTCTGCTACCAGCAGCATCTACAAGTAGCGTGAACGCTGATGCTGCTGGTAGCGTGCAAAGGCTTGTGATGAGATCACAGGAGGTAAGGTGTCAGGGCCCCCGATCATGTGACCCCTGTCTCCTCCCCTCCTGTGACCTCATCACAGGTCCTGTGCGCACAGCACAGAGAGCAGCCATGTATGTGGAGTGCGGCTCTGCGGGTGGAGGTAGGTGCTGGAGGCCCCATTATTCTCTATGTGGAGTGTGGCTCTGCGGGTGGAGGTCGGTGCTGGAGGCTCCATTATTCTCTATGTGGAGTGTGGCTCTGCGGGTGGAGGTAGGTGCTGGAGGCCCCATTATTCTCTATGTGGAGTGCGGCTCTGCGGGTGGAGGTCGGTGTCGGAGGCCCCATTATTCTCTATGTGGAGTGCGGCTCTGTGGGTGGAGGTAGGTGCTGGAGGCCCCATTATTCTCTATGTGGAGTGCGGCTCTGCGGGTGGAGGTCGGTGTCGGAGGCTCCATTATTCTCTATGTGGAGTGCGGCTCTGCGGGTGGAGGTCGGTGCTGGAGGCTCCATTATTCTCTATGTGGAGTGCGGCTCTGCGGGTGGAGGTCGGTGTCGGAGGCTCCATTATTCTCTATGTGGAGTGAGGCTCTGCGGGTGGAGGTCGGTGTCGGAGGCTCCATTATTCTCTATGTGGAGTGCGGCTCTGCGGGTGGAGGTCGGTGCTGGAGGCCCCATTATTCTCTATGTGGAGTGGGGCTCTGCGGGTGGAGGTCGGTGTCGGAGGCTCCATTATTCTCTATGTGGAGTGTGGCTCTGCGGGTGGAGGTCGGTGCTGGAGGCCCCATTATTCTCTATGTGGAGTGGGGCTCTGCGGGTGGAGGTCGGTGCTGGAGGCCCCATTATTCTCTATGTGGAGTGCGGCTCTGCGGGTGGAGGTCGGTGTCGGAGGCCCCATTATTCTCTATGTGGAGTGCGGCTCTGTGGGTGGAGGTAGGTGCTGGAGGCCCCATTATTCTCTATGTGGAGTGCGGCTCTGCGGGTGGAGGTCGGTGTCGGAGGCTCCATTATTCTCTATGTGG
Organism: Dendrobates tinctorius; assembly: GCF_039654945.1. Lineage (NCBI taxonomy): Eukaryota > Metazoa > Chordata > Amphibia > Anura > Dendrobatidae > Dendrobates > Dendrobates tinctorius. The sequence continues at coordinate 356,576 of NW_027361721.1, read as the reverse complement.
AGTGCGGCTCTGCGGGTGGAGGTCGGTGCTGGAGGCTCCATTATTCTCTATGTGGAGTGCGGCTCTGCGGGTGGAGGTCGGTGTCGGAGGCTCCATTATTCTCTATGTGGAGTGAGGCTCTGCGGGTGGAGGTCGGTGTCGGAGGCTCCATTATTCTCTATGTGGAGTGCGGCTCTGCGGGTGGAGGTCGGTGCTGGAGGCCCCATTATTCTCTATGTGGAGTGGGGCTCTGCGGGTGGAGGTCGGTGTCGGAGGCTCCATTATTCTCTATGTGGTGTGCGGCTCTGCGGGTGGAGGTCAGTGCTGGAGGCTCCATTATTCTCTATGTGGAGTGTGGCTCTGCGGGTGGAGGTCAGTGCTGGAGGCCCCATTATTCTCTATGTGGAGTGCGGCTCTGCGGGTGGAGGTCGGTGTCGGAGGCTCCATTATTCTCTATGTGGAGTGTGGCTCTGCGGGTGGAGGTCGGTGCTGGAGGCCCCATTATTCTCTATGTGGATTGTGGCTCTGCGGGTGGAGGTCGGTGCTGGAGGCTCCATTATTCTCTATCTGGAGTGTGGCTCTGCGGGTGGAGGTCGGTGTCGGAGGCCCCATTATTCTCTATGTAGAGTGTGGCTCTACGATTCGTGACCCCCGTCACGTGACGAAGGGGGCCCACAGGGTCTGAACTGCCCCGGGCCCTGGCTACCCTTAATCCACCCCTGGTGACACCGGATGTGTGTGCGGCGAGACGATACGGCTCGGCATTATTAAAGGAGCCGCAGGACGAGGTGGACAGAGGCAGCCAATGAGACAGCTGCTGAAAGGGAGGTGAGGGGAGGGGAGGAGAGGAGAGGGGGGTGGAGAGAGAGAGACATGGGGGTTAACACTTAGTGTCCAGGCAAGAGAATCTATCTCTTTTGCCGGGCACTTGTGGGGTTAACCCCACAGAGAGATCTCTCTCTCTCACCCAGACACTGTGAGTGTTAACCCCACAAGTGCCCGGCGAGAGAGATCTCTCACAAGTGTCCGGGTGACAGAGAGAGATCTCTCTCTCTCTCGCCGGGCACTTGTGGGGTTAACATTCACAGAGTCCGGGCATGCGCTGCGGAAAAAGCCGTTCCGGCGCTGACAAAAAGCATTGCAGGGAACGTTTTTTGCAGATACCGGACGGCTAATTTATGCCGTGTCCGGCAACAACCGGACACGACGCATAACCATCCGGCACGATGCGGCGCCCATGAAAACTTATGGGACAAAACCGGATCTGGTGCTGGATCCGGTTATTAAAAATTTTGCCGCATCGTGCCGGATGACAAAAACCGGATGTGTGAAAGAGGCCTTACACAGGCGCCACTTTATCGCTCTCCTTCATTTTTTGTTTTTAACAATTTTTCCCTGGATCTGTAGCTGGATATTTCCTGCTTTTGAATTGCCTCCTATATACAGTATGAGCCTGCACATTGCTTCCTATATACAGTATGAGGCCGCATATAGCCTCCTATATACAGTATGAGCCTGCACAGCGCTTCCTATATACAGTATGAGTCTGCACATAGTCTCCTATATACAGTATGAGCCTGCACATCGCCTCCTATATACAGTATGAGGCCGCATATAGCCTCCTATATACAGTATGAGGCCGCATATAGCCTCCTATATACAGTATGAGGCCGCATATAGCCTCCTACATACAGTATGAGGCCGCATATAGCCTCCTATATACAGTATGAGCCTGCACATCGCTTCCCATATACAGTATGAGGCCACATATAGCCTCCTGAATACAGTATTTTCCTCCTATATACAGTATGAGGCTGCATTTACCCTTCTATACACAGTATGAGCCTGCACATCGCTTCCTATATACAGTATGAGGCCGCATATAGCCTCCTATATACAGTATGAGCCTGTACTTCGCTTCCTATATACAGTATGAGGCCGCATATAGCCTCCTATATACAGTATGAGCACCCACATATAGCCTCCTGAATGCAGTGTTTACCTCCTATATACAGTATGAGCCTGCACATAGCCTCCTATATACAGTAGCAAAAAAAAAAATGATTGAATGAGAGAAATGGTTTTGGGTCCTTTCTGTAAAAATCGTATGGGTATCTTTTTAGTCTTGGTTTTAGTTTTCTGTTTTTAATTAATTTTTCCTGTGCTTATACTCCAGTTCTCTATCTTCGCATCGCAATATATGATCTGGCATGGAATTCATTGTTGAGGGCATTTCAAGATTTTATGAAGAAACACTCCTCTCACAAGAAATCTACGGCTCTTTTGGTACCCATTGGGTCTTCAATATTTCATATTATTTGTTCACATTTTTATTCATTTTTTCTTTTTTAATTTGTTTATTTCATTTACATTTTTATTTGTTTTATTTTTATATATATTTTTTTCACTCATTTTTTATTTTTTTCACAATTTTCTTTGTGTATTTGTGCTATGTATTATGCATTATACATAATTGTGTGTATAATTACTTTATGATATATGATATTTGATGTATGTATTGAATGCCATGTGTTATTTTTATATACATTTGTTTTTTAACAGAGACATGATATATAGTTGTTATAGTTATATGATGCACATACACTTTCATATAGCCTGCATACACATTATGCTAATTGTTAAAAAAAATTTTTATTGCTTGCATAGTGTGCTTATAATTGACACATATGTGTGTGCCTTTGCACTCTATGTCAGGCATATTCACTTTAATGGTTCATACACACCGCTATAATTATTTCAGCATCATTATGTTTTATCCCCTCACTTTCAACACTTGCTATCACTTTAAGTAGTGATTATTATTCTTCATAATTATTTTATTTTCTTGTCCTCACTTGAGCGCATGCCCAGTTCTGTCCTCCCTAGGAGCCGTCTGACGTGCTCAGTCTGGTATGTGGTTGTCTCTGGCTGTTTTGCAGCTTGAGCCGCTTTCATGCTGATGAGCGCTGATCATAGACTCCCTGTTCATAGTGGGGACTCAACAGCGCATGCGCCGATAATGCTGTGGACGTTTAGAACTGGATACTATTGACGTCATTGTGGACACTACAGCGCAGGTCCTGAATTTTACAAGCTTTATTAGGGAGAGCGGTTTATTGGTTGACCGCACTATATAAACTAGATCCGGGGCACTTGTAAACCACGCCTCCTGAGGAAGCTGCGGTGTGATGCGCGTAGGGGCGGCAGGTTTTACAGAGACATACACTACACATGTAAGTTGTTACTTTCTAATGCAGTCCTTGTATCTTACTCTGGAATTTGTATAGACAGTTTTTACTCTGTGTACACTTAACTCCTACCAGGCTTATTTGATACAAGGCACTTATGCACTTTATATTCAGCAGTTTACTCTGGGCACTTATTGTATGCAAAACCATATCTGGGCATACATATTATGTAAATGGGGAGTTTGCGGTTTACTATGCATTCTATTTGTGAAAGGAAAGCAAAGAAACTACATGTTTTATACAGATAAAAACTTTATTAACTGTCAAGGTGCTGGTTTACTTATATTGTGTTTATGTCTGCTGTAACTTGCATTTAGCATTTATGCTCTGTTAATTATTCTAAATAAATTATTTAGCTTGAAAAACTCCAATTTTGATCTCTTGTGATGCTTAATAGCTCACTTATGAGATTTTTTTTGCTACTATATTTCCAGTGAGTTGAGCCTTTGAAGAATTTTTTCCAGTATTTGGGATATATTTGTACTTTATCCTATATACAGTATGAGCCTGTACATCGATTCCTATATGCAGTATGAGGCTGCATATAGCCTCCTATATACAGTATGAGCCCACATAGCCTCCTCCACATAGCCTCCTGTCATACCAGGAACGCACGCCCGAGGCATGACGGGTAATGTAGTCCTGCAGTGTTACCATAGCAACACGGCTGCTGGGGCCTTTCCTAAAAGCAGCCGAGGAGCTGTCATGCTGCTGCGCCGCCCCCACACACGTGCCGCCTGGGGCGGACCGCCCTCCCCCACGCTACTCCAGTGCTGCAGCTATGGGTCCCTGTTATCAGCCATTCATAGGCCAGGACCAGCCCTCAACATAAAGGGGACACAATTATAGCACTGAGCACAATAGTCAGGGGGACCGTGAGACCACCCCCTGACATCAGCAGAGACCTGTGCAGTGGCTGAAGAGTTAACCAGCCCTCGGGAATCTGCAGAGCTTCATTATACATCGGTGCCAATGTTCACTACAGGACTGGCATTGTATTCATGAATCAGATGGCTCAGGATGAACTCCAGGCAAGTATCAGAGACTCTACAGCGGAAACTCCAGATCTCATCCAGGGCTTCCTGGTGCCTGATCAGTAAGCAATGAGGTCCCTGTATCCACAATGATCCTTGGAGAAACAATTGTCCAGCAGACCCAGCACGCCCTATAACTGGTAAAACCATCCTTTTTACCTCCCTGGTGGCTTTGCAGCTCGTTCTGGCTGCCGGTGTCACGTCGCCGCCAGACTTGGGGCCTGCTGTTCCGATCGCGGCCACTAGGAGGCGCCGGACCGCCACTTCGTCGTCAGACTCAGGGACGGCTGTTCCTGCCTCGGCCACTGGGAGGGGCCGTGGTTCCGTCGCATCAGACTCAGGGCCTACTGTCCCGGCTTTAGCCTCTAGGAGGCGCCGGTCTGTCACGTTGCCTTTTAATTCGGGGTCTGCTGTTCTGGGCGCGGTCACTAGGAGGCGCCGTGACTCGCCCGTGAGTTATGGTGCTGACAGAGTAAGGGCACCTGTGCAGGCATCTGGTGGGCGCAGGCTCCGCCCCTCTGTCAGTCATCAGAAGGTTACTGCATCATCATCTGGCCTGGTCCTGGGGCGGTACTGATGACATCAGCAGTCCGGGAACCTGTGAGGGGTGACCTGATCCCTCAAATACCTTGGGAATGGTCTTGCAAGCCGCCGGATATATTCTTGGTTCCCCTGTGTGTTACTTGCTATAGTTGAATAACTATGACCTTGGCCTGGACTTCTGACTCTGCTTCTGCCTAACGATTCTGTACCTCTGCTGCCCTCCTGATTTATGACTCTGACCTTGGCCTGGACTTCTGACTCTGCTTCTGCCTAACGATTCTGTATCTCTGCTGCCCTCCTGGTTATGACTCAGACCTTGGCCTGGACTTCTGACTCTGCTTCTGCCTAACGTTTTTGTACCCTGCTGCCCGACTGGTTTAGACCCGGATACTACCACGTTTTTGTCCTGTATTGGAACTCCCTCTCTGGCGACCGTCCTGCTCTGGACACTGCTCCTATTCAGACAGCACCTCCTGGGCTCTGCTATAAATCCAGATCCCTGTATAGGGGTAAAGGGTATCAGTGTTTCTCGGGGTGTTGTCTGGCTGCAGCCCAGACCGCAGACGGACGTTACATTATATCCGGCCCAAAATAATACAAGGAAAAAAAACTTGCTTTTTGTGTATATGTTCACCATATATAAAAGCAGTCTCCTGAATTTTTTTTTTTCTTCTTCTGTCTGAGCTGATTTCCTGGCCTAACACCTGCTCCAGAGCACAGCCTGAAGGAACACTCCCATCTTCCTACACCAGCATGCTGCAGCCTGGAGGCCAGGGAAATGCTGAGCGTCAGAGATCCACATTCCTGGGACGTCGGCCTCTGGGCAGCTCTGGTCGTGCTGGCCCAGAGGCTCAGGTATTGCCCGCAAATGCGGCTAAACTTTTGTTACCCGTCTCACACTCATTTTCTAATAAATCCCTGTATGTGAAGGCTTATGTGGATTGTGGTTCTGCGGGCTATTTCATGGATTTTTTGCTCGCAAGGAATCTCTGTGTACCACTGCTAAGACTTAATGCCCCTATTCAGACCACTGCGATCAATGGTACATCCATTATCCAGGGTGGAGTGGAGTTTGTTACTGCAGACATTACTATGTCAGTGGGGGCATTACACAACGAACAGATATCATTTTTTGTTCTACATAATTTATCTAATCCAGTTATGTTAGGCATGCCATGGTTGCACCAGCATAATCCGGTTATTGACTGGCGCTTAGGTGATATCGTGCGCTGGAGTCCACGGTGTCAGAGTAACTGTATGTCACTGTCAGTGAACCAAGTTAAAATTAAAAAACCCTCTATTCCATATGCGCTCAGAGATTATGAAGATGTCTTCTCCATAGTGGAGTCTGAGAAACTACCTCCTCATAGAGAGTATCACTGTCCTATCGACTTGGTCCCAGGTGCCCGCCTCCCTAAGGGGAGAATATTTAGCCTCTCTGGTCCTGAGCGTGTAGCCATGAATGACTACATAGCAGACAGCCTGCGAAAAGGTTTTATTAGACCCTCCACTTCACCTGTAGGGGCTGGGTTTTTCTTTGTAGGAAAAAAAGATGGTGGACTCAGACCATGTATAGATTGTCGTGAGCTTAACGCTATTACTGTAAAAAACCAGTATCCGCTTCCACTCATTCCTGATCTGTTTAATCAGCTACTGGGAGCCCACTGGTTTACTAAACTTGACCTCCGGGGGGCATATAATCTGGTCCGCATAAGAAATGGTGACGAATGGAAAACGGCCTTTAATACACCTCTTGGTCACTTTGAATACCTGGTAATGCCGTTCGGACTCAGTAACGCGCCTGCAGTATTTCAACACTTCGTCAATGATGTTTTCAGAGACATTTGTGGGGTGTATGTCGTCGTGTATCTTGATGACATTTTGATTTACTCTGCTGACCCTGTGACACATACTCAACACGTCAGGTCGGTGCAGCAGAGACTGCGAGAACACTCTTTGTTTGCGAAACTGGAAAAATGTGTTTTCTTTGCCGAAGAGGTACAGTTTTTAGGATACATGGTCTCAGGCAAGGGGTTTCGCATGGATCCTGCCAAGATTCAACCTATTAAGGCTTGGGTGCAACCCAAATCGCTGAAGACGCTGCAGCAGTTTTTGGGATTCGCGAATTACTACCGCAAGTTTATCAGGGGTTTCTCGGAGATTGCCAAGCCACTCACGGACCTTACCCGAAAAGGGGCGGACGTGACCAATTGGAATCCTGAGGCTATTCAGGCATTTTCCACACTGAAAGAGTGCTTCGTGGCCAACCCGGTTTTGGTGCAACCGGACTTAGACCACCCATTTGTTGTGGAAGTGGATGCCTCCGAGGTCGGAATGGGAGCAGTGCTATCGCAAGGCACTGCATCCCTCACTCAGCTTCGCCTGTGTGCGTTTTTCTCCCACAAATTCTCTACCACGGAGAGAAACTATGACATTGGTAATTGAGAATTATTGGCGATCAAATGGGCCTTCGAGGAATGGCGCCACTTCCTCGAAGGTGCCAAACACAAGGTCACTGTTATTACAGACCACAAAAACTTAACCTACCTAGAGTCAGCTAAGAGACTAAATCCCAGGCAGGCCAGGTGGGCCTTGTGTTAGCGTGGGTGGTCAGGAGCGGGAGCTCCGAGAGTGGACCCTCTGGGCCGTGGCACCGAGGGGCCCCGGGCGAGCTGCCAGGTGGAACCGACCCCTATACAGGGACCGTTAGGAGCAGGCCCAGGGGTTCGAGTACCACGGTAGCCGGTACCGAGAGGGGCGGCTCAGGATGGACCGGAGTAAGACTGAGACTGGAGTAGGACGGCAGGAGCACTGAAGACAGGACTGGAGTAGGACGGCAGGAACACTGAAGACAGGACTGGAGTAGGACGGCAGGAACACTGAAGACAGGACTGGAGTAGGACGGCAGGAACACTGAAGGCAGGACTGGAGTAGGACGGCAGGAACACAAGGCAGGACTGGAGTAGGACGACAGGAACACTGAAGGCAGGACTGGAGTAGGTAACCAGGAACACGGGTAGCAGGACTGAGAAGCTGCTGTGAGGAGCAGCCGAGACAGGAACTGCAGGAGCAGAGTGTGCACGATGGAGCGAGGCCAGAGTGTCAGGAAACACAACGATCAGGCGCCTCCCTCAGGGGGAAGCGGCCTGATATGGCCCCGTCTGGTCAGCCATTGGTCCAAAGGTGCTTCCGGGTCAGGGCACAGCCGGAGCATAAGGAGCAGGAAGAAGGCCGCGGCCTATGGCGCATGCGCATAGCATGCAGGGAAGGCATCGGTCGCGGGCCTGTCTCAGGTGACCGCCGCGGCCGTCGGGTGGAGAGAGGCTGCGGCGTGGGAGCGGAGGGCGACTGCGGCGTGGGAGCGGAAGCCGGGTAAGTATGGCGGAGTGGTGTAACAGTACCCCCTCCCCTAAGCCGCCCCCCCCCCGGAGATTAACAAGAAACCTCTTGAGGATACGGGGAGCATTAATATTCTCCCGAGGCTCCCAGGATCTCTCCTCAGGACCAAAGCCCTTCCAATCAACGAGAAAGAAAGTCCTACCTCTAACCCTTTTCACAGCGAGGATGTCCTGCACTTCAAAAACGTTGTCGGCACCCACCGGCTGAGGACCAAGATCAAGCGAGGAATGGAAACGATTCAGCACCACAGGCTTCAGGAGAGAGACGTGAAAGGTGTTCGGGATCCGGAGCGAAGCAGGCAACCTCAATTTGTAGGCAACTTCGTAAATACGTCCCAGAATTTCAAACGGACCGATGTAGCGTGGACCCAACTTGTAGGAGGGCAGTTTTAGTCGGACGAATTTGGAGGAGAGCCAGACCTTGTCGCCAACACGATACGGAGGAGAATCCAACCTCTTTTTGTCTGCATAGTTCTTCATCTGATCAGCGGATCTCTTGAGTGATGTGTTGGTCTCAGCCCAAATCTTAGAAAATTCCGAGGACAAGGCATTGGCCGCGGGTACCTCAGAGGCAGGGGTTATCGGAAGAGGGACACCAGGATGTCTGCCAAAAACAATGAAAAACGGAGACTTGGCCGAAGACTCACCAGCATGGTTGTTATAAGCGAACTCTGCCCAGGGAAGTAAGTTGACCCAATCGTTCTGGTGGGCGTTAGAGAAGTGGCGTAAGTATCCCGTAAGTGTCTGGTTGGTACGCTCTACTTGTCCGTTGGACTGTGGATGGTAGGCCGAGGAGAAGTCGAGGGAAACGTTCATAAGCTTACAAAGCGAACGCCAGAACTTGGAGGTAAACTGAACCCCTCGGTCAGACACAATGCGTCGAGGTAGTCCATGAAGCCTGAAGACTTGATGAATGAAGATCTCGGCCAGCTCTGGCGCTGAGGGAAGACCGGGCAGAGGGATGAAGTGAGCCATCTTGGAAAAACGATCCACCACCACCAGAATGACTGAGCAGCCCGCAGAGCAGGGTAGGTCGGTGATGAAATCCATGGCGATGTTCTCCCAAGGAACCGTAGGGACAGGCAACGGAAGCAACAAGCCAGACGGAGATCTCCGTGGCACCTTGTTCTTTGTACAGGATGGACAAGAAGCCACAAAGTCGAGTACATCTTGGCGAAGTGAGGGCCACCAGTAGTGACGTTTGATAAGGTCAAGGGTCTTCTTAGTTCCGGCATGGCCGGCCAGTTTGGAGGAGTGCCCCTATAGAAGAACCTTTTGCTTGAGATTCTCTGGCACAAGCGTCTTGCCAGGCGGAGGAGTAAGCCAGTTCACTGGAGCCACGGTGATGATCCTAGTGGGATCAATGATATGTGACGGTTCCTCCGTGGATTCGTGTGGTTGGAAGACCCTGGACAGGGCGTCGGCTTTGGAATTCTTGTTGCCGGGACGGAATCGGAGCTCGAAATCAAATCGGGCAAAAAATAAAGACCATCTGGCCTGGCGAGGGTTTAGTCTCTGGGCAGACTGGAGATAGGCTAGATTCTTGTGGTCCGAGAAGATGACAAAAGGATGGACAGCTCCTTCCAGGAGGTGGCGCCATTCCTCCAAGGCCAACTTGATGGCCAAAAGTTCCCGGTCACCGATCGAGTAGTTACACTCGGATGGAGAAAAGGCCTTCGAGAAGAAGCCACAAGGGTGTAGGCGACCGGAGGCGGTTCTCTGGGACAGCACCGCCCCGGCACCAGTCGAGGAAGCGTCCACCTCGAGTACAAAAGGTCGATCGCTCTCAGGGCGATGCAGGACCGGAGCCGTGGAGAAAGCCCGTTTTAGGGACAGAAAGGCCTCCTCTGCCTCAGGAGACCAATCCTTGGAAGTAGACCCTTTACGGGTGAGCACAGAAATGGGTCTTGTGATCGCGGAGAAGTGGAAGACAAATTGCCGGTAATAGTTGGCGAACCCGAGGAATCGTTGTATCGCCTTTAATCCGATGGGGCGAGGCCATTTGAGGATGGCAGACAACTTCTCGGGATCCATCCTTAGACCAGCGTCGGAGATAATGTATCCCAGAAATGGCAGAGAGGTCTGTTCAAAGAGACATTTCTCGATCTTTGCATACAGACGGTTCTCCCGAAGACGCTGAAGCACCAGGCGGACACTCTTTCTGTGGGACGAGAGGTCCGGCGAGAAGACGAGGATGTCGTCTAAGTACACAACCACACAGGAGTACAAGAGATCCCGGAAGATCTCGTTGACGAACTCTTGAAAGACTGCAGGAGCATTGCAAAGACCGAAGGGCATGACCAGGTACTCGTAATGGCCATCTCGAGTGTTGAAAGCGGTCTTCCACTCGTCACCTGCGCGGATACGGACCAGATTGTAGGCTCCTCTGAGGTCAAACAGTTCCGGAATGAGTGGAAGAGGGTACCTGTTCTTGATGGTAATCTCATTCAAGCCCCTATAGTCAATGCATGGCCGTAGAGTCCCGTCCTTCTTTTTGACGAAGAAGAACCCAGCTCCCGCGGGCGAAGAGGATTTCCGTATAAAGCCTTTGGCGAGGTTCTCTCGGACGTACTCGGACATGGCGGTGGTCTCCGCGGGAGACAGAGGGTAGATTCTGCCCCTTGGGGGGGTTGAACCAGAAACAAGTTCAATTGGGCAGTCAAACGGCCGGTGTGGAGGGAGGACCTCCGCTTCCTTCTTATCAAAAACATCGGCGTAGGAGCTGTAAGCTGGAGGAAGACCCGGGAGGTCTGGAGGTGACCGTGGAGCGGCCGCCAGGCGGACAGGAGTCAGACAGCGAGCTTGGCACGGGTGCCCCCAGCGGAGTATCTCCCCAGAAGACCAGTCGAGAACAGGCTGATGAGTCCTTAACCATGGAAGACCGAGTAGAATGGCGTGAGAGAGCTTAGGTAAAACGTAAAAGGCTATCTTCTCTCGATGTAAGGCTCCGATTTGCAATTCCACCTCTTCAGTGACCAAGGTGACGGTCACCTGTAGCGGTTTGCCATCCACGGTGGCAATCTGAATTGGGTTAGATAGAGTGACTACAGGAATTTGGTATTTGTCTACCTCTTCCGGCCGAATGAAGTTACCCGCTGAGCCCGAATCCACGTAGGCCACCTCGGAACCACGCCTCCCTCCTGAAACCAAAAGCACAGAAACCGTAAGGGGTTGAGAGGAATCATCATCATCATCACCTAGGAAGGCCTCTCTTACCTGACCTAGGTGGAGTCGTTTCCCTGTCTCTTAGGACAGGTGCGGATATAGTGTGACGAATGACCGCAATAGAGGCACAGACCTTGTGCCCGTCTCTCTCTCTGACGTAACTCGGCCAACCTGAGATGATCTATCTGCATGGGCTCACCCGAAGAGAGGGAAGAAGATCCGACTGAACGTGAGCTGGCCGACTGAGTGAAAGGAGAAACTGACCTGGAGGAGCGCCTGTCTCTCACTGACTCCCGAGCACGCTCCAGGAAGCGCAGGTCAATGCGGGTAGCCAGCGAGATAAGTTCCTCTAAGGTGGACGGGGTATCTCGACCAGCGAGTTCATCCTTTATTTTACTAGAAAGACCGCGCCAGAATGCCCCCACCAAAGCTGCGTTATTCCAGCCGAGCTCAGAGGAAATAGTGCGAAAGCGAATAGCGTACTGTCCGACGGTGAGAGAGCCCTGGTGTAAGTTAAAGAGTGACTCAGTGAGAGAGGCTAACCGGCCCGGCTCATCGAAAACCTTACGAAACGTATCCAGGAAAACCGGGAGACTCGAAACGACCGGGTCGTCACGTTCCCAGAGCGGGTTTACCCAAGAAAGGGCCTCTCCCTCCAGATGGGACATGATGAAGGCCACTTTGGCCCGGTCCGAGGGATATTGCTGCGGCAGCCATTCAAAGTGGAGACTACACTGATTTAAGAACCCCCTACAGAGTTTGGGATCCCCGGTGAAACGAGGCGGCTTGGCGGGGTGTCGGAGGAGCAGCAGACGCAGGGGGAGGAGTCGGCACTGCAGCGGCAGCCTGGAGGGCCGACAAGCGACTATCAAAGGAGGCCATGTAGGACAAAATGTGGGTTTGAGTATCTTGCTGCTGACCCAGCTCCTGTTGGAGACTGGCCAGCTGAGTGGCATTTCCAGGATCGGCCACCTGTAAGGCCGACAAACGGGTGTCCATCGACTTCATGATTGACATAATGCGCCCCTGATTCTCCCGTAGGAATAGCAACTCTTTCTGGGTAGCAGCCGTAGTACCGGCGGAGTCCATGGCCTGATCGTACTGTTAGCGTGGGTGGTCAGGAGCGGGAGCTCCGAGAGTGGACCCTCTGGGCCGTGGCACCGAGGGGCCCCGGGCAAGCTGCCAGGTGGAACCGACCCCTATACAGGGACCGTTAGGAGCAGGCCCAGGGGTTCGAGTACCACGGTAGCCGGTACCGAGAGGGGCGGCTCAGGATGGACCGGAGTAAGACTGAGACTGGAGTAGGACGGCAGGAGCACTGAAGACAGGACTGGAGTAGGACGGCAGGAACACTGAAGGCAGGACTGGAGTAGGACGGCAGGAACACAAGGCAGGACTGGAGTAGGACGACAGGAGCACTGAAGACAGGACTGGAGTAGGACGGCAGGAACACTGAAGACAGGACTGGAGTAGGACGGCAGGAACACTGAAGGCAGGACTGGAGTAGGACGGCAGGAACACAAGGCAGGACTGGAGTAGGACGACAGGAACACTGAAGGCAGGACTGGAGTAGGTAACCAGGAACACGGGTAGCAGGACTGAGAAGCTGCTGTGAGGAGCAGCCGAGACAGGAACTGCAGGAGCAGAGTGTGCACGATGGAGCGAGGCCAGAGTGTCAGGAAACACAACGATCAGGCGCCTCCCTCAGGGGGAAGCGGCCTGATATGGCCCCGTCTGGTCAGCCATTGGTCCAAAGGTGCTTCCGGGTCAGGGCACAGCCGGAGCATAAGGAGCAGGAAGAAGGCGCGGCCGCGGCCTATGGCGCATGCGCATAGCATGCAGGGAAGGCATCGGTCGCGGGCCTGTCTCAGGTGACCGCCGCGGCCGTCGGGTGGAGAGAGGCTGCGGCGTGGGAGCGGAGGGCGACTGCGGCGTGGGAGCGGAGGCCGGGTAAGTATGGCGGAGCGGTGTAACACCTTGTTTTTCTCCAGGTTTGATTTTTTTAATTACTTTTCGCCCCGGTACTAAAAATGTGAGGGCAGATGCCCTCTCTCGCAGTTTTTGCCCCACACAGACCGAGGACTGTGAACCAGTACCGATATTGGCTAATGGAATCGTCGTGTCGGCAGTGTCTTTGGACCTTCTGGAGGAGATCCGTAGGTCTTCAGAGCAAGCCCCTGACGCTACGCCCCCCAAAAAATTGTTTGTTCCAGCTAACCTTCGTCTGCAGGTTCTAAAAGAATCACACGACTCTGTCCTGGCAGGCCATCCCGGTCTCAATAATACCATCAGGCTGGTAACCAGGAACTTTTGGTGGCCGACGGTGGCCAAGGACTGTAAAGACTATGTTTCTGCGTGTGAAGTCTGTGCCCGTGCCAAATCCCTCCATAGCCGCCCTGCCGGCTGGCTTCAGTCCTTGCCCACCCCTGAGAGTCCATGGACCCACATCTCCATGGACTTCATTACAGATTTGCCACCCTCAGATGGGAAAACTTGTATCTGGGTGGTGGTAGACAGGTTCAGCAAGCAGTGTCATGTTATTCCCTTGTCTGGCATGCCTAACTCTGAAACTTTAAGTAAGCTGTTCATTCTGCACATACGGCGTTCTGACAAATATTGTGTCCGACAGGGGTACCCAGTTTGTCTCGAAGTTCTGGAGGGCGTTCTGTAGACGCGTCGGTGTGGAGTTGTCCTTCTCCTCGGCATACCATCCCGAGACCAATGGTCAAACTGAGCGTACTAACCAAGCTCTAGAACAATACCTCCGCTGTTATGTGTCAGGACATCAGTCCGATTGGGTGGAACATCTGCCATTGGCTGAGTTCGCGCTCAATAATCGATATCAGGACTCCATTAAAACTACCCCCTTTTTCTGTAACCTTGGACTACATCCGCGCTTTGAGTCGTTTTCGGCCAGGATGTCGGAGCTCCCTGGGGTTGAGCAAAATATACATCGGCTGAAAACGATTTGGTCTGAGGTTAATTCAAATTTGTAAGGGGCTCAGGTTAGACAGGCTTCGGCCTCAAATAGACGACGATCTAAGGTGCCGCACCTGGGAGGTGGCGATAAGGTTTGGCTCTCTACAAAAAATATCAAGCTTAAGGTACCATCTGCCAAACTGGGTCCCAGGTTCATCGGCCCATACGAAATTATCGAGGTGGTTAACACAGTAGCCTTCCGCTTAAAACTTCCACAGTTTCCACATTCAAATTACCTAACGTATTCCACAGGTCTCTCCGCAAGCCTTATCGTTCTCCCATTCACCCTGTCCAGTCCCCCCCTCCTCCTGTTTCGGTCGGGGGAGCTTTAGAGTATGAAGTCCAGGGTATCCTTGACTCCCGCCTGGTGAGAGGCTCCATACAGTATCTTGTACACTGGAAGGGCTACGGCCCGGAGGAGAGGTCCTGGGTCCCTGCAAGGAACATCCATGCCAAGGCATTAATTAGAAGGTTTCACCTCCTTCACCAGGACAAACCGGGTTTTGAGGGTCCGGAGGCCCCTCTTGGAAGGGGGGGTACTGTCACGTCGCCGCCAGACTTGGGGCCTGCTGTTCCGGTCGCGGCCACTAGGAGGAGCCGGACCGCCACTCCGTCGTCAGACTCAGGGACGGCTGTTAATGCCTCGGCCACTGGGAGGGGCCGTGGTTCCGTCGCATCAGACTCAGGGCCTACTGTCCCGGCTTTAGCCTCTAGGAGGCGCCGGTCTGTCACGTTGCCTTTTAATTCGGGGTCTGCTGTTCTGGGCGTGGTCACTCGCCCGCGAGTTATGGCGCTGACAGAGTAAGGGCACCTGTGCAGGCATCTGGTGGGCGCAGGCTCCGCCCCTCTGTCAGTCATCAGAAGGTTACTGCATCATCATCTGGCCTGGTCCTGGGGGCGGTACTGATGACATCAGCAGTCCGGGAACCTGTGAGGGGTGACCTGATCCCTCAAATACCTTGGGACTGGTCTTGCAAGCCGCCGGATATATTCTTGGTTCCCCTGCGTGTTACTGTGTGAATTGCTATAGTTGAATAACTCTGACCTTGGCCTGGACTTCTGACTCTGCTTCTGCCTAACGTTTTTGTACCCTGCTGCCCGACTGGTTTAGACCCAGATACTACCACGTTTTTGTCCTGTATTAGAACTCCCTCTCTGGCGACCGTCCTGCTCTGGCCACTGCTCCTATTCAGACAGCACCTCCTGGGCTCTGCTATAAATCCAGATCCCTGTATAGGGGTAAAGGGTATCAGTGTTTCTCGGGGTGTTGTCTGGCTGCAGCCCAGACCGCAGACAGACGTTACAGCCGGAGCCTGCAGCTCTTCCTGTCGAGTGATCATGTGGTACTGCTCATTAAGGTAATGAATATGCGCTCCACGCCTAAGGGAGCGGAGAGGCGTGCAAGCATGTGAGTATGGTGTGATGGAAGCTGGTGGCCTCTGTGACCTGCTGCTCCCCCTCCTCTGCTTTCTGGGACCGTGACTCGTGTATAAGCCAAGGGGGGTGTTTTCAGCACAAAAAAAGTGCTGAAAAACTCGGCTTATACACGAGTGTATACGGTAAATATTCTTCTATTTGTCTCATTAATAAGTGACTACCTTTTCTCCCACTTCTTGTTTTTTTTCGAGTCTATCAAATATTTAACCCCTTCCTGCCATCCGACGTACTATCCCGTCCATGGGACCTGGGCCCCTATGCCCATGGACGGGATAGTACGTCTCAGCGATCAGCGGCGCCCATGTGGTGAGCACCGCTGATCGCGGCCGGGTGTCAGCTGATTATCACAGCTGACACCCAGCACAATGTGTCAGGGACGGTCACGGACCGCCCCCGACACGTTAACCCCTTGCACACCGCGATCAAACATGATCGCGGTGTACCGGGAGTTAAAGGGAAGCATCGGCAGGGAGGGGGCTCCCTCCGTGCTTCCCTGAGCCCCCCACAGCAGCGCAATGTGCAGCGCTGCTGCGGGGGGCTCCTTTCCTCCAGGCCCCCGAATCCAAGATGGCGACGGGGGCCTTCGGGGGCCTGCAGGAAGCTGGCTTCCTCAGTGCCTGCAAAGCGCAGGCAAGAGGAAGTCTGCTTCAATGCCTGTGACAGATCGCTGATCTGTCACAGTGATCTGTGATGTGACAGATCAGCGATCTGTCACAGGACAGTGATGTCCCACCTGGGACTGTGTAATAAAGTAAAAAAAAATTAAAAGTGTAAAAATAATTTTAAAAAAATCGCCAAATAAATTAGTAAAAAAAAAAAAAAAATATTCCCCAATAAATTCATTTTTTGAAAAAAATAAATAAAATAAAAGTACACATATTAGGTATCGCCGCGTCCGTAACGACCCGCCCTATAAAACTGTCCTGTTAGTTAACCCCTTTAGCGAACCCCTTAAAAAATAAAAATAAAAAACGAAGCAAAAAATGATTTATCATACCGCCAAACAAAGTGTAATAACGCGCGATCAAAAAGACGCATATAAATATCCATGGTACCGCTGAAAATGGCATCTTGTCCCACAAAAAAGAGCCGCCACACAGCATCATCAGTGAAAAAATAAAAAAGTTATAGCTCGCAGAATAAAGCGATGCAAAAATAATTATTTTTTATAGAAAATAGTTTTCATTGCATAAAACCGACAAAACCTAAAAAAACGACCTAAATGAGGTATCGCTGTAACCGTACTGACCCGAAGAATAAAACCGCTTTATCAATTTTACTGCACGCAGAACGGTGTAAACGCACTCCCCCAAAAGAAATTCATGAAACGCTGGTTTTTGTTCATTCTGCGTCCCAAAAATCGGAATAAAAAGCGATCAAAAAATGTCACGTGCCCGAAAATGGTACCAATAAAAACGTCAACTCGTCCCGCAAAAAATAAGACCTCACATGACTCGGTGGGTCAAAATACGGAAAAATTATAGCTCTCAATATGTGGTGATGCAAAAACTATTTTTAAAATAAAAAGCGTCTTTTAGCGTGCGACAGCTGCCAAATATAAAAACCGCCATAAATAGTAAATCAAACCCCTCGTTATCACCCCCTTAGTTAGGGAAAAATAATAAAATAAAAAAAAATGTATTTATTTCCATTTTTCCGTTAGGGCTAGGGTTAGGGTTAGGGCTTGGGTTAGGGTTAGGGCTGAGATTAGGGTTAGGGGTGTGTTGGGGTTCGGGTTGGAGTTAGAATTGGGGGTTTCCACTGCTTGGGCACATCAGGTGCTCTCCAAATGCAACATTGTGTCTGATCTCAATTCCGGCCAATTCTGAGTTGAAAATGTCATATGGTGCTCCTTCCTTTCCAAGCTCTGCCATGCGCCCAAACAGTGTTTTACCCTCACATGTATCAGCCTACTCAGGAGAAATTGCAAAACAATTTTTGGGGTCCAATTTCTCCTGTTACCCTTAGGAAAATAAAAAATTGGGGGCAAAAATATCATTTTTGTGGAAAAAAATGATTTTTTTATTTTCACGTCCGAGCGTTATAAACTTCTGTGAAGCACTTGGGGGTTCAAAGTGCTCAGCACACATCTAGATAAGTTCCTTAGGGGTTCTCGTTTCCAAAATGGGGTCATTTGTCGGTGTTTCCACTGTTTAGGTACATTAGGGGCTCTCCAAAGGCAACATGACACCCGCAGACCATTCCATCAAAGTCTGCATTCCAAAACGTCACTACTTCCCTTCCGAGCCCTGACGTGTGTCCATACAGTAGTTTTCTCCCACATATGGGGTGTCAGCGTACTCAGGACAAATTGGACAACAACTTTTGGGGTTCAATTTCTCCTGTTACCCTTGGGAAAATAAAACAATTGGGGACTAATTGATCATGTTTGTGGAAAAAAAACGATTTTTTTATTTTCATGCCCTGGCATTATAAACTTCTGTGAAGCCCTTGGGGGTTCAAAGTGCTCACCTCACATCTAGATAAGTTCCTTAGGGGGTCTAGTTTCCAAAATGGTGTTATTTGGGGGGGGTTTCCACTGTTTAGGTACATCAGGGGTTTTCCAATCGCGACATGGTGTCCGATCTCAATTCCAGCCAAAAACGTCAAATGGCGCTGCTTCCCTTCCGAGCTCTGCCATGCGCCCAAATAGTGGTTTACCCCCACATGTGGGGTATCAGCATACTCAGGACAAATTGCACAATAACTTTTAGGGTCCTGATACCCTTGGGAAAATAAAAATTGGGGTGAAAAGATCATTTTTGTGGAAAAAATATGATTTTTTTAATTGTACCGCTGTACGTTATAAACTTCTGTAAAGCCCTTGTGGGTTCAAAGTTCTCACCACATATCTAGATAAGTTCCTTGGGGGGTCTAGTTTCCAAAATGGGGTCACTTGTAGGGGGTTTCCACTGTTTAGGTACATCAGGGACTCTCCAAACGTGACATGGCGTCCGATCTGAATTCCAGCCAATTTTGCATTGAAAAAGTCAAACGGCGCTCCTTCCATTCTGAGCTCTGCCATGCGCCGAAACAGTCGTTCCCCCCCACAAATCGGGTATCAGCGTACTCAGGACAAATTGCACAATAACTTTTGCAGTCCAATCTCTCCTGTTACCCTTGGTAAAATAAAAAAAATTGAACCTGAAGTACTTTTTTTGTGAAAAAAAAGTTAGATGTTCATTTTTTTTTTAAATATTCAAAAAAATTCCTGTGACGCACCTAAAGGGTTAATAAACTTCTTGAATGTGGTTTTGAGCACCTAAGGCCGGTTTCACATTAGCGCTTTTTAAGCGCACGCACGGCCGGGGGTAGCTCCGCCCCCGAGCCGGCTCTCTGCCCGGCGTGCCCGCCCCTTGCTTGTAGCGCCGCCTCCTAGCGGACAGCGGCGCCTGCGATCGGCGCACCCTGTCTTTAGCATAGGGTGCGCAGATCGTGCGCAGGCCGTGCGCTAGTTGCGCTTTGACCTGCGCTGCGCACTTCTGACGGTGCGCCGTGCGCGCCAAAATCCGAAAAGTTCAATTTTGGCGCGCACTGCGCACCGTCAAAAGTGCGCAGCGCAGGTCAAAGCGCAACTAGCGCACGGCCTGCGCACGATTTGCGCACCCTATGCTAAAGATAGGGTGCGCCGATCGCAGGCGCCGCTGTCCGCTAGGAGGCGGCGCTACAAGCAAGGGGCGGGCACGCCGGGCAGAGAGCCGGCTCGGGGGCGGAGCTACCCCCGGCCGTGCGTGCGCTTAAAAAGCGCTAATGTGAAACCGGCCTTAAGGGGTGCAGTTTTTAGAATGGTGTCACTTTTGGGTATTTTCTATCAAAAAGACCCCTCAAAGTGGCTTCAAATGTGATGTGCTCCTAAAAATAAAATGGTGTTGTAAAAATGAGAAATCGCTGGTCAACTTTTAACCCTTATAACTTCCTAACAAAAAAAATTTTGGTTCCAAAATTGTGCTGATGTAAAGTAAACATGTGGGAAATGTTAGTTATCAAGTTTTTTGTGTGCCATATCTCCGTGATTTAAGGGCATAAAAATTCAAAGTTGGAAAATTGCGAAATTTTCAAAATTTTTACCAAATTTCCATTTTTTTCACAAATAAACGCAAGTTATTTGAATGAAATTTTACCACTAACATGAAGTACAATATGTCACGACAAAACAATGTCAGAATCACCGGGATCCATGGAAGCGTTCCAGAGTTATGACCTCATAAAGGTACAGTGGTCAGAATTGTAAAAATTGGCCCGGTCATGAACGTGCAAACCACCCTTGGGGGTGAAGGGGTTAAAAACAAAAAATATATTGAAAAAATGTTCAAAAAACCATAAAGAAAATGATGTGTCAGACTTTCTCTTGATGAAATGTATCACTCTGCGGTGGATTAGGCTGTGAAGCTGGTGAAAATACCGGGAGGAGAGGGCTTCAGTGACATGACTACTGAAGACGGAAACACCCTTCAGCAAGTGAAGAAGAGGATGAGGAACAGTTTGAACAACGGGTTTAAGAAGAGGAGGAGGTTGGCCCAACACTTGATCGACTTGTAACCATGGTCATAATGGGCAATGTACTTCATCGATTGGCTGAGGAATAGGACCTCCGTATGGTTCATAAGAAGCAGAACCAGCATCTCTCCATGACTATGTTCATCACTCGAACAAGAGGTTGGTTACGCATTTAGTGGTAGTAAAAGTTACGGATGAGGCTGAAGATACTACTGCCTCACCTGAAGAAGCTCCTGATGAAGTGGTGCCAATAGGAGAGCTGTAATGCTCTTCCATGCTGTGCAGTACAGTACTGTACATTCATCCCATTTTCATCACCTTCAATCATCAGTACTACACAGCTAATTCATCATCTTCATCATGTAGAATTTGTTTATGAACATAAGTAGTGTTTATAAAAAGGTGCAAAAGGTTAATAAGGAACTGGGGCCGATTAATAAGGGACTGGTAATGGTAAATAAGTGTGTGGGAGGGGTTTGTAAATCCTTAAAATATATAAATGCTAAAATAAATGTAAGTTTCTTACTTGGGGGATTTTCAACTATCGTGTTGGAGGTTTAGAATGTAATGCCCGCGATAAGTGGGGGATCATTGTGTAGGATTGCTGTGGATTATATTCACTTTTTGCAGTGGTTTTGAGGCTCTTTTTAAGGCAGATTCCAGGCAGAATTTAAAACCGATTGGGGGCAATATGAAAATAACACCTGACACCAGATAAAAAGGGGAGAAGTTGACTCAATCTTTGCAATGTATGTCTCTGTGCCACACTAAGCATGGAGGACATAAAGAGAAGATGAGAACTGTGAGGACTTGAGAACCAAAATTGTTGAAAGATATCAACAATCTCAAGGTGGGGCGTGGCTATGCCATGATCGGGAGAAGACGCTGGCTAGGAGAGCTCCTCATCATCCTGCTGGATCCTGGACCCTATATAAGATATAGTTTGTGACGCCACCTGTGGTATTCGGCAAGGGATAGCCGACGCTGCTTAAAAAGACCGCTGAGGCTGATGGTGATGCAGCAGAGTTGGTACAGCTCTCCACAGGTAGAGCTAAGTCTCAGGGCAATTATATTATAAAAGATGGTGATGATGGATGTAATGCGGGGCTGAGGTGACGCAGCAAATAGGAGAACACAGCGGGGTGCAGTCTTTACGCTTTTACTCACATTTTGAGTTGCAAACCAGGGCACTAAGTACTGATGGTAATGGAGATCCAGCCAGCCTGGAAGCAATTTAGGATCCACTAAGCCAGATGGGTTGGAGGCCTCCTTTCTACGCTGTCCCATGAGGTCTAAAGCTATGCTCAGTCCTGTGTTCATAGAATCGTAGAGTTGGAAGGGACCTCCTGAGCCATCTGGTCCAACCCCCTGCTCAAAGGAGGATTCGCTAAATCATCCCAGTCAGATGTCTGTCCAGCCTCTGTTTGAAGACTTCCATTGAAGGAGAACTCACCACTTCTCATGGCAGCGTGTTCCACTCATTGATCACTCTAACTGTCAAAAAGTTTTTTCTAATATCTAATCTGTGTCTCCTCCCATTCAGTTTCATCCCATTGCTTCTAGTCTTTCCTTGTGCAAATGAGAATAAAGTTGATCCTTCTACAATGTGACAGCCCTTTAGATATTTGTAGACAGCTATTAAGTCTCCTCTCGGTCTTCTCTTTTGCAAACTAAACATTCCCAAATCCTGCAACCTTTCCTCATAAGACAGGGTTTGCAGACCGGTCACCATTCTGGTCGCTCTTTTCTGAACTTGCTCCAGTTTGTTGATGTCTTTTTTACAATGTGGTGCCCCTAACTGGACACAATATTCCAGATGAGGTCTGACCAAAGAGGAGTAGAGGGAAATAATGACTTCACGTGATCTAGACTGTATGCTTCTGTTAATACATCCTAGAATTGCATTTGCCTTTTTTGCTGCTGCATCACACTGTTGACTCATATTCAGTCTGTGATCTATTAGTATACCCAAGTCTTTTTCACATGTGCTGTCACTTAGCCCTATTCCTCCCATTCTATATATGCTTTTTTATGCTTTTTTCATTTTTATTGCCCAGATGTAGTACTTTGCATTTCTCCCTGTTAAAAACCATTCTGTTAGTTGCTGCCCACTTCTCCAGTTTATTTAAATCTTTTTGAATCCTCTCTCTCTCTTCTCTAGTATTATCTATCCCTCCTAGCTTTGTGTCATCAGCAAATTTAATCAGTTTACCCTCAATTCCTTACGGTTCTTTAGTCCTTGCCTGTATGGCAGGCAGCTTGAGCCTTTCACAGGTGTCACTCCTTCGTGGTGGCTCTGGCTCTGGTATGCTGCTGTGCGTTCAGGTGTGTAATGGGGTCAGGAGGCCTGCAGTCTCCTGCCCTCCGGATTTGGCTGCTGGGACTGTTGTACCCGTGCAGCCACGGACTCTGGCGTCCAGTGTCAAGCGCTCTTCGCTGGGGTGAGCTTGGTCACAGCTCCAAACTTAATGTGTATGGCGGTGTAGCACTATAACACCTTATATTACTGGGTCATATTATAGTAATTTATATCTTGGCATATTTTAGTATACGTAAACTTTCATTTGTATTTATCCCTCATATTTTGCAGTACTCTGCAATTCATCTATAGCATTGCAGTACTTTTTGGAGAACATTATTTCTTGGTTATACTTGTATATTCATTTATTTTCAATGTGCATTGTATGTTTTGTCCTCTAGCACTTTATAGTACTGAATCATTTACAGTGGATTTAATTCTATATCTTGCAATACTTTTCACTTTTGCACAATTTTTGTTTTACAGCACTATAGCACTTTTTAGTGCAATTTTTAGAATATTATGGTAGTACTTTTCACGATATTATTGTCTACACTATATATTTAACTTACACATTATTAATAGAAAAAAGTTTTTTGAGCGATATATTTTAGCACTTAGCATTTTTTTTACATATTTTTTATTTATTTTTTTCTGGTGCTGATATTATACAAATTTTGGCAAGATGCATTGATATATTTATTATTCAGATTTTTATGTCATCACATTATAATTTGGTATACAATATATATATATATACACTCACTGGCCACTTTATTAGGTACACCTGTCCAACTGTGTGTTAAGACTTAATTTCTAATCAGCCAATCACATGGCGGCAACTCAGTGCATTTAGGCATGTAGACATGGTCAAGACAATCTCCTGCAGTTCAAACCGAGCATCAGTATGGGGAAGAAAGGTGATTTGAGTGCCTTTGAACGTGGCATGATTGTTGGTGCCAGAAGGGCTGGTCTGAGAATTTCAGAAACTGCTGATCTACTGGGATTTTCACGCACAACCATCTCTAGGGTTTACAGAGAATGGTCCGAAAAAGAAAAAAAATCCAGTGAGCGGCAGTTCTGTGGCCGGAAATGCCATGTTGATGCCAGAGGTCAGAGGAGAATGGGCAGACTGGTTCGAGCTGATAGAAAGGCAACAGTGACTCAAATTGCCACCCGTTACAACCAAGGTAGGCAGAAGAGCATCTCTGAACGCACAGTGCGTCGAACTTTGAGGCAGATGGGCTACAGCAGCAGAAGACCACACTGGGTACCACTCCTCTCAGCTAAGAACAGGAAACTGAGGCTACAATTTGCACAAGCTCATCGAAATTGGACAGTAGAAGATTGGAAAAACGTTGCCTGGTCTGATGAGTATCGATTTCTGCTGCGACATTCGGATGGTAGGGTCAGAATTTGGCGTAAACAACATGAAAGCATGGATCCATCCTGCCTTGTATCAACGGTTCAGGCTGGTGGTGGTGGTGTCATGGTGTGGGGAATTTTTTCTGGGCACTCTTTGGGCCCCTTGGTACCAATTGAGCATCGTTGCAACGCCACAGCCTACCTGAGTATTGTTGCTGACCATGTCCATCCCTTTATGACCACAATGTACCCAACATCTGATGGCTACTTTCAGCAGGATAATGCGCCATGTCAAAAAGCTCGAATCATCTCAGATTGGTTTCTTGAACATGACAATGAGTTTACTGTACTCAAATGGCCTCCTCAGTCACCAGATCTCAATCCAATAGAGCATCTTTGGGATGTGGTGGAACGGGAGATTCGCATCAGGGATGTGCAGCCGACAAATCTGCGCCAACTGTGTGATGCCATCATGTCAATATGGTCCAAAATCTCTGAGGAATGCTTCCAGCACCTTGTTGAATCTCTGCCACGAAGAATTGAGGCAGTTCTGAAGGCAAAAGGGGGTCCAACCCCTTACTAGCATGGTGTACCTAATAAAGTGGCCAGTGAGTGTGTATATATATATATATATATATATATATATATATATATATATATTTATAGTTTTGGCTTTCCATCATTTTTTCATGCTGGATCCGTTTTTTTCTCATAGACTTGTATTAGTGACGGATGGCCACACGTTTCATCTGTCGTCCAACGGATCCGTCAGAAAATCTCTGTCCGTCGGCCGGAGACAACGGACAGATGAACGTTTTTTGTGTACGTCGAAAAGTCGGATAGCGACGGATTCCGTCTTTTAAAACTGAGCATGCCCGGAATCATTTTTCTTCCTTTATTTTAACCCCCTGCGGCTGCTTTTTCTATTCTGGCACAAAATCCTTCTCTCTCTCTCTCACTCCAGAATTCTGTTTCTTTAATTCCTACAGCAAGGCTGCTACAACGGATCAGTCATAAACACAGATCCAGTGCATTAGTTTTTTGCAATATACGCAGGATCCGTCCACTTGACGGATCTGAACACTTTGACGGATTGTGACTGATTGCAAAAGACTGGAGTGTGAAAGGGGCCTTAAGAAGCGAGATGTGGATGAGAAAAGGCGGTGGATCCGTTGCCAACCGTTAATTGACGGAATCTGCCATCGGATCCTCCTTTTTATAGTGAGCATGCCCGAATGAATGTCCTTTCATGATATTTAACCCCAAATCCCATTCTGGCAGCTAAATCTCTCTCTCTCTCTCGTGAAACAGGCCTTACTTTAAATTTCATGCACTAGCGTCTAAAGCGGATCCGTACAAAAAACGGATCCAGTTGCATCCGTTTGCCACAAAACGGAAACGGATCCGCTTTTGCACACTGGCGGATTTTGACTAACGCCAGAAAACTGAAGTGTGAAACAGGCCTAAGAGAAAGAAAAGACTCAATCTGAGAAGAGGTCACCTATAAGGTACCAGGATGTACATTTTTAGCTATTGGTACTGACTGCGTCTCATCAGTACTATGGTTCCTGTATAGTCCACAGTCTGATAAAGACTGATAACTCCCAGCATCTCCTTACCATTGTTAAGGACATACTGGGAGTTGTAGGTTCATGAGATACAAATGTATATGGGCCTGACTTAGAAGGATTCAGCTCATCAGTTATTAATCACATGATGTCATAGACCTAAAGGAAAAGGGAAGAATTAGCTGGGTAGAAATGCAAAATGGGCGCCTTCGGCTTCATCTGCCTTGGGCACCCAAAATACTTTGTTTTGGCCCTGGTAACGGATAAAGCAAAATCCTACATGACCTATCAGTGTTCTACGATTTGGGTTGAGGACACTTATTGCATGTGGGCTGGTGAATTTTGTGTGCCAGGGCTGCTTTTTAGTCCCAACTCTGCCCTGAATCCCCTCGTGTATCTGAATGGGAGGAAGAGTGTGAACTTGTGCTAATTGTGCAGTCACACTTTGTCATCTCTGCTCCGTCCTGTCTTCCAGCGCAGGGTTAAATTGCTCTGACTTCATATCTGGCTTCATGGCTTGATCATAGATGCTGGATCCTCATCCCCCAACAAAATCTCACCAACCGAAGATTGTGAAAGAAACACACAAAACACTTTTATTGGATGTTAAATTGACCGAATTTTATTCCAAATCTCATCATTATTATTTCTTTCAGTGTCTGAAATTTAGAATCAGCCAATTACTATGAAAGAGACACTGAAAATGGCAGAACCCCCGACTCACGAAGAATCGTCCTTCAGCACTCAGGAGAGGAAAAACCCCCTGTGGTGGAAACCTCTAGGGAACCATGGCTGCAGGACTGCCCTTCCCTTGGGCTTAGAAGGTTAGTGCCAACATGTAACAGCAAATTGTACCTGAATTTGTACATTGTGTCATATTTGTTTTGGAGAAGCCTAATGCAACCTCTCCAGGCCGTACACATAAAGTGAAGGCGGCGAGTACCGGACGTGAGGGAGATCTGGCTGCAACATCTGTCACCCCATTGATCTGGCTGGCTAGGCGCTATGGCTGATCTGGCTGGCTAGGCGGTGTCCCCTTCCTCCCATTGTGGAGTGATGAAGCTCCAGGTCTCCAGACACATCAAGTATGGCTCCGTCTACGGCTGAATGACTTGTGGTTCTGGAATCTTCTCCTGCATCATAGATGCATGTGTTTATGACATCAGCGCAGTTGCCATAGTTATCACAGGTGTTTTATACTGTGGTTTCATTGGCTAGAAAGTCCCTCTCAGTGTTCCAAAGAATTAACCCTTGAATGACTGGTATTGTGCCTTTCTCCAGAAGCCTGTAAAATAAACTTGTCACTAGACAGGACCATTATCATTATTATATTTTAAAGTTGCCCCAACCAAAGTCTAATAAGTGAGCGCATCTAGAGTTGATGTGTAACAAGCGCAATCATTCCATTAAGCCCTACTAAATGCATAAATGCACAATATGAAAACAGAGCAGTCTCATAGAAAATGAATGATACCAAGGTAAATGCAGTTAGATATGGGATGCTATATAGGGGCTCATACTGTATATAGGAGCTATATGGGGACTCACACTGTATATAGGAGGCAATATGGTGGCATACAATGTATTCAGGAGGCTATATGTGAGTGCTCATACTGTATATAGGAGGCTATATGGAGACTCACACTGTATATTGGAGGCAAACACTGTATTCAGGAGGCTATATGTGGGCTCATACTGTATATAGGAAGCGATTTGCAGGCTCATACTGTTTATAGGAAGCGATGTGCAGGCTCATACTGTACATAGGAGGCTATATATGGATGCTCATACTGTTTATAGGAAGCAATGCGCAGGCTCATACTGTACATAGGAGGCTATATGTGGATGCTCATACTGTATATAGGAGGCTATATGCGGCCTCATACTGTATATAGGAAGTGATGTACAGGCTCATACTGTATATAGGAGGCTATGTGCAGGCTCATACTGTATATAGGAAGCAATGTGCAGGCTCATACTGTTTATAGGAAGTAAACACTGCATTCAGGAGGCAATATGTGGGTGCTCATACTGTATATAGGAGGCAAATACTGTATTCAGGAGGCCTCATGTGGCCTCATACTGTATATGGGAAGCGATGTGCAGGCTCATACTGTATATAGGAGGCTATATGTGGCCTCATACTGTATATAGGAAGCGATGTGCAGGCTCATACTGTATATAGGAAGCGATGTGCAGGCTCATACCGTACATAGGAGGCTATATGTGACCTCATACTGTATATAGGAAGCGATGTGGAGGCTCATACTGTATATAGCAGGCTATGTGGGCTCATATTGTATATAGGAAGCAATGTGCAGGCTCATACTGTATGTAGGAGGCTATATGCGGCCTCATACTGTATATAGAAGGCTATAAGCTGCCTCATACTTTATACTGGAGGCTATGTGGGCTCATACTGTATATAGGAGGCTATATGCAGCCTCATACTGTATATAGGAAGCGTGCAGGCTCATACTGTATATAGGAGGTAAACACTGCATTCAGGATGCTATATGTGGGTGCTCATACTGGATATAGGAGGCTATATGCGGCCTCATACTGTATATAGGAAGCGAAGTACAGGCTCATACTGTATATAGGAGGCTATATGCAGCATCATATTGTATACAGGAGGTTATATGTGGGTGCTCATACTATACAGTGGGGCAAAAAAGTATTTAGTCAGTCAGCAACAGTGCAAGTTCCACCACTTAAAAATATGAGAGGCGTCTGTAATTTACATCATAGGTAGACCTCAACTATGGGAGACAAACTGAGAAAAAAAAATCCAGAAAATCACATTGTCTGTTTTTTTTTTCATTTTATTTGCATATTATGGTGGAAAATAAGTATTTGGTCAGAAACAAAATTTCATCTCAATACTTTGTGATATATCCTTTGTTGGCAATGACAGAGGTCAAACGTTTTCTGTAAGTCTTCACAAGGTTGCCACACACTGTTGTTGGTATGTTGACCCATTCCTCCATGCAGATCTCCTCTAGAGCAGTGATGTTTTTGGCTTTTCGCTTGGCAACACGGACTTTCAACTCCCTCCAAAGGTTTTCTATAGGTTTGAGATCTGGAGACTGGCTAGGCCACTCCAGGACCTTGAAATGCTTCTTACGAAGCCACTCCTTCATTGCCCTGGAGGTGTGCTTTGGATCATTGTCATGTTGAAAGACCCAGCCACGTTTCATCTTCAATGCCCTTGCTGATGGAAGGAGGTTTGCACTCAAAATCTCACGATACATGGCCCCATTCATTCTTTCATGTACCCGGATCAGTCGTCCTGGCCCCTTTGCAGAGAAACAGCCCCAAAGCATGATGTTTCCACCACCATGCTTTACAGTAGGTATGGTGTTTGATGGATGCAACTCAGTATTCTTTTTCTTCCAAACACGACAAGTTGTGTTTCTACCAAACAGTTCCAGTTTGGTTTCATCAGACCATAGGACATTCTCCCAAAACTCCTCTGGATAATCCAAATGCTCTCTAGCAAACTTCAGACGGGCCCGGACATGTACAGGCTTAAGCAGTGGGACACGTCTGGCACTGCAGGATCTGAGTCCATGGTGGCGTAGTGTGTTACTTATGGTAGGCCTTGTTACATTGGTCCCAGCTCTCTGCAGTTCATTCACTAGGTCCCCCCGCGTGGTTCTGGGATTTTTACTCACCGTTCTTGTGATCATTCTGACCCCACGGGGTGGGATTTTGTGTGGAGCACCAGATCGAGGGAGATTATCAGTGGTCTTGTATGTCTTCCATTTTCTAATTATTGCTCCCACAGTTGATTTCTTCACTCCAAGCTGGTTGGCTATTGCAGATTCAGTCTTCCCAGCCTGGTGCAGGGCTACAATTTTGTTTCTGGTGTCCTTTGACAGCTCTTTGGTCTTCACCATAGTGGAGTTTGGAGTCAGACTGTTTGAGGGTGTGCACAGGTGTCTTTTTATACTGATAACAAGTTTAAACAGGTGCCATTACTACAGGTAATGAGTGGAGGAAAGAGGAGACTCTTAAAGAAGAAGTTACAGGTCTGTGAGAGCCAGAAATCTTGATAGCTTGTTTCTGACCAAATACTTATTTTCCACCATAATATGCAAATAAAATGAAAAAAAAACAGACAATGTGATTTTCTGGATTTTTTTTTCTCAGTTTGTCTCCCATAGTTGAGGTCTACCTATGATGTAAATTACAGACGCCTCTCATCTTTTTAAGTGGTGGAACTTGCACTATTGCTGACTGACTAAATACTTTTTTGCCCCACTGTATATAGGAGGCTATATGTGGCCTCATACTGTATATAGGAAGCGATGTGCAGGCTCATACTGTATATAGAAGGCTATATGGGGACTCACACTGTATATAGGAGGCAAATCCGCGTACACTGGGTTTGAACGCCCACATTGCCAAACTAATCTCGTTTGAGATGATGCCCTTTCGGTTGGTGGAAAGCGCAGCTTTCCGCGAACTCATGGCCTATGCAGTACCACGCTATGACCTACCCAGTCGCCACTTCTTCTCTCGCAAAGCCATCCCAGCCCTCCACCATCATGTGAAAGACCGCATTGTCCATGCACTCAAGCAGTCAGTGAGCGGAAAGGTGCACCTCACAACTGATGCATGGTCCAGTCGGCATGGCCAGGGCCGTTACGTGTCCATCACTGCGCACTGGGTTAATGTGGTGGATGCAGGGTCCACAGGGGACAGCGGTGGTGGGACAGTGCTGCCTAGCCCACGGTATAGGAAACAGTTGGCTGTAGGCATTCGACCCTCCTCCTCCTCCTCCTCCTCCTCCTCCTCCAGAAGCGAAAGCTCATCCACAGAGCGCAGTCGTACGAGCACTCCATCTGCAGCTGCCACTGTTGCACACGATGTGTCCCCCTATCGAGCAGCTAGTGGAAAGCGTCAGCAGGCTGTGTTGCAAATGATGTGTTTGGGCGACAGACACACCGCCGAGGTACTGGCCGAGTACTTGAAGCGACAAACTGAGTCATGGCTGGGCAGTGTACATCTTGAGGCAGGCAATATCCAACCTGGATAAGAATGAAGTGATTAAACAGAGTCAGCATGGGTTTCTAACTAATAAGTCATGTCAGACTAACTTAATTTCCTTCTATGACGGTATCACTGATTGGGTGGATCAAGGAAATGCTGTAGATATAGTATATCTTGACTTCAGCAAAGCATTTGACAAAGTCTCTCATACAATCCTTATTGAAAAAATGACTAAGTATGGAATGGACAAGGCAACTGTTAGGTGGATTCATAACTGGCTTAGTGATCGGACCCAAAGAGTGGTCGTAAATGGCTGCACATCCAGTTGGAAGAATGTCTCAAGTGGGGTACCACAGGGCTCTGTCCTGGGCCCTGTATTGTTCAACATCTTTATCAACGATTTAGATGAAGGAATTGAGGGTAAACTGATTAAATTTGCTGATGACACAAAGCTAGGAGGGATAGCTAATACTAGAGAAGAGAGAGAGAGGATTCAAAAAGATTTAAATAAACTGGAGAAGTGGGCAGCAACTAACAGAATGGTTTTTAACAGGGAGAAATGCAAAGTACTACATCTGGGCAATAAAAATGAAAAAAGCATATATAGAATGGGAGGAATAGGGCTAAGTGACAGCACATGTGAAAAAGACTTGGGTATACTAATAGATCACAGACTGAATATGAGTCAACAGTGTGATGCAGCAGCAAAAAAGGCAAATGCAATTCTAGGATGTATTAACAGAAGCATACAGTCTAGATCACGTGAAGTCATTATTTCCCTCTACTCCTCTTTAGTCAGACCTCATCTGGAATATTGTGTCCAGTTTTGGGCACCACATTTTAAAAAAGACATCAACAAACTGGAGCAAGTTCAGAAAAGAGCGACCAGAATGGTGACCGGTCTGCAAACCCTGTCTTATGAGGAAAGGTTGCAAGATTTGGGAATGTTTAGTTTGCAAAAGAGAAGACTGAGAGGAGACTTAATAGCTGTCTACAAATATCTAAAGGGCTGTCACATTGTAGAAGGATCAACTTTATTCTCATTTGCACAAGGAAAGACTAGAAGCAATGGGATGAAACTGAATGGGAAGAGACACAGATTAGATATTAGAAAAAACTTTTTGACAGTTAGAGTGATCAATGAGTGGAACAGGCTGCCACGAGAAGTGGTGAGTTCTCCTTCAATGGAAGTCTTCAAACAGAGGCTGGACAGACATCTGACTGGGATGATTTAGCGAATCCTGCTTTGAGCAGGGGGTTGGACCAGATGGCCCAGGAGGTCCCTTCCAACTCTACGATTCTATGATTCTATGATTCTATAGGTAGTTAGTGATAACGGCCGTAATTTTGTGGCAGCCATAGCCCTTTCAAAACTCAGCCACATACCTTGCTTGGCTCACACCTTGAACCTGGTGGTGCAGTGCTTCCTCAAAAATTATCCGGAGTTAACAGCCCTGCTCCAGAAGGTGCGAAGACTGTGCGCGCACATCCGCCGGTCGCCTGTACACTCCATTCGTATGCAGAAGCTGCAGCGATTGCTCCACCTTCCCAACCACCGCCTCATTATCGACATTGCAACAAGGTGGAACTCCATCCTGCACATGGTGGAGCGGCTGTGCGAGCAGAGGCAGGCCATAATGCATTTGTGGGAGGATACACGGCCAGGCACTTTGAGAGCAGACATGGAGTTGACAGGTGTGCAGTGGTCGAAGCTGAAAGACCTCTGTAAAGTCCTTCAGTGTTTTGAGGAATGCACACGGCTGGTAAGAGCAGAAGACGCCATCCTAAGCATGAGCATCCCACTTATGCGTCTGCTCATGCAAACTTTGACGCACCTTAAGGAGCAGGCGTCTGCAGCCAATGTTGATGAGGAGGAAGGGGAGGAGGGAATCCTTGATGACATTCAGCCATTGTCTGCTCAGGGACCTCTCCTGGACGAGGTGGAGGAAGAAGAGGAGGAGGAGGAGGATGATGATGGGGATGATTACTTAGGGGAGGAGGATGCATCTCATGGGGCAAGTGAAAATGTTGGCGTGGTAAGGTCTGGTACAGGGTTTGTGCGTGACTGGAGGGATGTGGATTTGCCAGAAAGTGCTCCTCCAACCAGCACTCGCAGTGCATCATTGACACCGGGAACATTGGCCCACATGTCAGATTATGCCTTGCGGATCCTAAAAAGGGACCCCCGCATTGCCAAAATGATGAACGATGACGACTACTGGTTGGCCAGCATCCTGGATCCACGCTATAAAGGCAAATTACAAAACATCATGCCACAGGAGAACCTTGACCTAATATTGGCTAATAAACAAGCAACTTTTGTAAATCGGTTGCTTGAGGCATTCCCAGCACACAGCAGCGGTGATGGTTCTCACACGAGCCGTACGGGCCGGGGGCAGCTTGGCAGAGGTGTTCGTGGTGCACACAGCAGAAATGGCGTTGGAGACAGGGGTTTCATGACAATGTTGTGGACTGATTTTTCAAATACCGCTCACACAACTGGTAATACTGTATCGATGGAAAGTGACAGGAGACAGCAGTTGTCAACTATGGTTACAAACTACTTTTCCTCCCATATCGATGTTCTCCCACACAGGTCATTCCCCTTTGACTATTGGGCCGCTAAACTGGACACCTGGCCTGAATTGGCCCAATATGCCTTACAGGAGCTCGCTTGGTGTGCTATCGGAAAGAGTCTTCAGTGCAGCTGGATCAATCCTGACAGAAAAAAGGACAGTCTGTCAACCCAAAATGTGGATGATCTAACCTTCATTAAAATGAACCATGCATTGGTTTCCAAGGATTTTGTCCCACCTTCCCCTGATGACACATAGGGTGACAGAAAAATGGCTTGCTTTGGTCCACCTCTTCCTGGGACTTCACCTATTTCGCCTTTTGCATCAGCTGAATGTCCAAAATCAACATATGCCACTTTCTAAAACTCCCTAAGTGTGCTGCCTCCCCCACCATGGCCGGGGTCACCACCTAGCGCACGACACCGTGCGAGTGCCGTTGCCCTGGACAGGTGGGTAGGCCGACTCTTGGGCGCGGGCACTGGCACAGGGTCCCTCATAGTGCAATCAAGTGTCTCTGACGGTGGTGGCGCACACCCGCCGTCAGACACACCGCTGTACTATGAGGGGACCAGTGCCAGTACCGACGCCCACGAGTGGGCCCCCTTGCTTGGGCAGGGCCCCAGCATTTGCAATCTTTACCTCTCCCTGCTCCTCCGCTGTGTAATCTGGGCCGTCAAATCCATACTGTGCCTGACACCGTCTGAGCCTGCCTCCTGATGTATAGACATATATTTTGAATGTGTACGCTATCCATACATGTTATCTGGGGATACGGTACCCTTTCTAACCTTTGTGCAATCACGTGCAATCCATACTGGGCCTAACACCGTCTGAGTAGAAATGCAAAATGGGCGCCTTCGGCTTCATCTGCCTTGGGCACCCAAAATACTTTGTTTCGGCCCTGGTAACGGATAAAGCAAAATCCTACATGACCTATCAGTGTTCTACGATTTGGGTTGAGGACACTTATTGCATGTGGGCTGGTGAATTTTGTGTGCCAGGGCTGCTTTTTAGTCCCAACTCGGCCCTGAATCCCCTCGTGTATCTGAATGGGAGGAAGAGTGTGAACTTGTGCTAATTGTGCAGTCACACTTTGTCATCTCTGCTCCGTCCTGTCTTCCAGCGCAGGGTTAAATTGCTCTGACTTCATATCTGGCTTCATGGCTTGATCATAGATGCTGGATCCTGATCCCCCAACAAAATCTCACCAACCGAAGATTGTGAAAGAAACACACACAACACTTTTATTGGATGTTAAATTGACCGAATTTTATTCCAAATCTCATCATTATTATTTCTTTCAGTGTCTGAAATTTAGAATCAGCCAATTACTATGAAAGAGACACTGAAAATGGCAGAACCCCCGACTCATGAAGAATCGTCCTTCAGCACTCAGGAGAGGAAAAACCCCCTGTGGTGGAAACCTCTAGGGAACCATGGCTGCAGGACTGCCCTTCCCTTGGGCTTAGAAGGTTAGTGCCAACATGTAACAGCAAATTGTACCTGAATTTGTACATTGTGTCATATTTGTTTTGGAGAAGCCTAATGCAACCTCTCCAGGCCGTACACATAAAGTGAAGGCGGCGAGTACCGGACGTGAGGGAGATCTGGCTGCAACATCTGTCACCCCATTGATCTGGCTGGCTAGGCGCTATGGCTGATCTGGCTGGCTAGGCGGTGTCCCCTTCCTCCCATTGTGGAGTGATGAAGCTCCAGGTCTCCAGACACATCAAGTATGGCTCCGTCTACGGCTGAATGACTTGTGGTTCTAGAATCTTCTCCTGCATCATAGATGCATGTGTTTATGACATCAGCGCAGTTGCCATAGTTATCACAGGTGTTTTATACTGTGGTTTCATTGGCTAGAAAGTCCCTCTCAGTGTTCCAAAGAATTAACCCTTGAATGACTGGTATTGTGCCTTTCTCCAGAAGCCTGTAAAATAAACTTGTCACTAGACAGGACAATTATCATTATTATATTTTAAAGTTGCCCCAACCAAAGTCTAATAAGTGAGCGCATCTAGAGTTGATGTGTAACAAGCGCAATCATTCCATTAAGCCCTACTAAATGCATAAATGCACAATATGAAAACAGAGCAGTCTCATAGAAAATGAATGATACCAAGGTAAATGCAGTTAGATATGGGATGCTATATAGGGGCTCATACTGTATATAGGAGCTATATGGGGACTCACACTGTATATAGGAGGCAATATGGTGGCATACAATGTATTCAGGAGGCTATATGTGAGTGCTCATACTGTATATAGGAGGCTATATGGAGACTCACACTGTATTCAGGAGGCTATATGTGGGCTCATACTGTATATAGGAAGCGATTTGCAGGCTCATACTGTTTATAGGAAGCGATGCTTTGAACAAATTATTAAACAACATGTATGTCAATACCTGGATAAGAATGAAGTGATTAAACAGAGTCCGCATGGGTTTCTAACTAATAAGTCATGTCAGACTAACTTAATTTCCTTCTATGATGGTATCACTGATTGGGTGGATCAAGGAAATGCTGTAGATATAGTATATCTTGACTTCAGCAAAGCATTTGACAAAGTCTCTCATACAATCCTTATTGAAAAAATGACTAAGTATGGAATGGACAAGGCAACTGTTAGGTGGATTCATAACTGGCTTAGTGATCGGACCCAAAGAGTGGTCGTAAATGGCTGCACATCCAGTTGGAAGAATGTCTCAAGTGGGGTACCACAGGGCTCTGTCCTGGGCCCTGTATTGTTCAACATCTTTATCAACGATTTAGATGAAGGAATTGAGGGTAAACTGATTAAATTTGCTGATGACACAAAGCTAGGAGGGATGGCTAATACTAGAGAAGAGAGAGAGAGGATTCAAAAAGATTTAAATAAACTGGAGAAGTGGGCAGCAACTAACAGAATGGTTTTTAACAGGGAGAAATGCAAAGTACTACATCTGGGCAATAAAAATGAAAAAAGCATATATAGAATGGGAGGAAAAAGGGCTAAGTGACAGCACATGTGAAAAAGACTTGGGTATACTAATAGATCACAGACTGAATATGAGTCAACAGTGTGATGCAGCAGCAAAAAAGGCAAATGCAATTCTAGGATGTATTAACAGAAGCATACAGTCTAGATCACGTGAAGTCATTATTTCCCTCTACTCCTCTTTGGTCAGACCTCATCTGGAATATTGTGTCCAGTTTTGGGCACCACATTTTAAAAAAGACATCAACAAACTGGAGCAAGTTCAGAAAAGAGCGACCAGAATGGTGACCGGTCTGCAAACCCTGTCTTATGAGGAAAGGTTGCAGGATTTGGGAATGTTTAGTTTGCAAAAGAGAAGACTGAGAGGAGACTTAATAGCTGTCTACAAATATCTAAAGGGCTGTCACATTGTAGAAGGATCAACTTTATTCTCATTTGCACAAGGAAAGACTAGAAGCAATGGGATGAAACTGAATGGGAAGAGACACAGATTAGATATTAGAAAAAACATTTTGACAGTTAGAGTGATCAATGAGTGGAACAGGCTGCCACGAGAAGTGGTGAGTTCTCCTTCAATGGAAGTCTTCAAACAGAGGCTGGACAGACATCTGACTGGGATGATTTAGCGAATCCTGCTTTGAGCAGGGGGTTTTACCAGATGGCCCAGGAGGTCCCTTCCAACTCTACAATTCTATGATTCTATGATGTGCAGGCTCATACTGTA
Source organism: Dendrobates tinctorius (assembly GCF_039654945.1). NCBI lineage: Eukaryota > Metazoa > Chordata > Amphibia > Anura > Dendrobatidae > Dendrobates > Dendrobates tinctorius. The sequence continues at coordinate 319,784 of NW_027361721.1, read as the reverse complement.
CATAGGAGGCTATGTGGATGCTCATACTGTTTATAGGAAGCAATGCGCAGGCTCATACTGTACATAGGAGGCTATATGTGGATGCTCATACTGTATATAGGAGGCTATATGCGGCCTCATACTGTATATAGGAAGTGATGTACAGGCTCATACTGTATATAGGAGGCTATGTGCAGGCTCATACTGTATATAGGAAGCAATGTGCAGGCTCATACTGTTTATAGGAAGTAAACACTGCATTCAGGAGGCAATATGTGGGTGCTCATACTGTATATAGGAGGCAAATACTGTATTCAGGAGGCTATATGTGGCCTCATACTGTATATGGGAAGCGATGTGCAGGCTCATACTGTATATAGGAGGCTATATGCGGCCTCATACTGTATATAGGAAGCGATGTGCAGGCTCATACTGTATATAGGAGACTATGTGCAGACTCATACTGTATATAGGAAGCGATGTGCAGGCTCATACCGTACATAGGAGGCTATATGTGACCTCATACTGTATATAGGAAGCGATGTGGAGGCTCATACTGTATATAGCAGGCTATGTGGGCTCATATTGTATATAGGAAGCAATGTGCAGGCTCATACTGTATGTAGGAGGCTATATGCGGCCTCATACTGTATATAGAAGGTTATATGCTGCCTCATACTTTATACAGGAGGCTATGTGGGCTCATACTGTATATAGGAGGCTATATGCAGCCTCATACTGTATATAGGAAGCGATGTACAGGCTATGTGCAGGTTCATACTGTATATAGGAAGCGTGCAGGCTCATACTGTATATAGGAGGTAAACACTGCATTCAGGATGCTATATGTGGGTGCTCATACTGGATATAGGAGGCTATATGCGGCCTCATACTGTATATAGGAAGCGAAGTACAGGCTCATACTGTATATAGGAGGCTATATGCAGCATCATATTGTATACAGGAGGTTATATGTGGGTGCTCATACTATATATAGGAGGCTATATGTGGCCTCATACTGTATATAGGAAGCGATGTGCAGGCTCATACTGTATATAGAGGGCTATATGGGGACTCACACTGTATATAGGAGGCAAATCCGCGTACACTGGGTTTGAACGCCCACATTGCCAAACTAATCTCGTTTGAGATGATGCCCTTTCGGTTGGTGGAAAGCGCAGCTTTCCGCGAACTCATGGCCTATGCAGTACCACGCTATGACCTACCCAGTCGCCACTTCTTCTCTCGCAAAGCCATCCCAGCCCTCCACCATCATGTGAAAGACCGCATTGTCCATGCACTCAAGCAGTCAGTGAGCGGAAAGGTGCACCTCACAACTGATGCATGGTCCAGTCGGCATGGCCAGGGCCGTTACGTGTCCATCACTGCGCACTGGGTTAATGTGGTGGATGCAGGGTCCACAGGGGACAGCGGTGGTGGGACAGTGCTGCCTAGCCCACGGTATAGGAAACAGTTGGCTGTAGGCATTCGACCCTCCTCCTCCTCCTCCAGAAGCGAAAGCTCATCCACAGAGCGCAGTCGTACGAGCACTCCATCTGCAGCTGCCACTGTTGCACACGATGTGTCCCCCTATCGAGCAGCTAGTGGAAAGCGTCAGCAGGCTGTGTTGCAGATGATGTGTTTGGGCGACAGACACACCGCCGAGGTACTGGCCGAGTACTTGAAGCGACAAACTGAGTCATGGCTGGGCAGTGTACATCTTGAGGCAGGCAAGGTAGTTAGTGATAACGGCCGTAATTTTGTGGCAGCCATAGCCCTTTCAAAACTCAGCCACATACCTTGCTTGGCTCACACCTTGAACCTGGTGGTGCAGTGCTTCCTCAAAAATTATCCGGAGTTAACAGCCCTGCTCCAGAAGGTGCGAAGACTGTGCGCGCACATCCGCCGGTCGCCTGTACACTCCATTCGTATGCAGAAGCTGCAGCGATTGCTCCACCTTCCCAACCACCGCCTCATTATCGACATTGCAACAAGGTGGAACTCCACCCTGCACATGGTGGAGCGGCTGTGCGAGCAGAGGCAGGCCATAATGCATTTGTGGGAGGATACACGGCCAGGCACTTTGAGAGCAGACATGGAGTTGACAGGTGTGCAGTGGTCGAAGCTGAAAGACCTCTGTAAAGTCCTTCAGTGTTTTGAGGAATGCACACGGCTGGTAAGAGCAGAAGACGCCATCCTAAGCATGAGCATCCCACTTATGCGTCTGCTCATGCAAACTTTGACGCACCTTAAGGAGCAGGCGTCTGCAGCCAATGTTGATGAGGAGGAATGGGAGGAGGGAATCCTTGATGACATTCAGCCATTGTCTGCTCAGGGACCTCTCCTGAACGAGGTGGAGGAAGAAGAGGAGGAGGAGGAGGATGATGATGGGGATGATTACTTAGGGGAGGAGGATGCATCTCATGGGGCAAGTGAAAATGTTGGCGTGGTAAGGTCTGGTACAGGGTTTGTGCGTGACTGGAGGGATGTGGATTTGCCAGAAAGTGCTCCTCCAACCAGCACTCGCAGTGCATCATTGACACCGGGAACATTGGCCCACATGTCAGATTATGCCTTGCGGATCCTAAAAAGGGACCCCCGCATTGCCAAAATGATGAACGATGACGACTACTGGTTGGCCAGCATCCTGGATCCACGCTATAAAGGCAAATTACAAAACATCATGCCACAGGAGAACCTTGACCTAATATTGGCTAATAAACAAGCAACTCTTGTAAATCGGTTGCTTGAGGCATTCCCAGCACACAGCAGCGGTGATGGTTCTCACACGAGCCGTACGGGCCGGGGGCAGCTTGGCAGAGGTGTTCGTGGTGCACACAGCAGAAGTGGCGTTGGAGACAGGGGTTTCATGACAATGTTGTGGACTGATTTTTCAAATACCGCTCACACAACTGGTAATACTGTATCGATGGAAAGTGACAGGAGACAGCAGTTGTCAACTATGGTTACAAACTACTTTTCCTCCCATATCGATGTTCTCCCACACAGGTCATTCCCCTTTGACTATTGGGCCGCTAAACTGGACACCTGGCCTGAATTGGCCCAATATGCCTTACAGGAGCTCGCTTGCCCAGCTGCAAGTGTGCTATCGGAAAGAGTCTTCAGTGCAGCTGGATCAATCCTGACAGAAAAAAGGACAGTCTGTCAACCCAAAATGTGGATGATCTAACCTTCATTAAAATGAACCATGCATTGGTTTCCAAGGATTTTGTCCCACCTTCCCCTGATGACACATAGGGTGACAGAAAAATGGCTTGCTTTGGTCCACCTCTTCCTGGGACTTCACCTATTTCGCCTTTTGCATCAGCTGAATGTCCAACATCAACATATGCCACTTTCTAAAACTCCCTAAGTGTGCTGCCTCCCCCCCCATGGCCGGGGTCACCACCTAGCGCACGACACCGTGCGAGTGCCATTGCCCTGGACAGGTGGGTAGGCCGACTCTTGGGCGCGGGCACTGGCACAGGGTCCCTCATAGTGCAATCAAGTGTCTCTGACGGTGGTGGCGCACACCCGCCGTCAGACACACCGCTGTACTATGAGGGGACCAGTGCCAGTACCGACGCCCACGAGTGGGCCCCCTTGCTTGGGCAGGGCCCCAGCATTTGCAATGTTTACCTCTCCCTGCTCCTCCGCTGTGTAATCTGGGCCGTCAAATCCATACTGTGCCTGACACCGTCTGAGCCTGCCTCCTGATGTATAGACATATATTTTGAATGTGTACGCTATCCATACATGTTATCTGGGGATACGGTACCCTTTCTAACCTTTGTGCAATCACGTGCAATCCATACTGGGCCTAACACCGTCTGAGTAGAAATGCAAAATGGGCGCCTTCGGCTTCATCTGCCTTGGGCACCCAAAATACTTTTTTTCGGCCCTGGTAACGGATAAAGCAAAATCCTACATGACCTATCAGTGTTCTACGATTTGGGATGAGGACACTTATTGCATGTGGGCTGGTGAATTTTGTGTGCCAGGGCTGCTTTTTAGTCCCAACTCGGCCCTGAATCCCCTCGTGTATCTGAATGGGAGGAAGAGTGTGAACTTGTGCTAATTGTGCAGTCACACTTTGTCATCTCTGCTCCGTCCTGTCTTCCAGCGCAGGGTTAAATTGCTCTGACTTCATATCTGGCTTCATGGCTTGATCATAGATGCTGGATCCTGATCCCCCAACAAAATCTCACCAACCGAAGATTGTGAAAGAAACACACACAACACTTTTATTGGATGTTAAATTGACCGAATTTTATTCCAAATCTCATCATTATTATTTCTTTCAGTGTCTGAAATTTAGAATCAGCCAATTACTATGAAAGAGACACTGAAAATGGCAGAACCCCCGACTCACGAAGAATCGTCCTTCAGCACTCAGGAGAGGAAAAACCCCCTGTGGTGGAAACCTCTAGGGAACCATGGCTGCAGGACTGCCCTTCCCTTGGGCTTAGAAGGTTAGTGCCAACATGTAACAGCAAATTGTACCTGAATTTGTACATTGTGTCATATTTGTTTTGGAGAAGCCTAATGCGACCTCTCCAGGCCGTACACATAAAGTGAAGGCGGCGAGTACCGGACGTGAGGGAGATCTGGCTGCAACATCTATCACCCCATTGATCTGGCTGGCTAGGCGGTATGGCTGATCTGGCTGGCTAGGCGCTATGGCTGATCTGGCTGGCTAGGCGGTGTCCCCTTCCTCCCATTGTGGAGTGATGAAGCTCCAGGTCTCCAGACACATCAAGTATGGCTCCGTCTACGGCTGAATGACTTGTGGTTCTGGAATCTTCTCCTGCATCATAGATGCATGTGTTTATGACATCAGAGCAGTTGCCATAGTTATCACAGGTGTTTTATACTGTGGTTTCATTGGCTAGAAAGTCCCTCTCAGTGTTCCAAAGAATTAACCCTTGAATGACTGGTATTGTGCCTTTCTCCAGAAGCCTGTAAAATAAACTTGTCACTAGACAGGACCATTATCATTATTATATTTTAAAGTTGCCCCAACCAAAGTCTAATAAGTGAGCGCATCTAGAGTTGATGTGTAACAAGCGCAATCATTCCATTAAGCCCTACTAAATGCATAAATGCACAATATGAGAACAGAGCAGTCTCATAGAAAATTAATGATACCAAGGTAAATGCAGTTAGATATGGGATGCTATATAGGGGCTCATACTGTATATAGGAGGCTATATGGGGACTCACACTGTATATAGGAGGCAAACACTGTATTCAGGAGGCTATATGTGGGCTCATACTGTATATAGGAAGCGATTTGCAGGCTCATACTGTTTATAGGAAGCGATGTGCAGGCTCATACTGTACATAGGAGGCTGTGTGGATGCTCATACTGTTTATAGGAAGCAATGCGCAGGCTCATATGAGGCTATATGTGGATGCTCATACTGTATATAGGAGGCTATATGCGGCCTCATACTGTATATAGGAAGCGAAGTACAGGCTCATACTGTATATAGGAGGCTATGTGCAGGCTCATACTGTATATAGGAAGCAATGTGCAGGCTCATACTGTATATAGGAGGCAAAAACTGTATTCAGGAGGCTATATGTGGGTGCTCATACTGTATATAGGAGGCTATATGCAGCCTCATACTGTATATAGGAAGCGATGTGCAGGCTTATACCGTACATAGGAGGCTATATGTGGCCTCATACTGTATATAGGAAGCGATGTGCAGGCTCATACAGTATATAGGAGGCTGTGGGCTCATATTGTATATAGGAAGCAATGTGCAGGCTCATACTGTATATAGGAGACTATATGCGGCCTCATACTGTATATAGAAGGCTATATGCGGCCTCATACTGTATACAGGAGGCTATGTGGGCTCATACTGTATATAGGAGGCTATATGCAGCCTCATACTGTATATAGGAAGCAATGTGCAGGCTCATACTGTATATAGGAGGCTATGTGCAGGCTCATACTGTATATAGGAGGTAAACACTGCATTCAGGTGGCTATATGTGGGTGCTCATACTGTATATAGGAGTCTATATGCGGCCTCATACTGTATATAGGAAGCAAAGTACAGGCTGATACTGTATATAGGAGGCTATATGCGGCCTCATACTGTATATAGGAGGCTATATGCAGCATCATTGTATACAGGAGGCTATATGTGGGTGCTCATACTGTATATAGGAGGCTATATGTGGCCTCATACTGTATATAGGAAGCGATGTGCAGGCTCATACTGTATATAGAAGGCTATATGGGGACTCACACTGTATATAGGAGGCAAATACTGTATTCAGGAGGCTGTATGTGGGCTCATACTGTATATAGAAAGCGATTTGCAGGCTCATACTGTTTATAGGAAGCAATGTGCAGGCTCATACTGTTTATAGGAAGCGATGTGCAGGCTCATACTGTACATAGAAAACAAAAAGCAAAAAACACAAATATCCTGAACTAAAAGTAAAAAATATACTGCAAATAATGCATAAAGATAATAATAAGGGTATTTAGTAAACATAATATTGATCAAACTAATGTACAAGCCATCCCGCCACGTCACGGCAACCCTTGTGGGACAGTCCCTACTCTAGTATTTAAAACCTTTTCACTTGCCAAGTGGCGTGAATGTGAATAAGGATCGAGCAGCTGAACCACTTGTAACAGCTTAGGCCAGACTGGATGGCTTTCCCAGCTCAGAAAGAGGGCGGTCACACCCATATATGCACTGAATGCACAATGAAATGAATGAAAAACAAATCTGAACTGAGAAAAGTAAGTTAATGTGTATGCACAATGTAAGTGCATATTAACACATGACCATTAACCAGAGAAAACAAAAAGCAAAAAACACAAATATCCTGAACTAAAAGTAAAAAATATACTGCACATAATGCATAAAGGTAATAATAAGGGTATTTAGTAAACATAATTTTGATCAAAATAATGTACAAGCCATCCCGCCACGTCACGGCAACCCTTGTGGGACAGTCCCTACTCTAGTATTTAAAACCTTTTCACTTGCCAAGTGGCGTGAATGTGAATAAGGGTCGAGCGGCTGAACCACTTGTAACAGCTTAGGCCAGACTGGATGGCTTTCCCAGCTCAGAAAGAGGGCGGTCACACCCATATATGCACTGAATGCACAATGAAATGAATAAAAAACAAATCTGAACTGAGAAAAGTAAGTTAAGTTTAAGGTAAGTTTTTTTATTGTTTTTTATTCATACTGTACAAAGGAGGCTATGTGGATGCTCATACTGTTTATAGGAAGCAATGCGCAGGCTCATACTGTACATAGGAGGCTATATGTGGGTGCTCATACTGTATATAGGAAGCTATATGCGGCCTCATACTGTATATAGGAAGTGATGTACAGGCTCATGCTGTATATAGGAGGCTATGTGCAGGCTCATACTGTATATAGGAAGCAATGTGCAGGCTCATACTGTATATAGGAGGCAAAAACTGTATTCAGGAGGCTATATGTGGGTGCTCATACTGTATATAGGAGACTATATGCAGCCTCATACTGTATATAGGAAGCGATGTGCAGGCTCATACCGTACATAGGAGGCTATATGTGGCCTCATACTGTATATAGGAAGCGATGTGCAGGCTCATACTGTATATAAGAGGCTATGTGGGCTCATATTGTATATAGAAGCAATATGCAGGCTCATACTGTATATAGGAGACTATATGCGGCCTCATACTGTATATAGATGGCTATATGCGGCCTCATACTGTATATAGGAATCGATGTACAGGCTCATTCTGTATATAGGAGGCTATGTGGGCTCATATTGTATATAGAAGCAATATGCAGGCTCATACTGTATACAGGAGGCTATGTGGGCTCATACTGTATATAGGAGGCTATATGCAGCCTCATACTGTATATAGGAATCGATGTACAGGCTCATACTGTACATAGGATAAAGTACAAATATATCCCAAATACTGGAAAAAATTCTTCAAAGGCTCAACTCACTGGAAATATAATAGCAAAAAAAATCTCATAAATGAGCTATTAAGCATCACAAGAGATCAAAATTGGAGTTTTTCAAGCTAAATAATTTATTTAGAATAATTAACAGAGCATAAATGCTAAATGCAAGTTACAGCAGACATAAACACAATATAATTAAACCAGCACCTTGACAGTTAATAAAGTTTTTATCTGTATAAAACATGTAGTTTCTTTGCTTTCCTTTCACAAATAGAATGCATAGTAAACAGCAAACTCCCCATTTACATAATATGTATGCCCAGATAAGGTTTTGCATACAATAAGTGCCCAGAGTAAACTGCTGAATATAAAGTGCACAAGTGCCTTGTATCAAATAAGCCTGGTAGGCGTTAAGTGTACACAGAGTAAAAACTGTCTATACAAATTCCAGAGTAAGATACAAGGACTGCATTAGAAAGTAACAACTTACATGTGTAGTGTATGTCGCTGTAAAACCTGCCGCCCCTACGCGCGTTACGCCGCAGCTTCCTCAGGAGGCGTGGTTTACAAGTGCCCCGGATCTAGTTTATATAGTGCGGTCAACCAATAAACCGCTTTCCCTAATAAAGCTTGTAAAATTCAGGACCTGAGCTGTAGTGTCCACAATGACGTCAATAGTATCCAGTTCTAAACGTCCACAGCATTATCGGTGCATGCGCTGTTGAGTCCCCACTATGAACAGGGAGTCTATGATCAGCGCTCATCAGCATGAAAGCGGCTCAAGCTGCAAAACAGCCAGAGACCGCCACATACCAGACTGAGCACGTCAGACGGCTCCTAGGGAGGACAGAACTGGGCATGCGCTCAAGTGAGGACAAGAAAATAAAATAATTATGAAGAATAATAATCACTACTTAAAGTGATAGCAAGTGTTGAAAGTGAGGGGATAAAACATAATGATGCTGAAATAATTATAGCGGTGTGTATGAACCATTAAATTGAATATGCCTGACATAGAGTGCAAAGGCACACACATATGTGTCAATTATAAGCATACTATGCAAGCAATAAAAAATTTTTTTAACAATTAGCATAATGTGTATGCAGGCTATATGAAAGTGTATGTGCATCATATAACTATAACAACTATATATCATGTCTCTGTTAAAAAACAAATGTACATAAAAATAACACATGGCATTCAATACATACATCAAATGTCATATCATAAAGTAATTATACACACAATTATGTATAATGCATAATACATAGCAAAAATACACAAAGAAAATTGTGAAAAAAATAAAAAATGAGTGAAAAAATATATATAAAAATAAAACAAATAAAAATGTAAATGAAATAAAGAAATAAAAAAAGAAAAAATGAATAAAAATGTGAACAAATAATATGAAATATTGAAGACCCAATGGGTACGAAAAGAGCCGTAGATTTCTTGTGAGAGGAGTGTTTCTTCATAAAATCTTGAAATGCCCTCAACAATGAATTCCATGCCAGATCTTATATATTGCGATGCGAAGATAGAGAACTGGAGTATAAGCACAGGAAAAAATAATTAAAAACAGAAAACTAAAACCAAGACTAAAAAGATACCCATACGATTTTTACAGAAAGGACCCAAAACCATTACTCTCATTCAATCATTTTTTTTTTTTTTTGCTACTGTATATAGGAGGCTATGTGCAGGCTCATACTGTATATAGGAAGCAATGTGCAGGCTCATACTGTATATAGGAGGTAAACACTGCATTCAGGAGGCTATATGTGGGTGCTCATACTGTATATAGGAGGCTATATGCGGCCTCATACTGTATATAGGAAGCGAAGTACAGGCTCATACTGTATATAGGAGGCTATGTGCAGACTCATACTGTATATAGGAAGCGCTTTGCCGGCTCATACTGTATATAGGAGGCTATATGCGGCCTCCTACTGTATATAGGAAGCAATGTGCAGGCTCATACTGTATATAGGAGACTATGTGCATACTCATACTGTATATAGGAAGCAATGTGCAGGCTCATACTGTATATAGGAGGCAATTCAAAAGCAGGAAATATCCAGCTACAGATCCAGGGAAAAATTGTTAAAAACAAAAAATGAAGGATAGCGATAAAGTGACGCCTGTGTAAAAGGTTTTGTAACTGCTGCGACTCTAGATACCAACCACAAGGAAATCGAAAGGATTATAAATATTTGTGATAGACTCGCGCTGAAAAAAACAAGATGTGGGAGAAAAGCTAGTCACTTATTAATGAGACAAATAGAAGAATGTTTAATAGGTAAAACCTGACAAGAATAAACAATAAACTGCAGTTAGCCCAATTGTGGGGATAAATAGCTGAGAAATAAATAGTGATTAGTATATCTTAATGAATATATTGCAACTCGCTCAGTACAAAGCTGTGAAAAAAATGGTAGTTAATGGAAATAGTAAGTATTGCACTCAAACAGTTGATTAACCAAGGAGAGATGGCATGTACCCGAATAGAATTCTCCTAGAAGTAAAGGGTTAATATGTACATAGAACACAATTGGGTGAAAATATTAAATGGTCAGAAGCAATATGTCCCGGACCTGAAGAAAGAAGCTGAGTTTTCCGAAACGCGTTGGTTTCGGCCCTTTTTGCCACCCGTACCTCCATCTAGCAGCAGTTACACGGCACCACGTGATCCACCGCGTCACACAGGTCCTGCTCCTACTGCACATCTGCCGGGATGCAGCTATCAACCAGAGTGACCGGATCCCTGCCGACAGCTGGAGCGCAGGAGCGCTGGTCTCACACTACACCTCGGCATATCGCCGCATCTCCCAGGTCCGACCTTTACTGCACCAGCCAGAACGCAGTCACCGGATTCTACGCAGACCATCGGAGGTATTGTGAGTAGCAACACTCACATACAACTATATATGGTGAAATCACCTTGTACTGTTCAGCGAGCTATTTCACAGTGCACGAGCCCTCCACTCATTGGAGAAAGTACTTGGTGTATCCGTCATCGGCCGGGGCAGCTCTCCCCACGGCTATAGACATTGGACTATTTTATGAATGCAGGTTTATACCAAGCATTAACTATGGACTAAGGATATAATCACACTCTTTATGCCGGGACATATTGCTCATGACCATTTAATATTTTCACCCAATTGTGTGTTCTATGTACCAATTAACCCTTTACTTCCTGCCGCTCTTATTTGCAGCCTCTAGGAGAATTCTATTCGGGTACATGCCATCACTCTTGGTTAATCAACTGGTTGAGTGCAAAACTTAATGGAAATAGTAACTACTATTTTTTTTTCACAGCTTTGTACTGGGCGAATTGCAATATATTTATTAAGATATACTAATCACTATTTATTTCTCAGCTATTTATCCCCACGATTGGGCTAACTGCAAATTATTGTTTATTCTTGTCAGGTTTTGCCTATTACCATATATACTCGAGTATAAGCCGACCCGAGTATAAGCCGAGGCACCAACTTTTGCCACGAAAAACTGGGTAAACTTATTGACTTGAGTATAAGCCGGGTGTGCATTGACCACTCATCCCTACCGTGGTATGCATGTTTCCCCCGTCCCTGTCATTGTATGCATGGCTCCTTATCCCCTATCTTTGTATGTATGATTCCTGTTAAGAAAAAAACCATCCTATTTACCTGCCTGCGCGCCGTCGGTGGCACTGCATCTTGTTCCGGCCATATAACACGGATAATTCTTGGTAATGACAGTGAATATTTAGAACATTCATTACTGTGCACTTTATACACATTATACATTCCTGCAGCTCAGTGGCATAGCAACTGTTTGTGGCGCCCGGGGCGGTCGAAAAATTTGCCGCCCCTTTGGTCGTTGATAGAGTTGAGCGACTTTTGGTTTTTTAGGGTCGAGTTTCGTTTTGTGAAACCCGACTTTTCCAAAAGTCAGGTCGAGCAAGATCGTCCGATTATAGGGAAAAGTCGGGGTCGTCCCGAAACACGAAACCCAATGTAAGTCAATGGGGAATAAAAGTCAGCAGTGAGAGGAGGACAGGAAACACACCTACAGTGCCCATTTGAATGCCAAATGCATCAATTCTTCTTACTTAAGCTTGTCAACCTTAATTAACTTCATAATACAAGTTACGCTCTGAAAAATGGGGGTTATTTGGCTAAAGTTGTGGGGGGGGGGCTGGCTCCAGGTTTTCATGTGCCCTGGGCGAAAGAGCGCCCCTTTAACACATACCAAAACTCATCATGCTCCGATACGGCAGAGAAATAGCGGTATAGTACAATGAAAAATACTTCACTTTTTACATCTCATGACGAGGCCCATCTTTTTCTCCATACAGAATCATTGGTCCCATATAATGTTTGTATATGATGAGCTCCACATAATGCTACAGTATATGTTGGTCCCCATGGATGAAGCTCCACTGTCTTATGGGCCCAAATAATGCTCCAAACATAATGGGCCCCATTTCTAATGCTCTAGTGTATAATGGGCCCTGTAAATGCTGCTCCAGTGTCTGATGTCCACCTTTGGAATGTTCCAGTGTATGGTGGGCCCCATCTATGATTCTCCAGAGTATAGTGCTCCCCAAAAATTGCTGTCCCAACATTGAAAACAATCAAATAAGTCTCCTCGATAGGGAATCCCTGTACTAGTCTGGACTCCTCGTCGTCCCCATCTTCCATCTCACTGCACAGTATTTCAACCTTGCAAGTGCTGTGATCCTGAGCAAGCAGGGGGGGCCCACTCGTTGGCGACGGCACTGGCACAGGGCCCCTGATAGTACGGTGGTGTGTCTGATGGCGGGTGGGCCGAACCTGCACTTTCATCTGCAGCTTCCTCTTTGTCACCGTGTAAGATGGAACTGTATATGGGAAGGGTAACCTGAGTTTCATCAGGGTCAGATTCAGGCCGTGTAGCGTGCGAGGGGAATGTAGTGGTCTGGGTCAATGTACCAGCAGATTCATCGAGCAGTGGCTGGGCATCAGTGCACTTGTGTCGCCCCCAGGAGTACGGTCGCCACAGTGGCATTACCTTTTTCCTAGGGAGTGTGATGTCATGCTTGGGAGCAACGAAGGATCTCTCTAGTAGGTTAACTGATTGGGCGGCGTTATTCCCACGAGTCATGACCCTCCAAACAGCGTTCATGAAGGCAAAGTGTTTGTTTTACGTGGGCAGTATGGTTGCAAAGCTGAACCTTAAAGGAATGTCCAGAAGGGCACCAGCAGGAGTGGAGCCTACGGTTAAATTCGACTCCACCTGGGAAACCTCAACCATGCCAGCTACAGAACAGATGCACACATTGCAAGCTTAATTCCGTTAACGAACGAGACTCCGTCATGCCCTGCGGTCCGAGTCCGGCTTACTAGAGGGACACGTGAGGCTCTGGCACATGAGATTGGCCAATAACTGGTGTGTCATGCCCTTACATGTCCGTGGCTGCATGTGCGCTACACTGAAAAGGCCAGCGTTTGTCGCTTACAGGTGCAGATAACCCGCTGAACAACGTTAGTGATGGGGATCACTGATTACAATTATTACCCGCGAACGATCATTTCCCAGTAAGTGCAGGTCAACCGCAGTTCCGGAATTAGGCCTAACCGTCATTCCTGAAAAAATTAAAAACTTATGTGTGTAAACCACAGGTGCTGTAGCTTGCTTAACAGCTCGCCAGCCGTTCTCACGCCCAGTATGGATTACACGTGATTGCACAAAGGTGAGAAAGGGTACCGTATCCCCAGATAACATGTATGGATAGCGTACACATTCAAAATATATGTCTATACATCAGGAGGCAGGCTCAGACGGTGTTAGGCCCAGTATGGATTGCACGTGATTGCACAAAGGTTAGAAAGGGTACCGTATCCCCGGATAACATGTATGGATAGCGTACACATTCAAAATATATGTCTATACATCAGGAGGCAGGCTCTCTGGAGCTAGAGCCCGGACAGCAGGACAGGGCATAGCTACATCTTATCCATCATCTTTCAGTTCAATCAATTTGTAGTGGCAGTCCCAGTGAAGGATTTGACAGACCAGACTACACAGCGGAGGAGCAGGGAGAGGTAAACATTGCAATTGCTGGGGCCCTGCCCAAGCAAGGGGGGCACACTCGTGGGCGTCGGTACTGGCCCTGGGCCCCTCATAGTATGGCGGTGTGTCTGACGGCGGGTGTGCACCACCACCGTCAGAGACACTTGATTGCACTATGAGGGACCCTGTGCCAGTGCCCGCGCCCAAGAGTCGGCCCACCCACCTGTCCAGGGCAACGGCACTTGCACGGTTTCAGGTGCTAGGTGGTGACCCCGGCCATTGGGGGGGGGGGCAGCCCAGTTAGGGAGGTTTACAAAGTGGCATATGTTGATGTGGGACATTCAGCTGCTGCAAAAGGCGAAATAGATCAAGTTCGCGGAATAGGAGGATAACCAAAGCAAGCCATTTTTCTGGCAACCTATGTGTCATCAAGGGAAGGTGGGACAAAATCCTTGGAAACCCATGCATGGTTCATTTTAATGAAGGTTAGATCATCCACATTTTGGGTTGACAGACTGGTCCTTTTTTCTGTCAGGATTGATCCAGCTGCACTGAAGACTCTTTCCGATAGCACACTTGCAGCTGGGCAAGCGAGCTCCTGTAAGGCATATTGTGCCAATTCAGGCCAGGTGTCCAGTTTAGCGGCCCAATAGTCAAAGGGGAATGACCTGTGTGGGAGAACATCGATATGGGAGGAAAAGTAGTTTGTAACCATAGTTGACAACTGCTGTCTCCTGTCACTTTCCATCGATGCAGTATTACCAGTTGTGTGAGTGGTACTTGAAAAATCAGTCCACAACATTGTCATGAAACCCCTGTCTCCAACGCCACTTCTGCTGTGTGCACCACGAACACCTCTGCCAAGCTGCCCCCGGCCCGTACGGCTCGTGTGAGAAACATCACCGCTGCTGTGTGCTGGGAATGCCTCAAGCAACCGATTTACCAGAGTTGCTTGTTTATTAGCCAATATTAGGTCAAGGTTCTCCTGTGGCATGATGTTTTGTAATTTGCCTTTATAGCGTGGATCCAGGATGCTGGCCAACCAGTAGTCGTCATCGTTCATCATTTTGGCAATGCGGGGGTCCCTTTTTAGGATCTGCAAGGCATAATCTGACATGTGGGCCAATGTTCCCGGTGTCAATGATGCACTGCGAGTGCTGGTTGGAGGAGCACTTTCTGGCAAATCCACATCCCTCCAGTCACGCACAAACCCTGTACCAGACCTTACCACGCCAACATTTTCACTTGCCCCACGAGATGCATCCTCCTCCCCTAAGTAATCATCCCCATCATCATCCTCCTCCTCCTCTTCTTCCTCCACCTCGTCCAGGAGAGGTCCCTGAGCAGACAATGGCTGAATGTCATCAAGGATTCCCTCCTCGTCAACATTGGCTGCAGACACCTGCTCCTTAAGGTGCGTCAAAGTTTGCATGAGCAGACGCATAAGTGGGATGCTCATGCTTAGGATGGCGTCATCTGCGCTTACCAGCCGTGTGCATTCCTCAAAACACTGAAGGACTTTACAGAGGTCTTTTAGCTTCGACCACTGCACACCTGTCAACTCCATGTCTGCTCTCAAAGTGCCTGGCCGTGTATCCTCCCACAAATGCATTATGGCCTGCCTCTGCTCGCACAGCCGCTCAACCATGTGCAGGGTGGAGTTCCACCTTGTTGCAATGTCGATAATGAGGCGGTGGTTGGGAAGGTGGAGCAATCACTGCAGCTTCTGCATACGAATGGAGTGTACAGGCGACCGGCGGATGTGCGCGCACAGTCTTCGCACCTTCTGGAGCAGGGCTGTTAACTCCGGATAATTATTGAGGAAGCACTGCACCACCAGGTTCAAGGTGTGAGCCAAGCAAGGTATGTGGCTGAGTATTGAAAGGGCTATGGCTGCCACAAAATTACGGCCGTTATCACTAACTACCTTGCCTGCCTCAAGATGTACACTGCCCAGCCATGACTCAGTTTGTCGCTGGAAGTACTCGGCGAGCACCTCGGCGGTGTGTCTGTCGCCCAAACACATCATCTGTAACACAGCCTGCTGACGCTTTCCACTAGCTGCTCGATAGGGGGACACCTCGTGTGCAACAGTGGCAGCTGCAGATGGAGTGCTCGTACGACTGCGCTTTGTGGACGAGCTTTCGCATCTGGAGGAGGAGGAGGAGGATCGAACGCCTACAGCCAACTGTTTCCTATACCGTGGGCTAGGCAGCACTGTCCCACCACCGCTGTCCCCTGTGGACCCTGCATCCACCACATTAACCCAGTGCGCAGTGATGGACACGTAACGGCCCTGGCCATGCCGACTGGACCATGCATCAGTTGTGAGGTGCACCTTGCCACTCACTGACTGCTTGAGTGCATGGACAATGCGGTCTTTCACATGATGGTGGAGGGCTGGTATGGCTTTGCGAGAGAAGAAGTGGTGACTGGGTAGGTCATAGCGTGGTACTGCATAGGCCATGAGTTCGCGGAAAGCTGCGCTTTCCACCAACCGATAGGGCATCATCTCAAATGAGATTAGTTTGGCAATGTGGGCGTTCAAACCCAGTGTACGCGGATGAGAGACTGAGTACTTTCTTGACCTACTCATAGTGTCTGGGAGGGTGAGCTGGACTTGAGAGCTGCATATGGTGGAAGTAGCAGTGGACAGGGCGGACTGAGAGAGGGTTGATGATGGTGATGGAGTTGGTGTTTTTTCTGATGGCCTAGATTCAGTCTTTCGTTGATATAACAGTGGGATTCCCTGACTGCTGTGGCCTTGGAACAACACCTCAACATTTGCTGCTGTGCTAACCGGTGGGCTTACAGTGGGGGAAACAATGTAGCATTGCTGACTACCTTCTTTGTGATCAGTTGCACATGTGGTACTTGAGGTTTGGTGTTGTGTCCACGCTTGCAAGTGCATGGTGGTTGAATGTCTAAGCATGCAACTGGTATTCAAATTTTTTAGATTTTTCACTCGGCTAAAGGTCTTTGCGCACTTCTTACAGATAACCTTGGCCTGATCATGAGGATTTTGTTCAAAAAAGTGCCACACTGCACTCTTCCTACTTTGGCAGACATTTTGCGGCCTAGCACGCTGTGATATTTTGACCCTCTGGACAAGCTGTCCAGCAACTCTTTTGATTTTTGGAACCTGTCTTTGGAGTGCTCCGTGCCTGCCAGATAACAGCTGTTGCGATGTCGATGTCTGCTGTGGATGCTCCTCATCTGAGCTATTGGAAGCAGCACCCTCTTCCCCCAATGGATGCCAATCTGGGTCAGCAACTGGATCATCCATCACCTCCTCTTCAATGTCATGTGCACCTTCCTCTGTGTCACCGTGTATGGTGGTATAGTGTGCGGGAAGGGGCACCTGAGTCTCATCAGGGTCAGAATCTGGCTCTGTACACTGCGAGGACAATGTAGTGCTCTGAGTGAATGTACCAGCAGAATCATCTATCAGTGGCTGTGCATCAGGGCACTCGATGTCAGATTCATCTTGGCCTGGGTAATTCACCATTTCACTTGATAATCCAGGCATGGTATGTGAAAACAGCTCCATGGAGTAATCAGTAGTATGGCCTGCGTCATCCTTCAATCTTGGTTGGGGTGAAGGACACAAGGAAATTTGTGGTTCATGAACATGAGCCTCCAATGACGACTCAGTGCTTTTATTTTTTACAACTTCAGAAGAGGAGGCGATAGAGCTGGAGGCTGAGTCAGCAATGTAAGCCAAAACTTTTTCCTGAAGCTCTGGCTTTAAAATCGGTTTGCCAACTCCTAGAAAAGTAAGCCTTCGAGGCCTTGTGGAGCCAGATGATGACACAGGCTCAACACCTCCTGCATTCGGTCCTATTTTGCTTTTGCCACTACCATCAGATCCACCACCAACACCATCATTACCAGCTGCCAACCCCCGCCCAATTCCACAGCCTCTTCCACCAGCCTTCCTCATTTTTGGTAGAAATGTAGACAAAATCCAACAAACTATATAGTAATGTAAAACAAGGTACAAGGTGTCTATAGGACAGGGGAGATTTTGAATTTCTGCACACATTTGTGGACACTGTACACTTTTGGATTGCGTGAGGCCCACTGAATATCACAGCGCTATGTCACAGGCTCGATGGCACAGGTGTGAAAAAAGTGACTACAGGATAACAGAGATTTTGAATTTCTGCACACACTAGTGGACACTGGACACTTTTGGATTGTGTGAGGCCCACTGAATATCACAGCGCTATGTCACAGGCAGAAATTTTCTAGTGTATCACAAACTACAAGGTGTATATAGAATTGGGCAGAATAGGAATCTCCCTAGAGTCTGTAAGAACGGAACAAGTCCTCCACTTATCCTTCCAGAGTGACACACAGATAGCTTCACTGTGGCCGTGATAACAGCCGTTACACGGTACTGAGAGGAGCGTGCACATACATGGCTGTCCGGTGTACGTAAAATTGTCAAGGTCCGTGTTTTTTAAGTATACGGACTGACACACGCTGTCTCTCTATAGTTCTGAATGTGATCACACAGCAAATATATTTAACTGTTTGAAAGCTAGACAAAACTAGAAGGTGCAGGTCTGTAAGAATGGAACATGTCCTCGACTTATTCTTACAGAGTGACACACAGCTTCACTGTGGCCGTGATAACAGCCGTTACACGGTACTGAGAGGAGCGTGCACGTACACGGCTGTCCGGTGTACGTAAAATTGTCAAACTCCGTGTTTTTTAAGTATACGGACTGACACACGCTGTCTCTCTATAGTTTTGAATGTGATCAAACAGCAAATATATTTAACTGTTTGAAAGCTAGACAAAACTAGAAGGTGCAGGTCTGTAAGAACGGAACATGTCCTCAACTTATTCTTACAGAGTGACACACAGATAGCTTCACTGTGGCTGTGATAACAGCCGTTACACGGTACTGTGTGAGGAGTGTGCACCGCTGTATGGTGTGAAAAAATGCACGCTCAGTACCTCAGCAGGACAAAAAAAAAATTGGGATTGCTTTTAAAAAAGCAGTTTGCAGAGCAGTGGGTAAACAGCAATGCAGCCGTCAGGAAGCCTTAGAAGGCAGCCTAACAACCAACACCGCTGATCCAGCAAAATATAGCCTCCCCTTGCACTGCACACACAGTGACTGGTGTGTTGTACAGGCAAAATCGCTAGCAGCAGAAGCAGTTTTTGGTGTCTTCTTCCCTGCCTAACGCTCTCCCTACAGAATCAGCAGCAGCTCTCCCTATTCTGAGATCAGCATGAGGAACATGGCGGTCGGCGTGCACGCCCTTTTATACCCCCTGTGACGCCCACCAAAGCAAGCCAATCACTTGCATGCCCTTCTGAAAGATGGTGGTGACCCCTGCCTATGTCATCACGTTGCCCACAGTGTCCGTGGATCCTGATTGGCTGAAAAAGAGCGCAAAACAAACTTTTGAAACGCGACTTTGGCGCGTAAGTCGCCGACCTCGTGGCCGACCTCATCCTAGGGTCGGGTTTCGTTTCATGAAACCCGACTTTGCCAAAAGTCGGCGACTTTTGAAATTTTTCGATCCGTTTCGCTCAACTCTAATTTTGGCTTTCCATCATTTTTTCATGCTGGATCCGTTTTTTTTCTCATAGACTTGTATTAGTGACAGATTGTGATGGATGGCCACACGTTTCATCTGTCGTCCAACGGATCCGTCAGAAAATCTCTGTCCGTCGGCCAGAGACAACGGACAGATGAACATTTTTTGTGTACGTCGAAAAGTCGGATAGCGACGGATTCCATCTTTTAAAACTGAGCATGCCCGGAATCATTTTTCTTCCTTTATTTTAACCCCTGCGGCTGCTTTTTCTATTCTGGCACAAAATCCTTCTCTCTCTCTCTCGCTCCAGAATTCTGTTTCTTTAATTCCTACAGCAAGGCTGCTACAACGGATCAGTCATAAAAACAGATCCAGTGCATCAGTTTTTTGCAATATACGCAGGATCCGTCCACTTGACGGATCTGAACACTTTGACGGATTGTGACTGATTGCAAAAGACTGGAGTGTGAAAGGGGCCTTAAGAAGCGAGATGTGGATGAGAAAAGGCGGTGGATCCGTTGCCAACCGTCAATTGACGGAATCTGCCATCGGATCCTCCTTTTTATACTGAGCATGCCCGAATGAATGTCCTTTCATGATATTTAACCCCAAATCCCATTCTGTGGCAGCCAAATCTCTCTCTCTCTCGTGAAACAGGCCTTACTTTAAATTTCATGCACTAGCGTCTAAAGCGGATCCGTACAAAAAACGGATCCAGTTGCATCCGTTTGCCACAAAACGGAAACGGATCTGTTTTTGCACACTGGCGGATTTTGACTAACGCCAGAAAACTGAAGTGTGAAACAGGCCTAAGAGAAAGAAAAGACTCAATCAGAGAAGAGGTCACCTATAAGGTACCAGGATGTACATTTTTAGCTATTGGTACTGACTGCGTCTCATCAGTACTATGGTTCCTGTATAGTCCACAGTCTGATAAAGACTGATAACTCCCAGCATCTCCTTACCATTGTTAAGGAGATACAAATGTATATGGGCCTGACTTAGAAGGATTCAGATCATCAGTTATTAATCACATGATGTCATAGACCTAATGGAAAAGGGAAGAATTAGCTGGGTAGAAATGCAAAATGGGCGCCTTCGGCTTCATCTGCCTTGGGCACCCAAAATACTTTGTTTCGGCCCTGGTAACGGATAAAGCAAAATCCTACATGACCTATCAGTGTTCTACGATTTGGGTTGAGGACACTTATTGTATGTGGGCTGGTGAATTTTGTGTGCCAGGGCTGCTTTTTAGTCCCAACTCGGCCCTGAATCCCCTCATGTATCTGAATGGGAGGAAGAGTGTGAACTTGTGCTAATTGTGCAGTCACACTTTGTCATCTCTGCTCCATCCTGTCTTCCAGCGCAGGGTTAAATTGCTCTGACTTCATATCTGGCTTCATGGCTTGATCATAGATGCTGGATCCTGATCCCCAACAAAATCTCACCAACCGAAGATTGTGAAAGAAACACACAAAACACTTTTATTGGATGTTAAATTGACCGAATTTTATTCCAAATCTCATCATTATTATTTCTTTCACTGTCTGAAATTTAGAATCAGCCAATTACTATGAAAGAGACACTGAAAATGGCAGAACCCCCGACTCACGAAGAATCGTCCTTCAGCACTCAGGAGAGGAAAAACCCCCTGTGGTGGAAACCTCTAGGGAACCATGGCTGCAGGACTGCCCTTCCCTTGGGCTTAGAAGGTTAGTGCCAACATGTAACAGCAAATTGTACCTGAATTTGTACATTGTGTCATATTTGTTTTGGAGAAGCCTAATGCAACCTCTCCAGGCCGTACACATAAAGTGAAGGCGGCGAGTACCGGACGTGAGGGAGATCTGGCTGCAACATCTGTCACCCCATTGATCTGGCTGGCTAGGCGCTATGGCTGATCTGGCTGGCTAGGCGGTGTCCCCTTCCTCCCATTGTGGAGTGATGAAGCTCCAGGTCTCCAGACACATCAAGTATGGCTTCCGTCTACGGCTGAATGACTTATGGTTCTGGAATCTTCTCCTGCATCATAGATGCATGTGTTTATGACATCAGCGCAGTTGCCATAGTTATCACAGGTGTTTTATACTGTGGTTTCATTGGCTAGAAAGTCCCTCTCAGTGTTCCAAAGAATTAACCCTTGAATGACTGGTATTGTGCCTTTCTCCAGAAGCCTGTAAAATAAACTTGTCACTAGACAGGACCATTATCATTATTATATTTTAAAGTTGCCCCAACCAAAGTCTAATAAGTGAGCGCATCTAGAGTTGATGTGTAACAAGCGCAATCATTCCATTAAGCCCTACTAAATGCACAATATGAGAACAGAGCAGTCTCATAGAAAATTAATGATACCAAGGTAAATGCAGTTAGATATGGGATGCTATATAGGGGCTCATACTGTATATAGGAGCTATATGGGGACTCACACTGTATATAGGAGGCAATATGGTGGCAAACAATGTATTCAGGAGGCTATATGTGAGTGCTCATACTGTATATAGGAGGCTATATGGGGACTCACACTGTATATAGGAGGCAAACACTGTATTCAAGAGGCTATATGTGGGCTCATACTGTATATAGGAAGCAATTTGCAGGCTCATACTGTTTATAGGAAGCGATGTGCAGGCTCATACTGTACATAGGAGGCTATGTGGATGCTCATACTGTTTATAGGAAGCAATGCGCAGGCTCATACTGTACATAGGAGGTTATATGTGGATGCTCATACTGTATAGCTATATGAGGCTATATGCGGCCTCATACTGTATATATGAAGTGAAGTACAGGCTCATACTGTATATAGGAGGCACAAACTGTATTCAGGAGGCTATATGTGGGTGATCATACTGTATATACTGTAGGAGGCTATGTGGGCTCATATTGTATATATGAAGCAATGTGCAGGCTCATACTGTATATAGGAGACTATATGCGGCCTCATACTGTATACAGGAGGCTATGTGGGCTCATACTGTATATAGGAGGCTATATGCAGCCTCATACTGTATATAGGAAGTGATGTACAGGCTCATACTGTATATAAGAGGCTATGTGCAGGCTCATACTGTATATAGAAAGCAATGTGCAGGCTCATACTGTATATAGGAAGCGATTTGCAGGCTCATACTGTTTTTAGGAAGCGATGTGCAGGCTCATACTGTTTAGGAAGCGATGTGCAGGCTCATACTGTACATAGGAGGCT
The DNA here is from genome assembly GCF_039654945.1 of Dendrobates tinctorius. Classification (NCBI taxonomy): domain Eukaryota; kingdom Metazoa; phylum Chordata; class Amphibia; order Anura; family Dendrobatidae; genus Dendrobates; species Dendrobates tinctorius. The sequence goes on along the minus strand of NW_027361721.1, from coordinate 297,046 downwards.
ATGTGGATGCTCATACTGTTTATAGGAAGCAATGCGCAGGCTCATACTGTATATAGGAAGCGATTTGCAGGCTCATACTGTTTTTAGGAAGCGATGTGCAGGCTCATACTGTTTAGGAAGCGATGTGCAGGCTCATACTGTACATAGGAGGCTATGTGGATGCTCATACTGTTTATAGGAAGCAATGCGCAGGCTCATACTGTACATAGGAGGCTATATGTGTGTGCTCATACTGTATATAGGAAGCTATATGCGGCCTCATACTGTATATAGGAAGTGATGTACAGGCTCATACTGTATATAGGAGGCTATTTGCAGGCTCATACTGTATATAGGAAGCAATGTGCAGGCTCATACTGTATATAGGAGGTAAACACTGCATTCAGGATGCTATATGTGGGTGATCATACTGTATATAGGAGGCTATATGCGGCCTCATACTGTATATAGGAAGCGAAGTACAGGCTCATACTGTATATAGGAGGCTATATGCGGCCTCATACTGTATATAGGAGGCTATATGCAGCATCATACTGTATACAGGAGGCTATATGTGGGTGCTCATACTGTATATAGAAGGCTATATGTGGCCTCATACTGTATATAGGAAGCGATGTGCAGGCTCATACTGTATATAGAAGGCTATATGGGGACTCACACTGTATATAGGAGGCAAATACTGTATTCAGGAGGCTATATGTGGGCTCATACTGTTTATAGGAAGCGATGTGCAGGCTCATACTGTTTATAGGAAGCGATTTGCAGGCTCATACTGTACATAGGAGGCTATGTGGATGCTCATACTGTTTATAGGAAGCAATGCGCAGGCTCATACTGTACAAAGGAGGCTATATGTGGTTGCTCATACTGTATATAAGAGGCTATATGCGACCTCATACTGTATAGAGGAAATGATGTACAGGCTCATACTGTTTATAGGAGGCTATGTGCAGGCTCATACTGTATATAGGAAGCAATGTGCAGGCTCATGCTGTATATAGGAGGCAAAAACTGTATTCAGGAGGCTATATGTGGGTGCTCATACTGTATATAGGAGGCTATATGCGGCCTCATACTGTATATAGGAAGCGATGTGCAGGCTCATACCGTACATAGGAGGCTATATGTGGCCTCATACTGTATATAGGAAGCGATGTGCAGCCTCATACTGTATATAGGAGGCTATGTGGGCTCATATTGTATATAGGAAGTAATGTGCAGGCTCATACTGTATATAGGAGACTATATGCGGCCTCATACTGTATATAGAAGGCTATATGCGGCCTCATACTGTATACAGGAGGCTATGTGGGCTCATACTGTATATAGGAGGCAATATGCAGCCTCATACTGTATATAGGAAGCGATGTACAGGCTCATACTATACAGTATATATATATAGTATATAGTGCATATATATAGTATAAAGTGCAAATATATCCCAAATACTGGAAAAAATTCTTCAAAGGCTCAACTCACTGGAAATATAATAGCAAAAAAAATATCATAAATGAGCTATTAAGCATCACAAGAGATCAAAATTGGAGTTTTTCAAGATAAATAATTTATTTAGAATAATTAACAGAACATAAATGCTAAATGCAAGTTACAGCAGACATAAACACAATATAATTAAACCAGCACCTTATCATTTTCACTTTTAACAGCCAATCAGAGCGATTGTAGACATGTGGGGGTGAAGCCACCCCACCTGTGGAGAAGTACAAAGCCCCCTGTGTGTGTGGGTCGGGTGGGGTCACTGAAAGGTCAGTCACCCGACCCGCAGGAGGGCAATTAATTCATGACGCCACATAGGCGTCACTGGTCAGATTGGCACAGCTTTTCATGATGCCTATGTGGAGTCATTGGTCGGGAAGGGGTTAAAGGAGCATACACGCCTTTGCACAGTGGGGGTATTAATATTTTCTATGGGACACTAATTTTTGGGGGAGGGAGTAATCATAGTAATGGCACAGTTTTTTAAAATATTGGGGTCAGTATCCTATGCCTCAGGTAAGCAGAGTGGGGAGTTTTTGTAGGTTGGGAATAAATGAGACATCAGTAGAAATGTGAGATGTCAAATGTGTTTTTGTTGTAATCTGTGCAGATGAGTTGTGGCTGGAGAAGTGGTAATGGAGGTCTGGGCCTGATGAAAAAGACAGGAAAAGTGAGCGACCCAAATCAGAAAGATTGTCAGCTGTAAGGTTCTATATATAACTACTGTACTCACGTGTATGTTCTGTGGGACTAGTATCTACCAATATACGATAACAGTAAGATGGTAATATTGCTCTTTTTAGTAGACTATTTTTTTATTTAGTGGCCGCTAAATTTGTTTCAGTCTATGTAGTAGTAGGTGTATGGTGTTGTCATTGGTCTCTGTATAGTGTTTTGTTATGTAAAGGTAATGGTTATATTATATTATGTATTTGCTGAGTAGTGGTGATGGTGGTGGACATTGAGTAGTTTTATTGTTTTGGTCTTTTATAGTAGTAATTTTGATAATATTGGTCTTTGCATTGTATGTTTTTGGTTAGCAACAGTGGTATACTGTACTTATATATCTATAGATGCTCTTTAGATGATTATAGGGGGGTCAGATGGGTAGACATGCACTTTGAGGCATGGACCCCTGAACTTTTAGAACCCTAGCAATGCCCCTGCTGTAATGTGTGTTTACTTGTCAGTGTTTCTAGAGATATATGTATGTTTGTCAGTAAGCTCAGTTATGGTACCATATCTAAGCAGTAAGCTTGGTTCTGGTTCTGTATTGATGTAGTAATCTAGATTCTTGTACCATATGCATGCCGTAAGCTTGGTTCTGTTCCCATATCTGTGAAGTAGACATATTAAGCTTGGTTCTGCTCCCTTATCTCTGTAGTAAACTCGGTTCTGCTCCCTTATCTCTGTAGTAAGATCGGTTATGCTCCCATAGCACTGTAGTAAGCTCGGTTCTGCTCCCATGTCTCTCTCGTAAGGTTGGTTCTGCTCCCTTATCTACGTAGTAAGGCTCGTTTCACACTAGCGTTTGATTACGCAGCGCATCATGCACACGCGCAATGTCCCCCTATCTTTAACATGGTGATCGCAGGGTCTTGCGAATGTACGCGCTCTTCAGCGTTTAGCGTGCGCTGCGCATTTTACAGGTGTGCGCCCAGACGCGACGTACGCTACATGTTGCATTTTTTTTTCCGGCGGCATCGTTAAAAAAATCGCGCTCGCACGTGTGCGCCCAAAAATAGCATTACAGTCTATGTGGTTGCTGATGAGCGCTTGGCACCGCGCACGTCAGCGCCTTGAGCGCAAACGCGATTTGAGTAAACAATGTCTAGACACTTGTCTAGAACTCCCCCTAAACAAGCAACATTGTTTTGGAGGAGTGTACATAAAAGAATGTGTCTTCAGGGTCAGACAATTACTCTACATAATGCCTTGCAGAGACCAGACAAGCATTCTACAAGAGCCTTCTACCTGTGGATTCAAGCTTCAGGAGCCAAAATGTGAGTATTCTTAAAAATAATGTCTGTGTGTCCTGTACAATTTATTATGTACTAATGTATTTTTTGTTTTCTTTTCAGCATGTCTTCTTCCGGATCGGTCTATTCGCCATCTCGGCAAGAACTGGCCCTCCTGCGGGTCGGGTCGGGTGACTGACTTTTCAGTGACCCCACCCGACCCACACACACAGGGGGCTTTGTACTTCTCCACAGGTGGGGTGGCTTCACCCCCACATGTCTACAATCGCTCTGATTGGCTGTTAAAAGTGAAAATGATAAGGTGCTGGTTTAATTATATTGTGTTTATGTCTGCTGTAACTTGCATTTAGCATTTATGCTCTGTTAATTATTCTAAATAAATTATTTATCTTGAAAAACTCCAATTTTGATCTCTTGTGATGCTTAATAGCTCATTTATGATATTTTTTTTGCTATTATATTTCCAGTGAGTTGAGCCTTTGAAGAATTTTTTCCAGTATTTGGGATATATTTGCACTTTATACTATATACAGTATGAGCCTGTACATCGCTTCCTAGGGTTTGCAACTACTTTACTATTGGAGAAAATTCAAAACATTCATTATTCAATAGAGCCCAATAGCAAAAACCAGCGTTTTGAATGAAGAATCACATTTCTTGGTAGAATCATGTAGGATTGAAATTTTTGATGGTTTTCTACTCCTCTCAACAGCCCAAACAAGTTTCTAAAAGGATGAGTTTGCAACTACTTTACTTTTGGAGAAAATTCAAAACATTCATTATTCAATAGGGCCCAAAATATCAAAAACCAGCGGTTTGAATGAACACTCACATTTCTTGGTAGAATTGTGCAGGACTGAAATTTTTTATGTTTTTCTACTCCTCTCATGAGCCCAAACAAGACTCTAAAAGGATGAGTTTGCAACTACTTTACTTTTGGAGAAAATTCAAAACATTCATTATTCAATAGAGCCCAATAGCAAAAATCAGGTTTTGAATGAAGAATCACATTTCTTGGTAGAATCATGCAGGATTGAAATTTTTGATGGTTTTTTACTCCTCTCAACAGCCCAAACAAGTTTCTAAAAGGATGAGTTTGCAACTACTTTACTTTTGGAGAAAATTCAAAACATTCATTATTCAATAGGGCCCAAAATATCAAAAACCAGCGGTTTGAATGAACACACATTTCTGGTAGAATCATGCAGGACTGAAATTTTTGATGTTTTTCTACTCCTCTCATGAGCCCAAACAAGTCTCTAAAAGCATGAGTTTGCAACTACTTTACTTTTGGAGAAAATTCAAAACATTCATTATTCAATAGAGCCCAATAGCAAAAATCAGGTTTTGAATGAAGAATCACATTTCTTGGTAGAATCATGCAGGATTGAAATTTTTGATGGTTTTTTACTCCTCTCAACAGCCCAAACAAGCTTCTAAAAGGATGAGTTTGCAACTACTTTACTTTTGGAGAAAATTCAAAACATTCATTATTCAATAGGGCCCAAAATATCAAAAACCAGCGGTTTGAATGAACACACATTTCTGGTAGAATCTTGCAGGACTGAAATTTTTGATGTTTTTCTACTCCTCTCATGAGCCCAAACAAGTCTCTAAGGCTAGTTTCACACTTTCTTTTTTTTGCAGCGCGTTTTTCCCGCAAAAAAACGCATTGAAAAAACGCATACATAAGCATACAACTGCTGCGTTTTTTTCAAGCATTTTTATGAGCATGCATGAAAAAAACGCAGCGTTTTTATGCGTTTGTATGCGTTTTTAGCGCGTTTTTACCGCGTTTGCGTTTTTTCCCAACATTTTTAGGTGGCCCCTCACACTACCCAAACCATGACTTTACTGACCCTAACCCTAACCCTAACCCTAACCCTGACCCTAACCCTTAACCAAATCATACTTAACCCTAACCCAAACCCTAAACCCTAACTAACCCTAACCCTAACCCTGACCCTGACCCTAACCCTAACCCTGACACTAACCCTAACCCTAACCCTAACCCTGACCCTAACCCTAACCCTAATCCTTAACCAAACCATACTTAACCCTAATCCTGACCCTAACCTTGACCCTAATCCTTAACAAAACCATACTTAACCCTAACCCTGACCCTAACCCTAACCCTAACCCTAACCCTGACCCTAACCCTAACCCTGACCCTAACCCTAACCCTAACCCTGACCCTAACCCTTAACCAAACTATACTTAACCCTAATCCTGACCCTGACCCTAACCCTGACCCTAACCCTTAACCAAATCATACTTAACCCTAACCCAAACCCTAAACCCTAACTAACCCTAACCCAAACCCTAAACCCTAACCCTGACCCTAACCCTGACCCTAACCCTAACCCTAACCCTGACCCTAACCCTAACCCTAATCCTTAACCAAACCATACTTAACCCTAATCCTGACCCTAACCCTGACCCTAATCCTTAACAAAACCATACTTGACCCTAACCCTAACCCTAACCCTGACCCTAACCCTTAACAAAACCATACTTAACCCTAATCCTGACCCTAACCCTGACCCTAACCCTTAACCAAACCATACTAAACCCTAACCCTGACCCAAAATCCAACCCTAACCCTGACCCTGACCCTAACCCTAACCCTAAACCCCCTTAACTAACCCTAACTCTAACTCAAACCCCTAAATTCCATGGTTAAAAAAAAAAAACGCATATGCAAAAAAACGCTTACATGAGCATGCCAGTGCGCACATATGCGCATCCATAGGCTGTAATGGCCATTTTTAGCGCAAAACGTGCGCATATGTGCGCATGCGCTTTTTTGCAGGGCCAAAAAATGCAACATGATGCGTCTGGAAAATCCAATCGCACACCCCAAAAAAACGCAGCGCATGAAAATCGCATACATGCGCTTACAAGCGCGCAGGTATGCGCACCCATGTTAAATATAGGGGAAAAAACGCATGCGCAGGTTAGCGTTTTTTTCCAGCGCTAAAAAACGCAAATGTGAAACCAGCCTAAAAGCATGAGTTTGCAACTACTTTACTTTTGGAGAAAATTCAAAACATTAATTATTCAATAGAGCCCAATAGCAAAAACCAGCGTTTTGAATGAAGAATCACATTTCTTGGTAGAATCATGCAGGATTGAAATTTTTTATGGTTTTTTACTCCTCTCAACAGCCCAAACAAGTTTCTAAAAGGTACCAGCCCCAAATAACCAACTTCTTCTGTGCAGGAAAACTTTGTAAGAGACTTCAGCTGTTCCACTTCCTGATCTTGTAAGTTAAAAAAAAGAATCTTAGATTTTGATTGGTTCACTTTAAAATAGGATACATACGCAAACAGTTCTAAGTCTAAAACTAGTGCTCTAATGGAAATCTCTGGATCTAATAGCGTGAGCACTATATCGTCTGCAAACAGACCGATTTTAAATGATCGCTGTGAAATTTCAGGGCTGTGGATGTTTGGGTTGGATCTTATTTTTTGTGCAAAGGGTTCCATTGCTAGAACAAATAGTAGTGGTGAAAGTGGGCACCCCTGTCTTGTGCCATTCGATATTGGAAATTTCCTAGACAGATGGTTATTTGTGTAAATCTTTGCACAAGGATCTGAATATAAGGCAAAAATTGAGGACAAGAATTTATCATTGAATCCAAACTTCAAAAGCGTTCCTTTTAAATAACTCCAATCTAGCCTATCAAAGGCCTTTTCGGCATCCAACGTTACCAGTACTAAAGGATCTATAGAAAGTTTTGTAGCATTAATTATATTCAAAATCCTTCTGGTCCCGTCAGATGCCTGACGACCTTCAACAAAGCCGATCTGATCGTCCTTAACCAGGGAGGGAAGAATCCTTTTAAGTCTTTCGGCCCAAATTTTAGAATATAGTTTAACGTCCCCATTTATGAGAGATATTGGCCTGTAGCTTTGAACCTTATCAGGGTCTCCTTTCTCCTTCGGTATCATAACGATAGTAGCTTCTAGCATTTCTGCCGGAAAAGAGCCCTGACAAGAAGCCACATTGAATATCCTCTCCAAGTGGGGAATCAAAATTTGATGAAAGGTTTTATAATATTCATTTAGAAATCCATCGGGCCCCGGTGATTTCTTAATTTTAAGCTTATTAATTGCGACATTTATTTCTTCTGCGGAGATAGGTCTGTTAATATGATCCAATTCTAGGGAATCAATCTTGGGAAGAGCTAGCTTGTCTAAGAACATCTTTATTGAATTATCATTAGGTTGTGGTATATCCGACTCTAAAGCCAAATTGTATAGTCCCTGAAAAAAATCTGCAAACTCGTTCGCAATGTCTGAAGGATGAGTCCTGATCTCTCCCTTATCAGTTTTAATCTTATTTATTCTCCTGTTAATTCTTTCTTGTTTAAGTTTTTTCATCATAAAAGCGGTAGGTTTATTAACAGAAGAGTAAAAATTAAATTTTGAGTTTCTAATAACCGCGTCGTATTCAGATATAATTGCAAACCTCAGATCTTGTCTCAAGGTCAAGAGTTCAGATTGGATATCTGGTGATGGGACTGAGAGATTATTTTGAAAATCTTCTTTTAATTTTATTTGGGACTGTAGGGTTATGATTCTTTGTCTATTAATTTTCTTGAATCTGGATGAAAGTTGGATCAAGCATCCCCGTAAAACCGCCTTATGGGCATTCCAAACGACAAATGGATCCATGTCAGCAAGATCATTATTTCTAAAATATTCAGAGATTGTATCTGAGATTATTGCTTCATACTCAGGAATCCTAAAAAGGGTAGAATTAGCTTTCCAAAGGAATGTATTTGTCGAGTGAGATCCCAAATTAAATTCCGCCACTACTGGGACATGATCTGAGATAGATTTCCCTAAAATGCTGATACTTCTAAACTTGGAAATGGCAAAGACATCTGTCAATATTAAGTCTATTCTTGCTGATGTGTTGTGTGTATCTGAATAATGTGTATATTCACGTGAGGTAGTATTTAAACAACGGTAGATGTCAAAAAGTTCGTTAGAAAGTAACCAATTACCGAGTGACGGAGCTTTGTGGCGAACTAAGGACGAAGAGTCCATTTTACTATCCGGGACTATATTGAAATCTCCAGCAAATATAAGCATTCCTTTCTTGACTGCATTGATTTTGTCCATTAATCTGTTTAAGTACGATAAGATCTTTTTATTTGGGGCATAAACATTAATTATTGTGTAAGGTTCATGGTTTAATTGACAGACGAGGATATGGTACCTCCCTTGCGTATCAACTATTTCTTGTATTAGTTCAAATTGGATATTATTTTTAATAAGCGTAATAACTCCTGCTTTCTTATTTTCTTTAAGGGATTGGAACACAAATGGAAACCTCTTATTTTGAAAATATGGATGATTATTTTTAGCAAATTTAACCTCCTGCAGACAAACAATGTCTGCTTTACTATGTTCAATTTCTTTCCAGAGCATATGTCTTTTATAGGGGATATTTAGACCCCTAACGTTAAATGAAAAAAACCTTAGTTTCATATTTCAAGAAGATTAAAGTATACTGTATATACAGACGAGACTCTTTCTAAACTTACAGAGAGAAGGACTAAGACCTTAAACACACTAAAAAAAAAAAAAAAAAAAACTACAATATGTATATACTAAATATATATAAACTACAAACATGAACTCAAATGAGTTCTCCTGGAGGAATCCAAGCAAGAAGGATTCTCACCTAGTTTGGGGAGAAAATAAAAAAGTGGTTAAACTCCCACTCAACCACCCATTATTCCTAATAATTTCTCTTATTTAAAGATAACAAATATTTTGGAAAACCTTAAACTCATATGTAAATTCAACCGATACCCTCCTGAAAAGACTGAACGAAGAGCATAGCTTCCTCCGGTGAGAAAAAGGGGATGGTCTTCCCCTTATACCAGACCAGAAGTTTAGCCGGGAAACCCCACCTATACGACAACCCAAGATCTTTTATGCTTGCGTTAACTTCTCTGAAAGACTTCCTGAAGTCCATGGTTGCTTTAGAGAAGTCTCCAAAAATTCTTATATTGGCGTAGGGATCTGGAAAGTTACCTTTATCCCTAATATAAGATAAGATTTTTTCTTTGGTTTCGTAATAGTGCATATGTAAGATAGTGTCCCTTGGCTTGTCAGTAGGCAGGCTCCTCGGACGAGGAATGCGGTGGATTCTATCGATCCTAAACTCAGAATTTGGTAGGTCGGGCAGAGCTTTTTTGAAAATGGCCTTTGCATAATTTGAGAGCTCATCTTGCATGACATTCTCTGGGATACCTCTTATTTTGAGGTTGCTCCTCCTGCTCCTATCCTCCAAATCCATTAATTTAGTTTTTAGTGTCTGCACTTCCGTTTTTAATTGAGAATTTTGTTTAAACAAGGTGTCTGTTTTATTCTCAACTACCAAAATCCTATTCTCGCTCTTTTCTAATCTTTGGGAGAAATTTTTACTTATTTCGTTTAGTGTCTTGTTCTGAGATTCGAAGCCTAGAGCAATAGATTCATTAAACATTTTACAGAATCTAGCCATAAAACCCTCCGTCACTCCCTTCTCAGAAGCCAAGAGTTCATCCGGATCAATAGGGGCGAACCCTTGTCTTGGAGCATGTGGGGATGAAGAACGCTCTTTTTTAGAAGGTTGTCTATTAGGGCTGCTATCAGGCGAAGAGTAATCTGAGTTATCCTCAGATTCAGCTGTGATTGATTTCTTATCAGCGTCTCTTGAATTAGGGCCTTTCCTTTTAGCAGACTTAGATGTGTCCATTACTTCAGAGTCGGTCTGCTTTTGCATAAGGGGATTATGGGGATCAGAAACTGAGCCCTTGCCCTCTACCTCTAATTGAGAAGGTTTATATGAAGATGTCGCGGATGTCCGACTAGCCTGCGTATCCCTCTTCAATGGGGACCTTGATTTGATGGGACTTAGCAGATTAGGGGAATCCTCAGAGGGCTTATTGTGCAGCCTATTTGGGGGATGTTTCCCCTTTAGATTTTTATTTGAGGATTCATTAACCTTAAAAAGTGGTTTAAATTTAGTCCCCCCACCCTCCATCTTGACAATTAAATTAGCTTAGGATGTAGGGTGTCAATTTCACTTATATTAAATAATTATTATATAAATATTTTAACTCCGTCTTAGATACAATTTCTCTATAAAATAAGTATAAACTATAAGAATATAAACAGTGAACATCAAAGATTCACCCTTTGTAATATCAGCCCCAAAGTAGATTAAAAACAATTCAAGATATGCGTATCAACACCTTTAAACCGCTATTGTAACTATATCTTGTCTTGCCAGAAATGTATTATTATAATCTACCCAAGCCTCCCCAACCAGGGTACCCACAGATCTAAATACGCAGGTTTACACAACTATTTAAAAAAAAAAAGCTGCAATGAATCTAAGTTCCTGGCCCCAGATGTCAATCAAGCTCCTGCTTTCCCCTGCACCGCCGATGATTTTATACAGGGAAATCTCCAATTCTTTTAATTACCAGCGTGCCCGGTATCCAGCCACTCAGTGGGACCTCCCGAATCCTAAAGAAAAGGGTCCTCAAAGAAAACTGTATATATGAAGATGCAGAGTCCCAAAAACTGCGGCGGATCTGAACACCCGACCGCAGCTGACAGCTGTGTTCCTGCTCCGGCTCCTGCTTCTTGATCCCACCAAGGATTACCTTATATCTCCCCGAATCATTGTTGGAGCTCAGCGATCCTGGTCTTCAATTATCCAGGGGGGTCCCCTGGATCTTACTGAACCAGTCTTCTATTAATCCGGCTCTGCAAGGGTGCGCGGCAATCAGAAAACCGCTGCGGGTAAGAATTTCGGCAGCCGCTGTCACCCCCACAAAACTCCACGTCCAGGAATCCCCTCCTGCCTCTCACCAATATTTAGTAATAGGGCGCTGATCTGCCCCTCGGTCTCCGCGAGCTCCCACCTTCTGCCTCAGTCCTCCTCAAAGCTGTGGCTCCACCGGCTCCTGTAGTTCTCCTCACCGCCGAGGATTTCAGCGAAGAACTCCCTCAATTCTTGTCCAATCCAGGCGTGCCCGGTCTTATTCTCTTCAGGGGGGGCTCCTGAGTCGTGACAAACAGGCTCCCCCTTGATCCGGAATGGTAGGTAGTTGCAGCAGGCCAAAAACTCCGGCGTGTCTACAGCCGCGGGCCTCGGAATGCAGCGGCTGTCAATCAAGTCCTTGCTCGAGCAGCTCTCCTCACCGACAAGGATTTTTGCTAAGAACTCCCCCAATTCTTCTCAGATCTTGGCGTGCCTGGTCTTATTCTTTTCAGGGGGAGCTCCTGGATCTTGACAAGCAGGCTCCCTCGTGATCCAAAGCCGCAGTCAGCCGCAGCAGCCAAAAACCGCGGCGGGTATTAATATCAAAGGCGCCGCTACTTCCTCCGTTTCAGCTCTTCTGAAAATAGCTCCTCACCTCTGGGCAACAAGTCCACCAGAGCCAGGCAGCAAAGAAATAACGAAATCTTCTCCCCGGACTCTCCTTCAGCCGAGGGAGCCGGGTATCAGCACAAGCTCTGCTCCTCTGCAAAGCGCGGGAAAAAAAAAACACCGCCTCTCCTCAGCAGCTGCAGTTTCAGTATTATCAGCTCAATCTTCAAGATTTTGGTGTCAAAATGATCCAGGGATATTCCCGAATCTTGTAATTAGTATCAATTCTTGATTAAAGGTTGTATGTCGTTTCCAGGTCGCTTCAATTAGGTGGCTGAGCAGGAGCCCCGAGCAAACACATCCTCACACCTTCATTGCTCAGGCCACGCCCCCAAACTCATCCTTTTAGAGACTTGTTTGGGCTCATGAGAGGAGTAAAAAACCATCAAAAATTTCAATCCTGCATGATTCTACCAAGAAATGTGATTCTTCATTTAAAACCTGATTTTTGCTATTGGGCTCTATTGAATAATGAATGTTTTGAATTTTCTCCAAAAGTAAAGTAGTTGCAAACTCATGCTTTTAGAGACTTGTTTGGGCTCATGAGAGGAGTAGAAAAACATCAAAAATTTCAGTCCTGCATGATTCTACCAAGAAATGTGATTCTTCATTCAAAACGCTGGGTTTTGATATTTTGGGCCCTATTGAATAATGAATGTTTTGAATTTTCTCCAAAAGTAAAGTAGTTGCAAACTCATCCTTTTAGAAACTTGTTTGGGCTGTTGAGAGGAGTAAAAAACCATCAAAAATTTCAATCCTGCATGATTCTACCAAGAAATGTGATTCTTCATTCAAAACCTGATTTTTGCTATTGGGCTCTATTGAATAATGAATGTTTTGAATTTTCTCCAAAAGTAAAGTAGTTGCAAACTCATGCTTTTAGAGACTTGTTTGGGCTCATGAGAGGAGTAGAAAAACATCAAAAATTTCAGTCCTGCATGATTCTACCAAGAAATGTGTGTTCATTCAAACCGCTGGTTTTTGATAGTTTGGGCCCTATTGAATAATGAATGTTTTGAATTTTCTCCAAAAGTAAAGTAGTTGCAAACTCATCCTTTTAGAAACTTGTTTGGGCTGTTGAGAGGAGTAAAAAACCATCAAAAATTTCAATCCTGCATGATTCTACCAAGAAATGTGATTCTTCATTCAAAACCTGATTTTTGCTATTGGGCTCTATTGAATAATGAATGTTTTGAATTTTCTCCAAAAGTAAAGTAGTTGCAAACTCATGCTTTTAGAGACTTGTTTGGGCTCATGAGAGGAGTAGAAAAACATCAAAAATTTCAATCCTGCAAGATTCTACCAAGAAATGTGTGTTCATTCAAACCGCTGGTTTTTGATAGTTTGGGCCCTATTGAATAATGAATGTTTTGAATTTTCTCCAAAAGTAAAGTAGTTGCAAACTCATCCTTTTAGAAACTTGTTTGGGCTGTGGAGAGGAGTAAAAAGCCATCAAAAATTTCAATCCTGCATGATTCTACCAAGAAATGTGATTCTTCATTTAAAACCTGATTTTTGCTATTGGGCTCTATTGAATAATGAATGTTTTGAATTTTCTCCAAAAGTAAAGTAGTTGCAAACTCATGCTTTTAGAGACTTGTTTGGGCTCATGAGAGGAGTAGAAAAACATCAAAAATTTCAGTCCTGCATGATTCTACCAAGAAATGTGTGTTCATTCAAACCGCTGGTTTTTGATAGTTTGGGCCCTATTGAATAATGAATGTTTTGAATTTTCTCCAAAAGTAAAGTAGTTGCAAACTCATCCTTTTAGAAACTTGTTTGGGCTGTTGAGAGGAGTAAAAAACCATCAAAAATTTCAATCCTGCATGATTCTACCAAGAAATGTGATTCTTCATTCAAAACCTGATTTTTGCTATTGGGCTCTATTGAATAATGAATGTTTTGAATTTTCTCCAAAAGTAAAGTAGTTGCAAACTCATGCTTTTAGAGACTTGTTTGGGCTCATGAGAGGAGTAGAAAAACATCAAAAATTTCAATCCTGCAAGATTCTACCAAGAAATGTGTGTTCATTCAAACCGCTGGTTTTTGATAGTTTGGGCCCTATTGAATAATGAATGTTTTGAATTTTCTCCAAAAGTAAAGTAGTTGCAAACTCATGCTTTTAGAGACTTGTTTGGGCTCATGAGAGGAGTAAAAAACCATCAAAAATTTCAATCCTGCATGATTCTACCAAGAAATGTGATTCTTCATTCAAAACCTGATTTTTGCTATTGGGCTCTATTGAATAATGAATGTTTTGAATTTTCTCCAAAAGTAAAGTAGTTGCAAACTCATCCTTTTAGAGACTTGTTTGGGCTCATGAGAGGAGTAGGAAAACATCAAAAATTTCAGTCCTGCACGATTCTACCAAGAAATGTGTGTTCATTCAAACCGCTGGTTTTTTATATTTTGGGCCCTATTGAATAATGAATGTTTTGAATTTTCTCCAAAAGTAAAGTAGTTGCAAACTCATCCTTTTAGAAACTTGTTTGGGCTGTTGAGAGGAGTAAAAAACCATCAAAAATTTCAATCCTGCATGATTCTACCAAGAAATGTGATTCTTCATTCAAAACCTGATTTTTGCTATTGGGCTCTTTGAATAATGAATGTTTTGAATTTTCACCAAAAGTAAAGTAGTTGCAAACTCATGCTTTTAGAGACTTGTTTGGGCTCATGAGAGGAGTAGAAAAACATCAAAAATTTCAGTCCTGCACGATTCTACCAAGAAATGTGTGTTCATTCAAACCACTGGTTTTTGACATTTTGGGCCCTATTGAATAATGAATGTTTTGAATTTTCTCCAAAAGTAAAGTAGTTGCAAACTCATCCTTTTAGAAATGTGTTTGGGCTGTTGAGAGGAGTAAAAAACCATCAAAAAATTCAATCCTGCATGATTCTACCAAGAAATGTGATTCTTCATTCAAAACCTGATTTTTGCTATTAGGCTCTATTGAATAATGAATGTTTTGAATTTTCTCCAAAAGTAAAGTAGTTGCAAACTCATCCTTTTAGAGACTTGTTTGGGCTCATGAGAGGAGTAGAAAAACATCAAAAATTTCAGTCCTGCATGATTCTACCAAGAAATGTGTGTTCATTCAAACCGCTGGTTTTTGATAGTTTGGGCCCTATTGAATAATGAATGTTTTGAATTTTCTCCAAAAGTAAAGTAGTTGCAAACTCATCCTTTTAGAAACTTGTTTGGGCTGTTGAGAGGAGTAAAAAACCATCAAAAATTTCAATCCTGCATGATTCTACCAAGAAATGTGATTCTTCATTCAAAACGCTGGTTTTTGCTATTGGGCTCTATTGAATAATGAATGTTTTGAATTTTCTCCAAAAGTAAAGTAGTTGCAAACTCATCCTTTTAGAGACTTGTTTGGGCTCATGAGAGGAGTAGAAAAACATCAAAAATTTCAGTCCTGCACGATTCTACCAAAAAATGTGAGTGTTCAATCAAACCGCTGGTTTTGGATATTTTGGGCCCTATTGAATAATGAATGTTTTGAATTTTCTCCAAAAGTAAAGCAGTTACAAACTCATCCTTTTAGAAACTTGTTTGGGCTGTTGAGAGGAGTAAAAAACCATCAAAAATTTCAATCCTGCATGATTCTACCAAGAAATGTGATTCTTCATTCAAAACGCTGGTTTTTGCTATTGGGCTCTATTGAATAATGAATGTTTTGAATTTTCTCCAAAAGTAAAGTAGTTGCAAACTCATCCTTTTAGAGACTTGTTTGGGCTCATGAGAGGAGTAGAAAAACATCAAAAATTTCAGTCCTGCATGATTCTACCAAGAAATGTGTGTTCATTCAAACCGCTGGTTTTTGATAGTTTGGGCCCTATTGAATAATGAATGTTTTGAATTTTCTCCAAAAGTAAAGTAGTTGCAAACTCATCCTTTTTTTATTTAAATATTTTTTATTAACGTTTCAGAATTTTTAACAGGAAAGGAAAGAAAGTGGGAAAAGGTTAGGTGAGAAAAGGATACCCCCTGTAAGTACAGGGAGACCCCCAGATGGGGGATAGACAGGTATACAAACATAAAGTACCATATTACGTCATATGTACAAAAAGCTATAGTTGCATGTTACCTGTCCCGTCCGTAACCACTAAGTTGTCTAGGACCTGTTTGGAGGCTTTACCCCCCCATCCTAAACCACACAAGGTGGCTCTAGGACCGATTGGGGTAAATAAGGTTCAAACAAAGCTACAAAGCAGATACCTGCTTTTTCTACATAAATATAATATATATATATATAATTATAATTATACTTCTTAATCTTCCAAGTTGTAATCTGTTAAACACAAATAATTTGCCCTGTTAAAACGTACTACTATTATTAGTGCCCGAATCTTTGTAGATTTAAAAACATGAATAATTTTACTCCTAAAAAAAAAAAATAAAATAATATAAAGAAGAACAAGTCTGCCACCATCTTAAAGTTTTGTAATCTTTAGACATCTTCACGGAGGGTTGATGTCTGCTTTAAGAAGTTTCGAGATCCCAGGTGAGTCTGCCGAGGGCAATCTTCCAATATTTTTCAAAAATTTCATACCCTCTTCCAAGGAAGAAATGAGAAACATCTTTGCTGCAAACTTTATCTGGAGTGAGGAATTTTGGGTCCAAGTATAAGAAATATTAGCACAACGAAGTTCCTTCGTTGTTGCTTGGAATGATCTTCTTTTCTTCCATGTGTCCTTGGAAAAATCTTTATAGAAGGATAGGTGGCTATAAGATGATGAGAGAAACAGCGGATCTTTAGCAATGTTCAGCAATATATTTCTAATCCAATTAGGATAAAATGAGACAATGACATCTCTGGGAACGTCAGACGGGAGGGAAGGAGGTCTGCGGACTCTAAAGGCTTTCTCAATCAGGTTTATCTTGCTTGTGTGAGGGATAATTTGATGAATCATTGAGGAGATTTAATTGTTTAATTGAAAGGCAGGGACTTTCTCTGGGATTCCCCTAATCTTAACGTTGTTTTTCCTCTTAAAGTCTTCATATATAGCCAGATTATTTCTGAAGAAGTCTATGTCTTCTTGAATTTTTTCTGCAGATTTTGCAAGTGAAAATAAATTCTTGGTTTCTTCAGGGCGTAGAGTTTCGAGTTTCAACGGAGAAATATCATTCGTTCTGAAATTTTGAATAGGAATAACTGAGGTTGTTGTAGGTTTAGAATTAAGTCCTTCCAGGAAGGAAAGCAGCACTTTTTGGAAGAGTTCTTTTAAGAAAAGCTCTGACGTACAAGTTGCTTCTGAATTTTCCCCTATAATAGAATTCCCCCTTAGTGTTTCAACAGATATTAATAAAGCTTTAACTAATTTAATTAGGAAATCCTCTGTAGGATAACCATCAGATGCAGGTATTGTGTCAATTAATGATGTGATAGGTGTACTATATTTTTCCTTCCTATGGTCATTCCCTTCATATTCAGAGTTACCCTCTTGCTCATCTTCTGAAGAAAAATCTGGAGGATTAAATTCAGAATCTGTACTAACAGATATATCACTACGTCTATGTTCAGGTGACCCCAACTCCGAATTGTCCTCTAAATGTATACCTTGCAAATCCTCTAATGAGTTATACGAATTATTTGCTTGATCAGATAAATCCCCTGAGTGGTCACTGGGCCCAGAAAATTCAAAACTTTGAGTCTCTATTTCTTCCCCTTGCCATGACCCATAAAGTACCTTCTCATCCTTTTTTGGGATAAATATTGGTGCTTCATGTCTAAGTCTACCATCAATAATTAAAATGGGTGAAAGGGGCCTATGCTGGTTATGTCCTATTAAGGTTGTAGTGTAATCCTGTTGGTCTTTATCCCCCATTACCACCCTGTCACATAACTTAAAGCTATCCCCTATGCCAAAGCTTATATCATTAGAAACATTTAATTCCTCCCCCCTCCTCTTGGGATCATCTCTATTATTATGTGTCTGTTCCACTGTAATAGAGCTTATCATTTCCATTTCCTCCATTAATACCAATCTCTCCCTCTTAGCCATCTCGCCCATTATATACAATGCTGTTTCACCCCACCTTTCCTCCATTCCCTTTTCATCTAGCTCCCCCAATGAATTAAGTGTTATTCCAGTAGCTGCTTTAAATTTTGTTATAAATTCTCTTTCCAGTACCGACCCCGGGGAGGTTTTTCCTGTAAATCTCCCCGGGATCTCCCGACACTTCAGCAGGCTTGACCGTTGAAGTACTGGGGTCGCTGTCTGCGATGTTTCTTTAGCGCCTACAGCCCAGGGAGTCTGCTGGTCAAGCTGAGTCATCTCCTTCCACTTCTCTTGGCCGGGTGCTGTAAATCCAGGCCGCGGCTTTGTTTTGGAAGGCAGGCCTCCTTCAGATCTCTTCAGAGAACTGTTTAATCCAGTATTAAAGTTGTTTTTCTTCGGATCCGGGTTCTTCTTTATTCCAGGCATTCTTAGAAAGTTTAAGAGTCCAAAGTTCTGCTTTAAAAGTAAGCTTTTGCAGGCTTAAATAGGGGAAATAACAGGAGCTCAGCAAAACACGTCTGCTCCTGTCCCCTGCAAACCACGCCCCCCGCAAACTCATCCTTTTAGAGTCTTGTTTGGGCTCATGAGAGGAGTAGAAAAACATCAAAAATGTCAGTCCTGCACGATTCAACCAAGAAATGTGTGTTCATTCAAACCGCTGGTTTTTGATATTTTGGGCCCTATTGAATAATGAATGTTTTGAATTTTCTCCAAAAGTAAAGTAGTTGCAAACTCATCCTTTTAGAAACTTGTTTGGGCTGTTGAGAGGAGTAAAAAACCATCAAAAATTTCAATCCTGCATAATTCTACCAAGAAATGTGATTCTTCATTCAAAACGCTGGTTTTTGCTATTGGTCTCTATTGAATAATGAATGTTTTGAATTTTCTCCAAAAGTAAAGTAGTTGCAAACTTATCCTTTAAGAGACTTGTTTGGGCTCATGAGAGGAGTAGAAAAACATCAAAAATTTCAGTCCTGCAAGATTCTACCAAGAAATGTGTGTTCATTCAAACCGCTGGTTTTTGATAGTTTTGGCCCTATTGAATAATGAATGTTTTGAATTTTCTCCAAAACTAAAGTAGTTGCAAACTCATCCTTTTAGAAACTTGTTTGGACTGTTGAGAGGAGTAAAAAGCCATCAAAAATTTCAATCCTGCATGATTCTACCAATAAATGTGATTCTTCATTCAAAACCTGATTTTTGCTATTGGGCTCTATTGAATAATGAATGTTTTGAATTTTCTCCAAAAGTAAAGTAGTTGCAAACTCATCCTTTTAGAGACTTGTTTGGGCTCATGAGAGGAGTAGAAAAACATCAAAAATTTCAGTCCTGCACGATTCTACCAAGAAATGTGTGTTCATTCAAACCGCTGGTTTTTGATATTTTGGGCCCTATTGAATAATGAATGTTTTGAATTTTCTCCAAAAGTAAAGTAGTTGCAAACTCATCCTTTTAGAAACTTGTTTGGACTGTTGAGAGGAGTAAAAAGCCATCAAAAATTTCAATCCTGCATGATTCTACCAATAAATGTGATTCTTCATTCAAAACCTGATTTTTGCTATTGGGCTCTATTGAATAATGAATGTTTTGAATTTTCTCCAAAAGTAAAGTAGTTGCAAACTCATGCTTTTAGAGACTTGTTTGGGCTCATGAGAGAAGTAGAAAAACATCAAAAATTTCAGTCCTGCATGATTCTACCAAGAAATGTGTGTTCATTCAAACCGCTGGTTTTTGATAGTTTGGGCCCTATTGAATAATGAATGTTTTGAATTTTCTCCAAAAGTAAAGTAGTTGCAAACTCATCCTTTTTTTATTTAAATATTTTTTATTAACGTTTCAGAATTTTTAACAGGATAGGAAAGAAAGTGGGAAAAGGTTAGGTGAGAAAAGGATACCCCCTGTAAGTACAGGGAGACCCCCAGATGGGGGATAGACAGGTATACAAACATAAAGTACCATATTACGTCATATGTACAAAAAGCTATAGTTGCATGTTACCTGTCCCGTCCGTAACCACTAAGTGGTCTAGGACCTGTTTGGAGGCTTTACCCCCCCATCCTAAACCACACAAGGTGGCTCTAGGACCGATTGGGTTACCCCAATTGGGTTACATAAGGTTCAAACAAAGCTACAAAGCAGATACCTGCTTATTCTACATAAATATAATATATATATAATTATAATTATGCTTCTTAATCTTCCTAGTTGTAATCTGTTAAACACAAATAATTTGCCCTGTTAAAACGTACTACTATTATTAGTGCCCGAATCTTTGTAGATTTAAAAACATGAATAATTTTACTCCTAAAAAAAAAAAAATAAAATAATATAAAGAAGAACAAGTCTGCCACCATCTTAAAGTTTTGTAATCTTTAGACATCTTCACGGAGGGTTGATGTCTGCTTTAAGAAGTTTCGAGATCCCAGGTGAATCTGCCGAGGGCAATCTTCCAATATTTTTCAAAAATTTCATACCCTCTTCCAAGGAAGAAATGAGAAACATCTTTGCTGCAAACTTTATCTGGAGTGAGGAATTTTGGGTCCAAGTATAAGAAATATTAGCACAACGAAGTTCCTTCGTTATTGCTTGGAATGATCTTCTTTTCTTCCATGTGTCCTTGGAAAAATCTTTATAGAAGGATAGGTGGCTATAAGATGATGAGAGAAACAGCGGATCTTTAGCAATGTTCAGCAATATATTTCTAATCCAATTAGGATAAAATGAGACAATGACATCTCTGGGAACGTCAGACGGGAGGGAAGGAGGTCTGCGGACTCTAAAGGCTTTCTCAATCAGGTTTATCTTGCTTGTGTGAGGGATAATTTGATGAATCATTGAGGAGATTTAATTGTTTAATTGAAAGGCAGGGACTTTCTCTGGGATTCCCCTAATCTTAACGTTGTTTTTCCTCTTAAAGTCTTCATATATAGCCAGATTATTTCTGAAGAAGTCTATGTCGTCTTGAATTTTTTCTGCAGATTTTGCAAGTGAAAATAAATTCTTGGTTTCTTCAGGACGTAGAGTTTCGAGTTTCAACTGAGAAATATCATTCGTTCTGAAATTTTGAGTAGGAATAACTGAGGTTGTTGTAGGTTTAGAATTAAGTCCTTCCAGGAAGGAAAGCAGCACTTTTTGGAAGAGTTCTTTTAAGAAAAGCTCTGACGTACAAGTTGCTTCTGAATTTTCCCTATAATAGAATTCCCCCTTAGTGTTTCAACAGATATTAATAAAGCTTTAACTAATTTAATTAGGAAATCCTCTGTAGGATAACCATCAGATGCAGGTATTGTGTCAATTAATGATGTGATAGGTGTACTATATTTTTCCTTCCTATGGTCATTCCCTTCATATTCAGAGTTACCCTCTTGCTCATCTTCTGAAGAAAAATCTGGAGGATTAAATTCAGAATCTGTACTAACAGATATATCACTACGTCTATGTTCAGGTGACCCCAACTCCGAATTGTCCTCTAAATGTATACCTTGCAAATCCTCTAATGAGTTATACGAATTATTTGCTTGATCAGATAAATCCCCTGAGTGGTCACTGGGCCCAGAAAATTCAAAACTTTGAGTCTCTATTTCTTCCCCTTGCCATGACCCATAAAGTACCTTCTCATCCTTTTTTGGGATAAATATTGGTGCTTCATGTCTAAGTCTACCATCAATAATTAAAATGGGTGAAAGGGGCCTATGCTGGTTATGTCCTATTAAGGTTGTAGTGTAATCCTGTTGGTCTTCATCCCCCATTACCACCCTGTCACATAACTTAAAGCTATCCCCTATGCCAAAGCTTATATCATTAGAAACATTTAATTCCTCCCCCCTCCTCATGGGATCATCTCTATTATTATGTGTCTGTTCCACTGTAATAGAGCTTATCATTTCCATTTCCTCCATTAATACCAATCTCTCCCTCTTAGCCATCTCGTTCATTATATACAATGCTGTTTCACCCCACCTTTCCTCCATTCCCTTTTCATCTAGCTCCCCCAATGAATTAAGTGTTATTCCAGTAGCTGCTTTAAATTTTGTTATAAATTCTCTTTCCAGTACCGACCCCGGGGAGGTTTTTCCTGTAAATCTCCCCGGGATCTCCCGACACTTCAGCAGGCTTGACCGTTGAAGTACTGGGGTCGCTGTCTGCGATGTTTCTTTAGCGCCTACAGCCCAGGGAGTCTGCTGGTCAAGCTGAGTCATCTCCTTCCACTTCTCTTGGCCGGGTGCTGTAAATCCAGGCCGCGGCTTTGTTTTGGAAGGCAGGCCTCCTTCAGATCTCTTCAGAGAACTGTTTAATCCAGTATTAAAGTTGTTTTTCTTCGGATCCGGGTTCTTCTTTATTCCAGGCATTCTTAGAAAGTTTAAGAGTCAAAAGTTCTGCTTTAAAAGTAAGCTTTTGCAGGCTTAAATAGGGGAAATAACAGGAGCTCAGCAAAACACGTCTGCTCCTGTCCCCTGCAAACCACGCCCCCCGCAAACTCATCCTTTTAGAGTCTTGTTTGGGCTCATGAGAGGAGTAGAAAAACATCAAAAATTTCAGTCCTGCACGATTCAACCAAGAAATGTGTGTTCATTCAAACCGCTGGTTTTTGATATTTTGGGCCCTATTGAATAATGAATGTTTTGAATTTTCTCCAAAAGTAAAGTAGTTGCAAACTCATCCTTTTAGAAACTTGTTTGGGCTGTTGAGAGGAGTAAAAAACCATCAAAAATTTCAATCCTGCATGATTCTACCAAGAAATGTGATTCTTCATTCAAAACCTGATTTTTGCTATTGGGTTCTATTGAATAATGAATGTTTTGAATTTTCTCCAAAAGTAAAGTAGTTGCAAACTCATCCTTTTAGAGACTTGTTTGGGCTCATGAGAGGAGTAGAAAAACATCAAAAATTTCAGTCCTGCACGATTCTACCAAGAAATGTGTGTTCATTCAAACCGCTGGTTTTTGATAGTTTGGGCCCTATTGAATAGTGAATGTTTTGAATTTTCTCCAAAAGTAAAGTAGTTGCAAACTCATCCTTTTAGAAACTTGTTTGGGCTGTTGAGAGGAGTAAAAAACCATCAATAATTTCAATCCTGCATGATTCTACCAAGAAATGTGATTCTTCATTCAAAACGCTGGTTTTTGCTATTGGGCTCTATTGAATAATGAATGTTTTGAATTTTCTCCAAAAGTAAAGTAGTTGCAAACTCATCCTTTTAGAGACTTGTTTGGGCTCATGAGAGGAGTAGAAAAACATCAAAAATTTCAGTCCTGCACGATTCTAGCAAGAAATGTGTGTTCATTCAAACCGCTGGTTTTTGATATTTTGGGCCCTATTGAATAATGAATGTTTTGAATTTTCTCCAAAAGTAAAGTAGTTGCAAACTCATCCTTTTAGAAACTTGTTTGGGCTGTTGAGAGGAGTAAAAAACCATCAAAAATTTCAATCCTGCATGATTCTACCAAGAAATGTGATTCTTCATTCAAAACCTGATTTTTGCTATTGGGCTCTATTGAATAATGAATGTTTTGAATTTTCTCCAAAAGTAAAGTAGTTGCAAACTCATGCTTTTAGAGACTTGTTTGGGCTCATGAGAGAAGTAGAAAAACATCAAAAATTTCAGTCCTGCATGATTCTACCAAGAAATGTGTGTTCATTCAAACCGCTGGTTTTTGATAGTTTGGGCCCTATTGAATAATGAATGTTTTGAATTTTCTCCAAAAGTAAAGTAGTTGCAAACTCATCCTTTTTTTATTTAAATATTTTTTATTAACGTTTCAGAATTTTTAACAGGATAGGAAAGAAAGTGGGAAAAGGTTAGGTGAGAAAAGGATACCCCCTGTAAGTACAGGGAGACCTCCAGATGGGGGATAGACAGGTATACAAACATAAAGTACCATATTACGTCATATGTACAAAAAGCTATAGTTGCATGTTACCTGTCCCGTCCGTAACCACTAAGTGGTCTAGGACCTGTTTGGAGGCTTTACCCCCCCATCCTA
The DNA here is from genome assembly GCF_039654945.1 of Dendrobates tinctorius. Classification (NCBI taxonomy): domain Eukaryota; kingdom Metazoa; phylum Chordata; class Amphibia; order Anura; family Dendrobatidae; genus Dendrobates; species Dendrobates tinctorius. The sequence continues at coordinate 273,135 of NW_027361721.1, read as the reverse complement.
AACCACACAAGGTGGCTCTAGGACCGATTGGGTTACCCCAATTGGGTTACATAAGGTTCAAACAAAGCTACAAAGCAGATACCTGCTTATTCTACATAAATATAATATATATATAATTATAATTATGCTTCTTAATCTTCCTAGTTGTAATCTGTTAAACACAAATAATTTGCCCTGTTAAAACGTACTACTATTATTAGTGCCCGAATCTTTGTAGATTTAAAAACATGAATAATTTTACTCCTAAAAAAAAAAAAATAAAATAATATAAAGAAGAACAAGTCTACCACCATCTTAAAGTTTTGTAATCTTTAGACATCTTCACGGAGGGTTGATGTCTGCTTTAAGAAGTTTCGAGATCCCAGGTGAGTCTGCCGAGGGCAATCTTCCAATATTTTTCAAAAATTTCATACCCTCTTCCAAGGAAGAAATGAGAAACATCTTTGCTGCAAACTTTATCTGGAGTGAGGAATTTTGGGTCCAAGTATAAGAAATATTAGCACAACGAAGTTCCTTCGTTATTGCTTGGAATGATCTTCTTTTCTTCCATGTGTCCTTGGAAAAATCTTTATAGAAGGATAGGTGGCTATAAGATGATGAGAGAAACAGCGGATCTTTAGCAATGTTCAGCAATATATTTCTAATCCAATTAGGATAAAATGAGACAATGACATCTCTGGGAACGTCAGACGGGAGGGAAGGAGGTCTGCGGACTCTAAAGGCTTTCTCAATCAGGTTTATCTTGCTTGTGTGAGGGATAATTTGATGAATCATTGAGGAGATATAATTGTTTAATTGAAAGGCAGGGACTTTCTCTGGGATTCCCCTAATCTTAACGTTGTTTTTCCTCTTAAAGTCTTCATATATAGCCAGATTATTTCTGAAGAAGTCTATGTCTTCTTGAATTTTTTCTGCAGATTTTGCAAGTGAAAATAAATTCTTGGTTTCTTCAGGACGTAGAGTTTCGAGTTTCAACTGAGAAATATCATTCATTCTGAAATTTTGAGTAGGAATAACTGAGGTTGTTGTAGGTTTAGAATTAAGTCCTTCCAGGAAGGAAAGCAGCACTTTTTGGAAGAGTTCTTTTAAGAAAAGCTCTGACGTACAAGTTGCTTCTGAATTTTCCCCTATAATAGAATTCCCCCTTAGTGTTTCAACAGATATTAATAAAGCTTTAACTAATTTAATTAGGAAATCCTCTGTAGGATAACCATCAGATGCAGGTATTGTGTCAATTAATGATGTGATAGGTGTACTATATTTTTCCTTCCTATGGTCATTCCCTTCATATTCAGAGTTACCCTCTTGCTCATCTTCTGAAGAAAAATCTGGAGGATTAAATTCAGAATCTGTACTAACAGATATATCACTACGTCTATGTTCAGGTGACCCCAACTCCGAATTGTCCTCTAAATGTATACCTTGCAAATCCTCTAATGAGTTATACGAATTATTTGCTTGATCAGATAAATCCCCTGAGTGGTCACTGGGCCCAGAAAATTCAAAACTTTGAGTCTCTATTTCTTCCCCTTGCCATGACCCATAAAGTACCTTCTCATCCTTTTTTGGGATAAATATTGGTGCTTCATGTCTAAGTCTACCATCAATAATTAAAATGGGTGAAAGGGGCCTATGCTGGTTATGTCCTATTAAGGTTGTAGTGTAATCCTGTTGGTCTTTATCCCCCATTACCACCCTGTCACATAATTTAAAGCTATCCCCTATGCCAAAGCTTATATCATTAGAAACATTTAATTCCTCCCCCCTCCTCTTGGGATCATCTCTATTATTATGTGTCTGTTCCACTGTAATAGAGCTTATCATTTCCATTTCCTCCATTAATACCAATCTCTCCCTCTTAGCCATCTCGTCCATTAAATACAATGCTGTTTCACCCCACCTTTCCTCCATTCCCTTTTCATCTAGCTCCCCCAATGAATTAAGTGTTATTCCAGTAGCTGCTTTAAATTTTGTTATAAATTCTCTTTCCAGTACCGACCCCGGGGAGGTTTTTCCTGTAAATCTCCCCGGGATCTCCCGACACTTCAGCAGGCTTGACCGTTGAAGTACTGGGGTCGCTGTCTGCGATGTTTCTTTAGCGCCTACAGCCCAGGGAGTCTGCTGGTCAAGCTGAGTCATCTCCTTCCACTTCTCTTGGCCGGGTGCTGTAAATCCAGGCCGCGGCTTTGTTTTGGAAGGCAGGCCTCCTTCAGATCTCTTCAGAGAACTGTTTAATCCAGTATTAAATTTGTTTTTCTTCGGATCCGGGTTCTTCTTTATTCCAGGCATTCTTAGAAAGTTTAAGAGTCCAAAGTTCTGCTTTAAAAGTAAGCTTTTGCAGGCTTAAATAGGGGAAATAACAGGAGCTCAGCAAAACACGTCTGCTCCTGTCCCCTGCAAACCACGCCCCCCGCAAACTCATCCTTTTAGAAACTTGTTTGGGCTGTTGAGAGGAGTAAAAAACCATCAAAAATTTCAATCCTGCATGATTCTACCAAGAAATGTGATTCTTCATTCAAAACGCTGGTTTTTGCTATTGGGCTCTATTGAATAATGAATGTTTTGAATTTTCTCCAAAAGTAAAGTAGTTGCAAACTCATCCTTTTAGAGTCTTGTTTGGGCTCATGAGAGGAGTAGAAAAACATCAAAAATTTCAGTCCTGCACGATTCTACCAAGAAATGTGAGTGTTCATTCAAACCGCTGGTTTTTGATAGTTTGGGCCCTATTGAATAATGAATGTTTTGAATTTTCTCCAAAAGTAAAGTAGTTGCAAACTCATCCTTTTAGAAACTTGTTTGGGCTTTTGAGAGGAGTAAAAAACCATCAAAAATTTCAATCCTGCATGATTCTACCAAGAAATGTGATTCTTCATTCAAAACCTGATTTTTGCTATTGGGCTCTATTGAATAATGAATGTTTTGAATTTTCTCCAAAAGTAAAGTAGTTGCAAACTCATGCTTTTAGAGACTTGTTTAGGCTCATGAGAGGAGTAGAAAAACATCAAAAATTTCAGTCCTGCACGATTCTACCAAGAAATGTGTGTTCATTCAAACCACTGGTTTTTGATATTTTGGGCCCTATTGAATAATGAATGTTTTGAATTTTCTCCAAAAGTAAAGTAGTTGCAAACTCATCCTTTTAGAAATGTGTTTGGGCTGTTGAGAGGAGTAAAAAACCATCAAAAATTTCAATCCTGCATGATTCTACCAAGAAATGTGATTCTTCATTCAAAACCTGATTTTTGCTATTAGGCTCTATTGAATAATGAATGTTTTGAATTTTCTCCAAAAGTAAAGTAGTTGCAAACTCATCCTTTTAGAGACTTGTTTGGGCTCATGAGAGGAGTAGAAAAACATCAAAAATTTCAGTCCTGCATGATTCTACCAAGAAATGTGTGTTCATTCAAACCGCTGGTTTTTGATAGTTTGGGCCCTATTGAATAATGAATGTTTTGAATTTTCTCCAAAAGTAAAGTAGTTGCAAACTCATCCTTTTAGAAACTTGTTTGGGCTGTTGAGAGGAGTAAAAAACCATCAAAAATTTCAATCCTGCATGATTCTACCAAGAAATGTGATTCTTCATTCAAAACGCTGTTTTTTGCTATTGGGCTCTATTGAATAATGAATGTTTTGAATATTCTCCAAAAGTAAAGTAGTTGCAAACTCATCCTTTTAGAGACTTGTTTGGGCTCATGAGAGGAGTAGAAAAACATCAAAAATTTCAGTCCTGCACGATTCTACCAAGAAATGTGTGTTCATTCAAACCGCTGGTTTTTGATATTTTGGGCCCTATTGAATAATGAATGTTTTGAATTTTCTCCAAAAGTAAAGTAGTTACAAACTCATTCTTTTAGAAACTTGTTTGGGCTGTTGAGAGGAGTAAAAAACCATCAAAAATTTCAATCCTGCATGATTCTACCAAGAAATGTGATTCTTCATTCAAAACCTGATTTTTGCTATTGGGCTCTATTGAATAATGAATGTTTTGAATTTTCTCCAAAAGTAAAGTAGTTGCAAACTCATCCTTTTAGAAACTTGTTTGGGCTTTTGAGAGGAGTAAAAATCTATGAAAAATTTCAATCCTGCATTATTCTACCAAGAAATGTGATTCTTCATTCAAAACCTGATTTTTGCTATTCGGCTCTATTGAATAATGAATGTTTTGAATTTTCTCCAAAGGTAAAGTAGTTGCAAACTCATCCTTTTAGAGTCTTGTTTGGGCTCATGAGAGGAGTAGAAAAACATCAAAAATTTCAGTCCTGCACGATTCTTCCAAGAAATGTGAGTGTTCAATCAAACCGCTGGTTTTGGATATTTTGGGCCCTATTGAATAATGAATGTTTTGAATTTTCTCCAAAAGTAAAGTAGTTGCAAACTCATCCTTTTAGAAACTTGTTTGGGCTTTTGAGAGGAGTAAAAAACCATCAAAAATTTCAATCCTGCATGATTCTACCAAGAAATGTGATTCTTCATTCAAAACCTGATTTTTGCTATTCGGCTATATTGAATAATGAATGTTTTGAATTTTCTACAAAAGTAAAGTAGTTGCAAACTCATCCTTTAAGAGACTTGTTTGGGCTCATGAGAGGAGTAGAAAAATATCAAAAATTTCAGTCCTGTACGATTCTACCAAGAAATGTGTGTTCATTCAAACCGCTGGTTTTTGATAGTTTTGGCTCTATTGAATAATGAATGTTTTGAATTTTCTCCAAAAGTAAAGTAGTTACAAACTCATTCTTTTAGAAACTTGTTTGGGCTGTTGAGAGGAGTAAAAAGCCATCAAAAATTTCAATCCTGCATGATTCTACCAATAAATGATATTCTTCATTCAAAACCTGATTTTTGCTATTGGGCTCTATTGAATAATGAATGTTTTGAATTTTCTCCAAAAGTAAAGTAGTTGCAAACTCATCCTTTTAGAGACTTGTTTGGGCTCATGAGAGGAGTAGAAAAACATCAAAAATTTCAGTCCTGCACGATTCTACCAAGAAATGTGTGTTCATTCAAACCGCTGGTTTTTGATATTTTGGGCCCTATTGAATAATGAATGTTTTGAATTTTCTCCTAAAGTAAAGTAGTTGCAAACTCATCCTTTTAGAAATTTGTTTGGGCTGTTGAGAGGAGTAAAAAACCATCAAAAATTTCAATCCTGCATGATTCTACCAAGAAATGTGATTCTTCATTCAAAACCTGATTTTTGCTATTGGGCTCTATTTAATAATGAATGTTTTGAATTTTCTCCAAAAGTAAAGTAGTTGCAAACTCATGCTTTTAGAGACTTGTTTGGGCTCATGAGAGGAGTAGAAAAACATCAAAAATTTCAGTCCTGCATGATTCTACCAAGAAATGTGTGTTCATTGAAACCGCTGGTTTTTGATAGTTTGGGCCCTATTGAATAATGAATGTTTTGAATTTTCTCCAAAAGTAAAGTAGTTGCAAACTCATCCTTTTAGAAACTTGTTTGGGCTGTTGAGAGGAGTAAAAAACCATCAAAAATTTCAATCCTGCATGATTCTACCAAGAAATGTGATTCTTCATTCAAAACCTGATTTTTGCTATTGGGCTCTATTTAATAATGAATGTTTTGAATTTTCTCCAAAAGTAAAGTAGTTGCAAACTCATGCTTTTAGAGACTTGTTTGGGCTCATGAGAGGAGTAGAAAAACATCAAAAATTTCAGTCCTGCACGATTCTACCAAGAAATGTGAGTGTTCAATCAAACCGCTGGTTTTGGATATTTTGGGCCCTATTGAATAATGAATGTTTTGAATTTTCTCCAAAAGTAAAGCAGTTGCGAACACATCCTTTTAGAAACTTGTTTGGGCTGTTGAGAGGAGTAAAAAACCATCAAAAATTTCAATCCTGCATGATTCTACCAAGAAATGTGATTCTTCATTCAAAACCTGATTTTTGCTATTGGGTTCTATTGAATAATGAATGTTTTGAATTTTCTCCAAAAGTAAAGCAGTTGCAAACTCATCCTTTTAGAGACTTGTTTGGGCTCATGAGAAGAGTAGAAAAACATCAAAAATTTCAGTCCTGCATGATTCTACCAAGAAATGTGTGTTCATTCAAACCGCTGGTTTTTGATATTTTGGGCCCTATTGAATAATGAATGTTTTGAATTTTCTCCAAAAGTAAAGTAGTTGCAAACTCATCCTTTTAGAAACTTGTTTGGGCTGTTGAGAGGAGTAAAAAACCATCAAAAATTTCAATCCTGCATGATTCTACCAAGAAATGTGATTCTTCATTCAAAACGCTGGTTTTTGCTATTGGGATATTGAATAATGAATGTTTTGAATTTTCTCCAAAAGTAAAGTAGTTGCAAACTCATCCTTTTAGAGTCTTGTTTGGGCTCATGAGAGGAGTAGAAAAACATTAAAAATTTCAGTCCTGCACGATTCTACCTAGAAATGTGAGTGTTCATTCAAACCGCTGGTTTTTGATATTTTGGGCCCTATTGAATAATGAATGTTTTGAATTTTCTCCAAAAGTAAAGTAGTTGCAAACTCATCCTTTTAGAAACTTGTTTGGGCTGTTGAGAGGAGTAAAAAACCATCAAAAATTTCAATCCTGCATGATTCTACCAAGAAATGTGATTCTTCATTCAAAACCTGATTTTTGCTATTGGGTTCTATTGAATAATGAATGTTTTGAATTTTCTCCAAAAGTAACGTAGTTGCAAACTCATGCTTTTAGAGACTTGTTTGGGCTCATGAGAGGAGTAGAAAAACATCAAAAATTTCAGTCCTGCATGATTCTACCAAGAAATGTGTGTTCATTGAAACCGCTGGTTTTTGATAGTTTGGGCCCTATTGAATAATGAATGTTTTGAATTTTCTCCAAAAGTAAAGTAGTTGCAAACTCATCCTTTTAGAAACTTGTTTGGGCTGTTGAGAGGAGTAAAAAACCATCAAAAATTTCAATCCTGCATGATTCTACCAAGAAATGTGATTCTTCATTCAAAACGCTGGTTTTTGCTATTGGGCTCTATTGAATAATGAATGTTTTGAATATTCTCCAAAAGTAAAGTAGTTGCAAACTCATCCTTTTAGAAACTTGTTTGGGCTGTTGAGAGGAGTAAAAAACCATGAAAAATTTCAATCCTGCATGATTCTACCAAGAAATGTGATTCTTCATTCAAAACGCTGGTTTTTGCTATTGGGCTCTATTGAATAATGAATGTTTTGAATTTTCTCCAAAAGTAAAGTAATTGCAAACTCATCCTTTTAGAGATTTGTTTGGGCTCATGAGAGGAGTAGAAAAACATCAAAAATTTCAGTCGTGCACCATTCTACCAAGAAATGTGTGTTCATTCAAACCGCTGGTTTTTGATATTTTGGGCCCTATTGAATAACGAATGTTTTGAATTTTCTCCAAAAGTAAAGTAGTTGCAAACTCATCCTTTTAGAAACTTGTTTGGGCTGTTGAGAGGAGTAAAAAACCATCAAAAATTTCAATCCTGCATGATTCTACCAAGAAATGTGATTCTTCATTCAAAACCTGATTTTTGCTATTGGGCTCTATTTAATAATGAATGTTTTGAATTTTCTCCAAAAGTAAAGTAGTTGCAAACTCATCCTTTTAGAGACTTGTTTGGGTTCATGAGAGGAGTAGAAAAACATCAAAAATTTCAGTCCTGAATGATTCTACCAAGAAATGTGTGTTCATTCAAACCGCTGGTTTTTGATATTTTGGGCCCGATTGAATAATGAATGTTTTGAATTTTCTCCAAAAGTAAAGTAGTTGCAAACTCATCCTTTTAGAAACTTGTTTGGGCTGTTGAGAGGAGTAAAAAACCATCAAAAATTTCAATCCTGCATGATTCTACCAAGAAATGTGATTCTTCATTCAAAACCTGATTTTTGCTATTGGGTTCTATTGAATAATGAATGTTTTGAATTTTCTCCAAAAGTAACGTAGTTGCAAACTCATGCTTTTAGAGTCTTGTTTGGGCTCATGAGAGGAGTAGAAAAACATCAAAAATTTCAGTCCTGCATGATTCTACCAAGAAATGTGTGTTCATTGAAACCGCTGGTTTTTGATAGTTTGGGCCCTATTGAATAATGAATGTTTGAATTTTCTCCAAAAGTAAAGTAGTTGCAAACTCATCCTTTTAGAAACTTGTTTGGGCTGTTGAGAGGAGTAAAAAACCATCAAAAATTTCAATCCTGCATGATTCTACCAAGAAATGTGATTCTTCATTCAAAACGCTGGTTTTTGCTATTGGGCTCTATTGAATAATGAATGTTTTGAATATTCTCCAAAAGTAAAGTAGTTGGAAACTCATCCTTTTAGAGACTTTTTTGGGCTCATGAGAGGAGTAGAAAAACATCAAAAATTTCAGTCCTGCACGATTCTATCAAGAAATGTGTGTTCATTCAATACGCTGGTTTTTGATAGTTTGGGCCCTATTGAATAATGAATGTTTTGAATTTTCTCCAAAAGTAAAGTAGTTGCAAACTCATCCTTTTAGAAACTTGTTTGGGCTGTTGAGAGGAGTAAAAAACCATCAAAAATTTCAATCCTGCATGATTCTACCAAGAAATGTGATTCTTCATTCAAAACCTGATTTTTGCTATTGGGCTCTATTGAATAATGAATGTTTTGAATTTTCTCCAAAAGTAAAGTAGTTGCAAACTCATGCTTTTAGAGACTTGTTTGGGCTCATGAGAGGAGTAGAAAAACATCAAAAATTTCAGTCCTGCATGATTCTAACAAGAAATGTGTGTTCATTGAAACCGCTGGTTTTTGATAGTTTGGGCCCTATTGAATAATGAATGTTTTGAATTTTCTCCAAAAGTAAAGTAGTTGCAAACTCATCCTTTTAGAAACTTGTTTGGGCTGTTGAGAGGAGTAAAAAACCATAAAAATTTCAATCCTGCATGATTCTACCAAGAAATGTGATTCTTCATTCAAAACGCTGGTTTTTGCTATTGGGATTTTGAATAATGAATGTTTTGAATTTTCTCCAAAAGTAAAGTAGTTGCAAACTCATCCTTTTAGAAACTTGTTTGGGCTGTTGAGAGGAGTAAAAAACCATCAAAAATTTCAATCCTGCATGATTCTACCAAGAAATGTGATTCTTCATTCAAAACCTGATTTTTGCTATTGGGCTCTATTTAATAATGAATGTTTTGAATTTTCTCCAAAAGTAAAGTAGTTGCAAACTCATCCTTTTAGAGACTTGTTTGGGCTCATGAGAGGAGTAGAAAAACATCAAAAATTTCAGTCCTGAATGATTCTACCAAGAAATGTGTGTTCATTGAAACCGCTGGTTTTTGATAGTTTGGGCCCTATTGAATAATGAATGTTTTGAATTTTCTCCAAAAGTAAAGTAGTTGCAAACTCATCCTTTTAGAAACTTGTTTGGGCTGTTGAGAGGAGTAAAAAACCATAAAAATTTCAATCCTGCATGATTCTACTAAGAAATGTGATTCTTCATTCAAAACGCTGGTTTTTGCTATTGGGATATTGAATAATGAATGTTTTGAATTTTCTCCAAAAGTAAAGTAGTTGCAAACTCATCCTTTTAGAGTCTTGTTTGGGCTCATGAGAGGAGTAGAAAAACATTAAAAATTTCAGTCCTGCACGATTCTACCTAGAAATGTGAGTGTTCATTCAAACCGCTGGTTTTTGATATTTTGGGCCCTATTGAATAATGAATGTTTTGAATTTTCTCCAAAAGTAACGTAGTTGCAAACTCATGCTTTTAGAGACTTGTTTGGGCTCATGAGAGGAGTAGAAAAACATCAAAAATTTCAGTCCTGCATGATTCTACCAAGAAATGTGTGTTCATTGAAACCGCTGGTTTTTGATAGTTTGGGCCCTATTGAATAATGAATGTTTTGAATTTTCTCCAAAAGTAAAGTAGTTGCAAACTCATCCTTTTAGAAACTTGTTTGGGCTGTTGAGAGGAGTAAAAAACCATCAAAAATTTCAATCCTGCATGATTCTACCAAGAAATGTGATTCTTCATTCAAAACGCTGGTTTTTGCTATTGGGCTCTATTGAATAATGAATGTTTTGAATATTCTCCAAAAGTAAAGTAGTTGGAAACTCATCCTTTTAGAGACTTTTTTGGGCTCATGAGAGGAGTAGAAAAACATCAAAAATTTCAGTCCTGCACGATTCTATCAAGAAATGTGTGTTCATTCAATACGCTGGTTTTTGATAGTTTGGGCCCTATTGAATAATGAATGTTTTGAATTTTCTCCAAAAGTAAAGTAGTTGCAAACTCATCCTTTTAGAAACTTGTTTGGGCTGTTGAGAGGAGTAAAAAACCATCAAAAATTTCAATCCTGCATGATTCTACCAAGAAATGTGATTCTTCATTCAAAACCTGATTTTTGCTATTGGGCTCTATTGAATAATGAATGTTTTGAATTTTCTCCAAAAGTAAAGTAGTTGCAAACTCATGCTTTTAGAGACTTGTTTGGGCTCATGAGAGGAGTAGAAAAACATCAAAAATTTCAGTCCTGCATGATTCTACCAAGAAATGTGTGTTAATTCAAACCGCTGGTTTTTGATAGTTTGGGCCCTATTGAATAATGAATGTTTTGAATTTTCTCCAAAAGTAAAGTAGTTGCAAACTCATCCTTTTAGAAACTTGTTTGGGCTGTTGAGAGGAATAAAAAACCATCAAAAATTTCAATCCTGCATGATTCTACCAAGAAATGTGATTATTTATTCAAAACCTGATTTTTGCTATTGGGCTCTATTGAATAATGAATGTTTTGAATTTTCTCCAAAAGTAAAGTAGTTGCAAACTCATCCTTTTAGAGACTTGTTTGGGCTCATGAGAGGAGTAGAAAAACATCAAAAATTTCAGTCCTGCACGATTCTACCAAGAAATGTGTGTTCATTCAAACCGCTGGTTTTTGATAGTTTGGGCCCTATTGAATAATGAATGTTTTGAATTTTCTCCAAAAGTAAAGTAGTTGCAAACTCATCCTTTTAGAAACTTGTTTGGGCTGTTGAGAGGAGTAAAAAACATCAAAAATTTCAATCCTGCATGATTCTACCAAGAAATGTGATTCTTCATTCAAAACGCTGGTTTTTGCTATTGGGCTCTATTGAATAATGAATGTTTTGAATTTTCTCCAAAAGTAAAGTAGTTGCAAACTCATCCTTTTAGAGACTTGTTTGGGCTCATGAGAGGAGTAGAAAAACATCAAAAATTTCAGTCCTGCACGATTCTACCAAGAAATGTGTGTTCATTCAAACCGCTGGTTTTTGATATTTTGGGCCCTATTGAATAATGAATGTTTTGAATTTTCTCCAAAAGTAAAGTAGTTGCAAGCTCATCCTTTTAGAAACTTGTCTGGGCTGTTGAGAGGAGTAAAAAACCATCAAAAATTTCAATCCTGCATGATTCTACCAAGAAATGTAATTCTTCATTCAAAACCTGATTTTTGCTATTGGGCTCTATTGAATAATGAATGTTTTGAATTTTCTCCAAAAGTAAAGTAGTTGCAAACTCATGCTTTTAGAGACTTGTTTGGGCTCATGAGAGGAGTAGAAAAACATCAAAAATTTCAGTCCTGCATGATTCTACCAAGAAATGTGTGTTCATTCAAACCGCTGGTTTTTGATAGTTTGGGCCCTATTGAATAATAAATGTTTTGAATTTTCTCCAAAAGTATAGTAGTTGCAAACTCATCCTTTTAGAAACTTGTTTGGGCTGTTGAGAGGAGTAAACAACCATCAAAAATTTCAATCCTGCATGATTCTACCAAGAAATGTGATTATTCATTCAAAACCTGATTTTTGCTATTGGGCTCTATTGAATAATGAATGTTTTGAATTTTATCCAAAAGTAAAGTAGTTGCAAACTCATGCTTTTAGAGACTTGTTTGGGCTCATGAGAGGAGTAGAAAAACATCAAAAATTTCAGTCCTGCAAGATTCTACCAAGAAATGTGTGTTCATTCAAACCGCTGGTTTTTGATAGTTTGGGCCCTATTGAATAATGAATGTTTTGAATTTTCTCCAAAAGTAAAGTAGTTGCAAACTCATCCTTTTAGAAACTTGTTTGGGCTGTTGAGAGGAGTAAAAAACCATCAAAAATTTCAATCCTGCATGATTCTACCAAGAAATGTGATTCTTCATTCAAAACGCTGGGTTTTGGTATTGTTCTCTATTGAATAATGAATGTTTTGAATTTTCTCCAAAAGTAAAGTAGTTGCAAACTCATCCTTTTAGTGTCTTGTTTGGGCTCATGAGAGGAGTAGAAAAACATCAAAAATTTCAGTCCTGCACGATTCTACCAAGAAATGTGTGTTCATTCAAACCGCTGGTTTTTGATAGTTTGGGCCCTATTGAATAATGAATGTTTTGAATTTTCTCCAAAAGTAAAGTAGTTGCAAACTCATCCTTTTAGAAACTTGTTTGGGCTGTTGAGAGGAGTAAAAAACCATCAAAAATTTCAATCCTGCATGATTCTACCAAGAAATGTGATTCTTCATTCAAAACCTGATTTTTGCTATTGGGCTCTATTGAATAATGAATGTTTTGAATTTTCTCCAAAAGTAAAGCAGTTGCAAACTCATCCTTTTAGAAACTTGTTTGGGCTGTTGAGAGGAGTAAAAAACCATCAAAAATTTCAATCCTGCATGATTCTACCAAGAAATGTGATTCTTCATTCAAAACGCTGGTTTTTGCTATTGGGCTCTATTGAATAATGAATGTTTTGAATTTTCTCCAAAAGTAAAGTAGTTGCAAACTCATCCTTTTAGAGTCTTGTTTTGGCTCATGAGAGGAGTAGAAAAACATCAAAAATTTCAGTCCTGCACGATTCTACCAAGAAATGTGAGTGTTCATTCAAGCCGCTGGTTTTTGATATTTTGGGCCCTATTGAATAATGAATGTTTTGAATTTTCTCCAAAAGTAAAGTAGTTGCATACTCATCCTTTTAGAATCTTGTTTGGGCTGTTGAGAGGAGTAAAAAACCATCAAAAATTTCAATCCTGCATGATTCTACCAAGAAATGTGATTCTTCATTCAAAACCTGATTTTTGCTATTGGGCTCTTTGAATAATGAATGTTTTGAATTTTCTCCAAAAGTAAAGTAGTTGCAAACTCATGCTTTTAGAGACTTTTTTGGGCTCATGAGAGTAGAAAAACATCAAAAATTTCAGTCCTGCACGATTCTACCAAGAAATGTGTGTTCATTGAAACCGCTGGTTTTTGATAGTTTGGGCCCTATTGAATAATGAATGTTTTGAATTTTCTCCAAAAGTAAAGTAGTTGCAAACTCATCCTTTTAGAAACTTGTTTGGGCTGTTGAGAGGAGTAAAAAACCATGAAAAATTTCAATCCTGCATGATTCTACCAAGAAATGTGATTCTTCATTCAAAACGCTGGTTTTTGCTATTGGGCTCTATTGAATAATGAATGTTTTGAATTTTCTCCAAAAGTAAAGTAGTTGCAAACTCATCCTTTTAGAGATTTGTTTGGGCTCATGAGAGGAGTAGAAAAACATCAAAAATTTCAGTCGTGCACCATTCTACCAAGAAATGTGTGTTCATTCAAACCGCTGGTTTTTGATAGTTTGGGCCCTATTGAATAATGAATGTTTTGAATTTTCTCCAAAAGTAAAGTAGTTGCAAACTCATCCTTTTAGAAACTTGTTTGGGCTGTTGAGAGGAGTAAAAAACCATCAAAAATTTCAATCCTGCATGATTCTACCAAGAAATGTGATTCTTCATTCAAAACCTGATTTTTGCTATTGGGCTCTATTTAATAATGAATGTTTTGAATTTTCTCCAAAAGTAAAGTAGTTGCAAACTCATGCTTTTAGAGACTTGTTTGGGCTCATGAGAGGAGTAGAAAAACATCAAAAATTTCAGTCCTGCATGATTCTACCAAGAAATGTGTGTTCATTGAAACCGCTGGTTTTTGATAGATTGGGCCCTATTGAATAATGAATGTTTTGAATTTTCTCCAAAAGTAAAGCAGTTGCAAACTCATCCTTTTAGAAACTTGTTTGGGCTGTTGAGAGGAGTAAAAAACCATCAAAAATTTCAATCCTGCATGATTCTACCAAGAAATGTGATTCTTCATTCAAAACGCTGGTTTTTGCTATTGGGATATTGAATAATGAATGTTTTGAATTTTCTCCAAAAGTAAAGTAGTTGCAAACTCATCCTTTTAGAGTCTTGTTTGGGCTCATGAGAGGAGTAGAAAAACATTAAAAATTTCAGTCCTGCACGATTCTACCTAGAAATGTGAGTGTTCATTCAAACCGCTGGTTTTTGATATTTTGGGCCCTATTGAATAATGAATGTTTTGAATTTTCTCCAAAAGTAAAGTAGTTGCAAACTCATCCTTTTAGAAACTTGTTTGGGCTGTTGAGAGGAGTAAAAAACCATCAAAAATTTCAATCCTGCATGATTCTACCAAGAAATGTGATTCTTCATTCAAAACCTGATTTTTGCTATTGGGTTCTATTGAATAATGAATGTTTTGAATTTTCTCCAAAAGTAACGTAGTTGCAAACTCATGCTTTTAGAGACTTGTTTGGGCTCATGAGAGAAGTAGAAAAACATAAAAAATTTCAGTCCTGCATGATTCTACCAAGAAATGTGTGTTCATTGAAACCGCTGGTTTTTGATAGTTTGGGCCCTATTGAATAATGAATGTTTTGAATTTTCTCCAAAAGTAAAGTAGTTGCAAACTCATCCTTTTAGAAACTTGTTTGGGCTGTTGAAAGGAGTAAAAAACCATCAAAAATTTCAATCCTGCATGATTCTACCAAGAAATGTGATTCTTCATTCAAAACGCTGGTTTTTGCTATTGGGCTCTATTGAATAATGAATGTTTTGAATATTCTCCAAAAGTAAAGTAGTTGCAAACTCATCCTTTTAGAGACTTTTTTGGGCTCATTGAGAGGAGTAGAAAAACATCAAAAATTTCAGTCCTGCACGATTCTATCAAGAAATGTGTGTTCATTCAAACCGCTGGTTTTTGATAGTTTGGGCCCTATTGAATAATGAATGTTTTGAATTTTCTCTAAAAGTAAAGTAGTTGCAAACTCATCCTTTTAGAAACTTGTTTGGGCTGTTGAGAGGAGTAAAAAAACATCAAAAATTTCAATCCTGCATGATTCTACCAAGAAATGTGATTCTTCATTCAAAACGCTGGTTTTTGCTATTGGGCTCTATTAAATAATGAATGTTTTGAATTTTCTCCAAAAGTAAAGTAGTTGCAAACTCATCCTTTTAGAGTCTTGTTTGGGCTCATGAGAGGAGTAGAAAAACATCAAAAATTTCAGTCGTGCACCATTCTACCAAGAAATGTGTGTTCATTCAAACCGCTGGTTTTTGATATTTTGGGCCCTATTGAATAATGAATGTTTTGAATTTTCTCCAAAAGTAGAGTAGTTGCAAACTCATCCTTTTAGAAACTTGTTTGGGCTGTTGAGAGGAGTAAAAAACCATAAAAATTTCAATCCTGCATGATTCTACCAAGAAATGTGATTCTTCATTCAAAACGCTGGTTTTTGCTATTGGAATATTGAATAATGAATGTTTTGAATTTTCTCCAAAAGTAAAGTAGTTGCAAACTCATCCTTTTAGAGTCTTGTTTGGGCTCATGAGAGGAGTAGAAAAACATTAAAAATTTCAGTCCTACACGATTCTACCTAGAAATGTGAGTGTTCATTCAAACCGCTGGTTTTTGATATTTTGGGCCCTATTGAATAATGAATGTTTTGAATTTTCTCCAAAAGTGAAGTAGTTGCAAACTCATCCTTTTAGAAACTTGTTTGGGCAGTTGAGAGGAGTAAAAAACCATCAAAAATTTCAATCCTGCATGATTCTACCAAGAAATGTGATTCTTCATTCAAAACCTGATTTTTGCTATTGGGCTCTATTTAATAATGAATGTTTTGAATTTTCTCCAAAAGTAAAGTAGTTGCAAACTCATCCTTTTAGAGACTTGTTTGGGCTCATGAGAGGAGTAGAAAAACATCAAAAATTTCAGTCCTGCATGATTCTACCAAGAAATGTGTGTTCATTGAAACCGCTGGTTTTTGATAGATTGGGCCCTATTGAATAATGAATGTTTTGAATTTTCTCCAAAAGTAAAGTAGTTGCAAACTCATCCTTTTAGAAACTTGTTTGGGCTGTTGAGAGGAGTAAAAAACCATCAAAAATTTCAATCCTGCATGATTCTACCAAGAAATGTGATTCTTCATTCAAAACGCTGGTTTTTGCTATTGGGATATTGAATAATGAATGTTTTGAATTTTCTCCAAAAGTAAAGTAGTTGCAAACTCATCCTTTTAGAGTCTTGTTTGGGCTCATGAGAGGAGTAGAAAAACATTAAAAATTTCAGTCCTGCACGATTCTACCTAGAAATGTGAGTGTTCATTCAAACCGCTGGTTTTTGATATTTTGGGCCCTATTGAATAATGAATGTTTTGAATTTTCTCCAAAAGTAAAGTAGTTGCAAACTCATCCTTTTAGAGACTTGTTTGGGCTGTTGAGAGGAGTAAAAAACCATCAAAAATTTCAATCCTGCATGATTCTACCAAGAAATGTGATTCTTCATTCAAAACCTGATTTTTGCTATTGGGTTCTATTGAATAATGAATGTTTTGAATTTTCTCCAAAAGTAACGTAGTTGCAAACTCATGCTTTTAGAGACTTGTTTGGGCTCATGAGAGAAGTAGAAAAACATAAAAAATTTCAGTCCTGCATGATTCTACCAAGAAATGTGTGTTCATTGAAACCGCTGGTTTTTGATAGTTTGGGCCCTATTGAATAATGAATGTTTTGAATTTTCTCCAAAAGTAAAGTAGTTGCAAACTCATCCTTTTAGAAACTTGTTTGGGCTGTTGAGAGGAGTAAAAAACCATCAAAAATTTCAATCCTGCATGATTCTACCAAGAAATGTGATTCTTCATTCAAAACGCTGGTTTTTGCTATTGGGCTCTATTGAATAATGAATGTTTTGAATATTCTCCAAAAGTAAAGTAGTTGCAAACTCATCCTTTTAGAGACTTTTTTGGGCTCATTGAGAGGAGTAGAAAAACATCAAAAATTTCAGTCCTGCACGATTCTATCAAGAAATGTGTGTTCATTCAAACCGCTGGTTTTTGATAGTTTGGGCCCTATTGAATAATGAATGTTTTGAATTTTCTCCAAAAGTAAAGTAGTTGCAAACTCATCCTTTTAGAAACTTGTTTGGGCTGTTGAGAGGAGTAAAAAAACATCAAAAATTTCAATCCTGCATGATTCTACCAAGAAATGTGATTCTTCATTCAAAACCTGATTTTTGCTATTGGGCTCTATTGAATAATGAATGTTTTGAATTTTCTCCAAAAGTAAAGTAGTTGCAAACTCATCCTTTTAGAGACTTGTTTGGGCTCATGAGAGGAGTAGAAAAACATCAAAAATTTCAGTCGTGCACCATTCTACCAAGAAATGTGTGTTCATTCAAACCGCTGGTTTTTGATATTTTGGGCCCTATTGAATAATGAATGTTTTGAATTTTCTCCAAAAGTAAAGTAGTTGCAAACTCATCCTTTTAGAAACTTGTTTGGGCTGTTGAGAGGAGTAAAAAACCATCAAAAATTTCAATCCTGCATGATTCTACCAAGAAATGTGATTCTTCATTCAAAACCTGATTTTTGCTATTTAATAATGAATGTTTTGAATTTTCTCCAAAAGTAAAGTAGTTGCAAACTCATCCTTTTAGAGACTTGTTTGGGCTCATGAGAGGAGTAGAAAAACATCAAAAATTTCAGTCCTGCATGATTCTACCAAGAAATGTGTGTTCATTGAAACCGCTGGTTTTTGATAGTTTGGGCCCTATTGAATAATGAATGTTTTGAATTTTCTCCAAAAGTAAAGTAGTTGCAAACTCATCCTTTTAGAAACTTGTTTGGGCTGTTGAGAGGAGTAAAAAACCATAAAAATTTCAATCCTGCATGATTCTACCAAGAAATGTGATTCTTCATTCAAAACGCTGGTTTTTGCTATTGGGATATTGAATAATGAATGTTTTGAATTTTCTCCAAAAGTAAAGTAGTTGCAAACTCATCCTTTTAGAGTCTTGTTTGGGCTCATGAGAGGAGTAGAAAAACATTAAAAATTTCAGTCCTGTACGATTCTACCTAGAAATGTGAGTGTTCATTCAAACCGCTGGTTTTTGATATTTTGGGCCCTATTGAATAATGAATGTTTTGAATTTTCTCCAAAAGTAAAGTAGTTGCAAACTCATCCTTTTAGAAACTTGTTTGGGCTGTTGAGAGGAGTAAAAAACCATCAAAAATTTCAATCCTGCATGATTCTACCAAGAAATGTGATTCTTCATTCAAAACCTGATTTTTGCTATTGGGCTCTATTTAATAATGAATGTTTTGAATTTTCTCCAAAAGTAAAGTAGTTGCAAACTCATCCTTTTAGAGACTTGTTTGGGCTCATGAGAGGAGTAGAAAAACATCAAAAATTTCAGTCCTGCATGATTCTACCAAGAAATGTGTGTTCATTGAAACCGCTGGTTTTTGATAGTTTGGGCCCTATTGAATAATGAATGTTTTGAATTTTCTCCAAAAGTAAAGTAGTTGCAAACTCATCCTTTTAGAAACTTGTTTGGGCTGTTGAGAGGAGTAAAAAACCATCAAAAATTTCAATCCTGCATGATTCTACCAAGAAATGTGATTCTTCATTCAAAACCTGATTTTTGCTATTGGGTTCTATTGAATAATGAATGTTTTGAATTTTCTCCAAAAGTAACGTAGTTGCAAACTCATGCTTTTAGAGACTTGTTTGGGCTCATGAGAGAAGTAGAAAAACATAAAAAATTTCAGTCCTGCATGATTCTACCAAGAAATGTGTGTTCATTGAAACCGCTGGTTTTTGATAGTTTGGGCCCTATTGAATAATGAATGTTTTGAATTTTCTCCAAAAGTAAAGTAGTTGCAAACTCATCCTTTTAGAAACTTGTTTGGGCTGTTGAAAGGAGTAAAAAACCATCAAAAATTTCAATCCTGCATGATTCTACCAAGAAATGTGATTCTTCATTCAAAACGCTGGTTTTTGCTATTGGGCTCTATTGAATAATGAATGTTTTGAATATTCTCCAAAAGTAAAGTAGTTGCAAACTCATCCTTTTAGAGACTTTTTTGGGCTCATTGAGAGGAGTAGAAAAACATCAAAAATTTCAGTCCTGCACGATTCTATCAAGAAATGTGTGTTCATTCAAACCGCTGGTTTTTGATAGTTTGGGCCCTATTGAATAATGAATGTTTTGAATTTTCTCCAAAAGTAAAGTAGTTGCAAACTCATCCTTTTAGAAACTTGTTTGGGCTGTTGAGAGGAGTAAAAAAACATCAAAAATTTCAATCCTGCATGATTCTACCAAGAAATGTGATTCTTCATTCAAAACGCTGGTTTTTGCTATTGGGCTCTATTAAATAATGAATGTTTTGAATTTTCTCCAAAAGTAAAGTAGTTGCAAACTCATCCTTTTAGAGTCTTGTTTGGGCTCATGAGAGGAGTAGAAAAACATCAAAAATTTCAGTCGTGCACCATTCTACCAAGAAATGTGTGTTCATTCAAACCGCTGGTTTTTGATATTTTGGGCCCTATTGAATAATGAATGTTTTGAATTTTCTCCAAAAGTAAAGTAGTTGCAAACTCATCCTTTTAGAAACTTGTTTGGGCTGTTGAGAGGAGTAAAAAACCATAAAAATTTCAATCCTGCATGATTCTACCAAGAAATGTGATTCTTCATTCAAAACGCTGGTTTTTGCTATTGGAATATTGAATAATGAATGTTTTGAATTTTCTCCAAAAGTAAAGTAGTTGCAAACTCATCCTTTTAGAGTCTTGTTTGGGCTCATGAGAGGAGTAGAAAAACATTAAAAATTTCAGTCCTACACGATTCTACCTAGAAATGTGAGTGTTCATTCAAACCGCTGGTTTTTGATATTTTGGGCCCTATTGAATAATGAATGTTTTGAATTTTCTCCAAAAGTAAAGTAGTTGCAAACTCATCCTTTTAGAAACTTGTTTGGGCTGTTGAGAGGAGTAAAAAACCATCAAAAATTTCAATCCTGCATGATTCTACCAAGAAATGTGATTCTTCATTCAAAACCTGATTTTTGCTATTGGGCTCTATTTAATAATGAATGTTTTGAATTTTCTCCAAAAGTAAAGTAGTTGCAAACTCATCCTTTTAGAGACTTGTTTGGGCTCATGAGAGGAGTAGAAAAACATCAAAAATTTCAGTCCTGCATGATTCTACCAAGAAATGTGTGTTCATTGAAACCGCTGGTTTTTGATAGTTTGGGCCCTATTGAATAATGAATGTTTTGAATTTTCTCCAAAAGTAAAGTAGTTGCAAACTCATCCTTTTAGAAACTTGTTTGGGCTGTTGAGAGGAGTAAAAAACCATCAAAAATTTCAATCCTGCATGATTCTACCAAGAAATGTGATTCTTCATTCAAAACCTGATTTTTGCTATTGGGCTCTATTTAATAATGAATGTTTTGAATTTTCTCCAAAAGTAAAGTAGTTGCAAACTCATCCTTTTAGAGACTTGTTTGGGCTCATGAGAGGAGTAGAAAAACATCAAAAATTTCAGTCCTGCATGATTCTACCAAGAAATGTGTGTTCATTGAAACCGCTGGTTTTTGATAGATTGGGCCCTATTGAATAATGAATGTTTTGAATTTTCTCCAAAAGTAAAGTAGTTGCAAACTCATCCTTTTAGAAACTTGTTTGGGCTGTTGAGAGGAGTAAAAAACCATCAAAAATTTCAATCCTGCATGATTCTACCAAGAAATGTGATTCTTCATTCAAAACGCTGGTTTTTGCTATTGGGATATTGAATAATGAATGTTTTGAATTTTCTCCAAAAGTAAAGTAGTTGCAAACTCATCCTTTTAGAGTCTTGTTTGGGCTCATGAGAGGAGTAGAAAAACATTAAAAATTTCAGTCCTGCACGATTCTACCTAGAAATGTGAGTGTTCATTCAAACCGCTGGTTTTTGATATTTTGGGCCCTATTGAATAATGAATGTTTTGAATTTTCTCCAAAAGTAAAGTAGTTGCAAACTCATCCTTTTAGAAACTTGTTTGGGCTGTTGAGAGGAGTAAAAAACCATCAAAAATTTCAATCCTGCATGATTCTACCAAGAAATGTGATTCTTCATTCAAAACCTGATTTTTGCTATTGGGTTCTATTGAATAATGAATGTTTTGAATTTTCTCCAAAAGTAACGTAGTTGCAAACTCATGCTTTTAGAGACTTGTTTGGGCTCATGAGAGAAGTAGAAAAACATAAAAAATTTCAGTCCTGCATGATTCTACCAAGAAATGTGTGTTCATTGAAACCGCTGGTTTTTGATAGTTTGGGCCCTATTGAATAATGAATGTTTTGAATTTTCTCCAAAAGTAAAGTAGTTGCAAACTCATCCTTTTAGAAACTTGTTTGGGCTGTTGAGAGGAGTAAAAAACCATCAAAAATTTCAATCCTGCATGATTCTACCAAGAAATGTGATTCTTCATTCAAAACGCTGGTTTTTGCTATTGGGCTCTATTGAATAATGAATGTTTTGAATATTCTCCAAAAGTAAAGTAGTTGCAAACTCATCCTTTTAGAGACTTTTTTGGGCTCATTGAGAGGAGTAGAAAAACATCAAAAATTTCAGTCCTGCACGATTCTATCAAGAAATGTGTGTTCATTCAAACCGCTGGTTTTTGATAGTTTGGGCCCTATTGAATAATGAATGTTTTGAATTTTCTCCAAAAGTAAAGTAGTTGCAAACTCATCCTTTTAGAAACTTGTTTGGGCTGTTGAGAGGAGTAAAAAAACATCAAAAATTTCAATCCTGCATGATTCTACCAAGAAATGTGATTCTTCATTCAAAACCTGATTTTTGCTATTGGGCTCTATTGAATAATGAATGTTTTGAATTTTCTCCAAAAGTAAAGTAGTTGCAAACTCATGCTTTTAGAGACTTGTTTGGGCTCATGAGAGGAGTAGAAAAACATCAAAAATTTCAGTCCTGCATGATTCTACCAAGAAATGTGTGTTCATTGAAACCGCTGGTTTTTGATAGTTTGGGCCCTATTGAATAATGAATGTTTTGAATTTTCTCCAAAAGTAAAGTAGTTGCAAACTCATCCTTTTAGAAACTTGTTTGGGCTGTTGAGAGGAGTAAAAAACCATCAAAAATTTCAATCCTGCATGATTCTACCAAGAAATGTGATTCTTCATTCAAAACCTGATTTTTGCTATTTAATAATGAATGTTTTGAATTTTCTCCAAAAGTAAAGTAGTTGCAAACTCATGCTTTTAGAGACTTGTTTGGGCTCATGAGAGGAGTAGAAAAACATCAAAAATTTCAGTCCTGCATGATTCTACCAAGAAATGTGTGTTCATTGAAACCGCTGGTTTTTGATAGTTTGGGCCCTATTGAATAATGAATGTTTTGAATTTTCTCCAAAAGTAAAGTAGTTGCAAACTCATCCTTTTAGAAACTTGTTTGGGCTGTTGAGAGGAGTAAAAAACCATAAAAATTTCAATCCTGCATGATTCTACCAAGAAATGTGATTCTTCATTCAAAACGCTGGTTTTTGCTATTGGGATATTGAATAATGAATGTTTTGAATTTTCTCCAAAAGTAAAGTAGTTGCAAACTCATCCTTTTAGAGTCTTGTTTGGGCTCATGAGAGGAGTAGAAAAACATTAAAAATTTCAGTCCTGTACGATTCTACCTAGAAATGTGAGTGTTCATTCAAACCGCTGGTTTTTGATATTTTGGGCCCTATTGAATAATGAATGTTTTGAATTTTCTCCAAAAGTAAAGTAGTTGCAAACTCATCCTTTTAGAAACTTGTTTGGGCTGTTGAGAGGAGTAAAAAACCATCAAAAATTTCAATCCTGCATGATTCTACCAAGAAATGTGATTCTTCATTCAAAACCTGATTTTTGCTATTGGGTTCTATTGAATAATGAATGTTTTGAATTTTCTCCAAAAGTAACGTAGTTGCAAACTCATGCTTTTAGAGACTTGTTTGGGCTCATGAGAG
Source organism: Dendrobates tinctorius (assembly GCF_039654945.1). NCBI lineage: Eukaryota > Metazoa > Chordata > Amphibia > Anura > Dendrobatidae > Dendrobates > Dendrobates tinctorius. The sequence goes on along the minus strand of NW_027361721.1, from coordinate 250,090 downwards.
AAGTAGAAAAACATAAAAAATTTCAGTCCTGCATGATTCTACCAAGAAATGTGTGTTCATTGAAACCGCTGGTTTTTGATAGTTTGGGCCCTATTGAATAATGAATGTTTTGAATTTTCTCCAAAAGTAAAGTAGTTGCAAACTCATCCTTTTAGAAACTTGTTTGGGCTGTTGAGAGGAGTAAAAAACCATCAAAAATTTCAATCCTGCATGATTCTACCAAGAAATGTGATTCTTCATTCAAAACCTGATTTTTGCTATTGGGCTCTATTTAATAATGAATGTTTTGAATTTTCTCCAAAAGTAAAGTAGTTGCAAACTCATCCTTTTAGAGACTTGTTTGGGCTCATGAGAGGAGTAGAAAAACATCAAAAATTTCAGTCCTGCATGATTCTACCAAGAAATGTGTGTTCATTGAAACCGCTGGTTTTTGATAGTTTGGGCCCTATTGAATAATGAATGTTTTGAATTTTCTCCAAAAGTAAAGTAGTTGCAAACTCATCCTTTTAGAAACTTGTTTGGGCTGTTGAGAGGAGTAAAAAACCATAAAAATTTCAATCCTGCATGATTCTACCAAGAAATGTGATTCTTCATTCAAAACGCTGGTTTTTGCTATTGGGATATTGAATAATGAATGTTTTGAATTTTCTCCAAAAGTAAAGTAGTTGCAAACTCATCCTTTTAGAGTCTTGTTTGGGCTCATGAGAGGAGTAGAAAAACATTAAAAATTTCAGTCCTGCACGATTCTGCCTAGAAATGTGAGTGTTCATTCAAACCGCTGGTTTTTGATATTTTGGGCCCTATTGAATAATGAATGTTTTGAATTTTCTCCAAAAGTAAAGTAGTTGCAAACTCATCCTTTTAGAAACTTGTTTGGGCTGTTGAGAGGAGTAAAAAACCATCAAAAATTTCAATCCTGCATGATTCTACCAAGAAATGTGATTCTTCATTCAAAACGCTGGTTTTTGCTATTGGGCTCTATTGAATAATGAATGTTTTGAATATTCTCCAAAAGTAAAGTAGTTGCAAACTCATCCTTTTAGTGACTTTTTTGGGCTCATGAGAGGAGTAGAAAAACATCAAAAATTTCATTCCTGCACGATTCTATCAAGAAATGTGTGTTCATTCAAACCGCTGGTTTTTGATAGTTTGGGCCCTATTGAATAATGAATGTTTTGAATTTTCTCCAAAAGTAAAGTAGTTGCAAACTCATCCTTTTAGAAACTTGTTTGGGCTGTTGAGAGGAGTAAAAAACCATCAAAAATTTCAATCCTGCATGATTCTACCAAGAAATGTGATTCTTCATTCAAAACCTGATTTTTGCTATTGGGCTCTATTGAATAATGAATGTTTTGAATTTTCTCCAAAAGTAAAGTAGTTGCAAACTCATCCTTTTAGAAACTTGTTTGGGCTGTTGAGAGGAGTAAAAAACCATGAAAAATTTCAATCCTGCATGATTCTACCAAGAAATGTGATTCTTCATTCAAAACCTGATTTTTGCTATTGGGCTCTATTGAATAATGAATGTTTTGAATTTTCTCCAAAAGTAAAGTAGTTGCAAACTCATGCTTTTAGAGACTTGTTTGGGCTCATGAGAGGAGTAGAAAAACATCAAAAATTTCAGTCCTGCATGATTCTACCAAGAAATGTGTGTTCATTCAAACCGCTGGTTTTTGATAGTTTGGGCCCTATTGAATAATGAATGTTTTGAATTTTCTCCAAAAGTAAAGTAGTTGCAAACTCATCCTTTTTTTATTTAAATATTTTTTATTAACGTTTCAGAATTTTTAACAGGATAGGAAAGAAAGTGGGAAAAGGTTAGGTGAGAAAAGGATACCCCCTGTAAGTACAGGGAGACCCCCAGATGGGGGATAGACAGGTATACAAACATAAAGTACCATATTACGTCATATGTACAAAAAGCTATAGTTGCATGTTACCTGTCCCGTCCGTAACCACTAAGTGGTCTAGGACCTGTTTGGAGGCTTTACCCCCCATCCTAAACCACACAAGGTGGCTCTAGGACCGATTGGGGTAAATAAGGTTCAAACAAAGCTACAAAGCAGATACCTGCTTATTCTACATAAATATAATATATATATATATAATTATAATTATACTTCGTAATCTTCCTAGTTGTAATCTGTTAAACACAAATAATTTGCCCTGTTAAAACGTACTACTATTATTAGTGCCCGAATCTTTGTAGATTTAAAAACATGAATAATTTTACTCCTAAAAAAAAATAAATAAAATAATATAAAGAAGAACAAGTCTGCCACCATCTTAAAGTTTTGTAATCTTTAGACATCTTCACGGAGGGTTGATGTCTGCTTTAAGAAGTTTCGAGATCCCAGGTGAGTCTGCCGAGGGCAATCTTCCAATATTTTTCAAAAATTTCATACCCTCTTCCAAGGAAGAAATGAGAAACATCTTTGCTGCAAACTTTATCTGGAGTGAGGAATTTTGGGTCCAAGTATAAGAAATATTAGCACAACGAAGTTCCTTCGTTATTGCTTGGAATGATCTTCTTTTCTTCCATGTGTCCTTGGAAAAATCTTTATAGAAGGATAGGTGGCTATAAGATGATGAGAGAAACAGCGGATCTTTAGCAATGTTCAGCAATATATTTCTAATCCAATTAGGATAAAATGAGACAATGACATCTCTGGGAACGTCAGACGGGAGGGAAGGAGGTCTGCGGACTCTAAAGGCTTTCTCAATCAGGTTTATCTTGCTTGTGTGAGGGATAATTTGATGAATCATTGAGGAGATTTAATTGTTTAATTGAAAGGCAGGGACTTTCTCTGGGATTCCCCTAATCTTAACGTTGTTTTTCCTCTTAAAGTCTTCATATATAGCCAGATTATTTCTGAAGAAGTCTATGTCTTCTTGAATTTTTTCTGCAGATTTTGCAAGTGAAAATAAATTCTTGTAGGAATAACTGAGGTTGTTGTAGGTTTAGAATTAAGTCATAGAATCATAGAATCATAGAATCATAGAATCGTAGAGTTGGAAGGGACCTCCTGGGCCATCTGGTCCAACCCCCTGCTCAAAGCAGGATTCGCTAAATCATCCCAGTCAGATGTCTGTCCAGCCTCTGTTTGAAGACTTCCATTTTAGGAGAACTCACCACTTCTCGTGGCAGCCTGTTCCACTCATTGATCACTCTAACTGTCAAAAAGTTTTTTCTAATATCTAATCTGTGTCTCTTCCCATTCAGTTTCATCCCATTGCTTCTAGTCTTTCCTTGTGCAAATGAGAATAAAGTTGATCCTTCTACAATGTGACAGCCCTTTAGATATTTGTAGACAGCTATTAAGTCTCCTCTCAGTCTTCTCTTTTGCAAACTAAACATTCCCAAATCCTGCAACCTTTCCTCATAAGACAGGGTTTGCAGACCGGTCACCATTCTGGTCGCTCTTTTCTGAACTTGCTCCAGTTTGTTGATGTCTTTTTTAAAATGTGGTGCCCAAAACTGGACACAATATTCCAGATGAGGTCTGACCAAAGAGGAGTAGAGGGAAATAATGACTTCACGTGATCTAGACTGTATGCTTCTGTTAATACATCCTAGAATTGCATTTGCCTTTTTTGCTGCTGCATCACACTGTTGACTCATATTCAGTCTGTGATCTATTAGTATACCCAAGTCTTTTTCACATGTGCTGTCACTTAGCCCTATTCCTCCCATTCTATATATGCTTTTTTCATTTTTATTGCCCAGATGTAGTACTTTGCATTTCTCCCTGTTAAAAACCATTCTGTTAGTTGCTGCCCACTTCTCCAGTTTATTTAAATCTTTTTGAATCCTCTCTCTCTCTTCTCTAGTATTAGCTATCCCTCCTAGCTTTGTGTCATCAGCAAATTTAATCAGTTTACCCTCAATTCCTTCATCTAAATCGTTGATAAAGATGTTGAACAATACAGGGCCCAGGACAGAGCCCTGTGGTACCCCACTTGAGACATTCTTCCAACTGGATGTGCAGCCATTTACGACCACTCTTTGGGTCCGATCACTAAGCCAGTTATGAATCCACCTAACAGTTGCCTTGTCCATTCCATACTTAGTCATTTTTTCAATAAGGATTGTATGAGAGACTTTGTCAAATGCTTTGCTGAAGTCAAGATATACTATATCTACAGCATTTCCTTGATCCACCCAATCAGTGATACCGTCATAGAAGGAAATTAAGTTAGTCTGACATGACTTATTAGTTACAAACCCATGCTGACTCTGTTTAATCACTTCATTCTTATCCAGGTATTGACATACATGTTGTTTAATAATTTGTTCAAAGATCTTTCCTGGTATAGAAGTTAGACTCACCGGCCTATAGTTGCCTGGGTCCACCTTCTTCCCCTTTTTGAAGATAGGAACAACATTTGCTCTTCTCCAGTCTTCTGGCACTTCTCCTGTTCTCCAAGAATTTTCAAAGATTATGGAGAGGGGTTCAAAAATTTCTTCTGCTATCTCCTTCAGTACTCTGGGGTGTAATTCATCTGGACCTGGAGACTTGAATTCATTTAGGTTAGCTAAGTGTTTCCTCACTATCTTTCTGTTTATAGATATCCTGGATTCTTCTATTCCCTTAATAGGACAGTGAATAACAGTTGATGTTGCATTTCCTTTCTGAGAGAAAACAGATGCAAAATAGGAATTTAAAAGTTCAGCCTTCTCAACATCCTGTCTTACCATTTCATCATTTTCATCCTGTAAAAATCCTATAGCATCTTTGACTTTTCTTTTACTTTTGACATATCCCCAAAATCCTTTATTATTGCTTTTGACATCTCTTGCAAGCCTCAGTTCATTTTCAGCTTTAGCTAATCTGATTTGTGCCCTGCAGGTTCTGCAGACAGCATTATATTCTTCTTTAGATATGCCTCCCTCTTTCCATTTTATAAACATTTTTTTCTTCCTTTTTAGCATGTGCTTAAGTTCTGTGTTCATCCATCCTGGTTTCCTTAAATGCTTCCTATTCTTCCCTCTTTTCGGAATTGTTAACAACTGTGCTTTGAGAATTTCATTTTTCAAGATTTCCCATCCTTCCTGGACATTTTTGTCTTTAAGGATATCCAGCCATTGGATCCCTCCAATTCTCTTTCGGAATCCCTTAAAATCTGCCTTTCTGAAATCTAACCTTGACGTCTGAGTCTTCACAGGTCTTCCACCTCTAGTTATCCAAAATTCTAAAATAGCATGGTCGCTACCTCCTAGGGTCCCAGCCACTTTTACCTCCTCAACCATTTCCTCCCTGTAAGTCCTTCCAGGAAGGAAAGCAGCACTTTTTGGAAGAGTTCTTTTAAGAAAAGCTCTGACGTACAAGTTGCTTCTGAATTTTCCCCTATAATAGAATTCCCCCTAAGTGTTTCAACAGATATTAATAAAGCTTTAACTAATTTAATTAGGAAATCCTCTGTAGGATAACCATCAGATGCAGGTATTGTGTCAATTAATGATGTGATAGGTGTACTATATTTTTCCTTCCTATGGTCATTCCCTTCATATTCAGAGTTACCCTCTTGCTCATCTTCTGAAGAAAAATCTGGAGGATTAAATTCAGAATCTGTACTAACAGATATATCACTACGTCTATGTTCAGGTGACCCCAACTCCGAATTGTCCTCTAAATGTATACCTTGCAAATCCTCTAATGAGTTATACGAATTATTTGCTTGATCAGATAAATCCCCTGAGTGGTCACTGGGCCCAGAAAATTCAAAACTTTGAGTCTCTATTTCTTCCCCTTGCCATGACCCATAAAGTACCTTCTCATCCTTTTTTGGGATAAATATTGGTGCTTCATGTCTAAGTCTACCATCAATAATTAAAATGGGTGAAAGGGGCCTATGCTGGTTATGTCCTATTAAGGTTGTAGTGTAATCCTGTTGGTCTTCATCCCCCATTACCACCCTGTCACATAACTTAAAGCTATCCCCTATGCCAAAGCTTATATCATTAGAAACATTTAATTCCTCCCCCCTCCTCTTGGGATCATCTCTATTATTATGTGTCTGTTCCACTGTAATAGAGCTTATCATTTCCATTTCCTCCATTAATACCAATCTCTCCCTCTTAGCCATCTCGTCCATTATATACAATGCTGTTTCACCCCACCTTTCCTCCATTCCCTTTTCATCTAACTCCCCCAATGAATTAAGTGTTATTCCAGTAGCTGCTTTAAATTTTGTTATAAATTCTCTTTCCAGTACCGACCCCGGGGAGGTTTTTCCTGTAAATCTCCCCGGGATCTCCCGACACTTCAGCAGGCTTGACCATTGAAGTACTGGGGTCGCTGTCTGCGATGTTTCTTTAGCGCCTACAGCCCAGGGAGTCTGCTGGTCAAGCTGAGTCATCTCCTTCCACTTCTCTTGGCCGGGTGCTGTAAATCCAGGCCGCGGCTTTGTTTTGGAAGGCAGGCCTCCTTCAGATCTCTTCAGAGAACTGTTTAATCCAGTATTAAAGTTGTTTTTCTTCGGATCCGGGTTCTTCTTTATTCCAGGCATTCTTAGAAAGTTTAAGAGTCAAAAGTTCTGCTTTAAAAGTAAGCTTTTGCAGGCTTAAATAGGGGAAATAACAGGAGCTCAGCAAAACACGTCTGCTCCTGTCCCCTGCAAACCACGCCCCCGCAAACTCATCCTTTTAGAGTCTTGTTTGGGCTCATGAGAGGAGTAGAAAAACATCAAAAATTTCAGTCCTGCACAATTCAACCAAGAAATGTGTGTTCATTCAAACCGCTGGTTTTTGATATTTTGGGCCCTATTGAATAATGAATGTTTTGAATTTTCTCCAAAAGTAAAGTAGTTGCAAACTCATCCTTTTAGAAACTTGTTTGGGCTGTTGAGAGGAGTAAAAAAACCATCAAAAATTTCAATCCTGCATGATTCTACCAAGAAATGTGATTCTTCATTCAAAACGCTGGTTTTTGCTATTGGGATATTGAATAATGAATGTTTTGAATTTTCTCCAAAAGTAAAGTAGTTGCAAACTCATCCTTTTAGAGTCTTGTTTGGGCTCATGAGAGGAGTAGAAAAACATTAAAAATTTCAGTCCTGCACGATTCTACCTAGAAATGTGAGTGTTCATTCAAACCGCTGGTTTTTGATATTTTGGGCCCTATTGAATAATGAATGTTTTGAATTTTCTCCAAAAGTAAAGTAGTTGCAAACTCATCCTTTTATAAACTTGTTTGGGCTGTTGAGAGGAGTAAAAAACCATCAAAAATTTCAATCCTGCATGATTCTACCAAGAAATGTGATTCTTCATTCAAAACCTGATTTTTGCTATTGGGTTCTATTGAATAATGAATGTTTTGAATTTTCTCCAAAAGTAACGTAGTTGCAAACTCATGCTTTTAGAGACTTGTTTGGGCTCATGAGAGGAGTAGAAAAACATCAAAAATTTCAGTCCTGCATGATTCTACCAAGAAATGTGTGTTCATTGAAACCGCTGGTTTTGATAGTTTGGGCCCTATTGAATAATGAATGTTTTGAATTTTCTCCAAAAGTAAAGTAGTTGCAAACTCATCCTTTTAGAAACTTGTTTGGGCTGTTGAGAGGAGTAAAAAACCATCAAAAATTTCAATCCTGCATGATTCTACCAAGAAATGTGATTCTTCATTCAAAACGCTGGTTTTTGCTATTGGGCTCTATTGAATAATGAATGTTTTGAATATTCTCCAAAAGTAAAGTAGTTGCAAACTCATCCTTTTAGAGACTTTTTTGGGCTCATTGAGAGGAGTAGAAAAACATCAAAAATTTCAGTCCTGCACGATTCTATCAAGAAATGTGTGTTCATTCAAACCGCTGGTTTTTGATAGTTTGGGCCCTATTGAATAATGAATGTTTTGAATTTTCTCCAAAAGTAAAGTAGTTGCAAACTCATCCTTTTAGAAACTTGTTTGGGCTGTTGAGAGGAGTAAAAAAACATCAAAAATTTCAATCCTGCATGATTCTACCAAGAAATGTGATTCTTCATTCAAAACCTGATTTTTGCCATTGGGCTCTATTGAATAATGAATGTTTTGAATTTTCTCCAAAAGTAAAGTAGTTGCAAACTCATGCTTTTAGAGACTTGTTTGGGCTCATGAGAGGAGTAGAAAAACATCAAAAATTTCAGTCCTGCATGATTCTACCAAGAAATGTGTGTTCATTGAAACCGCTGGTTTTTGATAGTTTGGGCCCTATTGAATAATGAATGTTTTGAATTTTCTCCAAAAGTAAAGTAGTTGCAAACTCATCCTTTTAGAAACTTGTTTGGGCTGTTGAGAGGAGTAAAAAACCATCAAAAATTTCAATCCTGCATGATTCTACCAAGAAATGTGATTCTTCATTCAAAACCTGATTTTTGCTATTGGGCTCTATTTAATAATGAATGTTTTGAATTTTCTCCAAAAGTAAAGTAGTTGCAAACTCATCCTTTTAGAGACTTGTTTGGGCTCATGAGAGGAGTAGAAAAACATCAAAAATTTCAGTCCTGCATGATTCTACCAAGAAATGTGTGTTCATTGAAACCGCTGGTTTTTGATAGTTTGGGCCCTATTGAATAATGAATGTTTTGAATTTTCTCCAAAAGTAAAGTAGTTGCAAACTCATCCTTTTAGAAACTTGTTTGGGCTGTTGAGAGGAGTAAAAAACCATGAAAAATTTCAATCCTGCATGATTCTACCAAGAAATGTGATTCTTCATTCAAAACGCTGGTTTTTGCTATTGGGCTCTATTGAATAATGAATGTTTTGAATTTTCTCCAAAAGTAAAGTAGTTGCAAACTCATCCTTTTAGAAACTTGTTTGGGCTGTTGAGAGGAGTAAAAAACCATCAAAAATTTCAATCCTGCATGATTCTACCAAGAAATGTGATTCTTCATTCAAAACCTGATTTTTGCTATTGGATTCTATTGAATAATGAATGTTTTGAATTTTCTCCAAAAGTAACGTAGTTGCAAACTCATGCTTTTAGAGACTTGTTTGGGCTCATGAGAGAAGTAGAAAAACATAAAAAATTTCAGTCCTGCATGATTCTACCAAGAAATGTGTGTTCATTGAAACCGCTGGTTTTTGATAGTTTGGGCCCTATTGAATAATGAATGTTTTGAATTTTCTCCAAAAGTAAAGTAGTTGCAAACTCATCCTTTTAGAAACTTGTTTGGGCTGTTGAGAGGAGTAAAAAACCATCAAAAATTTCAATCCTGCATGATTCTACCAAGAAATGTGATTCTTCATTCAAAACGCTGGTTTTTGCTATTGGGATATTGAATAATGAATGTTTTGAATTTTCTCCAAAAGTAAAGTAGTTGCAAACTCATCCTTTTAGAGTCTTGTTTGGGCTCATGAGAGGAGTAGAAAAACATCAAAAATTTCAGTCGTGCACCATTCTACCAAGAAATGTGTGTTCATTCAAACCGCTGGTTTTTGATATTTTGGGCCCTATTGAATAATGAATGTTTTGAATTTTCTCCAAAAGTAAAGTAGTTGCAAACTCATCCTTTTAGAAACTTGTTTGGGCTGTTGAGAGGAGTAAAAAACCATAAAAATTTCAATCCTGCATGATTCTACCAAGAAATGTGATTCTTCATTCAAAACGCTGGTTTTTGCTATTGGGATATTGAATAATGAATGTTTTGAATTTTCTCCAAAAGTAAAGTAGTTGCAAACTCATCCTTTTAGAGTCTTGTTTGGGCTCATGAGAGGAGTAGAAAAACATTAAAAATTTCAGTCCTGCACGATTCTACCTAGAAATGTGAGTGTTCATTCAAACCGCTGGTTTTTGATATTTTGGGCCCTATTGAATAATGAATGTTTTGAATTTTCTCCAAAAGTAAAGTAGTTGCAAACTCATCCTTTTAGAAACTTGTTTGGGCTGTTGAGAGGAGTAAAAAACCATCAAAAATTTCAATCCTGCATGATTCTACCAAGAAATGTGATTCTTCATTCAAAACCTGATTTTTGCTATTGGGCTCTATTTAATAATGAATGTTTTGAATTTTCTCCAAAAGTAAAGTAGTTGCAAACTCATCCTTTTAGAGACTTGTTTGGGCTCATGAGAGGAGTAGAAAAACATCAAAAATTTCAGTCCTGCATGATTCTACCAAGAAATGTGTGTTCATTGAAACCGCTGGTTTTTGATATTTTAGGCCCTATTGAATAATGAATGTTTTGAATTTTCTCCAAAAGTAAAGTAGTTGCAAACTCATCCTTTTAGAAACTTGTTTGGGCTGTTGAGAGGAGTAAAAAACCATCAAAAATTTCAATCCTGCATGATTCTACCAAGAAATGTGATTCTTCATTCAAAACCTGATTTTTGCTATTGGGCTCTATTTAATAATGAATGTTTTGAATTTTCTCCAAAAGTAAAGTAGTTGCAAACTCATCCTTTTAGAGACTTGTTTGGGCTCATGAGAGGAGTAGAAAAACATCAAAAATTTCAGTCCTGCATGATTCTACCAAGAAATGTGTGTTCATTGAAACCGCTGGTTTTTGATAGTTTGGGCCCTATTGAATAATAAATGTTTTGAATTTTCTCCAAAAGTAAAGTAGTTGCAAACTCATCCTTTTAGAAACTTGTTTGGGCTGTTGAGAGGAGTAAAAAACCATCAAAAATTTCAATCCTGCATGATTCTACCAAGAAATGTGATTCTTCATTCAAAACGCTGGTTTTTGCTATTGGGCTCTATTGAATAATGAATGTTTTGAATATTCTCCAAAAGTAAAGTAGTTGCAAACTCATCCTTTTAGTGACTTTTTTGGGCTCATGAGAGGAGTAGAAAAACATCAAAAATTTAATTCCTGCACGATTCTATCAAGAAATGTGTGTTCATTCAAACCGCTGGTTTTTGATAGTTTGGGCCCTATTGAATAATGAATGTTTTGAATTTTCTCCAAAAGTAAAGTATTTGCAAACTCATCCTTTTAGAAACTTGTTTGGGCTGTTGAGAGGAGTAAAAAACCATCAAAAATTTCTCCCTCACCCATGACAGCACCACGGAGAGAGGGGATCCGCCCTTCAGGGACAGGAACCTACAGATAAAAAGGGCGGTACCTCTCCTCCGCCTTCAGTTGGGTTCCTGTCCCTGACGGAGGGACCCACAGGACGGTACCTTTCGTGTGTCCAGGATCCGGGGCCGGCCTGACCGGTGGTAGCAGCGGGAAGGCCCCTGCCTCGGGAAGGTGCGGTGCCCGAAGCCGCCACTGCTGGGGCCCATGCGGGCTGCCGGGTGAGCGGGCGGGAGTGATGCCGGAGCCGCCGCTCCAGAGAGGAAGTCGGGGCTCGTGGGGACCCGGTAAACATGCGGGCGGCGCCGGGTTACAGAGGTGTACCAAGATGGCGGCCGCCCCGGAAGTAGAAGCCGGCTTCCGGGTCCCTAGAACCGGCGCATGCGCAGGAGCGCTCTCCCGGGGACCGCGGTGCAGGATGGGAGCGGTGACGCCAGCCGGGAAATTTTAAAATGGTGGCTGCACAAGCGCTCCAGGCTGGAGGCGATCCTGAAGGGGATAGTGACCAGCAACAGGAGCAGCAAGCCAGGCAGCAGCTTTAGCAGCAGCAGCACCACCACCACAATCATCGTCAAAAGAACGCAGTACAGATGGTCGTTCCAGTAGTCACTCCACGCAGCATAGTACGTCAGCTGCAAGGAGCAAATCGCCACCAGGAGTGCAGCCTATTCAGGACCTGACTCCATCTCCCGAATCGATACCTGCAGCCGCATACCTTTGGGTGAGTGATCTTCGTGAATGTTCACCATTGTATTAAAAGTTCCATTTCCCTTACTAGGGAAAGAAGGGGAAAAGAAAAGGGGTGCCCCACTTGTGCTAGTCCCCTACCTATTTCTTGAGAGAGTGGTTCTACACCTCAGAGCCAGCTGCCACCTTCACCATCTCACTCTGCTGCGGACACCAGGCAGCCAGAGTTCAACACCAGTTTCAGCAGTGGCTTCAAGCCAGCTGGTAACTCCACCAGGTTTCTGCAGTGGCTTCACAAGACGCTATCACCAACACCTGCCTAGACCATGTGACCCCATGGGAAAAGGGAATGGTCAAATGATCAGGGGCCAAAAACTGCTATAACCCCAGTGACCACCGGGGGCAAAAGCCAAAGCAAAGAAAACATCGAGTGCGAAAAAAAAAAAAAAAAAAAAACGGAACCATGTACAAAAGAAATCCTCTGTTAGGAAACTCCGGATTTGGCCTCTGACCTAAAAGCTGCGATTAAATTGGAGGTCAGAGTGCCCTTATATCCCTTAAGCATAGGGACAAATCAAAAAAAAAAAGAAAGACACAATAGTGATTTACCAGTCAGATTCCTCGACATCGTGAGAAATCACGTCAAAACCCTCAGATTCCAGTTCCTCATCCTCAGACGAGGAAACAGAGGGGCGTCACTGCTTCCCCCTAGACGAGGTGGACAAACTAGTGAAAGCGGTAACGTCTACCATGGGGGTGCTGGACCCTAGGCCGGATAAAACAGTCCAGGACATAATGTTCGGGGGACTGGGCCAGAAAAGGCGCGGAGAGTGTTCCCGCTAAATGAAAATGTGCGGGGTCTAATCAAAAAGAATGGGATAAACCGGACAGGAAAAACACCACGGTCCCTTCCCTTAAAAGGAAATATCCCTGTGAGGAAAGGGGCCCGAAGCTCGATGTAGCTGTCGCAAAGGCCTCAAAAAAAAAAAAAAAAATTTTGCCCTCCCCTTTGAGGACATGGGCACCCTCAGGGGTCCCCTAGATAAAAAGGCAGATACCTTTCTTAAAGGTGCATGGCAGTTAGCTGGAGGTAACCTCAGGCCAGCCATAGCGGGACGCCAAGCGATAAAATCCTAGACTCTATCCCAGTAATAAGGGGAGCGGCTGCCTTCCTAGCGGACTCATCCGCAGACTCCGTCTGGTTATCGTCCAAAGCAGCAGCACTCTCAAATGCAGCTAAGAGGCCCTTTCGGAATAGAAAGTTTCTTTTGCGGAGACCACCGAGAGAGCAAAGTGGGCTGACAAGAGAAGAGATAGAGTGTTCCTCCTCGGCAACTTGTCCTGAGACAAAAAGCCCTCTAGGTGACAGTTTGCTCAGGGTGGGGGGAAGGTTAACCCTTTTTTCTCCCAGCCTGGAAAAGAATATCAAACAACCCATGGACAGTAAACCCCTAATCCAGGAGGGCCTAAGTATAAACTTCTCTCCCTCCCGCCTCAAAGTATGTAATGACTCCGCTAAGATCCAGTATGCAAGAGCAGAAAGCCCTAGGAAACGAAGTCCTAAGCCTGGTAGAAAAAGAAGCCCTCCAGGAGGTTCCCCTGCAGGGAATGGGCAAGGGGTTTTACTCCCCTCTTTTTCCTGGTGACCAAGCCAGGCGGCAGGTTTCAGACAATTATAAATTTAAAAAAAAAAAAAAAAAATTTTTTTTTGGAGTCAATCAGGTCCACCACCAATCTCGGTGTTGGATCTCAGCGACGCCTATTATCACATCCCCATTCACAAAAACTCCAGGAAATATCTCAGGTTAGCTGTCTCGATAAAGGGCGAGATAAGAGAACTCCAGTATAGAGCCTTGCCATTCGGAATATCTGTAGCTCCACGGGCAGAGATGATGGCCCATATAAGGGAGCAAGACATAATATTAATCCCGTATCTGGACTATTTTTTAATAGCAACCAGCTTGGTTCAAAAACGCTGAGAACAGGGGGACAGAGTGATGGGCACTCTGCAAGGCCTGGGCTGGCTCCTGAATCTAAAAAATCAAGATCAGAGCCCAGCAGAGTACAGGAATTCTTGGGTCTAATATTGGACTCAAACATTCAAGAGTGCCGCCTCCCAGACCGCAAGAAGGAGAAAATCGCTCAAATTGTAACAAGAGCCATCCAAAATCCCTCCATGACATTAAGAAAAGCGATGTCACGACTAGGTTCTCGCTCCGCCTGCCTGCCAGCAGTCCAATGGGCTCAGTTACACACGAGAGTTCTACAGTGGGATGTACTAGCCAACTAGTCTGCAGTAGGGGGACACCTAGAGGGTCGTATTACCCTAAATTCAAAAACTACTCATTCCCTAACCTGGTGGAAAAGCCAAGACAACCCTTCCAAAGGGATCCCCTGGGTAACAAAAAATAACACACATAGCTACCACATATGCCAGTCCCACAGGGTGGGGAGCACACATGAACAACGAAGTGGCCCAGGGTACGTGGGGAGTTCAAGAATTAGAAGCCTCCTCGAACCAGTGAGAGCTCTTAGCAGTGGGCTACGCATTAGTACACTTCTTACCCCTGCTCCGGGGTCATCATGTCCGCATATTTCGGACAATCGAGTCACAATAGCATATATAAATCATCAGGGGGGAACCAGGTCCCGAGCCCTAATGGAAACATTCTCCAGAGTCCTCAAATTAGCAGAGGCAAACCTGCTATCTCTGTCACCACTACACATCCGGGGCACGGAGAATCAAAGGGCAGACTTTCTAAGTCGCTCCCAATTATGACAAGGGGAATGGGTCCTAAAGCGGTCCGTTTTTCGGCAGATTGTAAAAATGTGGGGGGACCCGGGCATAGATCTGTTTGCCGACTTCAGAAACAAAAAGTGGAAACTTTCTGCTCCATAGACCCCAGGGGGAATCCTCTAGCTCTGGACGCCTTCATACTCCCATGGACATGGGGCCTAACATATGCCTTTCCCCCGATCATGCTGATCCCAGCAGTGTTAAGAAAAGTCAGGGAGGATGGGGCAGGAATGATTTTAATAGCCCCCTTCTGGCCCAAAAGAACCTGGTTCTCCTGGCTAAGAATATTCTCTCTAACCGATCCATGGATCCTCCCAGATCTCCTGGACCTGCTATCGCAGGGGCCAGTGTTACACCCTCAGGCAGGGAGATTCCATTTAACAGCATGGAATTTGAGAGGGCACTGATGAGAGACAGAGGAATTTCAGAGAACCTGATAACTACACTACAAAAAAAAAAAAAAGAGAAAAAATTCTTATCCACTTCGGAGGTAAAGGTTCAGGATGAGGTTCACATTGACAAAATCCTAGAATTTCTACAAAAGGGCCTAGAACAGGGTCTAGCGGTCAACACATTAAAGGTACAAGTAGAGGCCTTGGGCACCTTTATAACCATAATGTGGTAGGTAATCCCTGGGTGACAGATTACTAAGGCCGTATCCAGATCCGGGCCGATAGCTAATCAAAGATTACAATCATGGGATCTAAATCTTGTACTATCCACGCTAACAGGCCCTCCATTCGAACCTATTCACTCAGCATCCCTAAGAATCCTGTCGTTAAAAACAGTGCTTCTTTTGGCGCTAACATCAGCTCGCAGAGTGAGCGATATGCAAGCTTTATCAGTAGGGCCACCTTTCACAAAGATTCTAGATGATAGGGTCATTTTAAAGCCTGACCTGGCATATCTACCCAAAGTGTCATCACACTTCTATAAGTCCCAAGAGGTAGTCCTTCCTTCATTCTGCCCAAATCCTAAAAAGAAGGGAGAAGACAAATTCCACACCTTAGACGTGATGAGGTGCCTAGTGCAGTATCTAGAGGCCACCAAGAAATGTAGGAAGGAAGGCTCTCTCCTTGTGTGTTTTCAGGGACCTTGGAAGGGACTCAAAGCATCTAAGAGTACCCTGGAAAGGTGCATAAGGGATGCGATTGCCCTGGCATATTCATCCAGTGAAAATACCATTCCGGAAGGGTTGAGAGCCCATTCCACAGGAGTGATGGTGACCTCATGGGCTGAAAGATCTGAGGTATCAATAGAAAAAATCTGTAAGGCGGCCACCTGGTCATCACCTTCGACCTTTTTTAGGCACTATAGATTAGATCTAGCCTCTACGTCTGACCTGACCTTCGGGAGTAGGGTCCTTCAGGCGGTGGTCCCTCCCTAAGCTACCAATCTCTGTAATTCTCTCCGTGGTGCTGTCATGGGTGAGGGAGAATAGCTTAGTTACTCACCGATAACGGTGTTTCTCAGAACCCATGACAGCACCCGCTTATTCCCCTCCCCTTCACGAGTGTGGTGGGCACGTTTTACTGTTAGTAGAGTGTTTCCGTTTAGACACGGTGCTTCTGATAATAAGCAATATTATAATGTTATGCATATATTTCTGTTGTCTAACTAACCTGGAGACCCTCTGATGCTCTGTAACCAACTGAAGGCGGAGGAGAGGTACCGCCCTTTTTATCTGTAGGTTCCTGTCCCTGAAGGGCGGATCCCCTCTCTCCGTGGTGCTGTCATGGGTTCTGAGAAACACCGTTATCGGTGAGTAACTAAGCTATTCAATCCTGCATGATTCTACCAAGAAATGTGATTCTTCATTCAAAACCTGATTTTTGCTATTGGGCTCTATTGAATAATGAATGTTTTGAATTTTCTCAAAAAGTAAAGTAGTTGCAAACTCATGCTTTTAGAGACTTGTTTGGGCTCATGAGAGGAGTAGAAAAACATCAAAAATTTCAGTCCTGCATGATTCTACCAAGAAATGTGTGTTCATTGAAACTGCTGGTTTTTGATAGTTTGGGCCCTATTGAATAATGAATGTTTTGAATTTTCTCCAAAAGTAAAGTAGTTGCAAACTCATCCTTTTAGAAACTTGTTTGGGCTGTTGAGAGGAGTAAAAAACCATAAAAATTTCAATCCTGCATGATTCTACCAAGAAATGTGATTCTTCATTCAAAACGCTGGTTTTTGCTATTGGGATATTGAATAATGAATGTTTTGAATTTTCTCCAAAAGTAAAGTAGTTGCAAACTCATCCTTTTAGAGTCTTGTTTGGGCTCATGAGAGGAGTAGAAAAACATTGAAAATTTCAGTCCTGCACGATTCTACCTAGAAATGTGAGTGTTCATTCAAACCGTTGGTTTTTGATATTTTGGGCCCTATTGAATAATGAATGTTTTGAATTTTCTCCAAAAGTAAAGTAGTTGCAAACTCATCCTTTTAGAAACTTGTTTGGGCTGTTGAGAGGAGTAAAAAACCATCAAAAATTTCAATCCTGCATGATTCTACCAAGAAATGTGATTCTTCATTCAAAACCTGATTTTTGCTATTGGGTTCTATTGAATAATGAATGTTTTGAATTTTCTCCAAAAGTAACGTAGTTGCAAACTCATGCTTTTAGAGACTTGTTTGGGCTCATGAGAGGAGTAGAAAAACATCAAAAATTTCAGTCCTGCATGATTCTACCAAGAAATGTGTGTTCATTGAAACCGCTGGTTTTTGATAGTTTGGGCCCTATTGAATAATGAATGTTTTGAATTTTCTCCAAAAGTAAAGTAGTTGCAAACTCATCCTTTTAGAAACTTGTTTGGGCTGTTGAGAGGAGTAAAAAACCATCAAAAATTTCAATCCTGCATGATTCTACCAAGAAATGTGATTCTTCATTCAAAACCTGATTTTTGCTATTGGGCTCTATTGAATAATGAATGTTTTGAATTTTCTCCAAAAGTAAAGTAGTTGCAAACTCATGCTTTTAGAGACTTGTTTGGGCTCATGAGAGGAGTAGAAAAACATCAAAAATTTCAGTCCTGCATGATTCTACCAAGAAATGTGTGTTCATTGAAACCGCTGGTTTTTGATAGTTTGGGCCCTATTGAATAATGAATGTTTTGAATTTTCTCCAAAAGTAAAGTAGTTGCAAACTCATCCTTTTAGAAACTTGTTTGGGCTGTTGAGAGGAGTAAAAAACCATGAAAAATTTCAATCCTGCATGATTCTACCAAGAAATGTGATTCTTCATTCAAAAAGCTGGTTTTTGCTATTGGGCTCTATTGAATAATGAATGTTTTGAATTTTCTCCAAAAGTAAAGTAATTGCAAACTCATCCTTTTAGAGATTTGTTTGGGCTCATGAGAGGAGTAGAAAAACATCAAAAATTTCAGTCGTGCACCATTCTACCAAGAAATGTGTGTTCATTCAAACCGCTGGTTTTTGATATTTTGGGCCCTATTGAATAACGAATGTTTTGAATTTTCTCCAAAAGTAAAGTAGTTGCAAACTCATCCTTTTAGAAACTTGTTTGGGCTGTTGAGAGGAGTAAAAAACCATCAAACATTTCAATCCTGCATGATTCTACCAAGAAATGTGATTCTTCATTCAAAACCTGATTTTTGCTATTGGGCTCTATTGAATAATGAATGTTTTGAATTTTCTCCAAAAGTAAAGTAGTTGCAAACTCATGCTTTTAGAGACTTGTTTGGGCTCATGAGAGGAGTAGAAAAACATCAAAAATTTCAGTCCTGCATGATTCTACCAAGAAATGTGTGTTCATTCAAACCGCTGGTTTTTGATAGTTTGGGCCCTATTGAATAATGAATGTTTTGAATTTTCTCCAAAAGTAAAGTAGTTGCAAACTCATCCTTTTAGAAACTTGTTTGGGCTGTTGAGAGGAGTAAAAAACCATGAAAAATTTCAATCCTGCATGATTCTACCAAGAAATGTGATTCTTCATTCAAAACGCTGGTTTTTGCTATTGGGCTCTATTGAATAATGAATGTTTTGAATTTTCTCCAAAAGTAAAGTAGTTGCAAACTCATCCTTTTAGAAACTTGTTTGGGCTGTTGAGACGAGTAAAAAACCATCAAAAATTTCAATCCTGCATGATTCTACCAAGAAATGTGATTCTTCATTCAAAACCTGATTTTTGCTATTGGATTCTATTGAATAATGAATGTTTTGAATTTTCTCCAAAAGTAACGTAGTTGCAAACTCATGCTTTTAGAGACTTGTTTGGGCTCATGAGAGAAGTAGAAAAACATAAAAAATTTCAGTCCTGCATGATTCTACCAAGAAATGTGTGTTCATTGAAACCGCTGGTTTTTGATAGTTTGGGCCCTATTGAATAATGAATGTTTTGAATTTTCTCCAAAAGTAAAGTAGTTGCAAACTCATCCTTTTAGAAACTTGTTTGGGCTGTTGAGAGGAGTAAAAAACCATCAAAAATTTCAATCCTGCATGATTCTACCAAGAAATGTGATTCTTCATTCAAAACGCTGGTTTTTGCTATTGGGCTCTATTGAATAATGAATGTTTTGAATATTCTCCAAAAGTAAAGTAGTTGCAAACTCATCCTTTTAGAGACTTTTTTGGGCTCATTGAGAGGAGTAGAAAAACATCAAAAATTTCAGTCCTGCACGATTCTATCAAGAAATGTGTGTTCATTCAAACCGCTGGTTTTTGATAGTTTGGGCCCTATTGAATAATGAATGTTTTGAATTTTCTCCAAAAGTAAAGTAGTTGCAAACTCATCCTTTTAGAAACTTGTTTGGGCTGTTGAGAGGAGTAAAAAAACATCAAAAATTTCAATCCTGCATGATTCTACCAAGAAATGTGATTCTTCATTCAAAACGCTGGTTTTTGCTATTGGGATATTGAATAATGAATGTTTTGAATTTTCTCCAAAAGTAAAGTAGTTGCAAACTCATTCTTTTAGAGTCTTGTTTGGGCTCATGAGAGGAGTAGAAAAACATCAAAAATTTCAGTCGTGCACCATTCTACCAAGAAATGTGTGTTCATTCAAACCGCTGGTTTTTGATATTTTGGGCCCTATTGAATAATGAATGTTTTGAATTTTCTCCAAAAGTAAAGTAGTTGCAAACTCATCCTTTTAGAAACTTGTTTGGGCTGTTGAGAGGAGTAAAAAACCATAAAAATTTCAATCCTGCATGATTCTACCAAGAAATGTGATTCTTCATTCAAAACGCTGGTTTTTGCTATTGGGATATTGAATAATGAATGTTTTGAATTTTCTCCAAAAGTAAAGTAGTTGCAAACTCATCCTTTTAGAGTCTTGTTTGGGCTCATGAGAGGAGTAGAAAAACATTAAAAATTTCAGTCCTGCACGATTCTACCTAGAAATGTGAGTGTTCATTCAAACCGCTGGTTTTTGATATTTTGGGCCCTATTGAATAATGAATGTTTTGAATTTTCTCCAAAAGTAAAGTAGTTGCAAACTCATCCTTTTAGAAACTTGTTTGGGCTGTTGAGAGGAGTAAAAAACCATCAAAAATTTCAATCCTGCATGATTCTACCAAGAAATGTGATTCTTCATTCAAAACCTGATTTTTGCTATTGGGCTCTATTTAATAATGAATGTTTTGAATTTTCTCCAAAAGTAAAGTAGTTGCAAACTCATCCTTTTAGAGACTTGTTTGGGCTCATGAGAGGAGTAGAAAAACATCAAAAATTTCAGTCCTGCATGATTCTACCAAGAAATGTGTGTTCATTGAAACCGCTGGTTTTTGATAGTTTGGGCCCTATTGAATAATGAATGTTTTGAATTTTCTCCAAAAGTAAAGTAGTTGCAAACTCATCCTTTTAGAAACTTGTTTGGGCTGTTGAGAGGAGTAAAAAACCATCAAAAATTTCAATCCTGCATGATTCTACCAAGAAATGTGATTCTTCATTCAAAACGCTGGTTTTTGCTATTGGGCTCTATTGAATAATGAATGTTTTGAATATTCTCCAAAAGTAAAGTAGTTGCAAACTCATCCTTTTAGTGACTTTTTTGGGCTCATGAGAGGAGTAGAAAAACATCAAAAATTTAATTCCTGCACGATTCTATCAAGAAATGTGTGTTCATTCAAACCGCTGGTTTTTGATAGTTTGGGCCCTATTGAATAATGAATGTTTTGAATTTTCTCCAAAAGTAAAGTAGTTGCAAACTCATCCTTTTAGAAACTTGTTTGGGCTGTTGAGAGGAGTAAAAAACCATCAAAAATTTCTCCCTCACCCATGACAGCACCACGGAGAGAGGGGATCCGCCCTTCAGGGACAGGAACCTACAGATAAAAAGGGCGGTACCTCTCCTCCGCCTTCAGTTGGGTTCCTGTCCCTGACGGAGGGACCCACAGGACGGTACCTTTCGTGTGTCCAGGATCCGGGGCCGGCCTGACCGGTGGTGGCAGCGGGAAGGCCCCTGCCTCGGGAAGGTGCGGTGCCCGAAGCCGCCACTGCTGGGGCCCATGCGGGCTGCCGGGTGAGCGGGCGGGAGTGATGCCGGAGCCGCCGCTCCAGAGAGGAAGTCGGGGCTCGTGGGGACCCGGTAAACATGCGGGCGGCGCCGGGTTACAGAGGTGTACCAAGATGGCGGCCGCCCCGGAAGTAGAAGCCGGCTTCCGGGTCCCTAGAACCGGCGCATGCGCAGGAGCGCTCTCCCGGGGACCGCGGTGCAGGATGGGAGCGGTGACGCCAGCCGGGAAATTTTAAAATGGTGGCTGCACAAGCGCTCCAGGCTGGAGGCGATCCTGAAGGGGATAGTGACCAGCAACAGGAGCAGCAAGCCAGGCAGCAGCTTTAGCAGCAGCAGCACCACCACCACAATCATCGTCAAAAGAACGCAGTACAGATGGTCGTTCCAGTAGTCACTCCACGCAGCATAGCACGTCAGCTGCAAGGAGCAAATCGCCACCAGGAGTGCAGCCTATTCAGGACCTGACTCCATCTCCCGAATCGATACCTGCAGCCGCATACCTTTGGGTGAGTGATCTTCGTGAATGTTCACCATTGTATTAAAAGTTCCATTTCCCTTACTAGGGAAAGAAGGGGAAAAGAAAAGGGGTGCCCCACTTGTGCTAGTCCCCTACCTATTTCTTGAGAGAGTGGTTCTACACCTCAGAGCCAGCTGCCACCTTCACCATCTCACTCTGCTGCGGACACCAGGCAGCCAGAGTTCAACACCAGTTTCAGCAGTGGCTTCAAGCCAGCTGGTAACTCCACCAGGTTTCTGCAGTGGCTTCACAAGACGCTATCACCAACACCTGCCTAGACCATGTGACCCCATGGGAAAAGGGAATGGTCAAATGATCAGGGGCCAAAAACTGCTATAACCCCAGTGACCACCGGGGGCAAAAGCCAAAGCAAAGAAAACATCGAGTGCGAAAAAAAAAAAAAAAAAAAACGGAACCATGTACAAAAGAAATCCTCTGTTAGGAAACTCCGGATTTGGCCTCTGACCTAAAAGCTGCGATTAAATTGGAGGTCAGAGTGCCCTTATATCCCTTAAGCATAGGGACAAATCAAAAAAAAAAAGAAAGACACAATAGTGATTTACCAGTCAGATTCCTCGACATCGTGAGAAATCACGTCAAAACCCTCAGATTCCAGTTCCTCATCCTCAGACGAGGAAACAGAGGGGCGTCACTGCTTCCCCCTAGACGAGGTGGACAAACTAGTGAAAGCGGTAACGTCTACCATGGGGGTGCTGGACCCTAGGCCGGATAAAACAGTCCAGGACATAATGTTCGGGGGACTGGGCCAGAAAAGGCGCGGAGAGTGTTCCCGCTAAATGAAAATGTGCGGGGTCTAATCAAAAAGAATGGGATAAACCGGACAGGAAAAACACCACGGTCCCTTCCCTTAAAAGGAAATATCCCTGTGAGGAAAGGGGCCCGAAGCTCGATGTAGCTGTCGCAAAGGCCTCAAAAAAAAAAAAAAAAATTTTGCCCTCCCCTTTGAGGACATGGGCACCCTCAGGGGTCCCCTAGATAAAAAGGCAGATACCTTTCTTAAAGGTGCATGGCAGTTAGCTGGAGGTAACCTCAGGCCAGCCATAGCGGGACGCCAAGCGATAAAATCCTAGACTCTATCCCAGTAATAAGGGGAGCGGCTGCCTTCCTAGCGGACTCATCCGCAGACTCCGTCTGGTTATCGTCCAAAGCAGCAGCACTCTCAAATGCAGCTAAGAGGCCCTTTCGGAATAGAAAGTTTCTTTTGCGGAGACCACCGAGAGAGCAAAGTGGGCTGACAAGAGAAGAGATAGAGGGTTCCTCCTCGGCAACTTGTCCTGAGACAAAAAGCCCTCTAGGTGACAGTTTGCTCAGGGTGGGGGGAAGGTTAACCCTTTTTTCTCCCAGCCTGGAAAAGAATATCAAACAACCCATGGACAGTAAACCCCTAATCCAGGAGGGCCTAAGTATAAACTTCTCTCCCTCCCGCCTCAAAGTATGTAATGACTCCGCTAAGATCCAGTATGCAAGAGCAGAAAGCCCTAGGAAACGAAGTCCTAAGCCTGGTAGAAAAAGAAGCCCTCCAGGAGGTTCCCCTGCAGGGAATGGGCAAGGGGTTTTACTCCCCTCTTTTTCCTGGTGACCAAGCCAGGCGGCAGGTTTCAGACAATTATAAATTTAAAAAAAAAAAAAAAAAATTTTTTTTTGGAGTCAATCAGGTCCACCACCAATCTCGGTGTTGGATCTCAGCGACGCCTATTATCACATCCCCATTCACAAAAACTCCAGGAAATATCTCAGGTTAGCTGTCTCGATAAAGGGCGAGATAAGAGAACTCCAGTATAGAGCCTTGCCATTCGGAATATCTGTAGCTCCACGGGCAGAGATGATGGCCCATATAAGGGAGCAAGACATAATATTAATCCCGTATCTGGACTATTTTTTAATAGCAACCAGCTTGGTTCAAAAACGCTGAGAACAGGGGGACAGAGTGATGGGCACTCTGCAAGGCCTGGGCTGGCTCCTGAATCTAAAAAATCAAGATCAGAGCCCAGCAGAGTACAGGAATTCTTGGGTCTAATATTGGACTCAAACATTCAAGAGTGCCGCCTCCCAGACCGCAAGAAGGAGAAAATCGCTCAAATTGTAACAAGAGCCATCCAAAATCCCTCCATGACATTAAGAAAAGCGATGTCACGACTAGGTTCTCGCTCCGCCTGCCTGCCAGCAGTCCAATGGGCTCAGTTACACACGAGAGTTCTACAGTGGGATGTACTAGCCAACTAGTCTGCAGTAGGGGGACACCTAGAGGGTCGTATTACCCTAAATTCAAAAACTACTCATTCCCTAACCTGGTGGAAAAGCCAAGACAACCCTTCCAAAGGGATCCCCTGGGTAACAAAAAATAACACACATAGCTACCACATATGCCAGTCCCACAGGGTGGGGAGCACACATGAACAACGAAGTGGCCCAGGGTACGTGGGGAGTTCAAGAATTAGAAGCCTCCTCGAACCAGTGAGAGCTCTTAGCAGTGGGCTACGCATTAGTACACTTCTTACCCCTGCTCCGGGGTCATCATGTCCGCATATTTCGGACAATCGAGTCACAATAGCATATATAAATCATCAGGGGGGAACCAGGTCCCGAGCCCTAATGGAAACATTCTCCAGAGTCCTCAAATTAGCAGAGGCAAACCTGCTATCTCTGTCACCACTACACATCCGGGGCACGGAGAATCAAAGGGCAGACTTTCTAAGTCGCTCCCAATTATGACAAGGGGAATGGGTCCTAAAGCGGTCCGTTTTTCGGCAGATTGTAAAAATGTGGGGGGACCCGGGCATAGATCTGTTTGCCGACTTCAGAAACAAAAAGTGGAAACTTTCTGCTCCATAGACCCCAGGGGGAATCCTCTAGCTCTGGACGCCTTCATACTCCCATGGACATGGGGCCTAACATATGCCTTTCCCCCGATCATGCTGATCCCAGCAGTGTTAAGAAAAGTCAGGGAGGATGGGGCAGGAATGATTTTAATAGCCCCCTTCTGGCCCAAAAGAACCTGGTTCTCCTGGCTAAGAATATTCTCTCTAACCGATCCATGGATCCTCCCAGATCTCCTGGACCTGCTATCGCAGGGGCCAGTGTTACACCCTCAGGCAGGGAGATTCCATTTAACAGCATGGAATTTGAGAGGGCACTGATGAGAGACAGAGGAATTTCAGAGAACCTGATAACTACACTACAAAAAAAAAAAAAAGAGAAAAAATTCTTATCCACTTCGGAGGTAAAGGTTCAGGATGAGGTTCACATTGACAAAATCCTAGAATTTCTACAAAAGGGCCTAGAACAGGGTCTAGCGGTCAACACATTAAAGGTACAAGTAGAGGCCTTGGGCACCTTTATAACCATAATGTGGTAGGTAATCCCTGGGTGACAGATTACTAAGGCCGTATCCAGATCCGGGCCGATAGCTAATCAAAGATTACAATCATGGGATCTAAATCTTGTACTATCCACGCTAACAGGCCCTCCATTCGAACCTATTCACTCAGCATCCCTAAGAATCCTGTCGTTAAAAACAGTGCTTCTTTTGGCACTAACATCAGCTCGCAGAGTGAGCGATATGCAAGCTTTATCAGTAGGGCCACCTTTCACAAAGATTCTAGATGATAGGGTCATTTTAAAGCCTGACCTGGCATATCTACCCAAAGTGTCATCACACTTCTATAAGTCCCAAGAGGTAGTCCTTCCTTCATTCTGCCCAAATCCTAAAAAGAAGGGAGAAGACAAATTCCACACCTTAGACGTGATGAGGTGCCTAGTGCAGTATCTAGAGGCCACCAAGAAATGTAGGAAGGAAGGCTCTCTCCTTGTGTGTTTTCAGGGACCTTGGAAGGGACTCAAAGCATCTAAGAGTACCCTGGAAAGGTGCATAAGGGATGCGATTGCCCTGGCATATTCATCCAGTGAAAATACCATTCCGGAAGGGTTGAGAGCCCATTCCACAGGAGTGATGGTGACCTCATGGGCTGAAAGATCTGAGGTATCAATAGAAAAAATCTGTAAGGCGGCCACCTGGTCATCACCTTCGACCTTTTTTAGGCACTATAGATTAGATCTAGCCTCTACGTCTGACCTGACCTTCGGGAGTAGGGTCCTTCAGGCGGTGGTCCCTCCCTAAGCTACCAATCTCTGTAATTCTCTCCGTGGTGCTGTCATGGGTGAGGGAGAATAGCTTAGTTACTCACCGATAACGGTGTTTCTCAGAACCCATGACAGCACCCGCTTATTCCCCTCCCCTTCACGAGTGTGGTGGGCACGTTTTACTGTTAGTAGAGTGTTTCCGTTTAGACACGGTGCTTCTGATAATAAGCAATATTATAATGTTATGCATATATTTCTGTTGTCTAACTAACCTGGAGACCCTCTGATGCTCTGTAACCAACTGAAGGCGGAGGAGAGGTACCGCCCTTTTTATCTGTAGGTTCCTGTCCCTGAAGGGCGGATCCCCTCTCTCCGTGGTGCTGTCATGGGTTCTGAGAAACACCGTTATCGGTGAGTAACTAAGCTATTCAATCCTGCATGATTCTACCAAGAAATGTGATTCTTCATTCAAAACCTGATTTTTGCTATTGGGCTCTATTGAATAATGAATGTTTTGAATTTTCTCAAAAAGTAAAGTAGTTGCAAACTCATGCTTTTAGAGACTTGTTTGGGCTCATGAGAGGAGTAGAAAAACATCAAAAATTTCAGTCCTGCATGATTCTACCAAGAAATGTGTGTTCATTGAAACTGCTGGTTTTTGATAGTTTGGGCCCTATTGAATAATGAATGTTTTGAATTTTCTCCAAAAGTAAAGTAGTTGCAAACTCATCCTTTTAGAAACTTGTTTGGGCTGTTGAGAGGAGTAAAAAACCATAAAAATTTCAATCCTGCATGATTCTACCAAGAAATGTGATTCTTCATTCAAAACGCTGGTTTTTGCTATTGGGATATTGAATAATGAATGTTTTGAATTTTCTCCAAAAGTAAAGTAGTTGCAAACTCATCCTTTTAGAGTCTTGTTTGGGCTCATGAGAGGAGTAGAAAAACATTGAAAATTTCAGTCCTGCACGATTCTACCTAGAAATGTGAGTGTTCATTCAAACCGTTGGTTTTTGATATTTTGGGCCCTATTGAATAATGAATGTTTTGAATTTTCTCCAAAAGTAAAGTAGTTGCAAACTCATCCTTTTAGAAACTTGTTTGGGCTGTTGAGAGGAGTAAAAAACCATCAAAAATTTCAATCCTGCATGATTCTACCAAGAAATGTGATTCTTCATTCAAAACCTGATTTTTGCTATTGGGTTCTATTGAATAATGAATGTTTTGAATTTTCTCCAAAAGTAACGTAGTTGCAAACTCATGCTTTTAGAGACTTGTTTGGGCTCATGAGAGGAGTAGAAAAACATCAAAAATTTCAGTCCTGCATGATTCTACCAAGAAATGTGTGTTCATTGAAACCGCTGGTTTTTGATAGTTTGGGCCCTATTGAATAATGAATGTTTTGAATTTTCTCCAAAAGTAAAGTAGTTGCAAACTCATCCTTTTAGAAACTTGTTTGGGCTGTTGAGAGGAGTAAAAAACCATCAAAAATTTCAATCCTGCATGATTCTACCAAGAAATGTGATTCTTCATTCAAAACCTGATTTTTGCTATTGGGCTCTATTGAATAATGAATGTTTTGAATTTTCTCCAAAAGTAAAGTAGTTGCAAACTCATGCTTTTAGAGACTTGTTTGGGCTCATGAGAGGAGTAGAAAAACATCAAAAATTTCAGTCCTGCATGATTCTACCAAGAAATGTGTGTTCATTGAAACCGCTGGTTTTTGATAGTTTGGGCCCTATTGAATAATGAATGTTTTGAATTTTCTCCAAAAGTAAAGTAGTTGCAAACTCATCCTTTTAGAAACTTGTTTGGGCTGTTGAGAGGAGTAAAAAACCATGAAAAATTTCAATCCTGCATGATTCTACCAAGAAATGTGATTCTTCATTCAAAAAGCTGGTTTTTGCTATTGGGCTCTATTGAATAATGAATGTTTTGAATTTTCTCCAAAAGTAAAGTAATTGCAAACTCATCCTTTTAGAGATTTGTTTGGGCTCATGAGAGGAGTAGAAAAACATCAAAAATTTCAGTCGTGCACCATTCTACCAAGAAATGTGTGTTCATTCAAACCGCTGGTTTTTGATATTTTGGGCCCTATTGAATAACGAATGTTTTGAATTTTCTCCAAAAGTAAAGTAGTTGCAAACTCATCCTTTTAGAAACTTGTTTGGGCTGTTGAGAGGAGTAAAAAACCATCAAAAATTTCAATCCTGCATGATTCTACCAAGAAATGTGATTCTTCATTCAAAACCTGATTTTTGCTATTGGGCTCTATTGAATAATGAATGTTTTGAATTTTCTCCAAAAGTAAAGTAGTTGCAAACTCATGCTTTTAGAGACTTGTTTGGGCTCATGAGAGGAGTAGAAAAACATCAAAAATTTCAGTCCTGCATGATTCTACCAAGAAATGTGTGTTCATTCAAACCGCTGGTTTTTGATAGTTTGGGCCCTATTGAATAATGAATGTTTTGAATTTTCTCCAAAAGTAAAGTAGTTGCAAACTCATCCTTTTTTTATTTAAATATTTTTTATTAACGTTTCAGAATTTTTAACAGGATAGGAAAGAAAGTGGGAAAAGGTTAGGTGAGAAAAGGATACCCCCTGTAAGTACAGGGAGACCCCCAGATGGGGGATAGACAGGTATACAAACATAAAGTACCATATTACGTCATATGTACAAAAAGCTATAGTTGCATGTTACCTGTCCCGTCCGTAACCACTAAGTGGTCTAGGACCTGTTTGGAGGCTTTACCCCCCCATCCTAAACCACACAAGGTGGCTCTAGGACCGATTGGGGTAAATAAGGTTCAAACAAAGCTACAAAGCAGATACCTGCTTATTCTACATAAATATAATATATATATATATAATTATAATTATACTTCGTAATCTTCCTAGTTGTAATCTGTTAAACACAAATAATTTGCCCTGTTAAAACGTACTACTATTATTAGTGCCCGAATCTTTGTAGATTTAAAAACATGAATAATTTTACTCCTAAAAAAAAAAAAATAAAATAATATAAAGAAGAACAAGTCTGCCACCATCTTAAAGTTTTGTAATCTTTAGACATCTTCACGGAGGGTTGATGTCTGCTTTAAGAAGTTTCGAGATCCCAGGTGAGTCTGCCGAGGGCAATCTTCCAATATTTTTCAAAAATTTCATACCCTCTTCCAAGGAAGAAATGAGAAACATCTTTGCTGCAAACTTTATCTGGAGTGAGGAATTTTGGGTCCAAGTATAAGAAATATTAGCACAACGAAGTTCCTTCGTTATTGCTTGGAATGATCTTCTTTTCTTCCATGTGTCCTTGGAAAAATCTTTATAGAAGGATAGGTGGCTATAAGATGATGAGAGAAACAGCGGATCTTTAGCAATGTTCAGCAATATATTTCTAATCCAATTAGGATAAAATGAGACAATGACATCTCTGGGAACGTCAGACGGGAGGGAAGGAGGTCTGCGGACTCTAAAGGCTTTCTCAATCAGGTTTATCTTGCTTGTGTGAGGGATAATTTGATGAATCATTGAGGAGATTTAATTGTTTAATTGAAAGGCAGGGACTTTCTCTGGGATTCCCCTAATCTTAACGTTGTTTTTCCTCTTAAAGTCTTCATATATAGCCAGATTATTTCTGAAGAAGTCTATGTCTTCTTGAATTTTTTCTGCAGATTTTGCAAGTGAAAATAAATTCTTGTAGGAATAACTGAGGTTGTTGTAGGTTTAGAATTAAGTCCTTCCAGGAAGGAAAGCAGCACTTTTTGGAAGAGTTCTTTTAAGAAAAGCTCTGACGTACAAGTTGCTTCTGAATTTTCCCCTATAATAGAATTCCCCCTAAGTGTTTCAACAGATATTAATAAAGCTTTAACTAATTTAATTAGGAAATCCTCTGTAGGATAACCATCAGATGCAGGTATTGTGTCAATTAATGATGTGATAGGTGTACTATATTTTTCCTTCCTATGGTCATTCCCTTCATATTCAGAGTTACCCTCTTGCTCATCTTCTGAAGAAAAATCTGGAGGATTAAATTCAGAATCTGTACTAACAGATATATCACTACGTCTATGTTCAGGTGACCCCAACTCCGAATTGTCCTCTAAATGTATACCTTGCAAATCCTCTAATGAGTTATACGAATTATTTGCTTGATCAGATAAATCCCCTGAGTGGTCACTGGGCCCAGAAAATTCAAAACTTTGAGTCTCTATTTCTTCCCCTTGCCATGACCCATAAAGTACCTTCTCATCCTTTTTTGGGATAAATATTGGTGCTTCATGTCTAAGTCTACCATCAATAATTAAAATGGGTGAAAGGGGCCTATGCTGGTTATGTCCTATTAAGGTTGTAGTGTAATCCTGTTGGTCTTCATCCCCCATTACCACCCTGTCACATAACTTAAAGCTATCCCCTATGCCAAAGCTTATATCATTAGAAACATTTAATTCCTCCCCCCTCCTCTTGGGATCATCTCTATTATTATGTGTCTGTTCCACTGTAATAGAGCTTATCATTTCCATTTCCTCCATTAATACCAATCTCTCCCTCTTAGCCATCTCGTCCATTATATACAATGCTGTTTCACCCCACCTTTCCTCCATTCCCTTTTCATCTAGCTCCCCCAATGAATTAAGTGTTATTCCAGTAGCTGCTTTAAATTTTGTTATAAATTCTCTTTCCAGTACCGACCCCGGGGAGGTTTTTCCTGTAAATCTCCCCGGGATCTCCCGACACTTCAGCAGGCTTGACCATTGAAGTACTGGGGTCGCTGTCTGCGATGTTTCTTTAGCGCCTACAGCCCAGGGAGTCTGCTGGTCAAGCTGAGTCATCTCCTTCCACTTCTCTTGGCCGGGTGCTGTAAATCCAGGCCGCGGCTTTGTTTTGGAAGGCAGGCCTCCTTCAGATCTCTTCAGAGAACTGTTTAATCCAGTATTAAAGTTGTTTTTCTTCGGATCCGGGTTCTTCTTTATTCCAGGCATTCTTAGAAAGTTTAAGAGTCAAAAGTTCTGCTTTAAAAGTAAGCTTTTGCAGGCTTAAATAGGGGAAATAACAGGAGCTCAGCAAAACACGTCTGCTCCTGTCCCCTGCAAACCACGCCCCCGCAAACTCATCCTTTTAGAGTCTTGTTTGGGCTCATGAGAGGAGTAGAAAAACATCAAAAATTTCAGTCCTGCACAATTCAACCAAGAAATGTGTGTTCATTCAAACCGCTGGTTTTTGATATTTTGGGCCCTATTGAATAATGAATGTTTTGAATTTTCTCCAAAAGTAAAGTAGTTGCAAACTCATCCTTTTAGAAACTTGTTTGGGCTGTTGAGAGGAGTAAAAAACCATCAAAAATTTCAATCCTGCATGATTCTACCAAGAAATGTGATTCTTCATTCAAAACCTGATTTTTGCTATTGGGCTCTATTGAATAATGAATGTTTAGAATTTTCTCCAAAAGTAAAGTAGTTGCAAACTCATGCTTTTAGAGACTTGTTTGGGCTCATGAGAGGAGTAGAAAAATATCAAAAATTTCAGTCCTGCATGATTCTACCAAGAAATGTGTGTTCATTGAAACCGCTGGTTTTTGATAGTTTGGGCCCTATTGAATAATGAATGTTTTGAATTTTCTCCAAAAGTAAAGTAGTTGCAAACTCATCCTTTTAGAAACTTGTTTGGGCTGTTGAGAGGAGTAAAAAACCATCAAAAATTTCAATCCTGCATGATTCTACCAAGAAATGTGATTCTTCATTCAAAACGCTGGTTTTTGCTATTGGGCTCTATTGAATAATGAATGTTTTGAATTTTCTCCAAAAGTAAAGTAGTTGCAAACTCATGCTTTTAGAGACTTGTTTGGGCTCATGGGAGGAGTAGAAAAACATCAAAAATTTCAGTCCTGCACGATTCTATCAAGAAATGTGTGTTCATTCAAACCGCTGGTTTTTGATAGTTTGGGCCCTATTGAATAATGAATGTTTTGAATTTTCTCCAAAAGTAAAGTAGTTGCAAACTCATCCTTTTAGAAACTTGTTTGGGCTGTTGAGAGGAGTAAAAAAACATCAAAAATTTCAATCCTGCATGATTCTACCAAGAAATGTGATTCTTCATTCAAAACCTGATTTTTGCTATTGGGCTCTATTGAATAATGAATGTTTTGAATTTTCTCCAAAAGTAAAGTAGTTGCAAACTCATGCTTTTAGAGCCTTGTTTGGGCTCATGAGATGAGTAGAAAAACATCAAAAATTTCAGTCCTGCATGATTCTACCAAGAAATGTGTGTTCATTGAAACCGCTGGTTTTTGATAGTTTGGGCCCTATTGAATAATGAATGTTTTGAATTTTCTCCAAAAGTAAAGTAGTTGCAAACTCATCCTTTTAGAAACTTGTTTGGGCTGTTGAGAGGAGTAAAAAACCATCAAAAATTTCAATCCTGCATGATTCTACCAAGAAATGTGATTCTTCATTCAAAACCTGATTTTTGCTATTGGGCTCTATTGAATAATGAATGTTTTGAATTTTCTCCAAAAGTAAAGTAGTTGCAAACTCATGCTTTTAGAGACTTGTTTGGGCTCATGAGAGGAGTAGAAAAACATCAAAAATTTCAGTCCTGCATGATTCTACCAAGAAATGTGTGTTCATTGAAACCGCTGGTTTTTGATAGTTTGGGCCCTATTGAATAATGAATGTTTTGAATTTTCTCCAAAAGTAAAGTAGTTGCAAACTCATCCTTTTAGAAACTTGTTTGGGCTGTTGAGAGGAGTAAAAAACCATAAAAATTTCAATCCTGCATGATTCTACCAAGAAATGTGATTCTTCATTCAAAACGCTGGTTTTTGCTATTGGGATATTGAATAATGAATGTTTTGAATTTTCTCCAAAAGTAAAGTAGTTGCAAACTCATCCTTTTAGAGTCTTGTTTGGGCTCATGAGAGGAGTAGAAAAACATCAAAAATTTCAGTCCTGCATGATTCTACCAAGAAATGTGTGTTCATTGAAACCGCTGGTTTTGATAGTTTGGGCCCTATTGAATAATGAATGTTTTGAATTTTCTCCAAAAGTAAAGTAGTTGCAAACTCATCCTTTTAGAAACTTGTTTGGGCTGTTGAGAGGAGTAAAAAACCATCAAAAATTTCAATCCTGCATGATTCTACCAAGAAATGTGATTCTTCATTCAAAACCTGATTTTTGCTATTGGGCTCTATTTAATAATGAATGTTTTGAATTTTCTCCAAAAGTAAAGTAGTTGCAAACTCATGCTTTTAGAGACTTGTTTGGGCTCATGAGAGGAGTAGAAAAACATCAAAAATTTCAGTCCTGCATGATTCTACCAAGAAATGTGTGTTCATTGAAACCGCTGGTTTTTGATAGATTGGGCCCTATTGAATAATGAATGTTTTGAATTTTCTCCAAAAGTAAAGTAGTTGCAAACTCATCCTTTTAGAAACTTGTTTGGGCTGTTGAGAGGAGTAAAAAACCATCAAAAATTTCAATCCTGCATGATTCTACCAAGAAATGTGATTCTTCATTCAAAACGCTGGTTTTTGCTATTGGGCTCTATTGAATAATGAATGTTTTGAATATTCTCCAAAAGTAAAGTAGTTGCAAACTCATCCTTTTAGAGACTTTTTTGGGCTCATTGAGAGGAGTAGAAAAACATCAAAAATTTCAGTCCTGCACGATTCTATCAAGAAATGTGTGTTCATTCAAACCGCTGGTTTTTGATAGTTTGGGCCCTATTGAATAATGAATGTTTTGAATTTTCTCCAAAAGTAAAGTAGTTGCAAACTCATCCTTTTAGAAACTTGTTTGGGCTGTTGAGAGGAGTAAAAAAACATCAAAAATTTCAATCCTGCATGATTCTACCAAGAAATGTGATTCTTCATTCAAAACCTGATTTTTGCTATTGGGCTCTATTGAATAATGAATGTTTTGAATTTTCTCCAAAAGTAAAGTAGTTGCAAACTCATGCTTTTAGAGACTTGTTTGGGCTCATGAGAGGAGTAGAAAAACATCAAAAATTTCAGTCCTGCATGATTCTACCAAGAAATGTGTGTTCATTCAAACCGCTGGTTTTTGATAGTTTGGGCCCTATTGAATAATGAATGTTTTGAATTTTCTCCAAAAGTAAAGTAGTTGCAAACTCATCCTTTTAGAAACTTGTTTGGGCTGTTGAGAGGAGTAAAAAACCATCAAAAATTTCAATCCTGCATGATTCTACCAAGAAATGTGATTCTTCATTCAAAACCTGATTTTTGCTATTGGGCTCTATTTAATAATGAATGTTTTGAATTTTCTCCAAAAGTAAAGTAGTTGCAAACTCATCCTTTTAGAGACTTGTTTGGGCTCATGAGAGGAGTAGAAAAACATCAAAAATTTCAGTCCTGCATGATTCTACCAAAAAATGTGTGTTCATTGAAACCGCTGGTTTTTGATAGTTTGGGCCCTATTGAATAATGAATGTTTTGAATTTTCTCCAAAAGTAAAGTAGTTGCAAACTCATCCTTTTAGAAACTTGTTTGGGCTGTTGAGAGGAGTAAAAAACCATAAAAATTTCAATCCTGCATGATTCTACCAAGAAATGTGATTCTTCATTCAAAACGCTGGTTTTTGCTATTGGGATATTGAATAATGAATGTTTTGAATTTTCTCCAAAAGTAAAGTAGTTGCAAACTCATCCTTTTAGAGTCTTGTTTGGGCTCATGAGAGGAGTAGAAAAACATTAAAAATTTCAGTCCTGCACGATTCTACCTAGAAATGTGAGTGTTCATTCAAACCGTTGGTTTTTGATATTTTGGGCCCTATTGAATAATGAATGTTTTGAATTTTCTCCAAAAGTAAAGTAGTTGCAAACTCATCCTTTTAGAAACTTGTTTGGGCTGTTGAGAGGAGTAAAAAACCATCAAAAATTTCAATCCTGCATGATTCTACCAAGAAATGTGATTCTTCATTCAAAACCTGATTTTTGCTATTGGGTTCTATTGAATAATGAATGTTTTGAATTTTCTCCAAAAGTAACGTAGTTGCAAACTCATGCTTTTAGAGACTTGTTTGGGCTCATGAGAGGAGTAGAAAAACATCAAAAATTTCAGTCCTGCATGATTCTACCAAGAAATGTGTGTTCATTGAAACCGCTGGTTTTTGATAGTTTGGGCCCTATTGAATAATGAATGTTTTGAATTTTCTCCAAAAGTAAAGTAGTTGCAAACTCATCCTTTTAGAAACTTGTTTGGGCTGTTGAGAGGAGTAAAAAACCATCAAAAATTTCAATCCTGCATGATTCTACCAAGAAATGTGATTCTTCATTCAAAACGCTGGTTTTTGCTATTGGGCTCTATTGAATAATGAATGTTTTGAATATTCTCCAAAAGTAAAGTAGTTGCAAACTCATCCTTTTAGAGACTTTTTTGGGCTCATGAGAGGAGTAGAAAAACATCAAAAATTTCAGTCCTGCACGATTCTATCAAGAAATGTGTGTTCATTCAAACCGCTGGTTTTTTATAGTTTGGGCCCTATTGAATAATGAATGTTTTGAATTTTCTCCAAAAGTAAAGTAGTTGCAAACTCATCCTTTTAGAAACTTGTTTGGGCTGTTGAGAGGAGTAAAAAACCATCAAAAATTTCAATCCTGCATGATTCTACCAAGAAATGTGATTCTTCATTCAAAACCTGATTTTTGCCATTGGGCTCTATTGAATAATGAATGTTTTGAATTTTCTCCAAAAGTAAAGTAGTTGCAAACTCATGCTTTTAGAGACTTGTTTGGGCTCATGAGAGGAGTAGAAAAACATCAAAAATTTCAGTCCTGCATGATTCTACCAAGAAATGTGTGTTCATTGAAACCGCTGGTTTTTGATAGTTTGGGCCCTATTGAATAATGAATGTTTTGAATTTTCTCCAAAAGTAAAGTAGTTGCAAACTCATCCTTTTAGAAACTTGTTTGGGCTGTTGAGAGGAGTAAAAAAACCATCAAAAATTTCAATCCTGCATGATTCTACCAAGAAATGTGATTCTTCATTCAAAACCTGATTTTTGCTATTGGGCTCTATTTAATAATGAATGTTTTGAATTTTCTCCAAAAGTAAAGTAGTTGCAAACTCATCCTTTTAGAGACTTGTTTGGGCTCATGAGAGGAGTAGAAAAACATCAAAAATTTCAGTCCTGCATGATTCTACCAAGAAATGTGTGTTCATTGAAACCGCTGGTTTTTGATAGTTTGGGCCCTATTGAATAATGAATGTTTTGAATTTTCTCCAAAAGTAAAGTAGTTGCAAACTCATCCTTTTAGAAACTTGTTTGGGCTGTTGAGAGGAGTAAAAAACCATAAAAATTTCAATCCTGCA
The DNA here is from genome assembly GCF_039654945.1 of Dendrobates tinctorius. Classification (NCBI taxonomy): domain Eukaryota; kingdom Metazoa; phylum Chordata; class Amphibia; order Anura; family Dendrobatidae; genus Dendrobates; species Dendrobates tinctorius. Next base: position 214,201 of record NW_027361721.1, on the reverse strand, counting down.
TGATTCTACCAAGAAATGTGATTCTTCATTCAAAACGCTGGTTTTTGCTATTGGGATATTGAATAATGAATGTTTTGAATTTTCTCCAAAAGTAAAGTAGTTGCAAACTCATCCTTTTAGAGTCTTGTTTGGGCTCATGAGAGGAGTAGAAAAACATTAAAAATTTCAGTCCTGCACGATTCTACCTAGAAATGTGAGTGTTCATTCAAACCGCTGGTTTTTGATATTTTGGGCCCTATTGAATAATGAATGTTTTGAATTTTCTCCAAAAGTAAAGTAGTTGCAAACTCATCCTTTTAGAAACTTGTTTGGGCTGTTGAGAGGAGTAAAAAACCATCAAAAATTTCAATCCTGCATGATTCTACCAAGAAATGTGATTCTTCATTCAAAACCTGATTTTTGCTATTGGGTTCTATTGAATAATGAATGTTTTGAATTTTCTCCAAAAGTAACGTAGTTGCAAACTCATGCTTTTAGAGACTTGTTTGGGCTCATGAGAGGAGTAGAAAAACATCAAAAATTTCAGTCCTGCATGATTCTACCAAGAAATGTGTGTTCATTGAAACCGCTGGTTTTGATAGTTTGGGCCCTATTGAATAATGAAGGTTTTGAATTTTCTCCAAAAGTAAAGTAGTTGCAAACTCATCCTTTTAGAAACTTGTTTGGGCTGTTGAGAGGAGTAAAAAACCATCAAAAATTTCAATCCTGCATGATTCTACCAAGAAATGTGATTCTTCATTCAAAACCTGATTTTTGCTATTGGGCTCTATTTAATAATGAATGTTTTGAATTTTCTCCAAAAGTAAAGTAGTTGCAAACTCATGCTTTTAGAGACTTGTTTGGGCTCATGAGAGGAGTAGAAAAACATCAAAAATTTCAGTCCTGCATGATTCTACCAAGAAATGTGTGTTCATTGAAACCGCTGGTTTTTGATAGATTGGGCCCTATTGAATAATGAATGTTTTGAATTTTCTCCAAAAGTAAAGTAGTTGCAAACTCATCCTTTTAGAAACTTGTTTGGGCTGTTGAGAGGAGTAAAAAACCATCAAAAATTTCAATCCTGCATGATTCTACCAAGAAATGTGATTCTTCATTCAAAACGCTGGTTTTTGCTATTGGGCTCTATTGAATAATGAATGTTTTGAATATTCTCCAAAAGTAAAGTAGTTGCAAACTCATCCTTTTAGAGACTTTTTTGGGCTCATTGAGAGGAGTAGAAAAACATTAAAAATTTCAGTCCTGCACGATTCTACCTAGAAATGTGAGTTCATTCAAACCGTTGGTTTTTGATATTTTGGGCCCTATTGAATAATGAATGTTTTGAATTTTCTCCAAAAGTAAAGTAGTTGCAAACTCATCCTTTTAGAAACTTGTTTGGGCTGTTGAGAGGAGTAAAAAACCATCAAAAATTTCAATCCTGCATGATTCTACCAAGAAATGTGATTCTTCATTCAAAACCTGATTTTTGCTATTGGGTTCTATTGAATAATGAATGTTTTGAATTTTCTCCAAAAGTAACGTAGTTGCAAACTCATGCTTTTAGAGACTTGTTTGGGCTCATGAGAGGAGTAGAAAAACATCAAAAATTTCAGTCCTGCATGATTCTACCAAGAAATGTGTGTTCATTGAAACCGCTGGTTTTTGATAGTTTGGGCCCTATTGAATAATGAATGTTTTGAATTTTCTCCAAAAGTAAAGTAGTTGCAAACTCATCCTTTTAGAAACTTGTTTGGGCTGTTGAGAGGAGTAAAAAACCATCAAAAATTTCAATCCTGCATGATTCTACCAAGAAATGTGATTCTTCATTCAAAACCTGATTTTTGCTATTGGGCTAACATTCATTATTCAATAGGGCCCAAACTATCAAAAACCAGCGGTTTCAATGAACACACATTTCTTGGTAGAATCATGCAGGACTGAAATTTTTAATGTTTTTCTACTCCTCTCACGAGCCCAAACAAGTCTCTAAAAGCATGAGTTTGCAACTACTTTACTTTTGGAGAAAATTCAAAACATTCATTACTCAAAAGAGCCCAATAGCAAAAACCAGCGTTTTGAATGAAGAATCACATTTCTTGGTAGAATCATGCAGGATTGAAATTTTTGATGGTTTTTTACTCCTCTCAACAGCCCAAACAAGTTTCTAAAAGGATGAGTTTGCAACTACTTTACTTTTGGAGAAAATTCAAAACATTCATTATTCAATAGGGCCCAAACTATCAAAAACCAGCGGTTTCAATGAACACACATTTCTTGGTAGAATCATGCAGGACTGAAATTTTTGATGTTTTTCTACTCCTCTCATGAGCCCAAACAGGTCTCTAAAAGCATGAGTTTGCAACTACTTTACTTTTGGAGAAAATTCAAAACATTCATTATTCAATAGAGCCCAATAGCAAAAATCAGGTTTTGAATGAAGAATCACATTTCTTGGTAGAATCATGCAGGATTGAAATTTTTGATGGTTTTTTACTCCTCTCAACAGCCCAAACAAGTTTCTAAAAGGATGAGTTTGCAACTACTTTACTTTTGGAGAAAATTCAAAACATTCATTATTCAATAGGGCCCAAACTATCAAAAACCAGCGGTTTGAATGAACACACATTTCTTGGTAGAATCATGCAGGACTGAAATTTTTGATGTTTTTCTACTCCTCTCATGAGCCCAAACAAGTCTCTAAAAGCATGAGTTTGCAACTACTTTACTTTTGGAGAAAATTCAAAACATTCATTACTCAAAAGAGCCCAATAGCAAAAAACAGCGTTTTGAATGAAGAATCACATTTCTTGTTAGAATCATGCAGGATTGAAATTTTTGATGGTTTTTTACTCCTCTCAACAGCCCAAACAAGTTTCTAAAAGGATGAATTTGCAACTACTTTACTTTTGGAGAAAATTCAAAACATTCATTATTCAATAGGGCCCAAACTATCAAAAACCAGCGGTTTCAATGAACACACATTTCTTGGTAGAATCATGCAGGACTGAAATTTTTGATGTTTTTCTACTCCTCTCATGAGCCCAAACAAGTCTCTAAAAGCATGAGTTTGCAACTACTTTACTTTTGGAGAAAATTCAAAACATTCATTATTCAATAGAGCCCAATAGCAAAAATCAGGTTTTGAATGAAGAATCACATTTCTTGGTAGAATCATGCAGGATTGAAATTTTTGATGGTTTTTTACTCCTCTCAACAGCCCAAACAAGTTTCTAAAAGGATGAGTTTGCAACTACTTTACTTTTGGAGAAAATTCAAAACATTCATTATTCAATAGGGCCCAAACTATCAAAAACCAGCGGTTTCAATGAACACACATTTCTTGGTAGAATCATGCAGGACTGAAATTTTTGATGTTTTTCTACTCCTCTCATGAGCCCAAACAAGTCTCTAAAAGCATGAGTTTGCAACTACTTTACTTTTGGAGAAAATTCAAAACATTCGGGAGGGCGTGGCCAGCGTCTGAGCTGAATGGAAGCCTGAGCTCTGAGCTCCTCCACAGGGCAGCCTACCAAGCGCTATTAACAAGCGATTTACAAGCCAGGACTGGCTGAAAACTTGTGGGAACCTCCATAGACACCAGCGGTGCCCCCACACTATGGATCTGCTCAGTAAAAAAGCAGAAAAAGGAAAGAAAACAGAGCGCTCTCCCCTCATGCTGAGGAGCCAAGATGGCGCCCGCCTCACAGCAGCAGCCACAGCCTGCAGCCCCAGCCTGAGCGGTACACAGCGGCAAAGGACGCCACAGCGGCTGAAGCATGCAGCATTCAAGTCAGGGGGTAAGTCTACCCCTGCCCCAGCTAAAACCGCCGCTCTGCAGGCTAATAGAAGCGCTAATTTACACATTAAAAGTAGCGCTGAGGTGAAAGGAGCGAGATTTCGCGAGAGTGACCGGGGGACAAGCGAGACTACGCAACAGATACGCAATTTGCGTAACTTAAGCAAAAATACAGCGCAGCTTGTGAATTATGGTGCAGCAGCACCGCTGACCGTTGATATGGAGGAGACAAATGTATTAAGGGGTTCCTCATCCTGTCCTGACATCTCCAATGTGTCAGATACTCCTCTAACGCCATTACAGAGGGAAATGTCTCCTTTCTCAGTGACTAGCCGCAGATTTAGCAGCAGCTCAGCTGAGATGCAACAGGAATTACAAATTGAGGACTCCTGTCCTTCTGATAATCCCATACCGGAGAACATTTTACACGTTTTAACAGAGGTGGAGGCTACCAGTAATACAGCCTCAGAAATATTTATTAAAAACATGCTATGCCTTCTAGCAAAGACATTTCAGAAACAACTGGAGGGCTATAATACAAATCTCCAAAATAACATAGACGGTCTGGGCCAGAGAGTGGACCATCTTGAATCCAAAATGGAAGAATTGGTTAAATCCCATAATAATTTGATAGATGAACACTATGCCCTAGAAAAAGAGGTTGTCTTCTTAAAATCAAGGTTGATAGAGCAAGAAGACAGAAGTAGAAGGAACAACCTTAAATTCAGGGGAATACCTGAAAATGTCAAAGACAGAGACCTTAATGCATATGTGCAAAAGATGCTCCATACAATACTTCCAGGGGCCTCTAAAGGGGACCTATTGATGGAACGTATACACAGACTCCCCAAGTCCAAATATGCCCCAGACAGAGCCCCAAGAGATGTCATTGCATATTTTCATTATTTCCTGACAAAGGAGGACATTCTGAGGAGAAGTAAGCAATCACCTATATTACCAAGGCCATACGAGGATATCAAGATTTTTGCAGACTTCTCAAAAGCTACCCTACAGAAAAGGAGAGACTTCTTTCCAATCACTGCACATCTGAGGAAACACAAGATTTTATACAGATGGGGTTTCCCTACAAAAATTCTAGTCATGAAAGAGAATACCACTTTTGCCTTGTCTAATATTGATAACTGTAATAGTTTTTTCCAAGATTTAGGTATCCCTCCACTGGAGACTCCACCATCATCATCATTCTACAATCAAGAAAGGAATATCCCCTTGCAGCAGCAAAGACACCTTTCCCAGTCCTGGAATACGCAAAAGAAAAGAAAATAGACTTGGTGGGTACTGACCCTGGCTTTAGGCCTGAACTTTCTCTTTTTCACTCCCCACGTGATAACTGAGAGACATTCTCTCGGTACCATTTCTTTTGAGAAATCTAAATTTGTCTAGTTTATAAGTTTTGTTCTGTTCTAGGTTGTAACATGTTTTTGTTTACAGGCACACCAGGCACTAACAAAAAATCACTAAGGAAACCCACTGTCTTTTGGATGTATTTTCGGGTGAAATGTTCTGTTTCAGTGAATCATCTAATGCTTTTTTTCCTTCCTGACACATTATGGAATTGAGGGTACTGTCATTTAATGTAAATGGGCTCAATAGCCCATTCAAGAGATTTGCTTTGTGGAAGGAGATTAAAAAATTGAAGGCCAACATAGCAATGATACAAGAAACACACCTTCTAGAAATTGATAACACAAGACTCAAAAATAAAGACTTCCCTCAGATTTTCTTTTCTAACACTGAGGGAAAGAAAAAAGCTGGGGTGGCCATCGCCTTCCACAAAGATTTGCCAATAGTGGTCTCAGACATATATAGGGACAGCAATGGTAGACAACTTGCTATTAATTTTACTTTGGAGGGTGTGGAATATACAGTGGTAAATGTATACACCCCTAATGTCCGGCAAATTAGTTTTCTAAATAAGGTCAAGAAGAAATTGTCCAACTTTAGTAGAGGTCACATAATCTGGGGAGGAGATTTTAATTGTATAGTTGACCCAAATACTGATTGCTCATCTGATGCCCCATATTATAGAAGCGTGAATCTGGGAAGATGGTTGGGAGATTCCAATTTGCATGACAGCTGTAAGATATTGAACTCTACCTCAAAAGAATACACAAGATTTTGTCCACATAACAAGTCTTACACTAGGATTGATCATGTGTTCACTAGCTTCTCGCTACTAGACTCATACATAAATTTCCAGACTGGTCCTATTACATGGTCAGACCATGCCCCAATCCTACTGACCTTACATACTTCCTCCATGATCCCAAAACAATACAATTGGAGATATAGTAAATTCACTGTTGACTCCCCAGAAAACATATCATTAGCAAAGAATGTCTTAATGAACTACTTCAAAGAGAACTGTTCCCAAGAAATTACACCTGAAACATTGTGGCTAGCACACAAATGTGTCATTAGGGGTCATCTGATCCAAGTTGCTTCGAGACAAAAAAGGGCAAGAGAGAGCCAACAGAGGATGTTGTTAGAACAGATCCAAAAATTAGAATCCCAAGCTAAAGCAGACAAAAATTTTGCTAAATATAATGAATTGTACTCCCTCAGACTGGAACTTAGGAATCTCCTCATCAACTTATATGAGAAAAAGACTTTATTTAATAGGGCAGGGTTTTATGTTAATAATAATAAGTTCTCCAAAAATATGGCAAATAGGTTTAAACCCATAAATAAAAAACATCCAATCAAAAAAATAACCCAAAGCTCAAAGACTATAGAAAAACCCAAAGAGATAGCCCTAGCCTTTGAGAGCTACTATTCTAAATTATACAACATAGGAAACAATGGAGCTCATCCCTCTCCTTCACCAGAGATGATAAATAATTTTTTGGAAAAAGTAAAGCTGGGATCTTTGTCTCTAAAGCAGAAGGAGTCACTTGACGCACCCTTTACTGAGGGTGAGGTCTCTTTTGCGATGAATAATCTTAAAAATGACAAGGCTCCAGGACCAGATGGCTTTCCTATAGAGTATTATAAAGAATTTAAAAAGGAACTCATCCCACACTTAACTAATGCCCTGAATTTTATTAAATCAGAAGGAAAGTGCAGCACAGATATGCTGAGAGCCACAATAGTGGTGATTCCCAAACCAGATAAAGATTCGACCAAAATCGAAAACTATAGGCCTATTTCTCTCCTAAATGTGGATATCAAGATCTACGCAAAAATATTAGCAGAAAGATTACAGGACGTTGTTCCATTCCTTATACATCCCGATCAAGTCGGTTTTGTAAAATCTAGGCAAACTTCAGACAGTTCTAGAAGTGTCCTGCATCACTTATATTCATGCTACAAAAATAGGATTTCCAGTTTGTTTGTGGCTCTTGACGCTGAAAAGGCCTTTGACCGGATCAATTGGGCCTATGCCTTTACAGTATTGGAGAAAATGGGTTTTGGTGGGGAGATGATAAGTATTCGAGCTTTATACTCTCGGCCATCTGCCTCTGTGCTGGTCAACAACACGATGTCAGATACATTTTTTATAACTAATGGGACAAGACAGGGATGTCCTCTATCCCCAATAATTTTTATCCTGAGCCTGGAACCTTTGGCTCAAATGATAAGGGATTCTGGTGAAGTACACGGTGTACAATTGAAAGATTCAGAGCATAAGATTAACCTCTATGCAGATGACATTATACTCACACTCACAAATCCAATTGATTCCCTGGAAAAGATATGGGATATCATAAATTTATTTGGCTCAGTTTCATACTATAAATTAAATGTAAAAAAGACTAATGTTCTATCACTTTTCCTTTCAGCCTCTACGAAACAGCAACTAAGAGACAAGTATCCCTTTAATTGGGACTGTACCAGGATACCGTACTTAGGAATTTGGCTCACAGGTAACCCCATGCATATGAGTGAGGTAAACATGGATCACCTTCTACAGTCTCTCGACCTTAAGTTGAAGGAACTGTCGAAGACCCCAGCCACATGGATGGGCAGAATAGTGCTATATAAGATGTTCTGCCTACCCAAAGTCCTATTTTTATACAGGAACGTCCCTCTGCCTATATCTGTACAGTATATACAAAAACTAACACACCAGATGAATAAATTTATTTGGAACAATGGGAAACCTAGAGTGAAAAAGCGCACTCTACTTAAATCCAAGGAGAAAGGGGGGGTGGCCATACCAGATCTTGAGGCATATTATTATGCCACTATGACTGAACTGACAAAAGGCTGGTTTGTGGAACAGACAGACCTGGGGTGGCCAAATATTGAAAGGGATATGATGCCCAATAGGGAACCAGTTTTATTCATAACCTACTTCCTTCTACATAGAAGGGAAATTATGAAAATAGATAATCCCATACTTAAGGCCTCTATGTTGTGCTGGTCGTATGTATGCAAAAGAAAGACTAGCTCTTCCTCTTTTTTACTCGAGAGGTTGAGACTCCCTTATCTGTCTCCTGTCAGGACTTCTCTAAGACCTATATTTGACAGCTGGACCAAATTTCCGATCACCTTTGTAGATGACTTGATAGACAATAACAGAGTCATACCCTTTGAGTTATTAAAGAACAGATTTGGGGTTCCCAATTCGGAGTATATGACATATCTCCTACTCAAGGAAGAATACAACAAATATAAGAAATACCTTTTTAGAGTGGTTCCAATTGACCTTACTATTAACAATTTTCTATTTAATATGTCATCTAGACATAAGAGTTATCTTAGACCCTTATATAATAGCCTGACCAACAAAGACACCTTCACCAATGAAGGATGCTTTGAAAAATGGGAAACCACATTACAGAGACAGATATATGGTCCTCAGTGGATCTCCTCTCTTAAAATTGCAATCAAATCCACAAGATGTATGAATATACTAGAAACGCATTACAAATTAATTCATAGATATTACCTTACCCCAAATAGATTGAAACATTTTGGAGGGGGGGGATCTGGAATGTGTTGGCGTAACTGTGGATCTCAGGCAGATTTATTACATGTTTTTTGGGGATGCCCTATGCTGAAGTTATACTGGTCCAGGGTGTTCGATTTGCTTTCACTCATATGCAATTGGTGTATTCAACCACAACCTGCTCTAGCCTTGTTACTAATAGACATACATAGATTTAAAAGAAATAAATTTCTGGCGGATCATATCCTTATGTCTGCAGCCTTCCTTGTAGCGAAGGGTTGGAACAGGAAGCAACCTCCAGACATTGTCACCCTTATTTTACTGGTGGACAAACATTGTGTCTACGAGAAGATTCACTATATTAATAAAGGCTTAATTAAAATATTTGATGACAGATGGTATAAATGGATGGAACTAAAGTCTAAAATAGAAAAGGATTTCATATCCTGAACTCATATTTTATTTCTTATGGTTTATGATGTGCCAATATTTCACATATTCAAGTGCCTAAATTTACCTTTCTTTTTATTGTTTCTTTCTGGTACTATTTGTTTAGTGTTTACTACATTTACTCTCAATGTTGATATACTATTGAAATGTCATCATATTGTGATGTATTCATATTTTTTTTACATCAGTACAATAACTTACTTAGAAGAGTCTGTACAAGTGTAAATTTTACATTCTGCCTACTATTCTGGAAATTCTAATAAAAATTATTGTTAAAGAAAATTCAAAACATTCATTATTCAATAGAGCCCAATAGCAAAAATCAGGTTTTGAATGAAGAATCACATTTCTTGGTAGAATCATGCAGGATTGAAATTTTTGATGGTTTTTTACTCCTCTCAACAGCCCAAACAAGTTTCTAAAAGGATGAGTTTGTAACTACTTTACTTTTGGAGAAAATTCAAAACATTCATTATTCAATAGGGCCCAAACTGTCAAAAACCAGCGGTTTCAATGAACACACATTTCTTGGTAGAATCATGCAGGACTGAAATTTTTGATGTTTTTCTACTCCTCTCATGAGCACAAACAAGTCTCTAAAAGCATGAGTTTGCAACTACTTTACTTTTGGAGAAAATTCAAAACATTCATTATTCAATAGAGCCCAATAGCAAAAATCAGGTTTTGAATGAAGAATCACATTTCTTGGTAAAATCATGCAGGATTGAAATTTTTGATGGTTTTTTACTCCTCTCAACAGCCCAAACAAGTTTCTAAAAGGATGAGTTTGCAACTACTTTACTTTTGGAGAAAATTCAAAACATTAATTATTCAATAGGGCCCAAATTATCAAAAACCAGCGGTTTCAATGAACACACATTTCTTGGTAGAATCATGCAGCACTGAAATTTTTGATGTTTTTCTACTCCTCTCATGAGCCCAAACAAGTCTCTAAAAGCATGAGTTTGCAACTACTTTACTTTTGGAGAAAATTCAAAACATTCATTATTCAATAGAGCCCAATAGCAAAAATCAGGTTTAGAATGAAGAATCACATTTCTTGGTAGAATCATGCAGGATTGAAATTTTTGATGGTTTTTTACTCCTCTCAACAGCCCAAACAAGTTTCTAAAAGGATGAGTTTGCAACTACTTTACTTTTGGAGAAAATTCAAAACATTCATTATTCAATAGGGCCCAAACTATCAAAAACCAGCGGTTTCAATGAACACACATTTCTTGGTAGAATCATGCAGGACTGAAATTTTTGATGTTTTTCTACTCCTCTCATGAGCCCAAACAAGTCTCTAAAAGCATGAGTTTGCAACTACTTTACTTTTGGAGAAAATTCAAAACATTCATTATTCAATAGAGCCCAATAGCAAAAATCAGGTTTTGAATGAAGAATCACATTTCTTGGTAGAATCATGCAGGATTGAAATTTTTGATGGTTTTTTACTCCTCTCAACAGCCCAAACAAGTTTCTAAAAGGATGAGTTTGCAACTACTTTACTTTTGGAGAAAATTCAAAACATTCACTATTCAATAGGGCCCAAAATATCAAAAACCAGCGGTTTGAATGAACACACATTTCTTGGTAGAATCGTGCAGGACTGAAATTTTTGATGTTTTTCTACTCCTCTCATGAGCCCAAACAAGTCTCTAAAAGGATGAGTTTGCAACTACTTTACTTTTGGAGAAAATTCAAAACATTCATTATTCAATAGAGCCCAATAGCAAAAACCAGCGTTTTGAATGAAGAAACACATTTCTTGGTAGAATCATGCAGGATTGAAATTTTTGATGGTTTTTTACTCCTCTCAACAGCCCAAACAAGTTTCTAAAAGGATGAGTTTGTAACTACTTTACTTTTGGAGAAAATTCAAAACATTCATTATTCAATAGGGCCCAATAGCAAAAACCAGCGTTTTGAATGAAGAATCACATTTCTTGGTAGAATCATGCAGGATTGAAATTTTTGATGGTTTTTTACTCCTCTCAACAGCCCAAACAAGTTTCTAAAAGGATGAGTTTGCAACTACTTTACTTTTGGAGAAAATTCAAAACATTCATTATTCAATAGGGCCCAAACTATCAAAAACCAGCGGTTTCAATGAACACACATTTCTTGGTAGAATCATGCAGGACTGAAATTTTTGATGTTTTTCTACTCCTCTCATGAGCCCAAACAAGTCTCTAAAAGGATGAGTTTGCAACTACTTTACTTTTGGAGAAAATTCAAAACATTCACTATTCAATAGAGCCCAATAGCAAAAACCAGCGTTTTGAATGAAGAATCACATTTCTTGGTAGAATCATGCAGGATTGAAATTTTTGATGGTTTTTTACTCCTCTCAACAGCCCAAACAAGTTTCTAAAAGGATGAGTTTGCAACTACTTTACTTTTGGAGAAAATTCAAAACATTCATTATTCAATAGGGCCCAAACTATCAAAAACCAGCGGTTTCAATGAACACACATTTCTTGGTAGAATCATGCAGGACTGAAATTTTTGATGTTTTTCTACTCCTCTCATGAGCCCAAACAAGTCTCTAAAAGCATGAGTTTGCAACTACTTTACTTTTGGAGAAAATTCAAAACATTCATTATTCAATAGAGCCCAATAGCAAAAATCAGATTTTGAATGAAGAATCACATTTCTTGGTAAAATCATGCAGGATTGAAATTTTTGATGGTTTTTTACTCCTCTTAACAGCCCAAACAAGTTTCTAAAAGGATGAGTTTGCAACTACTTTACTTTTGGAGAAAATTCAAAACATTCATTATTCAATAGGGCCCAAACTATCAAAAACCAGCGGTTTGAATGAACACACATTTCTTGGTAGAATAATGCAGGACTGAAATTTTTGATGTTTTTCTACTCCTCTCATGAGCCCAAACAAGTCTCTAAAAGCATGAGTTTGCAACTACTTTACTTTTGGAGAAAATTCAAAACATTCACTATTCAATAGAGCCCAATAGCAAAAATCAGGTTTTGAATGAAGAATCACATTTCTTGGTAAAATCATGCAGGATTGAAATTTTTGATGGTTTTTTACTCCTCTCAACAGCCCAAACAAGTTTCTAAAAGGATGAGTTTGCAACTACTTTACTTTTGGAGAAAATTCAAAACATTCATTATTCAATAGGGCCCAAACTATCAAAAACCAGCGGTTTGAATGAACACACATTTCTTGGTAGAATCATGCAGGACTGAAATTTTTGATGTTTTTCTACTCCTCTCATGAGCCCAAACAAGTCTCTAAAAGCATGAGTTTGCAACTACTTTACTTTTGGAGAAAATTCAAAACATTCATTACTCAAAAGAGCCCAATAGCAAAAAACAGCGTTTTGAATGAAGAATCACATTTCTTGGTAGAATCATGCAGGATTGAAATTTTTGATGGTTTTTTACTCCTCTCAACAGCCCAAACAAGTTTCTAAAAGGATGAGTTTGTAACTACTTTACTTTTGGAGAAAATTCAAAACATTCATTATTCAATAGGGCCCAAACTATCAAAAACCAGCGGTTTCAATGAACACACATTTCTTGGTAGAATCATGCAGGACTGAAATTTTTGATGTTTTTCTACTCCTCTCATGAGCCCAAACAAGTCTCTAAAAGCATGAGTTTGCAACTACTTTACTTTTGGAGAAAATTCAAAACATTCATTATTCAATAGAGCCCAATAGCAAAAATCCGGTTTTGAATGAAGAATCACATTTCTTGGTAAAATCATGCAGGATTGAAATTTTTGATGGTTTTTTACTCCTCTCAACAGCCCAAACAAGTTTCTAAAAGGATGAGTTTGCAACTACTTTACTTTTGGAGAAAATTCAAAACATTCATTATTCAATAGGGCCCAAACTATCAAAAACCAGCGGTTTGAATGAACACACATTTCTTGGTAGAATCATGCAGGACTGAAATTTTTGATGTTTTTCTACTCCTCTCATGAGCCCAAACAAGTCTCTAAAAGCATGAGTTTGCAACTACTTTACTTTTGGAGAAAATTCAAAACATTCATTACTCAAAAGAGCCCAATAGCAAAAACCAGCGTTTTGAATGAAGAATCACATTTCTTGGTAGAATCATGCAGGATTGAAATTTTTGATGGTTTTTTACTCCTCTCAACAGCCCAAACAAGTTTCTAAAAGGATGAGTTTGCAACTACTTTACTTTTGGAGAAAATTCAAAACATTCATTATTCAATAGGGCCCAAACTATCAAAAACCAGCGGTTTCAATGAACACACATTTCTTGGTAGAATCATGCAGGACTGAAATTTTTGATGTTTTTCTACTCCTCTCATGAGCCCAAACAAGTCTCTAAAAGCATGAGTTTGCAACTACTTTACTTTTGGAGAAAATTCAAAACATTCATTACTCAAAAGAGCCCAAAAGCAAAAACCAGCGTTTTGAATGAAGAATCACATTTCTTGGTAGAATCATGCAGGATTGAAATTTTTGATGGTTTTTTACTCCTCTCAACAGCCCAAACAAGTTTCTAAAAGGATGAGTTTGCAACTACTTTACTTTTGGAGAAAATTCAAAACATTCATTATTCAATAGGGCCCAAACTATCAAAAACCAGCGGTTTCAATGAACACACATTTCTTGGTAGAATCATGCAGGACTGAAATTTTTGATGTTTTTCTACTCCTCTCATGAGCCCAAACAAGTCTCTAAAAGCATGAGTTTGCAACTACTTTACTTTTGGAGAAAATTCAAAACATTCATTATTCAATAGAGCCCAATAGCAAAAATCAGGTTTTGAATGAAGAAACACATTTCTTGGTAGAATCATGCAGGATTGAAATTTTTGATGGTTTTTTACTCCTCTCAACAGCCCAAACAAGTTTCTAAAAGGATGAGTTTGTAACTACTTTACTTTTGGAGAAAATTCAAAACATTCATTATTCAATAGGGCCCAAACTATCAAAAACCAGCGGTTTCAATGAACACACATTTCTTGGTAGAATCATGCAGGACTGAAATTTTTGATGGTTTTTCTACTCCTCTCATGAGCCCAAACAAGTCTCTAAAAGCATGAGTTTGCAACTACTTTACTTTTGGAGAAAATTCAAAACATTCATTATTCAATAGAGCCCAATAGCAAAAATCAGGTATTGAATGAAGAATCACATTTCTTGGTAAAATCATGCAGGATTGAAATTTTTGATGTTTTTTTACTCCTCTCAACAGCCCAAACAAGTTTCTAAAAGGATGAGTTTGCAACTACTTTACTTTTGGAGAAAATTCAAAACATTCATTATTCAATAGGGCCCAAACTATCAAAAACCAGCGGTTTGAATGAACACACATTTCTTGGTAGAATCATGCAGGACTGAAATTTTTGATGTTTTTCTACTCCTCTCATGAGCCCAAACAAGTCTCTAAAAGCATGAGTTTGCAACTACTTTACTTTTGGAGAAAATTCAAAACATTCATTACTCAAAAGAGCCCATTAGCAAAAACCAGCGTTTTGAATGAAGAATCACATTTCTTGGTAGAATCATGCAGGATTGAAATTTTTTATGGTTTTTTACTCCTCTCAACAGCCCAAACAAGTTTCTAAAAGGATGAGTTTGCAACTACTTTACTTTTGGAGAAAATTCAAAACATTCATTATTCAATAGGGCCCAATAGCAAAAACCAGCGTTTTGAATGAAGAATCACATTTCTTGGTAGAATCATGCAGGATTGAAATTTTTGATGGTTTTTTACTCCTCTCAACAGCCCAAACAAGTTTCTAAAAGGATGAGTTTGCAACTACTTTACTTTTGGAGAAAATTCAAAACATTCATTATTCAATAGGGCCCAAACTATCAAAAACCAGCGGTTTCAATGAACACACATTTCTTGGTAGAATCATGCAGGACTGAAATTTTTGATGTTTTTCTACTCCTCTCATGAGCCCAAACAAGTCTCTAAAAGCATGAGTTTGCAACTACTTTACTTTTGGAGAAAATTCAAAACATTCATTATTCAATAGAGCCCAATAGCAAAAATCAGATTTTGAATGAAGAATCACATTTCTTGGTAAAATCATGCAGGATTGAAATTTTTGATGGTTTTTTACTCCTCTCAACAGCCCAAACAAGTTTCTAAAAGGATGAGTTTGCAACTACTTTACTTTTGGAGAAAATTCAAAACATTCATTACTCAAAAGAGCCCAATAGCAAAAACCAGCGTTTTGAATGAAGAATCACATTTCTTGTTAGAATCATGCAGGATTGAAATTTTTGATGGTTTTTTACTCCTCTCAACAGCCCAAATAAGTTTCTAAAAGGATGAGTTTGCAACTACTTTACTTTTGGAGAAAATTCAAAACATTCACTATTCAATAGAGCCCAATAGCAAAAATCAGGTTTTGAATGAAGAATCACATTTCTTGGTAAAATCATGCAGGATTGAAATTTTTGATGGTTTTTTACTCCTCTCAACAGCCCAAACAAGTTTCTAAAAGGATGAGTTTGTAACTACTTTACTTTTGGAGAAAATTCAAAACATTCATTATTCAATAGGGCCCAAACTGTCAAAAACCAGCGGTTTCAATGAACACACATTTCTTGGTAGAATCATGCAGGACTGAAATTTTTGATGTTTTTCTACTCCTCTCATGAGCCCAAACAAGTCTCTAAAAGCATGAGTTTGCAACTACTTTACTTTTGGAGAAAATTCAAAACATTCATTATTCAATAGAGCCCAATAGCAAAAATCAGGTTTTGAATGAAGAATCGCATTTCTTGGTAAAATCATGCAGGATTGAAATTTTTGATGGTTTTTTACTCCTCTCAACAGCCCAAACAAGTTTCTAAAAGGATGAGTTTGCAACTACTTTACTTTTGGAGAAAATTCAAAACATTCATTATTCAATAGGGCCCAAACTATCAAAAACCAGCGGTTTCAATGAACACACATTTCTTGGTAGAATCATGCAGGACTGAAATTTTTGATGTTTTTCTACTCCTCTCATGAGCCCAAACAAGTCTCTAAAAGCATGAGTTTGCAACTACTTTACTTTTGGAGAAAATTCAAAACATTCATTACTCAAAAGAGCCCAATAGCAAAAACCAGCGTTTTGAATGAAGAATCACATTTCTTGGTAGAATCATGCAGGATTGAAATTTTTGATGGTTTTTTACTCCTCTCAACAGCCCAAACAAGTTTCTAAAAGGATGAGTTTGCAACTACTTTACTTTTGGAGAAAATTCAAAACATTCATTATTCAATAGGGCCCAAACTATCAAAAACCAGCGGTTTCAATGAACACACATTTCTTGGTAGAATCATGCAGGACTGAAATTTTTGATGTTTTTCTACTACTCTCATGAGCCCAAACAAGTCTCTAAAAGCATGAGTTTGCAACTACTTTACTTTTGGAGAAAATTCAAAACATTCATTATTCAATAGAGCCCAATAGCAAAAATCAGGTTTTGAATGAAGAATCACATTTCTTGGTAGAATCATGCAGGATTGAAATTTTTGATGGTTTTTTACTCCTCTCAACAGCCCAAACAAGTTTCTAAAAGGATGAGTTTGCAACTACTTTACTTTTGGAGAAAATTCAAAACATTCACTATTCAATAGGGCCCAAAATATCAAAAACCAGCGGTTTGAATGAACACACATTTCTTGGTAGAATCATGCAGGACTGAAATTTTTGATGTTTTTCTACTCCTCTCATGAGCCCAAACAAGTCTCTAAAAGGATGAGTTTGCAACTACTTTACTTTTGGAGAAAATTCAAAACATTCATTACTCAAAAGAGCCCAATAGCAAAAAACAGCGTTTTGAATGAAGAATCACATTTCTTGGTAGAATCATGCAGGATTGAAATTTTTGATGGTTTTTTTTTACTCCTCTCAACAGCCCAAACAAGTTTCTAAAAGGATGAGTTTGCAACTACTTTACTTTTGGAGAAAATTCAAAACATTCATTATTCAATAGGGCCCAAACTATCAAAAACCAGCGGTTTCAATGAACACACATTTCTTGGTAGAATCATGCAGGACTGAAATTTTTGATGTTTTTCTACTCCTCTCATGAGCCCAAACAAGTCTCTAAAAGCATGAGTTTGCAACTACTTTACTTTTGGAGAAAATTCAAAACATTGGGGGGCGTGGCCAGCGTCTGAGCTGAATGGAAGCCTTAGCTCTGAGCTCCTCCACAGGGCAGCCTACCAAGCGCTATTAACAAGCGATTTACAAGCCAGGACTGGCTGAAAACTTGTGGGAACCTCCATAGACACCAGTGGTGCCCCCACACTATGGATCTGCTCAGTAAAAAAGCAGAAAAAGGAAAGAAAACAGAGCGCTCTCCCCTCATGCTGAGGAGCCAAGATGGCGCCCGCCTCACAGCAGCAGCCACAGCCTGCAGCCCCAGCCTGAGCGATACACAGCGGCAAAGGACGCCACAGCGGCTGAAGCATGCAGCATTCAAGTCAGGGGGTAAGTCTACCCCTGCCCCAGTTAAAACCGCCGCTCTGCAGGCTAATAGAAGCGCTAATTTACACATTAAAAGTAGCGCTGAGGTGAAAGGAGCGAGATCTCGCGAGAGTGACTGGGGGACAAGTGAGACTACGCAACAGATACGCAATTTGCGTAACTTAAGCAAAAATACAGCGCAGCTTGTGAATTATGGTGCAGCAGCACCGCTGACCGCTGATATGGAGGAGACAAATGTATTAAGGGGTTCCACATCCTGTCCTGACATCTCCAATGTGTCAGATACTCCTCTAACGCCATTACAGAGGGAAATGTCTCCTTTCTTAGTGACTAGCCGCAGATTTAGCAGCAGCTCAGCTGAGATGCAACAGGAATTACAAATTGAGGACTCCTGTCCTTCTGATAATCCCATACCGGAGAACATTTTACACGTTTTAACAGAGGTGGAGGCTACCAGTAATACAGCCTCAGAAATATTTATTAAAAACATGCTATGCCTTCTAGCAAAGACATTTCAGAAACAACTGGAGGGCTATAATACAAATCTCCAAAATAACATAGACGGTCTGGGCCAGAGAGTGGACCATCTTGAATCTAAAATGGAAGAATTGGGTAAATCCCATAATAATTTGATAGATGAACACTATGCCCTAGAAAAAGAGGTTGTCTTCTTAAAATCAAGGTTGATAGAGCAAGAAGACAGAAGTAGAAGGAACAACCTTAAATTCAGGGGAATACCTGAAAATGTCAAAGACAGAGACCTTAATGCATATGTGCAAAAGATGCTCCATACAATACTTCCAGGGGCCTCTAAAGGGGACCTATTGATGGAACGTATACACAGACTCCCCAAGTCCAAATATGCCCCAGACAGAGCCCCAAGAGATGTCATTGCATATTTTCATTATTTCCTGACAAAGGAGGACATTCTGAGGAGAAGTAAGCAATCACCTATATTACCAAGGCCATACGAGGATATCAAGATTTTTGCAGACTTCTCAAAAGCTACCCTACAGAAAAGGAGAGACTTCTTTCCAATCACTGCACATCTGAGGAAACACAAGATTTTATACAGATGGGGTTTCCCTACAAAAATTCTAGTCATGAAAGAGAATACCACTTTTGCCTTGTCTAATATTGATAACTGTAATAGTTTTTTCCAAGATTTAGGTATCCCTCCACTGGAGACTCCACCATCATCATCATTCTACAATCAAGAAAGGAATATCCCCTTGCAGCAGCAAAGACGCCTTTCCCAGTCCTGGAATACGCAAAAGAAAAGAAAATAGACTTGGTGGGTACTGACCCTGGCTTTAGGCCTGAACTTTCTCTTTTTCACTCCCCACATGATAACTGAGAGACATTCTCTCGGTACCATTTCTTTTGAGAAATCTAAATTTGTCTAGTTTATAAGTTTTGTTCTGTTCTAGGTTGTAACATGTTTTTGTTTACAGGCACACCAGGCACTAACAAAAAATCACTAAGGAAACCCACTGTCTTTTGGATGTATTTTCGGGTGAAATGTTCTGTTTCAGTGAATCATCTAATGCTTTTTTTTTTCTTCCTGACACATTATGGAATTGAGGGTACTGTCATTTAATGTAAATGGGCTCAATAGCCCATTCAAGAGATTTGCTTTGTGGAAGGAGATTAAAAAATTGAAGGCCAACATAGCAATGATACAAGAAACACACCTTCTAGAAATTGATAACACAAGACTCAAAAATAAAGACTTCCCTCAGATTTTCTTTTCTAACACTGAGGGAAAGAAAAAAGCTGGGGTGGCCATCGCCTTCCACAAAGATTTGCCAATAGTGGTCTCAGACATATATAGGGACAGCAATGGTAGACAACTTGCTATTAATTTTACTTTGGAGGGTGTGGAATATACAGTGGTAAACGTATACACCCCTAATGTCCGGCAAATTGGTTTTCTAAATAAGGTCAAGAAGAAATTGTCCAATTTTAGTAGAGGTCACATAATCTGGGGAGGAGATTTTAATTGTATAGTTGACCCAAATACTGATTGCTCATCTGATGCCCCATATTATAGAAGCGTGAATCTGGGAAGATGGTTGGGAGATTCCAATTTGCATGACAGCTGTAAGATATTGAACTCTACCTCAAAAGAATACACAAGATTTTGTCCACATAACAAGTCTTACACTAGGATTGATCATGTGTTCACTAGCTTCTCGCTACTAGACTCATACATAGATTTCCAGACTGGTCCTATTACATGGTCAGACCATGCCCCAATCCTACTGACCTTACATACTTCCTCCATGATCCCAAAACAATACAATTGGAGATATAGCAAATTCACTGTTGACTCCCCAGAAAACATATCATTAGCAAAGAATGTCTTAATGAACTACTTCAAAGAGAACTGTTCCCAAGAAATTACACCTGAAACATTGTGGCTAGCACACAAATGTGTCATTAGGGGTCATCTGATCCAAGCTGCTTCGAGACAAAAAAGGGCAAGAGAGAGCCAACAGAGGATGTTGTTAGAACAGATCCAAAAATTAGAATCCCAGGCTAAAGCAGACAAAAATTTTGCTAAATATAATGAATTGTACTCCCTCAGACTGGAACTTAGGAATCTCCTCATCAACTTATATGAGAAAAAGACTTTATTTAATAGGGCAGGGTTTTATGTTAATAATAATAAGTTCTCCAAAAATATGGCAAATAGGTTTAAACCCATAAATAAAAAACATCCAATCAAAAAAATAACCCAAAGCTCAAAGACTATAGAAAAACCCAAAGAGATAGCCCTAGCCTTTGAGAGCTACTATTCTAAATTATATAACATAGGAAACAATGGAGCTCATCCCTCTCCTTCACCAGAGATGATAAATAATTTTTTGGAAAAAGTAAAGCTGGGATCTTTGTCTCTAAAGCAGAAGGAGTCACTTGACGCACCCTTTACTGAGGGTGAGGTCTCTTTTGCGATGAATAATCTTAAAAATGACAAGGCTCCAGGTCCAGATGGCTTTCCTATAGAGTATTATAAAGAATTTAAAAAGGAACTCATCCCACACTTAACTAATGCCCTGAATTTTATTAAATCAGAAGGAAAGTGCAGCACAGATATGCTGAGAGCCACAATAGTGGTGATTCCCAAACCAGATAAAGATTCGACCAAAATCGAAAACTATAGGCCTATTTCTCTCCTAAATGTGGATATCAAGATCTACGCAAAAATATTAGCAGAAAGATTACAGGACGTTGTTCCATTCCTTATACATCCTGATCAAGTCGGTTTTGTAAAATCTAGGCAAACTTCAGACAGTTCTAGAAGTGTCCTGCATCACTTATATTCATGCTACAAAAATAGGATTTCCAGTTTGTTTGTGGCTCTTGACGCTGAAAAGGCCTTTGACCGGATCAATTGGGCCTATGCCTTTACAGTATTGGAGAAAATGGGTTTTGGTGGGGAGATGATGAGAAGTATTCGAGCTTTATACTCTCGGCCATCTGCCTCTGTGCTGGTCAACAACACGATGTCAGATACATTTTTTATAACTAATGGGACAAGACAGGGATGTCCTCTATCCCCAATAATTTTTATCCTGAGCCTGGAACCTTTGGCTCAAATGATAAGGGATTCTGGTGAAGTACACGGTGTACAATTGAAAGATTCAGAGCATAAGATTAACCTCTATGCAGATGACATTATACTCACACTCACAAATCCAATTGATTCCCTGGAAAAGATATGGGATATCATAAATTTATTTGGCTCAGTTTCATACTATAAATTAAATGTAAAAAAGACTAATGTTCTATCACTTTTCCTTTCAGCCTCTACGAAACAGCAACTAAGAGACAAGTATCCCTTTAATTGGGACTGTACCAGGATACCGTACTTAGGAATTTGGCTCACAGGTAACCCCATGCATATGAGTGAGGTAAACATGGATCACCTTCTACAGTCTCTCGACCTTAAGTTGAAGGAACTGTCGAAGACCCCAGCCACATGGATGGGCAGAATAGTGCTATATAAGATGTTCTGCCTACCCAAAGTCCTATTTTTATACAGGAACGTCCCTCTGCCTATATCTGTACAGTATATACAAAAACTAACACACCAGATGAATAAATTTATTTGGAACAATGGGAAACCTAGAGTGAAAAAGCGCACTCTACTTAAATCCAAGGAGAAAGGGGGGGTGGCCATACCAGATCTTGAGGCATATTATTATGCCACTATGACTGAACTGACAAAAGGCTGGTTTGTGGAACAGACAGACCTGGGGTGGCCAAATATTGAAAGGGATATGATGCCCAATAGGGAACCAGTTTTATTCATAACCTACTTCCTTCTACATAGAAGGGAAATTATGAAAATAGATAATCCCATACTTAAGGCCTCTATGTTGTGCTGGTCGTATGTATGCAAAAGAAAGACTAGCTCTTCCTCTTTTTTACTCGAGAGGTTGAGACTCCCTTATCTGTCTCCTGTCAGGACTTCTCTAAGACCTATATTTGACAGCTGGACCAAATTTCCGATCACCTTTGTAGATGACTTGATAGACAATAACAGAGTCATACCCTTTGAGTTATTAAAGAACAGATTTGGGGTTCCCAATTCGGAGTATATGACATATCTCCTACTCAAGGAAGAATACAACAAATATAAGAAATACCTTTTTAGAGTGGTTCCAATTGACCTTACTATTAACAATTTTCTATTTAATATGTCAACTAGACATAAGAGTTATCTTAGACCCTTATATAATAGCCTGACCAACAAAGACACCTTCACCAATGAAGGATGCTTTGAAAAATGGGAAACCACATTACAGAGACAGATATATGGTCCCCAGTGGATCTCCTCTCTTAAAATTGCAATCAAATCCACAACATGTATGAATATACTAGAAACGCATTACAAATTAATTCATAGATATTACCTTACCCCAAATAGATTGAAACATTTTGGAGGGGGGGGATCTGGAATGTGTTGGCGTAACTGTGGATCTCAGGCAGATTTATTACATGTTTTTTGGGGATGCCCTGTGCTGAAGTTGTACTGGTCCAGGGTGTTCGATTTGCTTTCACTCATATGCAATTGGTGTATTCAACCACAACCTGCTCTAGCCTTGTTACTAATAGACATACATAGATTTAAAAGAAATAAATTTCTGGCGGCTCATATCCTTATGTCTGCAGCCTTCCTTGTAGCGAAGGGTTGGAACAGGAAGCAACCTCCAGACATTGTCACCCTTATTTTACTGGTGGACAAACATTGTGTCTACGAGAAGATTCACTATATTAATAAAGGCTTAATTAAAATATTTGATGACAGATGGAATAAATGGATGGAACTAAAGTCTAAAATAGAAAAGGATTTCATATCCTGAACTCATATTTTATTTCTTATGGTTTATGATGTGCCAATATTTCACGTATTCAAGTGCCTAAATTTACCTTTCTTTTTATTGTTTCTTTCTGGAACTATTTGTTTAATGTTTATTACATTTACTCTCAATGTTGATATACTATTGAAATGTCATCATATTGTGATGTATTCATATTTTTTTTTTTTTTACATCAGTACAATAACTTACTTAGATGAGTCTGTACAAGTGTAAATTTTACATTCTGCCTACTATTCTGAAAATTCTAATAAAAATTATTGTTAAAGAAAATTCAAAACATTCATTATTCAATAGAGCCCAATAGCAAAAATCAGGTTTTGAATTAAGAATCGCATTTCTTGGTAAAATCATGCAGGATTGAAATTTTTGATGGTTTTTTACTCCTCTCAACAGCCCAAACAAGTTTCTAAAAGGATGAGTTTGCAACTACTTTACTTTTGGAGAAAATTCAAAACATTCATTATTCAATAGGGCCCAAACTATCAAAAACCAGCGGTTTCAATGAACACACATTTCTTGGTAGAATCATGCAGGACTGAAATTTTTGATGTTTTTCTACTCCTCTCATGAGCCCAAACAAGTCTCTAAAAGCATGAGTTTGCAACTACTTTACTTTTGGAGAAAATTCAAAACATTCATTACTCAAAAGAGCCCAATAGCAAAAACCAGCGTTTTGAATGAAGAATCACATTTCTTGGTAGAATCATGCAGGATTGAAATTTTTGATGGTTTTATACTCCTCTCAACAGCCCAAACAAGTTTCTAAAAGGATGAGTTTGCAACTACTTTACTTTTGGAGAAAATTCAAAACATTCATTATTCAATAGGGCCCAAACTATCAAAAACCAGCGGTTTCAATGAACACACATTTCTTGGTAGAATCATGAAGGACTGAAATTTTTGATGTTTTTCTACTCCTCTCATGAGCCCAAACAAGTCTCTAAAAGCATGAGTTTGCAACTACTTTACTTTTGGAGAAAATTCAAAACATTCATTACTCAAAAGAGCCCAATAGCAAAAACCAGCGTTTTGAATGAAGAATCACATTTCTTGGTAGAATCATGCAGGATTGAAATTTTTTATGGTTTTTTACTCCTCTCAACAGCCCAAACAAGTTTCTAAAAGGATGAGTTTGCAACTACTTTACTTTTGGAGAAAATTCAAAACATTCACTATTCAATAGAGCCCAATAGCAAAAACCAGCGTTTTGAATGAAGAATCACATTTCTTGGTAGAATCATGCAGGATTGAAATTTTTGATGGTTTTTTACTCCTCTCAACAGCCCAAACAAGTTTCTAAAAGCATGAGTTTGCAACTACTTTACTTTTGGAGAAAATTCAAAACATTCATTATTCAATAGAGCCCAATAGCAAAAAATAAGGTTTTGAATGAAGAATCACATTTCTTGGTAAAATCATGCAGGATTGAAATTTTTGATGGTTTTTTACTCCTCTCAACAGCCCAAACAAGTTTCTAAAAGGATGAGTTTGCAACTACTTTACTTTTGGAGAAAATTCAAAACATTCACTATTCAATAGAGCCCAATAGCAAAAACCAGCGTTTTGAATGAAGAATCACATTTCTTGGTAGAATCATGCAGGATTGAAATTTTTGATGTTTTTCTACTCCTCTCAACAGCCCAAACAAGTTTCTAAAAGCATGAGTTTGCAACTACTTTACTTTTGGAGAAAATTCAAAACATTCATTATTCAATAGAGCCCAATAGCAAAAAATAAGGTTTTGAATGAAGAATCACATTTCTTGGTAAAATCATGCAGGATTGAAATTTTTTATGGTTTTTTACTCCTCTCAACAGCCCAAACAAGTTTCTAAAAGGATGAGTTTGCAACTACTTTACTTTTGGAGAAAATTCAAAACATTCACTATTGGTAGAATCATGCAGGATTGAAATTTTTGATGTTTTTCTACTCCTCTCAACAGCCCAAACAAGTTTCTAAAAGCATGAGTTTGCAACTACTTTACTTTTGGAGAAAATTCAAAACATTCATTACTCAAAAGAGCCCAATAGCAAAAATCAGGTTTTGAATGAAGAATCACATTTCTTGGTAAAATCATGCAGGATTGAAATTTTTGATGGTTTTTTACTCCTCTCAACAGCCCAAACAAGTTTCTAAAAGGATGAGTTTGCAACTACTTTACTTTTGGAGAAAATTCAAAACATTCATTATTCAATAGGGCCCAAACTATCAAAAACCAGCGGTTTCAATGAACACACATTTCTTGGTAGAATCGTGCAGGACTGAAATTTTTGATGTTTTTCTACTCCTCTCATGAGCCCAAACAAGTCTCTAAAAGGATGAGTTTGCAACTACTTTACTTTTGGAGAAAATTCAAAACATTCATTATTCAATAGAGCCCAATAGCAAAAACCAGCGTTTTGAATGAAGAATCACATTTCTTGGTAGAATCATGCAGGATTGAAATTTTTGATGGTTTTTTACTCCTCTCAACAGCCCAAACAAGTTTCTAAAAGGATGAGTTTGCAACTACTTTACTTTTGGAGAAAATTCAAAACATTCATTATTCAATAGGGCCCAAAATATCAAAAAACAGCGGTTTGAATGAACACACATTTCTTGGTAGAATCGTGCAGGACTGAAATTTTTGATGTTTTTCTACTCCTCTCATGAGCCCAAACAAGTCTCTAAAAGGATGAGTTTGCAACTACTTTACTTTTGGAGAAAATTCAAAACATTCATTATTCAATAGAGCCCAATAGCAAAAACCAGCGTTTTGAATGAAGAATCACATTTCTTGGTAGAATCATGCAGGATTGAAATTTTTGATGGTTTTTTACTCCTCTCAACAGCCCAAACAAGTTTCTAAAAGGATGAGTTTGCAACTACTTTACTTTTGGAGAAAATTCAAAACATTCATTATTCAATAGGGCCCAAACTATCAAAAACCAGCGATTTGAATGAACACACATTTCTTGGTAGAATCATGCAGGACTGAAATTTTAGATGTTTTTCTACTCCTCTCATGAGCCCAAACAAGTCTCTAAAAGCATGAGTTTGCAACTACTTTACTTTTGGAGAAAATTCAAAACATTCATTATTCAATAGAGCCCAATAGCAAAAATCAGGTTTTGAATGAAGAATCACATTTCTCGGTAAAATCATGCAGGATTGAAATTTTTGATGGTTTTTTACTCCTCTCAACAGCCCAAACAAGTTTCTAAAAGGATGAGTTTGCAACTACTTTACTTTTGGAGAAAATTCAAAACATTCATTATTCAATAGGGCCCAAACTATCAAAAACCAGCGGTTTGAATGAACACACATTTCTTGGTAGAATCATGCAGGACTGAAATTTTTGATGTTTTTCTACTCCTCTCATGAGCCCAAACAAGTCTCTAAAAGCATGAGTTTGCAACTACTTTACTTTTGGAGAAAATTCAAAACATTCATTACTCAAAAGAGCCCAATAGCAAAAACCAGCGTTTTGAATGAAGAATCACATTTCTTGGTAGAATCATGCAGGATTGAAATTTTTGATGGTTTTTTTACTCCTCTCAACAGCCCAAACAAGTTTCTAAAAGGATGAGTTTGCAACTACTTTACTTTTGGAGAAAATTCAAAACATTCATTATTCAATAGGGCCCAAACTATCAAAAACCAGCGGTTTCAATGAACACACATTTCTTGGTAGAATCATGCAGGACTGAAATTTTTGATGTTTTTCTACTCCTCTCATGAGCCCAAACAAGTCTCTAAAAGCATGAGTTTGCAACTACTTTACTTTTGGAGAAAATTCAAAACATTCATTATTCAATAGAGCCCAATAGCAAAAATCAGGTTTTGAATGAAGAATCACATTTCTTGGTAGAATCATGCAGGATTGAAATTTTTGATGGTTTTTTACTCCTCTCAACAGCCCAAACAAGTTTCTAAAAGGATGAGTTTGCAACTACTTTACTTTTGGAGAAAATTCAAAACATTCATTATTCAATAGGGCCCAAACTATCAAAAACCAGCGGTTTCAATGAACACACATTTCTTGGTAGAATCATGCAGGACTGAAATTTTTGATGTTTTTCTACTCCTCTCATGAGCCCAAACAAGTCTCTAAAAGCATGAGTTTGCAACTACTTTACTTTTGGAGAAAATTCAAAACATTCATTATTCAATAGAGCCCAATAGCAGAAATCAGGTTTTGAATGAAGAATCACATTTCTTGGTAGAATCATGCAGGATTGAAATTTTTGATGGTTTTTTACTCCTCTCAACAGCCCAAACAAGTTTCTAAAAGGATGAGTTTGCAACTACTTTACTTTTGGAGAAAATTCAAAACATTCATTATTCAATAGGGCCCAAACTATCAAAAACCAGCGGTTTCAATGAACACACATTTCTTGGTAGAATCATGCAGGACTGAAATTTTTGATGTTTTTCTACTCCACTCATGAGCCCAAACAAGTCTCTAAAAGCATGAGTTTGCAACTACTTTACTTTTGGAGAAAATTCAAAACATTCACTATTCAATAGAGCCCAATAGCAAAAATCAGGTTTTGAATGAAGAATCACATTTCTTGGTAAAATCATGCAGGATTGAAATTTTTGATGGTTTTTTACTCCTCTCAACAGCCCAAACAAGTTTCTAAAAGGATGAGTTTGCAACTACGTTACTTTTGGAGAAAATTCAAAACATTCATTATTCAATAGGGCCCAAACTATCAAAAACCAGCGGTTTGAATGAACACACATTTCTTGGTAGAATCATGCAGGACTGAAATTTTTGATGTTTTTCTACTCCTCTCATGAGCCCAAACAAGTCTCTAAAAGCATGAGTTTGCAACTACTTTACTTTTGGAGAAAATTCAAAACATTCATTATTCAATAGAGCCCAATAGCAAAAAATAAGGTTTTGAATGAAGAATCACATTTCTTGGTAAAATCATGCAGGATTGAAATTTTTGATGGTTTTTTACTCCTCTCAACAGCCCAAACAAGTTTCTAAAAGGATGAGTTTGCAACTACTTTACTTTTGGAGAAAATTCAAAACATTCATTATTCAATAGGGCCCAAACTATCAAAAACCAGCGGTTTGAATGAACACACATTTCTTGGTAGAATCATGCAGGACTGAAATTTTTGATGTTTTTCTACTCCTCTCATGAGCCCAAACAAGTCTCTAAAAGCATGAGTTTGCAACTACTTTACTTTTGGAGAAAATTCAAAACATTCATTACTCAAAAGAGCCCAATAGCAAAAACCAGCGTTTTGAATGAAGAATCACATTTCTTGGTAGAATCATGCAGGATTGAAATTTTTGATGGTTTTTTACTGCTCTCAACAGCCCAAACAAGTTTCTAAAAGGATGAGTTTGCAACTACTTTACTTTTGGAGAAAATTCAAAACATTCATTATTCAATAGGGCCCAAAATATCAAAAAACAGCGGTTTGAATGAACACACATTTCTTGGTAGAATCGTGCAGGACTGAAATTTTTGATGTTTTTCTACTCCTCTCATGAGCCCAAACAAGTCTCTAAAAGGATGAGTTTGCAACTACTTTACTTTTGGAGAAAATTCAAAACATTCATTATTCAATAGAGCCCAATAGCAAAAACCAGCGTTTTGAATGAAGAATCACATTTCTTGGTAGAATCATGCAGGATTGAAATTTTTGATGGTTTTTTACTCCTCTCAACAGCCCAAACAAGTTTCTAAAAGGATGAGTTTGCAACTACTTTACTTTTGGAGAAAATTCAAAACATTCATTATTCAATAGGGCCCAAACTATCAAAAACCAGCGGTTTCAATGAACACACATTTCTTGGTAGAATCATGCAGGACTGAAATTTTTGATGTTTTTCTACTCCTCTCATGAGCCCAAACAAGTCTCTAAAAGCATGAGTTTGCAACTACTTTACTTTTGGAGAAAATTCAAAACATTCATTATTCAATAGAGCCCAATAGCAAAAATCAGGTTTTGAATGAAGAATCACATTTCTTGGTAGAATCATGCAGGATTGAAATTTTTGATGGTTTTTTACTCCTCTCAACAGCCCAAACAAGTTTCTAAAAGGATGAGTTTGCAACTACTTTACTTTTGGAGAAAATTCAAAACATTCATTATTCAATAGGGCCCAAACTATCAAAAACCAGCGGTTTGAATGAACACACATTTCTTGGTAGAATCATGCAGGACTGAAATTTTTGATGTTTTTCTACTCCTCTCATGAGCCCAAACAAGTCTCTAAAAGCATGAGTTTGCAACTACTTTACTTTTGGAGAAAATTCAAAACATTCATTACTCAAAAGAGCCCAATAGCAAAAACCAGCGTTTTGAATAAAGAATCACATTTCTTGGTAGAATCATGCAGGATTGAAATTTTTGATGGTTTTTTACTCCTCTCAACAGCCCAAACAAGTTTCTAAAAGGATGAATTTGCAACTACTTTACTTTTGGAGAAAATTCAAAACATTCATTATTCAATAGGGCCCAAAATATCAAAAACCAGCGGTTTGAATGAACACACATTTCTTGGTAGAATCGTGCAGGACTGAAATTTTTGATGTTTTTCTACTCCTTTCATGAGCCCAAACAAGTCTCTAAAAGGATGAGTTTGCAACTACTTTACTTTTGGAGAAAATTCAAAACATTCATTATTCAATAGAGCCCAATAGCAAAAACCAGCGTTTTGAATGAAGAATCACATTTCTTGGTAGAATCATGCAGGATTGAAATTTTTGATGGTTTTTTACTCCTCTCAACAGCCCAAACAAGTTTCTAAAAGGATGAGTTTGCAACTACTTTACTTTTGGAGAAAATTCAAAACATTCATTATTCAATAGGGCCCAAACTATCAAAAACCAGCGGTTTCAATGAACACACATTTCTTGGTAGAATCATGCAGGACTGAAATTTTAGATGTTTTTCTACTCCTCTCATGAGCCCAAACAAGTCTCTAAAAGCATGAGTTTGCAACTACTTTACTTTTGGAGAAAATTCAAAACATTCATTACTCAAAAGAGCCCAATAGCAAAAACCAGCGTTTTGAATGAAGAATCACATTTCTTGGTAGAATCATGCAGGATTGAAATTTTTGATGGTTTTTTACTCCTCTCAACAGCCCAAACAAGTTTCTAAAAGGATGAGTTTGCAACTACTTTACTTTTGGAGAAAATTCAAAACATTCATTATTCAATAGGGCCCAAACTATCAAAAACCAGCGGTTTCAATGAACACACATTTCTTGGTAGAATCATGCAGGACTGAAATTTTTGATGTTTTTCTACTCCTCTCATGAGCCCAAACAAGTCTCTAAAAGCATGAGTTTGCAACTACTTTACTTTTGGAGAAAATTCAAAACATTCATTATTCAATAGAGCCCAATAGCAAAAATCAGGTTTTGAATGAAGAATCACATTTCTTGGTAGAATCATGCAGGATTGAAATTTTTGATGGTTTTTTACTCCTCTCAACAGCCCAAACAAGTTTCTAAAAGGATGAGTTTGCAACTACTTTACTTTTGGAGAAAATTCAAAACATTCATTATTCAATAGGGCCCAAACTATCAAAAACCAGCGGTTTCAATGAACACACATTTCTTGGTAGAATCATGCAGGACTGAAATTTTTGATGTTTTTCTACTCCTCTCATGAGCCCAAACAAGTCTCTAAAAGCATGAGTTTGCAACTACTTTACTTTTGGAGAAAATTCAAAACATTCATTATTCAATAGGGCCCAAACTATCAAAAACCAGCGGTTTCAATGAACACACATTTCTTGGTAGAATCATGCAGGACTGAAATTTTTGATGTTTTTCTACTCCACTCATGAGCCCAAACAAGTCTCTAAAAGCATGAGTTTGCAACTACTTTACTTTTGGAGAAAATTCAAAACATTCACTATTCAATAGAGCCCAATAGCAAAAATCAGGTTTTGAATGAAGAATCACATTTCTTGGTAAAATCATGCAGGATTGAAATTTTTGATGGTTTTTTACTCCTCTCAACAGCCCAAACAAGTTTCTAAAAGGATGAGTTTGCAACTACTTTACTTTTGGAGAAAATTCAAAACATTCATTATTCAATAGGGCCCAAACTATCAAAAACCAACGGTTTGAATGAACACACATTTCTTGGTAGAATCATGCAGGACTGAAATTTTTGATGTTTTTCTACTCCTCTCATGAGCCCAAACAAGTCTCTAAAAGCATGAGTTTGCAACTACTTTACTTTTGGAGAAAATTCAAAACATTCATTACTCAAAAGAGCCCAATAGCAAAAACCAGCGTTTTGAATGAAGAATCACATTTCTTGGTAGAATCATGCAGGATTGAAATTTTTGATGGTTTTTTACTCCTCTCAACAGCCCAAACAAGTTTCTAAAAGGATGAGTTTGCAACTACTTTACTTTTGGAGAAAATTCAAAACATTCATTATTCAATAGGGCCCAAAATATCAAAAACCAGCGGTTTGAATGAACACACATTTCTTGGTAGAATCGTGCATGACTGAAATTTTTGATGTTTTTCTACTCCTCTCATGAGCCCAAACAAGTCTCTAAAAGGATGAGTTTGCAACTACTTTACTTTTGGAGAAAATTCAAAACATTCATTATTCAATAGAGCCCAATAGCAAAAGCCAGCGTTTTGAATGAAGAATCACATTTCTTGGTAGAATCATGCAGGATTGAAATTTTTGATGGTTTTTTACTCCTCTCAACAGCCCAAACAAGTTTCTAAAAGGATGAGTTTGCAACTACTTTACTTTTGGAGAAAATTCAAAACATTCATTATTCAATAGGGCCCAAAATATCAAAAACCAGCGGTTTGAATGAACACACATTTCTTGGTAGAATCGTGCATGACTGAAATTTTTGATGTTTTTCTACTCCTCTCATGAGCCCAAACAAGTCTCTAAAAGGATGAGTTTGCAACTACTTTACTTTTGGAGAAAATTCAAAACATTCATTATTCAATAGAGCCCAATAGCAAAAACCAGCGTTTTGAATGAAGAATCACATTTCTTGGTAGAATCATGCAGGATTGAAATTTTTGATGGTTTTTTACTCCTCTCAACAGCCCAAACAAGTTTCTAAAAGGATGAGTTTGCAACTACTTTACTTTTGGAGAAAATTCAAAACATTCATTATTCAATAGGGCCCAAACTATCAAAAACCAGCGGTTTGAATGAACACACATTTCTTGGTAGAATCATGCAGGACTGAAATTTTAGATGTTTTTCTACTCCTCTCATGAGCCCAAACAAGTCTCTAAAAGCATGAGTTTGCAACTACTTTACTTTTGGAGAAAATTCAAAACATTCATTATTCAATAGAGCCCAATAGCAAAAAATAAGGTTTTGAATGAAGAATCACATTTCTTGGTAAAATCATGCAGGATTGAAATTTTT
This sequence comes from Dendrobates tinctorius, assembly GCF_039654945.1. Classification (NCBI taxonomy): domain Eukaryota; kingdom Metazoa; phylum Chordata; class Amphibia; order Anura; family Dendrobatidae; genus Dendrobates; species Dendrobates tinctorius. The sequence goes on along the minus strand of NW_027361721.1, from coordinate 181,837 downwards.
GATGGTTTTTTACTCCTCTCAACAGCCCAAACAAGTTTCTAAAAGGATGAGTTTGCAACTACTTTACTTTTGGAGAAAATTCAAAACATTCATTATTCAATAGGGCCCAAACTATCAAAAACCAGCGGTTTCAATGAACACACATTTCTTGGTAGAATCGTGCAGGACTGAAATTTTTGATGTTTTTCTACTCCTCTCATGAGCCCAAACAAGTCTCTAAAAGGATGAGTTTGCAACTACTTTACTTTTGGAGAAAATTCAAAACATTCATTATTCAATAGAGCCCAATAGCAAAAACCAGCGTTTTGAATGAAGAATCACATTTCTTGGTAGAATCATGCAGGATTGAAATTTTTGATGGTTTTTTACTCCTCTCAACAGCCCAAACAAGTTTCTAAAAGGATGAGTTTGCAACTACTTTACTTTTGGAGAAAATTCAAAACATTCATTATTCAATAGGGCCCAAACTATCAAAAACCAGCGGTTTCAATGAACACACATTTCTTGGTAGAATCATGCAGGACTGAAATTTTTGATGTTTTTCTACTCCTCTCATGAGCCCAAACAAGTCTCTAAAAGCATGAGTTTGCAACTACTTTACTTTTGGAGAAAATTCAAAACATTCACTATTCAATAGAGCCCAATAGCAAAAATCAGGTTTTGAATGAAGAATCACATTTCTTGGTAAAATCATGCAGGATTGAAATTTTTGATGGTTTTTTACTCCTCTCAACAGCCCAAACAAGTTTCTAAAAGGATGAGTTTGCAACTACTTTACTTTTGGAGAAAATTCAAAACATTCATTATTCAATAGGGCCCAAACTATCAAAAACCAGCGGTTTCAATGAACACACATTTCTTGGTAGAATCGTGCAGGACTGAAATTTTTGATGTTTTTCTACTCCTCTCATGAGCCCAAACAAGTCTCTAAAAGGATGAGTTTGCAACTACTTTACTTTTGGAGAAAATTCAAAACATTCATTATTCAATAGAGCCCAATAGCAAAAACCAGCGTTTTGAATGAAGAATCACATTTCTTGGTAGAATCATGCAGGATTGAAATTTTTGATGGTTTTTTACTCCTCTCAACAGCCCAAACAAGTTTCTAAAAGGATGAGTTTGCAACTACTTTACTTTTGGAGAAAATTCAAAACATTCATTATTCAATAGGGCCCAAACTATCAAAAACCAGCGGTTTGAATGAACACACATTTTTTGGTAGAATCATGCAGGACTGAAATTTTTGATGTTTTTCTACTCTCATGAGCCCAAACAAGTCTCTAAAAGCATGAGTTTGCAACTACTTTACTTTTGGAGAAAATTCAAAACATTCATTACTCAAAAGAGCCCAATAGCAAAAACCAGCGTTTTGAATGAAGAATCACATTTCTTGGTAGAATCATGCAGGATTGAAATTTTTGATGGTTTTTTACTCCTCTCAACAGCCCAAACAAGTTTCTAAAAGGATGAGTTTGCAACTACTTTACTTTTGGAGAAAATTCAAAACATTCATTATTCAATAGGGCCCAAACTATCAAAAACCAGCGGTTTCAATGAACACACATTTCTTGGTAGAATCATGCAGGACTGAAATTTTTGATGTTTTTCTACTCCTCTCATGAGCCCAAACAAGTCTCTAAAAGCATGAGTTTGCAACTACTTTACTTTTGGAGAAAATTCAAAACATTCATTATTCAATAGAGCCCAATAGCAAAAATCAGGTTTTGAATGAAGAATCACATTTCTTGGTAGAATCATGCAGGATTGAAATTTTTGATGGTTTTTTACTCCTCTCAACAGCCCAAACAAGTTTCTAAAAGGATGAGTTTGCAACTACTTTACTTTTGGAGAAAATTCAAAACATTCATTATTCAATAGGGCCCAAACTATCAAAAACCAGCGGTTTCAATGAACACACATTTCTTGGTAGAATCATGCAGGACTGAAATTTTTGATGTTTTTCTACTCCTCTCATGAGCCCAAACAAGTCTCTAAAAGCATGAGTTTGCAACTACTTTACTTTTGGAGAAAATTCAAAACATTCACTATTCAATAGAGCCCAATAGCAAAAATCAGGTTTTGAATGAAGAATCACATTTCTTGGTAAAATCATGCAGGATTGAAATTTTTGATGGTTTTTTACTCCTCTCAACAGCCCAAACAAGTTTCTAAAAGGATGAGTTTGCAACTACTTTACTTTTGGAGAAAATTCAAAACATTCATTATTCAATAGGGCCCAAACTATCAAAAACCAGCGGTTTCAATGAACACACATTTCTTGGTAGAATCATGCAGGACTGAAATTTTTGATGTTTTTCTACTCCTCTCATGAGCCCAAACAAGTCTCTAAAAGCATGAGTTTGCAACTACTTTACTTTTGGAGAAAATTCAAAACATTCATTATTCAATAGAGCCCAATAGCAAAAATCAGGTTTTGAATGAAGAATCACATTTCTTGGTAGAATCATGCAGGATTGAAATTTTTTATGGTTTTTTACTCCTCTCAACAGCCCAAACAAGTTTCTAAAAGGATGAGTTTGCAACTACTTTACTTTTGGAGAAAATTCAAAACATTCATTATTCAATAGGGCCCAAACTATCAAAAACCAGCGGTTTGAATGAACACACATTTCTTGGTAGAATCATGCAGGACTGAAATTTTTGATGTTTTTCTACTCCTCTCATGAGCCCAAACAAGTCTCTAAAAGCATGAGTTTGCAACTACTTTACTTTTGGAGAAAATTCAAAACATTCACTATTCAATAGAGCCCAATAGCAAAAATCAGGTTTTGAATGAAGAATCACATTTCTTGGTAAAATCATGCAGGATTGAAATTTTTGATGGTTTTTTACTCCTCTCAACAGCCCAAACAAGTTTCTAAAAGGATGAGTTTGCAACTACTTTACTTTTGGAGAAAATTCAAAACATTCATTATTCAATAGGGCCCAAACTATCAAAAACCAGCGGTTTCAATGAACACACATTTCTTGGTAGAATCGTGCAGGACTGAAATTTTTGATGTTTTTCTACTCCTCTCATGAGCCCAAACAAGTCTCTAAAAGGATGAGTTTGCAACTACTTTACTTTTGGAGAAAATTCAAAACATTCATTATTCAATAGAGCCCAATAGCAAAAACCAGCGTTTTGAATGAAGAATCACATTTCTTGGTAGAATCATGCAGGATTGAAATTTTTGATGGTTTTTTACTCCTCTCAACAGCCCAAACAAGTTTCTAAAAGGATGAGTTTGCAACTACTTTACTTTTGGAGAAAATTCAAAACATTCATTATTCAATAGGGCCCAAAATATCAAAAAACAGCGGTTTGAATGAACACACATTTCTTGGTAGAATCGTGCAGGACTGAAATTTTTGATGTTTTTCTACTCCTCTCATGAGCCCAAACAAGTCTCTAAAAGGATGAGTTTGCAACTACTTTACTTTTGGAGAAAATTCAAAACATTCATTATTCAATAGAGCCCAATAGCAAAAACCAGCGTTTTGAATGAAGAATCACATTTCTTGGTAGAATCATGCAGGATTGAAATTTTTGATGGTTTTTTACTCCTCTCAACAGCCCAAACAAGTTTCTAAAAGGATGAGTTTGCAACTACTTTACTTTTGGAGAAAATTCAAAACATTCATTATTCAATAGGGCCCAAACTATCAAAAACCAGCGGTTTCAATGAACACACATTTCTTGGTAGAATCATGCAGGACTGAAATTTTTGATGTTTTTCTACTCCTCTCATGAGCCCAAACAAGTCTCTAAAAGCATGAGTTTGCAACTACTTTACTTTTGGAGAAAATTCAAAACATTCATTATTCAATAGAGCCCAATAGCAAAAATCAGGTTTTGAATGAAGAATCACATTTCTTGGTAGAATCATGCAGGATTGAAATTTTTGATGGTTTTTTACTCCTCTCAACAGCCCAAACAAGTTTCTAAAAGGATGAGTTTGCAACTACTTTACTTTTGGAGAAAATTCAAAACATTCATTATTCAATAGGGCCCAAACTATCAAAAACCAGCGGTTTCAATGAACACACATTTCTTGGTAGAATCATGCAGGACTGAAATTTTTGATGTTTTTCTACTCCTCTCATGAGCCCAAACAAGTCTCTAAAAGCATGAGTTTGCAACTACTTTACTTTTGGAGAAAATTCAAAACATTCATTATTCAATAGAGCCCAATAGCAAAAATCAGGTTTTGAATGAAGAATCACATTTCTTGGTAAAATCATGCAGGATTGAAATTTTTGATGGTTTTTTACTCCTCTCAACAGCCCAAACAAGTTTCTAAAAGGATGAATTTGCAACTACTTTACTTTTGGAGAAAATTCAAAACATTCATTATTCAATAGGGCCCAAACTATCAAAAACCAGCGGTTTCAATGAACACACATTTCTTGGTAGAATCATGCAGGACTGAAATTTTTGATGTTTTTCTACTCCTCTCATGAGCCCAAACAAGTCTCTAAAAGCATGAGTTTGCAACTACTTTACTTTTGGAGAAAATTCAAAACATTCATTATTCAATAGAGCCCAATAGCAAAAATCAGGTTTTGAATGAAGAATCACATTTCTTGGTAGAATCATGCAGGATTGAAATTTTTGATGGTTTTTTACTCCTCTCAACAGCCCAAAAAAGTTTCTAAAAGGATGAGTTTGCAGCTACTTTACTTTTGGAGAAAATTCAAAACATTCATTATTCAATAGGGCCCAAAATATCAAAAACCAGCGGTTTGAATGAACACACATTTCTTGGTAGAATCGTGCAGGACTGAAATTTTTGATGTTTTTCTACTCCTCTCATGAGCCCAAACAAGTCTCTAAAAGCATGAGTTTGCAACTACTTTACTTTTGGAGAAAATTCAAAACATTCATTATTCAATAGAGCCCAATAGCAAAAACCAGCGTTTTGAATGAAGAATCACATTTCTTGGTAGAATCATGCAGGATTGAAATTTTTGATGGTTTTTTACTCCTCTCAACAGCCCAAACAAGTTTCTAAAAGGATGAGTTTGCAACTACTTTACTTTTGGAGAAAATTCAAAACATTCATTATTCAATAGGGCCCAAACTATCAAAAACCAGCGGTTTCAATGAACACACATTTCTTGGTAGAATCATGCAGGACTGAAATTTTTGATGTTTTTCTACTCCTCTCATGAGCCCAAACAAGTCTCTAAAAGCATGAGTTTGCAACTACTTTACTTTTGGAGAAAATTCAAAACATTCATTATTCAATAGAGCCCAATAGCAAAAATCAGGTTTTGAATGAAGAATCACATTTCTTGGTAGAATCATGCAGGATTGAAATTTTTGATGGTTTTTTACTCCTCTCAACAGCCCAAACAAGTTTCTAAAAGGATGAGTTTGCAACTACTTTACTTTTGGAGAAAATTCAAAACATTCATTATTCAATAGGGCCCAAACTATCAAAAACCAGCGGTTTGAATGAACACACATTTCTTGGTAGAATCATGCAGGACTGAAATTTTTGATGTTTTTCTACTCCTCTCATGAGCCCAAACAAGTCTCTAAAAGCATGAGTTTGCAACTACTTTACTTTTGGAGAAAATTCAAAACATTCATTACTCAAAAGAGCCCAATAGCAAAAACCAGCGTTTTGAATGAAGAATCACATTTCTTGGTAGAATCATGCAGGATTGAAATTTTTGATGGTTTTTTACTCCTCTCAACAGCCCAAACAAGTTTCTAAAAGGATGAGTTTGCAACTACTTTACTTTTGGAGAAAATTCAAAACATTCATTATTCAATAGGGCCCAAACTATCAAAAACCAGCGGTTTCAATGAACACACATTTCTTGGTAGAATCATGCAGGACTGAAATTTTTGATGTTTTTCTACTCCTCTCATGAGCCCAAACAAGTCTCTAAAAGCATGAGTTTGCAACTACTTTACTTTTGGAGAAAATTCAAAACATTCATTATTCAATAGAGCCCAATAGCAAAAATCAGGTTTTGAATGAAGAATCACATTTCTTGGTAGAATCATGCAGGATTGAAATTTTTGATGGTTTTTTACTCCTCTCAACAGCCCAAACAAGTTTCTAAAAGGATGAGTTTGCAACTACTTTACTTTTGGAGAAAATTCAAAACATTCATTATTCAATAGGGCCCAAAATATCAAAAACCAGCGGTTTGAATGAACACACATTTCTTGGTAGAATCGTGCAGGACTGAAATTTTGGATGTTTTTCTACTCCTCTCATGAGCCCAAACAAGTCTCTAAAAGGATGAGTTTGCAACTACTTTACTTTTGGAGAAAATTCAAAACATTCATTATTCAATAGGGCCCAAACTATCAAAAACCAGCGGTTTCAATGAACACACATTTCTTGGTAGAATCATGCAGGACTGAAATTTTTGATGTTTTTCTACTCCTCTCATGAGCCCAAACAAGTCTCTAAAAGCATGAGTTTGCAACTATTTTACTTTTGGAGAAAATTCAAAACATTCATTATTCAATAGAGCCCAATAGCAAAAATCAGGTTTTGAATGAAGAATCACATTTCTTGGTAGAATCATGCAGGATTGAAATTTTTGATGGTTTTTTACTCATCTCAACAGCCCAAACAAGTTTCTAAAAGGATGAGTTTGCAACTACTTTACTTTTGGAGAAAATTCAAAACATTCATTATTCAATAGGGCCCAAACTATCAAAAACCAGCGGTTTCAATGAACACACATTTCTTGGTAGAATCATGCAGGACTGAAATTTTTGATGTTTTTCTACTCCTCTCATGAGCCCAAACAAGTCTCTAAAAGCATGAGTTTGCAACTACTTTACTTTTGGAGAAAATTCAAAACATTCATTATTCAATAGAGCCCAATAGCAAAAATCAGGTTTTGAATGAAGAATCACATTTCTTGGTAAAATCATGCAGGATTGAAATTTTTGATGGTTTTTTACTCCTCTCAACAGCCCAAACAAGTTTCTAAAAGGATGAATTTGCAACTACTTTACTTTTGGAGAAAATTCAAAACATTCATTATTCAATAGGGCCCAAACTATCAAAAACCAGCGGTTTCAATGAACACACATTTCTTGGTAGAATCATGCAGGACTGAAATTTTTGATGTTTTTCTACTCCTCTCATGAGCCCAAACAAGTCTCTAAAAGCATGAGTTTGCAACTACTTTACTTTTGGAGAAAATTCAAAACATTCATTATTCAATAGAGCCCAATAGCAAAAATCAGGTTTTGAATGAAGAATCACATTTCTTGGTAAAATCATGCAGGATTGAAATTTTTGATTTTTTTTTACTCCTCTCAACAGCCCAAACAAGTTTCTAAAAGGATGAGTTTGCAACTACTTTACTTTTGGAGAAAATTCAAAACATTCATTATTCAATAGGGCCCAAACTATCAAAAACCAGCGGTTTCAATTAACACACATTTCTTGGTAGAATCATGCAGGACTGAAATTTTTGATGTTTTTCTACTCCTCTCATGAGCCCAAACAAGTCTCTAAAAGCATGAGTTTGCAACTACTTTACTTTTGGAGAAAATTCAAAACATTCATTATTCAATAGAGCACAATAGCAAAAATCAGGTTTTGAATGAAGAATCACATTTCTTGGTAGAATCATGCAGGATTGAAATTTTTGATGGTTTTTTACTCCTCTCAACAGCCCAAACAAGTTTCTAAAAGGATGAGTTTGCAACTACTTTACTTTTGGAGAAAATTCAAAACATTCATTATTCAATAGGGCCCAAAATATCAAAAACCAGCGGTTTGAATGAACACACATTTCTTGGTAGAATTGTGCAGGACTGAAATTTTTGATGTTTTTCTACTCCTCTCATGAGCCCAAACAAGTCTCTAAAAGGATGAGTTTGCAACTACTTTACTTTTGGAGAAAATTCAAAACATTCATTATTCAATAGAGCCCAATAGCAAAAACCAGCGTTTTGAATGAAGAATCACATTTCTTGGTAGAATCATGCAGGATTGAAATTTTTGATGGTTTTTTACTCCTCTCAACAGCCCAAACAAGTTTCTAAAAGGATGAGTTTGCAACTACTTTACTTTTGGAGAAAATTCAAAACATTCATTATTCAATAGGGCCCAAACTATCAAAAACCAGCGGTTTGAATGAACACATATTTCTTGGTAGAATCATGCAGGACTGAAATTTTTGATGTTTTTCTACTCTCATGAGCCCAAAAAAGTCTCTAAAAGCATGAGTTTGCAACTACTTTACTTTTGGAGAAAATTCAAAACATTCACTATTCAATAGAGCCCAATAGCAAAAATCAGGTTTTGAATGAAGAATCACATTTCTTGGTAAAATCATGCAGGATTGAAATTTTTGATGGTTTTTTACTCCTCTCAACAGCCCAAACAAGTTTCTAAAAGGATGACTTTGCAACTACTTTACTTTTGGAGAAAATTCAAAACATTCATTATTCAATAGGGCCCAAACTATCAAAAACCAGCGGTTTCAATGAACACACATTTCTTGGTAGAATCATGCAGGACTGAAATTTTTGATGTTTTTCTACTCCTCTCATGAGCCCAAACAAGTCTCTAAAAGCATGAGTTTGCAACTACTTTACTTTTGGAGAAAATTCAAAACATTCATTACTCAAAAGAGCCCAATAGCAAAAACAAGCGTTTTGAATGAAGAATCACATTTCTTGGTAGAATCATGCAGGATTGAAATTTTTGATGGTTTTTTACTCCTCTCAACAGCCCAAACAAGTTTCTAAAAGGATGAGTTTGCAACTACTTTACTTTTGGAGAAAATTCAAAACATTCATTATTCAATAGAGCCCAATAGCAAAAACCAGCGTTTTGAATGAAGAATCACATTTCTTGGTAGAAACATGCAGGATTGAAATTTTTGATGGTTTTTTACTCCTCTCAACAGCCCAAACAAGTTTCTAAAAGCATGAGTTTTCAACTACTTTACTTTTGGAGAAAATTCAAAACATTCATTATTCAATAGAGCCCAATAGCAAAAATCAGGTTTTGAATTTCTTGGTAGAATCATGCAGGATTGAAATTTTTGATGGTTTTTTACTCCTCTCAACAGCCCAAACAAGTTTCTAAAAGGATGAGTTTGTAACTACTTTACTTTTGGAGAAAATTCAAAACATTCATTATTCAATAGGGCCCAAACTATCAAAAACCAGCGGTTTCAATGAACACACATTTCTTGGTAGAATCATGCAGGACTGAAATTTTTGATGTTTTTCTACTCCTCTCATGAGCCCAAACAAGTCTCTAAAAGCATGAGTTTGCAACTACTTTACTTTTGGAGAAAATTCAAAACATTCATTATTCAATAGAGCCCAATAGCAAAAATCAGGTTTTGAATGAAGAATCACATTTCTTGGTAAAATCATGCAGGATTGAAATTTTTGATGGTTTTTTACTCCTCTCAACAGCCCAAACAAGTTTCTAAAAGGATGAATTTGCAACTACTTTACTTTTGGAGAAAATTCAAAACATTCATTATTCAATAGGGCCCAAACTATCAAAAACCAGCGGTTTGAATGAACACACATTTCTTGGTAGAATCATGCAGGACTGAAATTTTTGATGTTTTTCTACTCCTCTCATGAGCCCAAACAAGTCTCTAAAAGCATGAGTTTGCAACTACTTTACTTTTGGAGAAAATTCAAAACATTCATTATTCAATAGAGCACAATAGCAAAAATCAGGTTTTGAATGAAGAATCACATTTCTTGGTAGAATCATGCAGGATTGAAATTTTTGATGGTTTTTTACTCCTCTCAACAGCCCAAACAAGTTTCTAAAAGGATGAGTTTGCAACTACTTTACTTTTGGAGAAAATTCAAAACATTCATTATTCAATAGGGCCCAAAATATCAAAAACCAGCGGTTTGAATGAACACACATTTCTTGGTAGAATCGTGCAGGACTGAAATTTTTGATGTTTTTCTACTCCTCTCATGAGCCCAAACAAGTCTCTAAAAGGATGAGTTTGCAACTACTTTACTTTTGGAGAAAATTCAAAACATTCATTATTCAATAGAGCCCAATAGCAAAAACCAGCGTTTTGAATGAAGAATCACATTTCTTGGTAAAATCATGCAGGATTGAAATTTTTGATGGTTTTTTACTCCTCTCAACAGCCCAAACAAGTTTCTAAAAGGATGAGTTTGCAACTACTTTACTTTTGGAGAATATTCAAAACATTCATTATTCAATAGGGCCCAAACTATCAAAAACCAGCGGTTTCAATGAACACACATTTCTTGGTAGAATCATGCAGGACTGAAATTTTTGATGTTTTTCTACTCCTCTCATGAGCCCAAACAAGTCTCTAAAAGCATGAGTTTGCAACTACTTTACTTTTGGAGAAAATTCAAAACATTCATTACTCAAAAGAGCCCAATAGCAAAAACCAGCGTTTTGAATGAAGAATCACATTTCTTGGTAGAATCATGCAGGATTGAAATTTTTGATGGTTTTTTACTCCTCTCAACAGCCCAAACAAGTTTCTAAAAGGATGAGTTTGCAACTACCTTACTTTTGGAGAAAATTCAAAACATTCATTATTCAATAGGGCCCAAACTATCAAAAACCAGCGGTTTCAATGAACACACATTTCTTGGTAGAATCATGCAGGACTGAAATTTTTGATGTTTTTCTACTCCTCTCATGAGCCCAAACAAGTCTCTAAAAGCATGAGTTTGCAACTACTTTACTTTTGGAGAAAATTCAAAACATTCATTATTCAATAGAGCCCAATAGCAAAAATCAGGTTTTGAATGAAGAATCACATTTCTTGGTAGAATCATGCAGGATTGAAATTTTTGATGGTTTTTTACTCCTCTCAACAGCCCAAACAAGTTTCTAAAAGGATGAGTTTGCAACTACTTTACTTTTGGAGAAAATTCAAAACATTCATTATTCAATAGGGCCCAAACTATCAAAAACCAGCGGTTTGAATGAACACACATTTCTTGGTAGAATCATGCAGGACTGAAATTTTTGATGTTTTTCTACTCCTCTCATGAGCCCAAACAAGTCTCTAAAAGCATGAGTTTGCAACTACTTTAGTTTTGGAGAAAATTCAAAACATTCATTATTCAATAGAGCCCAATAGCAAAAATCAGGTTTTGAATGAAGAATCACATTTCTTGGTAGAATCATGCAGGATTGAAATTTTTGATGGTTTTTTTACTCCTCTCAACAGCCCAAACAAGTTTCTAAAAGGATGAGTTTGCAACTACTTTACTTTGGGAGAAAATTCAAAACATTCATTATTCAATAGGGCCCAAACTATCAAAAACCAGCGGTTTGAATGAACATACATTTCTTGGTAGAATCATGCAGGACTGAAATTTTTGATGTTTTTCTACTCCTCTCATGAGCCCAAACAAGTCTCTAAAAGCATGAGTTTGCAACTACTTTACTTTTGGAGAAAATTCAAAACATTCATTACTCAAAAGAGCCCAATAGCAAAAACCAGCGTTTTGAATGAAGAATCACATTTCTTGGTAGAATCATGCAGGATTGAAATTTTTGATGGTTTTTTACTCCTCTCAACAGCCCAAACAAGTTTCTAAAAGGATGAGTTTGCAACTACCTTACTTTTGGAGAAAATTCAAAACATTCATTATTCAATAGGGCCCAAACTATCAAAAACCAGCGGTTTCAATGAACACACATTTCTTGGTAGAATCATGCAGGACTGAAATTTTTGATGTTTTTCTACTCCTCTCATGAGCCCAAAAAAGTCTCTAAAAGCATGAGTTTGCAACTACTTTACTTTTGGAGAAAATTCAAAACATTCATTATTCAATAGAGCCCAATAGCAAAAATCAGGTTTTGAATGAAGAATCACATTTCTTGGTAAAATCATGCAGGATTGAAATTTTTGATGGTTTTTTACTCCTCTCAACAGCCCAAACAAGTTTCTAAAAGGATGAGTTTGTAACTACTTTACTTTTGGAGAAAATTCAAAACATTCATTATTCAATAGGGCCCAAACTATCAAAAACCAGCGGTTTGAATGAACACACATTTCTTGGTAGAATCATGCAGGACTGAAATTTTTGATGTTTTTCTACTCCTCTCATGAGCCCAAACAAGTCTCTAAAAGCATGAGTTTGCAACTACTTTACTTTTGGAGAAAATTCAAAACATTCATTACTCAAAAGAGCCCAATAGCAAAAACCAGCGTTTTGAATGAAGAATCACATTTCTTGGTAGAATCATGCAGGATTGAAATTTTTGATGGTTTTTTACTCCTCTCAACAGCCCAAACAAGTTTCTAAAAGGATGAGTTTGCAACTACTTTACTTTTGGAGAAAATTCAAAACATTCATTATTCAATAGGGCCCAAACTATCAAAAACCAGCGGTTTCAATGAACACACATTTCTTGGTAGAATCATGCAGGACTGAAATTTTTGATGTTTTTCTACTCCTCTCATGAGCCCAAACAAGTCTCTAAAAGCATGAGTTTGCAACTATTTTACTTTTGGAGAAAATTCAAAACATTCATTATTCAATAGAGCCCAATAGCAAAAATCAGGTTTTGAATGAAGAATCACATTTCTTGGTAAAATCATGCAGGATTGAAATTTTTGATGGTTTTTTACTCCTCTCAACAGCCCAAACAAGTTTCTAAAAGGATGAGTTTGTAACTACTTTACTTTTGGAGAAAATTCAAAACATTCATTATTCAATAGGGCCCAAACTATCAAAAACCAGCGGTTTGAATGAACACACATTTCTTGGTAGAATCATGCAGGACTGAAATTTTTGATGTTTTTCTACTCCTCTCATGAGCCCAAACAAGTCTCTAAAAGCATGAGTTTGCAACTACTTTACTTTTGGAGAAAATTCAAAACATTCATTACTCAAAAGAGCCCAATAGCAAAAACCAGCGTTTTGAATGAAGAATCACATTTCTTGGTAGAATCATGCAGGATTGAAATTTTTGATGGTTTTTTACTCCTCTCAACAGCCCAAACAAGTTTCTAAAAGGATGAGTTTGCAACTACTTTACTTTTGGAGAAAATTCAAAACATTCATTATTCAATAGGGCCCAAACTATCAAAAACCAGCGGTTTCAATGAACACACATTTCTTGGTAGAATCATGCAGGACTGAAATTTTTGATGTTTTTCTACTCCTCTCATGAGCCCAAACAAGTCTCTAAAAGCATGAGTTTGCAACTACTTTACTTTTGGAGAAAATTCAAAACATTCATTATTCAATAGAGCCCAATAGCAAAAATCAGGTTTTGAATGAAGAATCACATTTCTTGGTAAAATCATGCAGGATTGAAATTTTTGATGGTTTTTTACTCCTCTCAACAGCCCAAACAAGTTTCTAAAAGGATGAATTTGCAACTACTTTACTTTTGGAGAAAATTCAAAACATTCATTATTCAATAGGGCCCAAACTATCAAAAACCAGCGGTTTCAATGAACACACATTTCTTGGTAGAATCATGCAGGACTGAAATTTTTGATGTTTTTCTACTCCTCTCATGAGCCCAAACAAGTCTCTAAAAGCATGAGTTTGCAACTACTTTACTTTTGGAGAAAATTCAAAACATTCATTATTCAATAGAGCCCAATAGCAAAAATCAGGTTTTGAATGAAGAATCACATTTCTTGGTAGAATCATGCAGGATTGAAATTTTTGATGGTTTTTTACTCCTCTCAACAGCCCAAACAAGTTTCTAAAAGGATGAGTTTGCAACTACTTTACTTTTGGAGAAAATTCAAAACATTCATTATTCAATAGGGCCCAAAATATCAAAAACCAGCGGTTTGAATGAACACACATTTCTTGGTAGAATCGTGCAGGACTGAAATTTTTGATGTTTTTCTACTCCTCTCATGAGCCCAAACAAGTCTCTAAAAGGATGAGTTTGCAACTACTTTACTTTTGGAGAAAATTCAAAACATTCATTATTCAATAGAGCCCAATAGCAAAAACCAGCGTTTTGAATGAAGAATCACATTTCTTGGTAGAATCATGCAGGATTGAAATTTTTGATGGTTTTTTACTCCTCTCAACATCCCAAACAAGTTTCTAAAAGGATGAGTTTGCAACTACTTTACTTTTGGAGAAAATTCAAAACATTCATTATTCAATAGGGCCCAAACTATCAAAAACCAGCGGTTTCAATGAACACACATTTCTTGGTAGAATCATGCAGGACTGAAATTTTTGATGTTTTTCTACTCCTCTCATGAGCCCAAACAAGTCTCTAAAAGCATGAGTTTGCAACTACTTTACTTTTGGAGAAAATTCAAAACATTCATTATTCAATAGAGCCCAATAGCAAAAACCAGCGTTTTGAATGAAGAATCACATTTCTTGTTAAAATCATGCAGGATTGAAATTTTTGATGGTTTTTTACTCCTCTCAACAGCCCAAACAAGTTTCTAAAAGGATGAGTTTGCAACTACTTTACTTTTGGAGAAAATTCAAAACATTCATTATTCAATAGGGCCCAAACTATCAAAAACCAGCGGTTTCAATGAACACACATTTCTTGGTAGAATCATGCAGGACTGAAATTTTTGATGTTTTTCTACTCCTCTCATGAGCCCAAACAAGTCTCTAAAAGCATGAGTTTGCAACTACTTTACTTTTGGAGAAAATTCAAAACATTCATTATTCAATAGAGCCCAATAGCAAAAATCAGGTTTTGAATGAAGAATCACATTTCTTGGTAGAATCATGCAGGATTGAAATTTTTGATGGTTTTTTACTCCTCTCAACAGCCCAAACAAGTTTCTAAAAGGATGAGTTTGCAACTACTTTACTTTTGGAGAAAATTCAAAACATTCATTATTCAATAGGGCCCAAACTATCAAAAACCAGCGGTTTGAATGAACACACATTTCTTGGTAGAATCATGCAGGACTGAAATTTTTGATGTTTTTCTACTCTCATGAGCCCAAAAAAGTCTCTAAAAGCATGAGTTTGCAACTACTTTACTTTTGGAGAAAATTCAAAACATTCACTATTCAATAGAGCCCAATAGCAAAAATCAGGTTTTGAATGAAGAATCACATTTCTTGGTAAAATCATGCAGGATTGAAATTTTTGATGGTTTTTTACTCCTCTCAACAGCCCAAACAAGTTTCTAAAAGGATGACTTTGCAACTACTTTACTTTTGGAGAAAATTCAAAACATTCATTATTCAATAGGGCCCAAACTATCAAAAACCAGCGGTTTCAATGAACACACATTTCTTGGTAGAATCATGCAGGACTGAAATTTTTGATGTTTTTCTACTCCTCTCATGAGCCCAAACAAGTCTCTAAAAGCATGAGTTTGCAACTACTTTAATTTTGGAGAAAATTCAAAACATTCACTATTCAATAGAGCCCAATAGCAAAAATCAGGTTTTGAATGAAGAATCACATTTCTTGGTAAAATCATGCAGGATTGAAATTTTTGATGGTTTTTTACTCCTCTCAACAGCCCAAACAAGTTTCTAAAAGGATGAGTTTGCAACTACTTTACTTTTGGAGAAAATTCAAAACATTCATTATTCAATAGGGCCCAAACTATCAAAAACCAGCGGTTTCAATGAACACACATTTCTTGGTAGAATCATGCAGGACTGAAATTTTTGATGTTTTTCTACTCCTCTCATGAGCCCAAACAAGTCTCTAAAAGCATGAGTTTGCAACTACTTTACTTTTGGAGAAAATTCAAAACATTCACTATTCAATAGAGCCCAATAGCAAAAATCAGGTTTTGAATGAAGAATCACATTTCTTGGTAAAATCATGCAGGATTGAAATTTTTGATGGTTTTTTACTTCTCTCAACAGCCCAAACAAGTTTCTAAAAGGATGACTTTGCAACTACTTTACTTTTGGAGAAAATTCAAAACATTCATTATTCAATAGAGCCCAATAGCAAAAACCAGCGTTTTGAATGAAGAATCACATTTCTTGGTAGAATCATGCAGGATTGAAATTTTTGATGGTTTTTTACTCCTCTCAACAGCCCAAACAAGTTTCTAAAAGGATGAGTTTGCAACTACTTTACTTTTGGAGAAAATTCAAAACATTCATTATTCAATAGTGCCCAAACTATCAAAAACCAGCGGTTTGAATGAACACACATTTCTTGGTAGAATCATGCAGGACTGAAATTTTTGATGTTTTTCTACTCCTCTCATGAGCCCAAACAAGTCTCTAAAAGCATGAGTTTGCAACTACTTTACTTTTGGAGAAAATTCAAAACATTCATTACTCAAAAGAGCCCAATAGCAAAAACCAGCGTTTTGAATGAAGAATCACATTTCTTGGTAGAATCATGCAGGATTGAAATTTTTGATGGTTTTTTACTCCTCTCAACAGCCCAAACAAGTTTCTAAAAGGATGAGTTTGTAACTACTTTACTTTTGGAGAAAATTCAAAACATTCATTATTCAATAGGGCCCAAACTATCAAAAACCAGCGGTTTCAATGAACACACATTTCTTGGTAGAATCATGCAGGACTGAAATTTTTGATGTTTTTCTACTCCTCTCATGAGCCCAAACAAGTCTCTAAAAGCATGAGTTTGCAACTACTTTACTTTTGGAGAAAATTCAAAACATTCATTATTCAATAGAGCCCAATAGCAAAAATCAGGTTTTGAATGAAGAATCACATTTCTTGGTAAAATCATGCAGGATTGAAATTTTTGATGGTTTTTTACTCCTCTCAACAGCCCAAACAAGTTTCTAAAAGGATGAGTTTGCAACTACTTTACTTTTGGAGAAAATTCAAAACATTCATTATTCAATAGGGCCCAAAATATCAAAAACCAGCGGTTGGAATGAACACACATTTCTTGGTAGAATCGTGCAGGACTGAAATTTTTGATGTTTTTCTACTCTCATGAGCCCAAACAAGTCTCTAAAAGGATGAGTTTGCAACTACTTTACTTTTGGAGAAAATTCAAAACATTCATTATTCAATAGAGCCCAATAGCAAAAACCAGCGTTTTGAATGAAGAATCACATTTCTTGGTAGAATCATGCAGGATTGAAATTTTTGATGGTTTTTTACTCCTCTCAACAGCCCAAACAAGTTTCTAAAAGGATGAGTTTGCAACTACTTTACTTTTGGAGAAAATTCAAAACATTCATTATTCAATAGGGCCCAAACTATCAAAAACCAGCGGTTTGAATGAACACACATTTCTTGGTAGAATCATGCAGGACTGAAATTTTTGATGTTTTTCTACTCCTCTCATGAGCCCAAACAAGTCTCTAAAAGCATGAGTTTGCAACTACTTTACTTTTGGAGAAAATTCAAAACATTCATTACTCAAAAGAGCCCAATAGCAAAAACCAGCGTTTTGAATGAAGAATCACATTTCTTGGTAGAATCATGCAGGATTGAAATTTTTGATGGTTTTTTACTCCTCTCAACAGCCCAAACAAGTTTCTAAAAGGATGAGTTTGCAACTACTTTACTTTTGGAGAAAATTCAAAACATTCATTATTCAATAGGGCCCAAACTATCAAAAACCAGCGGTTTCAATGAACACACATTTCTTGGTAGAATCATGCAGGACTGAAATTTTTGATGTTTTTCTACTCCTCTCATGAGCCCAAACAAGTCTCTAAAAGCATGAGTTTGCAACTACTTTACTTTTGGAGAAAATTCAAAACATTCATTATTCAATAGAGCCCAATAGCAAAAATCAGGTTTTGAATGAAGAATCACATTTCTTGGTAGAATCATGCAGGATTGAAATTTTTGATGGTTTTTTACTCCTCTCAACAGCCCAAACAAGTTTCTAAAAGGATGAGTTTGCAACTACTTTACTTTTGGAGAAAATTCAAAACATTCATTATTCAATAGGGCCCAAACTATCAAAAACCAGTGGTTTGAATGAACACACATTTCTTGGTAGAATCATGCAGGACTGAAATTTTTGATGTTTTTCTACTCCTCTCATGAGCCCAAACAAGTCTCTAAAAGCATGAGTTTGCAACTACTTTACTTTTGGAGAAAATTCAAAACATTCATTACTCAAAAGAGCCCAATAGCAAAAACCAGCGTTTTGAATGAAGAATCACATTTCTTGGTAGAATCATGCAGGATTGAAATTTTTGATGGTTTTTTACTCCTCTCAACAGCCCAAACAAGTTTCTAAAAGGATGAGTTTGCAACTACTTTACTTTTGGAGAAAATTCAAAACATTCATTATTCAATAGGGCCCAAACTATCAAAAACCAGCGGTTTCAATGAACACACATTTCTTGGTAGAATCATGCAGGACTGAAATTTTTGATGTTTTTCTACTCCTCTCATGAGCCCAAACAAGTCTCTAAAAGCATGAGTTTGCAACTACTTTACTTTTGGAGAAAATTCAAAACATTCATTATTCAATAGAGCCCAATAGCAAAAATCAGGTTTTGAATGAAGAATCACATTTCTTGGTAGAATCATGCAGGATTGAAATTTTTGATGGTTTTTTACTACTCTCAACAGCCCAAACAAGTTTCTAAAAGGATGAGTTTGCAACTACTTTACTTTTGGAGAAAATTCAAAACATTCATTATTCAATAGGGCCCAAACTATCAAAAACCAGCGGTTTCAATGAACACACATTTCTTGGTAGAATCATGCAGGACTGAAATTTTTGATGTTTTTCTACTCCTCTCATGAGCCCAAACAAGTCTCTAAAAGCATGAGTTTGCAACTACTTTACTTTTGGAGAAAATTCAAAACATTCATTATTCAATAGAGCCCAATAGCAAAAATCAGGTTTTGAATGAAGAATCACATTTCTTGGTAAAATCATGCAGGATTGAAATTTTTGATGGTTTTTTACTCCTCTCAACAGCCCAAACAAGTTTCTAAAAGGATGAGTTTGCAACTACTTTACTTTTGGAGAAAATTCAAAACATTCATTATTCAATAGGGCCCAAACTATCAAAAACCAGCGGTTTCAATGAACACACATTTCTTGGTAGAATCATGCAGGACTGAAATTTTTGATGTTTTTCTACTCCTCTCATGAGCCCAAACAAGTCTCTAAAAGCATGAGTTTGCAACTACTTTACTTTTGGAGAAAATTCAAAACATTCACTATTCAATAGAGCCCAATAGCAAAAATCAGGTTTTGAATGAAGAATCACATTTCTTGGTAGAATCATGCAGGATTGAAATTTTTGATGGTTTTTTACTCCTCTCAACAGCCCAAACAAGTTTCTAAAAGGATGAGTTTGCAACTACTTTACTTTTGGAGAAAATTCAAAACATTCATTATTCAATAGGGCCCAAAATATCAAAAACCAGCGGTTTGAATGAACACACATTTCTTGGTAGAATCATGCAGGACTGAAATTTTTGATGTTTTTCTACTCCTCTCATGAGCCCAAACAAGTCTCTAAAAGCATGAGTTTGCAACTACTTTACTTTTGGAGAAAATTCAAAACATTCATTACTCAAAAGAGCCCAATAGCAAAAACCAGCGTTTTGAATGAAGAATCACATTTCTTGGTAGAATCATGCAGGATTGAAATTTTTGATGGTTTTTTACTCCTCTCAACAGCCCAAACAAGTTTCTAAAAGGATGAGTTTGTAACTACTTTACTTTTGGAGAAAATTCAAAACATTCATTATTCAATAGGGCCCAAACTATCAAAAACCAGCGGTTTCAATGAACACACATTTCTTGGTAGAATCATGCAGGACTGAAATTTTTGATGTTTTTCTACTCCTCTCATGAGCCCAAACAAGTCTCTAAAAGCATGAGTTTGCAACTACTTTACTTTTGGAGAAAATTCAAAACATTCATTATTCAGTAGAGCCCAATAGCAAAAATCAGGTTTTGAATGAAGAATCACATTTCTTGGTAAAATCATGCAGGATTGAAATTTTTGATGGTTTTTTACTCCTCTCAACAGCCCAAACAAGTTTCTAAAAGGATGAGTTTGCAACTACTTTACTTTTGGAGAAAATTCAAAACATTCATTATTCAATAGGGCCCAAAATATCAAAAACCAGCGGTTTGAATGAACACACATTTCTTGGTAGAATCGTGCAGGACTGAAATTTTTGATGTTTTTCTACTCTCATGAGCCCAAACAAGTCTCTAAAAGGATGAGTTTGCAACTACTTTACTTTTGGAGAAAATTCAAAACATTCATTATTCAATAGAGCCCAATAGCAAAAACCAGCGTTTTGAATGAAGAATCACATTTCTTGGTAGAATCATGCAGGACTGAAATTTTTGATGTTTTTCTACTCTCATGAGCCCAAACAAGTCTCTAAAGGGATGAGTTTGCAACTACTTTACTTTTGGAGAAAATTCAAAACATTCATTATTCAATAGAGCCCAATAGCAAAAACCAGCGTTTTGAATGAAGAATCACATTTCTTGGTAGAATCATGCAGGATTGAAATTTTTGATGGTTTTTTACTCCTCTCAACAGCCCAAACAAGTTTCTAAAAGGATGAGTTTGTAACTACTTTACTTTTGGAGAAAATTCAAAACATTCATTATTCAATAGGGCCCAAACTATCAAAAACCAGCGGTTTCAATGAACACACATTTCTTGGTAGAATCATGCAGGACTGAAATTTTTGATGTTTTTCTACTCCTCTCATGAGCCCAAACAAGTCTCTAAAAGCATGAGTTTGCAACTACTTTACTTTTGGAGAAAATTCAAAACATTCATTATTCAATAGAGCCCAATAGCAAAAATCAGGTTTTGAATGAAGAATCACATTTCTTGGTAGAATCATGCAGGATTGAAATTTTTGATGGTTTTTTACTCCTCTCAACAGCCCAAACAAATTTCTAAAAGGATGAGTTTGCAACTACTTTACTTTTGGAGAAAATTCAAAACATTCATTATTCAATAGGGCCCAAACTATCAAAAACCAGCGGTTTGAATGAACACACATTTCTTGGTAGAATCATGCAGGACTGAAATTTTTGATGTTTTTCTACTCCTCTCATGAGCCCAAACAAGTCTCTAAAAGCATGAGTTTGCAACTACTTTACTTTTGGAGAAAATTCAAAACATTCATTATTCAATAGAGCCCAATAGCAAAAATCAGGTTTTGAATGAAGAATCACATTTCTTGGTAGAATCATGCAGGATTGAAATTTTTGATGGTTTTTTACTCCTCTCAACAGCCCAAACAAATTTCTAAAAGGATGAGTTTGCAACTACTTTACTTTTGGAGAAAATTCAAAACATTCATTATTCAATAGGGCCCAAACTATCAAAAACCAGCGGTTTCAATGAACACACATTTCTTGGTAGAATCATGCAGGACTGAAATTTTTGATGTTTTTCTACTCCTCTCATGAGCCCAAACAAGTCTCTAAAAGCATGAGTTTGCAACTACTTTACTTTTGGAGAATATTCAAAACATTCATTATTCAATAGAGCCCAATAGCAAAAATCAGGTTTTGAATGAAGAATCACATTTCTTGGTAAAATAATGCAGGATTGAAATTTTTGATGGTTTTTTACTCCTCTCAACAGCCCAAACAAGTTTCTAAAAGGATGAGTTTGCAACTACTTTACTTTTGGAGAAAATTCAAAACATTCATTATTCAATAGGGCCCAAACTATCAAAAACCAGTGGTTTCAATGAACACACATTTCTTGGTAGAATCATGCAGGACTGAAATTTTTGATGTTTTTCTACTCCTCTCATGAGCCCAAACAAGTCTCTAAAAGCATGAGTTTGCAACTACTTTACTTTTGGAGAAAATTCAAAACATTCACTATTCAATAGAGCCCAATAGCAAAAATCAGGTTTTGAATGAAGAATCACATTTCTTGGTAGAATCATGCAGGATTGAAATTTTTGATGGTTTTTTACTCCTCTCAACAGCCCAAACAAGTTTCTAAAAGGATGAGTTTGCAACTACTTTACTTTTGGAGAAAATTCAAAACATTCATTATTCAATAGGGCCCAAAATATCAAAAACCAGCGGTTTGAATGAACACACATTTCTTGGTAGGATCGTGCAGGACTGAAATTTTTGATGTTTTTCTACTCCTCTCATGAGCCCAAACAAGTCTCTAAAAGGATGAGTTTGCAACTACTTTACTTTTGGAGAAAATTCAAAACATTCATTATTCAATAGAGCCCAATAGCAAAAACCAGCGTTTTGAATGAAGAATCACATTTCTTGGTAGAATCATGCAGGATTGAAATTTTTGATGGTTTTTTACTCCTCTCAACAGCCCAAACAAGTTTCTAAAAGGATGAGTTTGCAACTACTTTACTTTTGGAGAAAATTCAAAACATTCATTATTCAATAGGGCCCAAACTATCAAAAACCAGCGGTTTCAATGAACACACATTTCTTGGTAGAATCATGCAGGACTGAAATTTTTGATGTTTTTCTACTCCTCTCATGAGCCCAAACAAGTCTCTAAAAGCATGAGTTTGCAACTACTTTACTTTTGGAGAAAATTCAAAACATTCATTACTCAAAAGAGCCCAATAGCAAAAACCAGCGTTTTGAATGAAGAATCACATTTCTTGGTAGAATCATGCACGAATGAAATTTTTGATGATTTTTTACTCCTCTCAACAGCCCAAACAAGTTTCTAAAAGGATGAGTTTGCAACTACTTTACTTTTGGAGAAAATTCAAAACATTCATTATTCAATAGGGCCCAAACTATCAAAAACCAGCGGTTTGAATGAACACACATTTCTTGGTAGAATCATGCAGGACTGAAATTTTTGATGTTTTTCTACTCCTCTCATGAGCCCAAACAAGTCTCTAAAAGCATGAGTTTGCAACTACTTTACTTTTGGAGAAAATTCAAAACATTCATTACTCAAAAGAGCCCAATAGCAAAAACCAGCGTTTTGAATGAAGAATCACATTTCTTGGTAGAATCATGCAGGATTGAAATTTTTGATGGTTTTTTACTCCTCTCAACAGCCCAAACAAGTTTCTAAAAGGATGAGTTTGCAACTACTTTACTTTTGGAGAAAATTCAAAACATTCATTATTCAATAGAGCCCAATAGCAAAAACCAGCGTTTTGAATGAAGAATCACATTTCTTGGTAGAATCATGCAGGATTGAAATTTTTGATGGTTTTTTACTCCTCTCAACAGCCCAAACAAGTTTCTAAAAGGATGAGTTTGCAACTACTTTACTTTTGGAGAAAATTCAAAACATTCATTATTCAATAGGGCCCAAACTATCAAAAACCAGCGGTTTCAATGAACACACATTTCTTGGTAGAATCATGCAGGACTGAAATTTTTGATGTTTTTCTACTCCTCTCATGAGCCCAAACAAGTCTCTAAAAGCATGAGTTTGCAACTACTTTACTTTTGGAGAAAATTCAAAACATTCATTATTCAATAGAGCCCAATAGCAAAAATCAGGTTTTGAATGAAGAATCACATTTCTTGGTAGAATCATGCAGGATTGAAATTTTTGATGGTTTTTTACTCCTCTCAACAGCCCAAACAAGTTTCTAAAAGGATGCGTTTGTAACTACTTTACTTTTGGAGAAAATTCAAAACATTCATTATTCAATAGGGCCCAAACTATCAAAAACCAGCGGTTTCAATGAACACACATTTCTTGGTAGAATCATGCAGGACTGAAATTTTTGATGTTTTTCTACTCCTCTCATGAGCCCAAACAAGTCTCTAAAAGCATGAGTTTGCAACTACTTTACTTTTGGAGAAAATTCAAAACATTCATTATTCAATAGAGCCCAATAGCAAAAATCAGGTTTTGAATGAAGAATCACATTTCTTGGTAAAATCATGCAGGATTGAAATTTTTGATGGTTTTTTACTCCTCTCAACAGCCCAAACAAGTTTCTAAAAGGATGAGTTTGCAACTACTTTACTTTTGGAGAAAATTCAAAACATTCATTATTCAATAGGGCCCAAACTATCAAAAACCAGCGGTTTGAATGAACACACATTTCTTGGTAGAATCATGCAGGACTGAAATTTTTGATGTTTTTCTACTCCTCTCATGAGCCCAAACAAGTGTCTAAAAGCATGAGTTTGCAACTACTTTACTTTTGGAGAAAATTCAAAACATTCATTACTCAAAAGAGCCCAATAGCAAAAACCAGCGTTTTGAATGAAGAATCACATTTCTTGGTAGAATCATGCAGGATTGAAATTTTTGATGGTTTTTTACTCCTCTCAACAGCCCAAACAAGTTTCTAAAAGGATGAGTTTGCAACTACTTTACTTTTGGAGAAAATTCAAAACATTCATTATTCAATAGGGCCCAAACTATCAAAAACCAGCGGTTTCAATGAACACACATTTCTTGGTAGAATCATGCAGGACTGAAATTTTTGATGTTTTTCTACTCCTCTCATGAGCCCAAACAAGTCTCTAAAAGCATGAGTTTGCAACTACTTTACTTTTGGAGAATATTCAAAACATTCATTATTCAATAGAGCCCAATAGCAAAAATCAGGTTTTGAATGAAGAATCACATTTCTTGGTAAAATCATGCAGGATTGAAATTTTTGATGGTTTTTTTACTCCTCTCAACAGCCCAAACAAGTTTCTAAGAGGATGAGTTTGCAACTACTTTACTTTTGGAGAAAATTCAAAACATTCATTATTCAATAGGGCCCAAACTATCAAAAACCAGCGGTTTCAATGAACACACATTTCTTGGTAGAATCATGCAGGACTGAAATTTTTGATGTTTTTCTACTCCTCTCATGAGCCCAAACAAGTCTCTAAAAGCATGAGTTTGCAACTACTTTACTTTTGGAGAAAATTCAAAACATTCATTATTCAATAGAGCCCAATAGCAAAAATCAGGTTTTGAATGAAGAATCACATTTCTTGGTAGAATCATGCAGGATTGAAATTTTTGATGGTTTTTTACTCCTCTCAACAGCCCAAACAAGTTTCTAAAAGGATGAGTTTGCAACTACTTTACTTTTGGAGAAAATTCAAAACATTCATTATTCAATAGGGCCCAAACTATCAAAAACCAGCGGTTTCAATGAACACACATTTCTTGGTAGAATCATGCAGGACTGAAATTTTTGATGTTTTTCTACTCCTCTCATGAGCCCAAACAAGTCTCTAAAAGCATGAGTTTGCAACTACTTTACTTTTGGAGAAAATTCAAAACATTCATTATACAATAGAGCCCAATAGCAAATATCAGGTTTTGAATGAAGAATCACATTTCTTGGTAAAATCATGCAGGATTGAAATTTTTGATGGTTTTTTACTCCTCTCAACAGCCCAAACAAGTTTCTAAAAGGATGAGTTTGCAACTACTTTACTTTGGAGAAAATTCAAAACATTCATTATTCAATAGGGCCCAAACTATCAAAAACCAGCGGTTTCAATGAACACACATTTCTTGGTAGAATCATGCAGGACTGAAATTTTTGATGTTTTTCTACTCCTCTCATGAGCCCAAACAAGTCTCTAAAAGCATGAGTTTGCAACTACTTTACTTTTGGAGAAAATTCAAAACATTCATTATTCAATAGAGCCCAATAGCAAAAATCAGGTTTTGAATGAAGAATCACATTTCTTGGTAGAATCATGCAGGATTGAAATTTTTGATGGTTTTTTACTCCTCTCAACAGCCCAAACAAGTTTCTAAAAGGATGAGTTTGCAACTACTTTACTTTTGGAGAAAATTCAAAACATTCATTATTCAATAGGGCCCAAACTATCAAAAAACAGCGGTTTGAATGAACACACATTTCTTGGTAGAATCATGCAGGACTGAAATTTTTGATGTTTTTCTACTCCTCTCATGAGCCCAAACAAGTGTCTAAAAGCATGAGTTTGCAACTACTTTACTTTTGGAGAAAATTCAAAACATTCATTACTCAAAAGAGCCCAATAGCAAAAACCAGCGTTTTGAATGAAGAATCACATTTCTTGGTAGAATCATGCAGGATTGAAATTTTTGATGGTTTTTTACTCCTCTCAACAGCCCAAACAAGTTTCTAAAAGGATGAGTTTGCAACTACTTTACTTTTGGAGAAAATTCAAAACATTCATTATTCAATAGAGCCCAATAGCAAAAACCAGCGTTTTGAA
This sequence comes from Dendrobates tinctorius, assembly GCF_039654945.1. Taxonomy (NCBI): domain Eukaryota; kingdom Metazoa; phylum Chordata; class Amphibia; order Anura; family Dendrobatidae; genus Dendrobates; species Dendrobates tinctorius. The sequence goes on along the minus strand of NW_027361721.1, from coordinate 155,790 downwards.
TGAAGAATCACATTTCTTGGTAGAATCATGCAGGATTGAAATTTTTGATGGTTTTTTACTCCTCTCAACAGCCCAAACAAGTTTCTAAAAGGATGAGTTTGCAACTACTTTACTTTTGGAGAAAATTCAAAACATTCATTATTCAATAGGGCCCAAACTATCAAAAACCAGCGGTTTCAATGAACACACATTTCTTGGTAGAATCATGCAGGACTGAAATTTTTGATGTTTTTCTACTCCTCTCATGAGCCCAAACAAGTCTCTAAAAGCATGAGTTTGCAACTACTTTACTTTTGGAGAAAATTCAAAACATTCATTATTCAATAGAGCCCAATAGCAAAAATCAGGTTTTGAATGAAGAATCACATTTCTTGGTAGAATCATGCAGGATTGAAATTTTTGATGGTTTTTTACTCCTCTCAACAGCCCAAACAAGTTTCTAAAAGGATGCGTTTGTAACTACTTTACTTTTGGAGAAAATTCAAAACATTCATTATTCAATAGGGCCCAAACTATCAAAAACCAGCGGTTTCAATGAACACACATTTCTTGGTAGAATCATGCAGGACTGAAATTTTTGATGTTTTTCTACTCCTCTCATGAGCCCAAACAAGTCTCTAAAAGCATGAGTTTGCAACTACTTTACTTTTGGAGAAAATTCAAAACATTCATTATTCAATAGAGCCCAATAGCAAAAATCAGGTTTTGAATGAAGAATCACATTTCTTGGTAAAATCATGCAGGATTGAAATTTTTGATGGTTTTTTACTCCTCTCAACAGCCCAAACAAGTTTCTAAAAGGATGAGTTTGCAACTACTTTACTTTTGGAGAAAATTCAAAACATTCATTATTCAATAGGGCCCAAACTATCAAAAACCAGCGGTTTGAATGAACACACATTTCTTGGTAGAATCATGCAGGACTGAAATTTTTGATGTTTTTCTACTCCTCTCATGAGCCCAAACAAGTGTCTAAAAGCATGAGTTTGCAACTACTTTACTTTTGGAGAAAATTCAAAACATTCATTACTCAAAAGAGCCCAATAGCAAAAACCAGCGTTTTGAATGAAGAATCACATTTCTTGGTAGAATCATGCAGGATTGAAATTTTTGATGGTTTTTTACTCCTCTCAACAGCCCAAACAAGTTTCTAAAAGGATGAGTTTGCAACTACTTTACTTTTGGAGAAAATTCAAAACATTCATTATTCAATAGGGCCCAAACTATCAAAAACCAGCGGTTTCAATGAACACACATTTCTTGGTAGAATCATGCAGGACTGAAATTTTTGATGTTTTTCTACTCCTCTCATGAGCCCAAACAAGTCTCTAAAAGCATGAGTTTGCAACTACTTTACTTTTGGAGAATATTCAAAACATTCATTATTCAATAGAGCCCAATAGCAAAAATCAGGTTTTGAATGAAGAATCACATTTCTTGGTAAAATCATGCAGGATTGAAATTTTTGATGGTTTTTTTACTCCTCTCAACAGCCCAAACAAGTTTCTAAGAGGATGAGTTTGCAACTACTTTACTTTTGGAGAAAATTCAAAACATTCATTATTCAATAGGGCCCAAACTATCAAAAACCAGCGGTTTCAATGAACACACATTTCTTGGTAGAATCATGCAGGACTGAAATTTTTGATGTTTTTCTACTCCTCTCATGAGCCCAAACAAGTCTCTAAAAGCATGAGTTTGCAACTACTTTACTTTTGGAGAAAATTCAAAACATTCATTATACAATAGAGCCCAATAGCAAATATCAGGTTTTGAATGAAGAATCACATTTCTTGGTAAAATCATGCAGGATTGAAATTTTTGATGGTTTTTTACTCCTCTCAACAGCCCAAACAAGTTTCTAAAAGGATGAGTTTGCAACTACTTTACTTTGGAGAAAATTCAAAACATTCATTATTCAATAGGGCCCAAACTATCAAAAACCAGCGGTTTCAATGAACACACATTTCTTGGTAGAATCATGCAGGACTGAAATTTTTGATGTTTTTCTACTCCTCTCATGAGCCCAAACAAGTCTCTAAAAGCATGAGTTTGCAACTACTTTACTTTTGGAGAAAATTCAAAACATTCATTATTCAATAGAGCCCAATAGCAAAAATCAGGTTTTGAATGAAGAATCACATTTCTTGGTAGAATCATGCAGGATTGAAATTTTTGATGGTTTTTTACTCCTCTCAACAGCCCAAACAAGTTTCTAAAAGGATGAGTTTGCAACTACTTTACTTTTGGAGAAAATTCAAAACATTCATTATTCAATAGGGCCCAAACTATCAAAAAACAGCGGTTTGAATGAACACACATTTCTTGGTAGAATCATGCAGGACTGAAATTTTTGATGTTTTTCTACTCCTCTCATGAGCCCAAACAAGTGTCTAAAAGCATGAGTTTGCAACTACTTTACTTTTGGAGAAAATTCAAAACATTCATTACTCAAAAGAGCCCAATAGCAAAAACCAGCGTTTTGAATGAAGAATCACATTTCTTGGTAGAATCATGCAGGATTGAAATTTTTGATGGTTTTTTACTCCTCTCAACAGCCCAAACAAGTTTCTAAAAGGATGAGTTTGCAACTACTTTACTTTTGGAGAAAATTCAAAACATTCATTATTCAATAGGGCCCAAACTATCAAAAACCAGCGGTTTCAATGAACACACATTTCTTGGTAGAATCATGCAGGACTGAAATTTTTGATGTTTTTCTACTCCTCTCATGAGCCCAAACAAGTCTCTAAAAGCATGAGTTTGCAACTAATTTACTTTTGGAGAAAATTCAAAACATTCATTATTCAATAGAGCCCAATAGCAAAAATCAGGTTTTGAATGAAGAATCACATTTCTTGGTAGAATCATGCAGGATTGAAATTTTTGATGGTTTTTTACTCCTCTCAACAGCCCAAACAAGTTTCTAAAAGGATGAGTTTGCAACTACTTTACTTTTGGAGAAAATTCAAAACATTCATTATTCAATAGGGCCCAAATTATCAAAAACCAGCGGTTTCAATGAACACACATTTCTTGGTAGAATCATGCAGGACTGAAATTTTTGATGTTTTTCTACTCCTCTCATGAGCCCAAACAAGTCTCTAAAAGCATGAGTTTGCAACTACTTTACTTTTGGAGAATATTCAAAACATTCATTATTCAATAGAGCCCAATAGCAAAAATCAGGTTTTGAATGAAGAATCACATTTCTTGGTAAAATCATGCAGGATTGAAATTTTTGATGGTTTTTTTACTCCTCTCAACAGCCCAAACAAGTTTCTAAGAGGATGAGTTTGCAACTACTTTACTTTTGGAGAAAATTCAAAACATTCATTATTCAATAGGGCCCAAACTATCAAAAACCAGCGGTTTCAATGAACACACATTTCTTGGTAGAATCATGCAGGACTGAAATTTTTGATGTTTTTCTACTCCTCTCATGAGCCCAAACAAGTCTCTAAAAGCATGAGTTTGCAACTACTTTACTTTTGGAGAAAATTCAAAACATTCACTATTCAATAGAGCCCAATAGCAAAAATCAGGTTTTGAATGAAGAATCACATTTCTTGGTAAAATCATGCAGGATTGAAATTTTTGATGGTTTTTTACTCCTCTCAACAGCCCAAACAAGTTTCTAAAAGGATGAGTTTGCAACTACTTTACTTTTGGAGAAAATTCAAAACATTCATTATTCAATAGGGCCCAAACTATCAAAAACCAGCGGTTTGAATGAACACACATTTTATGGTAGAATCATGCAGGACTGAAATTTTTGATGTTTTTCTACTCCTCTCATGAGCCCAAACAAGTGTCTAAAAGCATGAGTTTGCAACTACTTTACTTTTGGAGAAAATTCAAAACATTCATTACTCAAAAGAGCCCAATAGCAAAAACCAGCGTTTTGAATGAAGAATCACATTTCTTGGTAGAATCATGCAGGATTGAAATTTTTGATGGTTTTTTACTCCTCTCAACAGCCCAAACAAGTTTCTAAAAGGATGAGTTTGCAACTACTTTACTTTTGGGGAAAATTCAAAACATTCATTATTCAATAGGGCCCAAACTATCAAAAACCAGCGGTTTCAATGAACACACATTTCTTGGTAGAATCATGCAGGACTGAAATTTTTGATGTTTTTCTACTCCTCTCATGAGCCCAAACAAGTCTCTAAAAGCATGAGTTTGCAACTACTTTACTTTTGGAGAAAATTCAAAACATTCATTATTCAATAGAGCCCAATAGCAAAAATCAGGTTTTGAATGAAGAATCACATTTCTTGGTAGAATCATGCAGGATTGAAATTTTTGATGGTTTTTTACTCCTCTCAACAGCCCAAACAAGTTTCTAAAAGGATGAATTTGCAACTACTTTACTTTTGGAGAAAATTCAAAACATTCATTATTCAATAGGGCCCAAACTATCAAAAACCAGCGGTTTCAATGAACACACATTTCTTGGTAGAATCATGCAGGACTGAAATTTTTGATGTTTTTCTACTCCTCTCATGAGCCCAAACAAGTCTCTAAAAGCATGAGTTTGCAACTACTTTACTTTTGGAGAAAATTCAAAACATTCATTATTCAATAGAGCCCAATAGCAAAAATCAGGTTTTGAATGAAGAATCACATTTCCTGGTAAAATCATGCAGGATTGAAATTTTTGATGGTTTTTTACTCCTCTCAACAGCCCAAACAAGTTTCTAAAAGGATGAGTTTGCAACTACTTTACTTTTGGAGAAAATTCAAAACATTCATTATTCAATAGGGCCCAAACTATCAAAAACCAGCGGTTTGAATGAACACACATTTCTTGGTAGAATCATGCAGGACTGAAATTTTTGATGTTTTTCTACTCCTCTCATGAGCCCAAACAAGTCTCTAAAAGCATGAGTTTGCAACTACTTTACTTTTGGAGAAAATTCAAAACATTCATTATTCAATAGAGCCCAATAGCAAAAATCAGGTTTTGAATGAAGAATCACATTTCTTGGTAGAATCATGCAGGATTGAAATTTTTGATGGTTTTTTACTCCTCTCAACAGCCCAAACAAGTTTCTAAAAGGATGAATTTGCAACTACTTTACTTTTGGAGAAAATTCAAAACATTCATTATTCAATAGGGCCCAAACTATCAAAAACCAGCGGTTTCAATGAACACACATTTCTTGGTAGAATCATGCAGGACTGAAATTTTTGATGTTTTTCTACTCCTCTCATGAGCCCAAACAAGTCTCTAAAAGCATGAGTTTGCAACTACTTTACTTTTGGAGAAAATTCAAAACATTCATTATTCAATAGAGCCCAATAGCAAAAATCAGGTTTTGAATGAAGAATCACATTTCCTGGTAAAATCATGCAGGATTGAAATTTTTGATGGTTTTTTACTCCTCTCAACAGCCCAAACAAGTTTCTAAAAGGATGAGTTTGCAACTACTTTACTTTTGGAGAAAATTCAAAACATTCATTATTCAATAGGGCCCAAACTATCAAAAACCAGCGGTTTGAATGAACACACATTTCTTGGTAGAATCATGCAGGACTGAAATTTTTGATGTTTTTCTACTCCTCTCATGAGCCCAAACAAGTCTCTAAAAGCATGAGTTTGCAACTACTTTACTTTTGGAGAAAATTCAAAACATTCATTACTCAAAAGAGCCCAATAGCAAAAACCAGCGTTTTGAATGAAGAATCACATTTCTTGGTAGAATCATGCAGGATTGAAATTTTTGATGGTTTTTTACTCCTCTCAACAGCCCAAATAAGTTTCTAAAAGGATGAGTTTGCAACTACTTTACTTTTGGAGAAAATTCAAAACATTCATTATTCAATAGGGCCCAAACTATCAAAAACCAGCGGTTTCAATGAACACACATTTCTTGGTAGAATCATGCAGGACTGAAATTTTTGATGTTTTTCTACTCCTCTCATGAGCCCAAACAAGTCTCTAAAAGCATGAGTTTGCAACTACTTTACTTTTGGAGAAAATTCAAAACATTCATTATTCAATAGAGCCCAATAGCAAAAATCAGGTTTTGAATGAAGAATCACATTTCTTGGTAGAATCATGCAGGATTGAAATTTTTGATGGTTTTTTACTCCTCTCAACAGCCCAAACAAGTTTCTAAAAGGATGAGTTTGTAACTACTTTACTTTTGGAGAAAATTCAAAACATTCATTATTCAATAGGGCCCAAACTATCAAAAACCAGCGGTTTGAATGAACACACATTTCTTGGTAGAATCATGCAGGACTGAAATTTTTGATGTTTTTCTACTCCTCTCATGAGCCCAAACAAGTCTCTAAAAGCATGAGTTTGCAACTACTTTACTTTTGGAGAAAATTCAAAACATTCATTACTCAAAAGAGCCCAATAGCAAAAACCAGCGTTTTGAATGAAGAATCACATTTCTTGGTAGAATCATGCAGGATTGAAATTTTTGATGGTTTTTTACTCCTCTCAACAGCCCAAACAAGTTTCTAAAAGGATGAGTTTGCAACTACTTTACTTTTGGAGAAAATTCAAAACATTCATTATTCAATAGGGCCCAAACTATCAAAAACCAGCGGTTTCAATGAACACACATTTCTTGGTAGAATCATGCAGGACTGAAATTTTTGATGTTTTTCTACTCCTCTCATGAGCCCAAACAAGTCTCTAAAAGCATGAGTTTGCAACTACTTTACTTTTGGAGAAAATTCAAAACATTCATTATTCAATAGAGCCCAATAGCAAAAATCAGGTTTTGAATGAAGAATCACATTTCTTGGTAGAATCATGCAGGATTGAAATTTTTGATGGTTTTTTACTCCTCTCAACAGCCCAAACAAGTTTCTAAAAGGATGAGTTTGTAACTACTTTACTTTTGGAGAAAATTCAAAACATTCATTATTCAATAGGGCCCAAACTATCAAAAACCAGCGGTTTGAATGAACACACATTTCTTGGTAGAATCATGCAGGACTGACATTTTTGATGTTTTTCTACTCCTCTCATGAGCCCAAACAAGTCTCTAAAAGCATGAGTTTGCAACTACTTTACTTTTGGAGAAAATTCAAAACATTCATTACTCAAAAGAGCCCAATAGCAAAAACCAGCGTTTTGAATGAAGAATCACATTTCTTGGTAGAATCATGCAGGATTGAAATTTTTGATGGTTTTTTACTCCTCTCAACAGCCCAAACAAGTTTCTAAAAGGATGAGTTTGCAACTACTTTACTTTTGGAGAAAATTCAAAACATTCATTATTCAATAGGGCCCAAACTATCAAAAACCAGCGGTTTGAATGAACACACATTTCTTGGTAGAATCATGCAGGACTGAAATTTTTGATGTTTTTCTACTCCTCTCATGAGCCCAAACAAGTCTCTAAAAGCATGAGTTTGCAACTACTTTACTTTTGGAGAAAATTCAAAACATTCATTATTCAATAGAGCCCAATAGCAAAAACCAGCGTTTTGAATGAAGAATCACATTTCTTGGTAGAATCATGCAGGATTGAAATTTTTGATGGTTTTTTACTCCTCTCAACAGCCCAAACAAGTTTCTAAAAGGATGAGTTTGCAACTACTTTACTTTTGGAGAAAATTCAAAACATTCATTATTCAATAGGGCCCAAACTATCAAAAACCAGCGGTTTGAATGAACACACATTTCTTGGTAGAATCATGCAGGACTGAAATTTTTGATGTTTTTCTACTCCTCTCATGAGCCCAAACAAGTCTCTAAAAGCATGAGTTTGCAACTTCTTTACTTTTGGAGAAAATTCAAAACATTCATTACTCAAAAGAGCCCAATAGCAAAAACCAGCGTTTTGAATGAAGAATCACATTTCTTGGTAGAATCATGCAGGATTGAAATTTTTGATGGTTTTTTACTCCTCTCAACAGCCCAAACAAGTTTCTAAAAGGATGAGTTTGCAACTACTTTACTTTTGGAGAAAATTCAAAACATTCATTATTCAATAGGGCCCAAACTATCAAAAACCAGCGGTTTCAATGAACACATTTCTTGGTAGAATCATGCAGGATTGAAATTTTTGATGTTTTTCTACTCCTCTCATGAGCCCAAACAAGTCTCTAAAAGCATGAGTTTGCAACTACTTTACTTTTGGAGAAAATTCAAAACATTCATTATTCAATAGAGCCCAATAGCAAAAATCAGGTTTTGAATGAAGAATCACATTTCTTTGTAGAATCATGCAGGATTGAAATTTTTGATGGTTTTTTACTCCTCTCAACAGCCCAAACAAGTTTCTAAAAGGATGAGTTTGTAACTACTTTACTTTTGGAGAAAATTCAAAACATTCATTATTCAATACGGCCCAAACTATCAAAAACCAGCGGTTTGAATGAACACACATTTCTTGGTAGAATCATGCAGGACTGAAATTTTTGATGTTTTTCTACTCCTCTCATGAGCCCAAACAAGTCTCTAAAAGCATGAGTTTGCAACTACTTTACTTTTGGAGAAAATTCAAAACATTCATTACTCAAAAGAGCCCAATAGCAAAAACCAGCGTTTTGAATGAAGAATCACATTTCTTGGTAGAATCATGCAGGATTGAAATGTTTGATGGTTTTTTACTCCTCTCAACAGCCCAAACAAGTTTCTAAAAGGATGAGTTTGCAACTACTTTACTTTTGGAGAAAATTCAAAACATTCATTATTCAATAGGGCCCAAACTATCAAAAACCAGCGGTTTCAATGAACACACATTTCTTGGTAGAATCATGCAGGACTGAAATTTTTGATGTTTTTCTACTCCTCTCATGAGCCCAAACAAGTCTCTAAAAGCATGAGTTTGCAACTACTTTACTTTTGGAGAAAATTCAAAACATTCATTATTCAATAGAGCCCAATAGCAAAAATCAGGTTTTGAATGAAGAATCACATTTCTTGGTAAAATCATGCAGGATTGAAATTTTTGATGGTTTTTTACTCCTCTCAACAGCCCAAACAAGTTTCTAAAAGGATGAGTTTGCAACTACTTTACTTTTGGAGAAAATTCAAAACATTCATTATTCAATAGGGCCCAAACTATCAAAAACCAGCGGTTTCAATGAACACACATTTCTTGGTAGAATCATGCAGGACTGAAATTTTTGATGTTTTTCTACTCCTCTCATGAGCCCAAACAAGTCTCTAAAAGCATGAGTTTGCAACTACTTTACTTTTGGAGAAAATTCAAAACATTCATTATTCAATAGAGCCCAATAGCAAAAATCAGGTTTTGAATGAAGAATCACATTTCTTGGTAAAATCATGCAGGATTGAAATTTTTGATGGTTTTTTACTCCTCTCAACAGCCCAAACAACTTTCTAAAAGGATGAGTTTGCAACTACTTTACTTTTGGAGAAAATTCAAAACATTCATTATTCAATAGGGCCCAAACTATCAAAAACCAGCGGTTTCAATGAACACACATTTCTTGGTAGAATCATGCAGGACTGAAATTTTTGATGTTTTTCTACTCCTCTCATGAGCCCAAACAAGTCTCTAAAAGCATGAGTTTGCAACTACTTTACTTTTGGAGAAAATTCAAAACATTCATTATTCAATAGAGCCCAATAGCAAAAATCAGGTTTTGAATAAAGAATCACATTTCTTGGTAAAATCATGCAGGATTGAAATTTTTGATGGTTTTTTACTCCTCTCAACAGCCCAAACAACTTTCTAAAAGGATGAGTTTGCAACTACTTTACTTTTGGAGAAAATTCAAAACATTCATTATTCAATAGGGCCCAAACTATCAAAAACCAGCGGTTTCAATGAACACACATTTCTTGGTAGAATCGTGCAGGACTGAAATTTTTGATGTTTTTCTACTCCTCTCATGAGCCCAAACAAGTCTCTAAAAGGATGAGTTTGCAACTACTTTACTTTTGGAGAAAATTCAAAACATTCATTATTCAATAGAGCCCAATAGCAAAAACCAGCGTTTTGATGAAGAATCACATTTCTTGGTAGAATCATGCAGGATTGAAATTTTTGATGGTTTTTTACTCCTCTCAACAGCCCAAACAAGTTTCTAAAAGGATGAGTTTGCAACTACTTTACTTTTGGAGAAAATTCAAAACATTCATTATTCAATAGGGCCCAAACTATCAAAAACCAGCGGTTTGAATGAACACACATTTCTTGGTAGAATCATGCAGGACTGAAATTTTTGATGTTTTTCTACTCCTCTCATGAGCCCAAACAAGTCTCTAAAAGCATGAGTTTGCAACTACTTTACTTTTGGAGAAAATTCAAAACATTCATTACTCAAAAGAGCCCAATAGCAAAAACCAGCGTTTTGAATGAAGAATCACATTTCTTGGTAGAATCATGCAGGATTGAAGTTTTTGATGGTTTTTTACTCCTCTCAACAGCCCAAACAAGTTTCTAAAAGGATGAGTTTGCAACTACTTTACTTTTGGAGAAAATTCAAAACATTCATTATTCAATAGGGCCCAAACTATCAAAAACCAGCGGTTTCAATGAACACATTTCTTGGTAGAATCATGCAGGATTGAAATTTTTGATGTTTTTCTACTCCTCTCATGAGCCCAAACAAGTCTCTAAAAGCATGAGTTTGCAACTACTTTACTTTTGGAGAAAATTCAAAACATTCATTATTCAATAGAGCCCAATAGCAAAAATCAGGTTTTGAATGAAGAATCACATTTCTTTGTAGAATCATGCAGGATTGAAATTTTTGATGGTTTTTTACTCCTCTCAACAGCCCAAACAAGTTTCTAAAAGGATGAGTTTGTAACTACTTTACTTTTGGAGAAAATTCAAAACATTCATTATTCAATAGGGCCCAAACTATCAAAAACCAGCGGTTTCAATGAACACACATTTCTTGGTAGAATCATGCAGGACTGAAATTTTTGATGTTTTTCTACTCCTCTCATGAGCCCAAACAAGTCTCTAAAAGCATGAGTTTGCAACTACTTTACTTTTGGAGAAAATTCAAAACATTCATTACTCAAAAGAGCCCAATAGCAAAAACCAGCGTTTTGAATGAAGAATCACATTTCTTGGTAGAATCATGCAGGATTGAAATTTTTGATGGTTTTTTACTCCTCTCAACAGCCCAAACAAGTTTCTAAAAGGATGAGTTTGCAACTACTTTACTTTTGGAGAAAATTCAAAACATTCATTATTCAATAGGGCCCAAACTATCAAAAACCAGCGGTTTCAATGAACACACATTTCTTGGTAGAATCATGCAGGACTGAAATTTTTGATGTTTTTCTACTCCTCTCATGAGCCCAAACAAGTCTCTAAAAGCATGAGTTTGCAACTACTTTACTTTTGGAGAAAATTCAAAACATTCATTATTCAATAGAGCCCAATAGCAAAAATCAGGTTTTGAATGAAGAATCACATTTCTTGGTAAAATCATGCAGGATTGAAATTTTTGATGGTTTTTTACTCCTCTCAACAGCCCAAACAACTTTCTAAAAGGATGAGTTTGCAACTACTTTACTTTTGGAGAAAATTCAAAACATTCATTATTCAATAGGGCCCAAACTATCAAAAACCAGCGGTTTCAATGAACACACATTTCTTGGTAGAATCATGCAGGACTGAAATTTTTGATATTTTTCTACTCCTCTCATGAGCCCAAACAAGTCTCTAAAAGCATGAGTTTGCAACTACTTTACTTTTGGAGAAAATTCAAAACATTCATTATTCAATAGAGCCCAATAGCAAAAATCAGGTTTTGAATGAAGAATCACATTTCTTGGTAGAATCATGCAGGATTGAAATTTTTGATGGTTTTTTACTCCTCTCAACAGCCCAAACAAGTTTCTAAAAGGATGAGTTTGCAACTACTTTACTTTTGGAGAAAATTCAAAACATTCATTATTCAATAGGGCCCAAAATATCAAAAACCAGCGGTTTGAATGAACACACATTTCTTGGTAGAATCGTGCAGGACTGAAATTTTTGATGTTTTTCTACTCCTCTCATGAGCCCAAACAAGTCTCTAAAAGGATGAGTTTGCAACTACTTTACTTTTGGAGAAAATTCAAAACATTCATTATTCAATAGAGCCCAATAGCAAAAACCAGCGTTTTGAATGAAGAATCACATTTCTTGGTAGAATCATGCAGGATTGAAATTTTTGATGGTTTTTTACTCCTCTCAACAGCCCAAACAAGTTTCTAAAAGGATGAGTTTGCAACTACTTTACTTTTGGAGAAAATTCAAAACATTCATTATTCAATAGGGCCCAAACTATCAAAAACCAGCGGTTTGAATGAACACACATTTCTTGGTAGAATCATGCAGGACTGAAATTTTTGATGTTTTTCTACTCCTCTCATGAGCCCAAACAAGTCTCTAAAAGCATGAGTTTGCAACTACTTTACTTTTGGAGAAAATTCAAAACATTCATTACTCAAAAGAGCCCAATAGCAAAAACCAGCGTTTTGAATGAAGAATCACATTTCTTGGTAGAATCATGCAGGATTGAAATTTTTGATGGTTTTTTACTCCTCTCAACAGCCCAAACAAGTTTCTAAAAGGATGAGTTTGCAACTACTTTACTTTTGGAGAAAATTCAAAACATTCATTATTCAATAGGGCCCAAACTATCAAAAACCAGCGGTTTCAATGAACACATTTCTTGGTAGAATCATGCAGGATTGAAATTTTTGATGTTTTTCTACTCCTCTCATGAGCCCAAACAAGTCTCTAAAAGCATGAGTTTGCAACTACTTTACTTTTGGAGAAAATTCAAAACATTCATTATTCAATAGAGCCCAATAGCAAAAATCAGGTTTTGAATGAAGAATCACATTTCTTTGTAGAATCATGCAGGATTGAAATTTTTGATGTTTTTTTACTCCTCTCAACAGCCCAAACAAGTTTCTAAAAGGATGAGTTTGTAACTACTTTACTTTTGGAGAAAATTCGAAACATTCATTATTCAATAGGGCCCAAACTATCAAAAACCAGCGGTTTCAATGAACACACATTTCTTGGTAGAATCATGCAGGACTGAAATTTTTGATGTTTTTCTACTCCTCTCATGAGCCCAAACAAGTCTCTAAAAGCATGAGTTTGCAACTACTTTACTTTTGGAGAAAATTCAAAACATTCATTACTCAAAAGAGCCCAATAGCAAAAACCAGCGTTTTGAATGAAGAATCACATTTCTTGGTAGAATCATGCAGGATTGAAATTTTTGATGGTTTTTTACTCCTCTCAACAGCCCAAACAAGTTTCTAAAAGGATGAGTTTGCAACTACTTTACTTTTGGAGAAAATTCAAAACATTCATTATTCAATAGGGCCCAAACTATCAAAAACCAGCGGTTTCAATGAACACACATTTCTTGGTAGAATCATGCAGGACTGAAATTTTTGATGTTTTTCTACTCCTCTCATGAGCCCAAACAAGTCTCTAAAAGCATGAGTTTGCAACTACTTTACTTTTGGAGAAAATTCAAAACATTCATTACTCAAAAGAGCCCAATAGCAAAAACCAGCGTTTTGAATGAAGAATCACATTTCTCGGTAGAATCATGCAGGATTGAAATTTTTGATGGTTTTTTACTCCTCTCAACAGCCCAAACAAGTTTCTAAAAGGATGAGTTTGCAACTACTTTACTTTTGGAGAAAATTCAAAACATTCATTATTCAATAGGGCCCAAACTATCAAAAACCAGCGGTTTCAATGAACACACATTTCTTGGTAAAATCATGCAGGACTGAAATTTTTGATGTTTTTCTACTCCTCTCATGAGCCCAAACAAGTCTCTAAAAGCATGAGTTTGCAACTACTTTACTTTTGGAGAAAATTCAAAACATTCATTATTCAATAGAGCCCAATAGCAAAAATCAGGTTTTGAATGAAGAATCACATTTCTTGGTAGAATCATGCAGGATTGAAATTTTTGATGGTTTTTTACTCCTCTCAACAGCCCAAACAAGTTTCTAAAAGGATGAGTTTGCAACTACTTTACTTTTGGAGAAAATTCAAAACATTCATTATTCAATAGGGCCCAAACTATCAAAAACCAGCGGTTTCAATGAACACACATTTCTTGGTAGAATCATGCAGGACTGAAATTTTTGATGTTTTTCTACTCCTCTCATGAGCCCAAACAAGTCTCTAAAAGCATGAGTTTGCAACTACTTTACTTTTGGAGAAAATTCAAAACATTCATTATTCAATAGAGCCCAATAGCAAAAATCAGGTTTTGAATGAAGAATCACATTTCTTGGTAAAATCATGCAGGATTGAAATTTTTGATGGTTTTTTACTCCTCTCAACAGCCCAAACAAGTTTCTAAAAGGATGAGTTTGCAACTACTTTACTTTTGGAGAAAATTCAAAACATTCATTATTCAATAGGGCCCAAACTATCAAAAACCAGCGGTTTCAATGAACACATTTCTTGGTAGAATCATGCAGGATTGAAATTTTTGATGTTTTTCTACTCCTCTCATGAGCCCAAACAAGTCTCTAAAAGCATGAGTTTGCAACTACTTTACTTTTGGAGAAAATTCAAAACATTCATTATTCAATAGAGCCCAATAGCAAAAATCAGGTTTTGAATGAAGAATCACATTTCTTTGTAGAATCATGCAGGATTGAAATTTTTGATGTTTTTTTACTCCTCTCAACAGCCCAAACAAGTTTCTAAAAGGATGAGTTTGTAACTACTTTACTTTTGGAGAAAATTCGAAACATTCATTATTCAATAGGGCCCAAACTATCAAAAACCAGCGGTTTCAATGAACACACATTTCTTGGTAGAATCATGCAGGACTGAAATTTTTGATGTTTTTCTACTCCTCTCATGAGCCCAAACAAGTCTCTAAAAGCATGAGTTTGCAACTACTTTACTTTTGGAGAAAATTCAAAACATTCATTACTCAAAAGAGCCCAATAGCAAAAACCAGCGTTTTGAATGAAGAATCACATTTCTTGGTAGAATCATGCAGGATTGAAATTTTTGATGGTTTTTTACTCCTCTCAACAGCCCAAACAAGTTTCTAAAAGGATGAGTTTGCAACTACTTTACTTTTGGAGAAAATTCAAAACATTCATTATTCAATAGGGCCCAAACTATCAAAAACCAGCGGTTTCAATGAACACACATTTCTTGGTAGAATCATGCAGGACTGAAATTTTTGATGTTTTTCTACTCCTCTCATGAGCCCAAACAAGTCTCTAAAAGCATGAGTTTGCAACTACTTTACTTTTGGAGAAAATTCAAAACATTCATTACTCAAAAGAGCCCAATAGCAAAAACCAGCGTTTTGAATGAAGAATCACATTTCTCGGTAGAATCATGCAGGATTGAAATTTTTGATGGTTTTTTACTCCTCTCAACAGCCCAAACAAGTTTCTAAAAGGATGAGTTTGCAACTACTTTACTTTTGGAGAAAATTCAAAACATTCATTATTCAATAGGGCCCAAACTATCAAAAACCAGTGGTTTCAATGAACACACATTTCTTGGTAAAATCATGCAGGACTGAAATTTTTGATGTTTTTCTACTCCTCTCATGAGCCCAAACAAGTCTCTAAAAGCATGAGTTTGCAACTACTTTACTTTTGGAGAAAATTCAAAACATTCATTATTCAATAGAGCCCAATAGCAAAAATCAGGTTTTGAATGAAGAATCACATTTCTTGGTAGAATCATGCAGGATTGAAATTTTTGATGGTTTTTTACTCCTCTCAACAGCCCAAACAAGTTTCTAAAAGGATGAGTTTGCAACTACTTTACTTTTGGAGAAAATTCAAAACATTCATTATTCAATAGGGCCCAAACTATCAAAAACCAGCGGTTTCAATGAACACACATTTCTTGGTAGAATCATGCAGGACTGAAATTTTTGATGTTTTTCTACTCCTCTCATGAGCCCAAACAAGTCTCTAAAAGCATGAGTTTGCAACTACTTTACTTTTGGAGAAAATTCAAAACATTCATTATTCAATAGAGCCCAATAGCAAAAATCAGGTTTTGAATGAAGAATCACATTTCTTGGTAAAATCATGCAGGATTGAAATTTTTGATGGTTTTTTACTCCTCTCAACAGCCCAAACAAGTTTCTAAAAGGATGAGTTTGCAACTACTTTACTTTTGGAGAAAATTCAAAACATTCATTATTCAATAGGGCCCAAACTATCAAAAACCAGCGGTTTGAATGAACACACATTTCTTGGTGGAATCATGCAGGACTGAAATTTTTGATGTTTTTCTACTCCTCTCATGAGCCCAAACAAGTCTCTAAAAGCATGAGTTTGCAACTACTTTACTTTTGGAGAAAATTCAAAACATTCATTACTCAAAAGAGCCCAATAGCAAAAACCAGCGTTTTGAATGAAGAATCACATTTCTTGGTAGAATCATGCAGGATTGAAATTTTTGATGGTTTTTTACTCCCCTCAACAGCCCAAACAAGTTTCTAAAAGGATGAGTTTGCAACTACTTTACTTTTGGAGAAAATTCAAAACATTCATTATTCAATAGGGCCCAAACTATCAAAAACCAGCGGTTTCAATGAACACACATTTCTTGGTAGAATCATGCAGGACTGAAATTTTTGATGTTTTTCTACTCCTCTTATGAGCCCAAACAAGTCTCTAAAAGCATGAGTTTGCAACTACTTTACTTTTGGAGAAAATTCAAAACATTCATTATTCAATAGAGCCCAATAGCAAAAATCAGGTTTTGAATGAAGAATCACATTTCTTGGTAGAATCATGCAGGATTGAAATTTTTGATGGTTTTTTACTCCTCTCAACAGCCCAAACAAGTTTCTAAAAGGATGAGTTTGCAACTACTTTACTTTTGGAGAAAATTCAAAACATTCATTATTCAATAGGGCCCAAACTATCAAAAACCAGCGGTTTCAATGAACACACATTTCTTGGTAGAATCATGCAGGACTGAAATTTTTGATGTTTTTCTACTCCTCTCATGAGCCCAAACAAGTCTCTAAAAGCATGAGTTTGCAACTACTTTACTTTTGGAGAAAATTCAAAACATTCATTATTCAATAGAGCCCAATAGCAAAAATCAGGTTTTGAATGAAGAATCACATTTCTTGGTAGAATCATGCAGGATTGAAATTTTTGATGGTTTTTTACTCCTCTCAACAGCCCAAACAAGTTTCTAAAAGGATGAGTTTGCAACTACTTTACTTTTGGAGAAAATTCAAAACATTCATTATTCAATAGGGCCCAAAATATCAAAAACCAGCGGTTTGAATGAACACACATTTCTTGGTAGACTCGTGCAGGACTGAAATTTTTGATGTTTTTCTACTCCTCTCATGAGCCCAAACAAGTCTCTAAAAGGATGAGTTTGCAACTACTTTACTTTTGGAGAAAATTCAAAACATTCATTATTCAATAGAGCCCAATAGCAAAAACCAGCGTTTTGAATGAAGAATCACATTTCTTGGTAGAATCATGCAGGATTGAAATTTTTGATGGTTTTTTACTCCTCTCAACATCCCAAACAAGTTTCTAAAAGGATGAGTTTGCAACTACTTTACTTTTGGAGAAAATTCAAAACATTCATTATTCAATAGGGCCCAAACTATCAAAAACCAGCGGTTTGAATGAACACACATTTCTTGGTAGAATCATGCAGGACTGAAATTTTTGATGTTTTTCTACTCCTCTCATGAGCCCAAACAAGTCTCTAAAAGCATGAGTTTGCAACTACTTTACTTTTGGAGAAAATTCAAAACATTCATTACTCAAAAGAGCCCAATAGCAAAAACCAGCGTTTTGAATGAAGAATCACATTTCTTGGTAGAATCATGCAGGATTGAAATTTTTGATGGTTTTTTACTCCTCTCAACAGCCCAAACAAGTTTCTAAAAGGATGAGTTTGCAACTACTTTACTTTTGGAGAAAATTCAAAACATTCATTATTCAATAGGGCCCAAACTATCAAAAACCAGCGGTTTCAATGAACACACATTTCTTGGTAGAATCATGCAGGACTGAAATTTTTGATGTTTTTCTACTCCTCTCATGAGCCCAAACAAGTCTCTAAAAGCATGAGTTTGCAACTACTTTACTTTTGGAGAAAATTCAAAACATTCATTATTCAATAGAGCCCAATAGCAAAAATCAGGTTTTGAATGAAGAATCACATTTCTTGGTAAAATCATGCAGGATTGAAATTTTTGATGGTTTTTTAATCCTCTCAACAGCCCAAACAAGTTTCTAAAAGGATGAGTTTGCAACTACTTTACTTTTGGAGAAAATTCAAAACATTCATTATTCAATAGGGCCCAAACTATCAAAAACCAGCGGTTTCAATGAACACACATTTCTTGGTAGAATCATGCAGGACTGAAATTTTTGATGTTTTTCTACTCCTCTCATGAGCCCAAACAAGTCTCTAAAAGCATGAGTTTGCAACTACTTTACTTTTGGAGAAAATTCAAAACATTCATTATTCAATAGAGCCCAATAGCAAAAATCAGGTTTTGAATGAAGAATCACATTTCTTGGTAAAATCATGCAGGATTGAAATTTTTGATGGTTTTTTACTCCTCTCAACAGCCCAAACAAGTTTCTAAAAGGATGAGTTTGCAACTACTTTACTTTTGGAGAAAATTCAAAACATTCATTATTCAATAGGGCCCAAACTATCAAAAACCAGCGGTTTCAATGAACACACATTTCTTGGTAGAATCATGCAGGACTGAAATTTTTGATGTTTTTCTACTCCTCTCATGAGCCCAAACAAGTCTCTAAAAGCATGAGTTTGCAACTACTTTACTTTTGGAGAAAATTCAAAACATTCATTATTCAATAGAGCCCAATAGCAAAAATCAGGTTTTGAATGAAGAATCACATTTCTTGGTAGAATCATGCAGGATTGAAATTTTTGATGGTTTTTTACTCCTCTCAACAGCCCAAACAAGTTTCTAAAAGGATGAGTTTGCAACTACTTTACTTTTGGAGAAAATTCAAAACATTCATTATTCAATAGGGCCCAAAATATCAAAAACCAGCGGTTTGAATGAACACACATTTCTTGGTAGAATCGTGCAGGACTGAAATTTTTGATGTTTTTCTACTCCTCTCATGAGCCCAAACAAGTCTCTAAAAGGATGAGTTTGCAACTACTTTACTTTTGGAGAAAATTCAAAACATTCATTATTCAATAGAGCCCAAAATATCAAAAAACAGCGGTTTGAATGAATACTCACATTTCTTGGTAGAATCGTGCAGGACTGAAATTTTTGATGTTTTTCTGCTCCTCTCATGAGCCCAAACAAGACTCTAAAAGGATGAGTTTGCAACTACTTTACTTTTGGAGAAAATTCAAAACATTCATTATTCAATAGAGCCCAATAGCAAAAATCAGGTTTTGAATGAAGAATCACATTTTTTGGTAGAATCATGCAGGATTGAAATTTTTGATGTTTTTTTTACTCCTCTCAACAGCCCAAACAAGTTTCTAAAAGGAAGAGTTTGCAACTACTTTACTTTTGGAGAAAATTCAAAACATTCATTATTCAATAGGGCCCAAAATATCAAAAACCAGTGGTTTGAATGACTACTCACATTTCTTGGTAGAATCGTGCAGGACTGAAATTTTGGATGTTTTTCTACTCCTCTCATGAGCCCAAACAAGACTCTAAAAGGATGAGTTTGCGGGGGGCGTGGTTTGCAGGGGAAGGGAGCAGACCTGTTTACCAGGAGCTCCTGCTGTTCCCCTTTTTAAGCAGCTTTAGCTTACTAAAGATGGAATAATTATCCTGTAATCCACCTGGAATATGCCTGGACAAAGTATCAAGAAGAAAGGAGCCACCTCAGGAAGAGAAATTTTATTGGGACCTAAAGACAGTGAGGAGAATTCCAGCAAGGGCCTTCTCTCCTCAGGAGAAAGGAAGCCTTGTTTTCAAGCTGCAGTCTCCTGCAAAGAACCAGGGAAGTCTGGAATCCGAAGACCACAAGCAACACTTCAGAGACCTGCAAAGACACTTCCTGCATCTGCTGCGACTTTAGTGACAGCTGCTGAAGATCCAAAAAGCCACCGGGAGACAGCTAGGGGTTCTCACGCTGTGATGCTGCAGAGGAGAAAGCAGGATGAGTCAGCAGCTTTCCAGCGGCATGGGCTAGATGGTACACCGACTGCAGGACTTCAAACAGGAGGCAGGCATGGAAAGATTCCTGCTTCCACCATGGCTCCTATGACAGCTGCTGTTCAATCTAAGTGCCGAGGGGAGGCTGCGGGGAGTCCTGATGCTGTGATGCTGCAGAGGAGAGAGCAGGCAAAGCAACACACAGGAGGCAGGTGTCGGAAGACTCCTGCTTCCACCGCAGATGGAATGACAGCTGCTGTGGATTTAAAGAGCCGTGGAGAGACTGTGGGGAGCTTCCATGCTGTGAATCTGCAGAGGGGAGAACAGGCAAAGAAGAACACAAAAGGCTCTGTGAATGGAGCTGCTGGGCTGATACCTGGAGCGGTAAACAAAGCAGGAGGGAAATCTTTCATATGCAAATCAACTAAAGAATGGGAGACAAAAGACTTTGTGATTGGAGCTGCTGGGCCTACACCTGAAGGGGCAAACAAAGCACAGGTATTTAAATATGCTAATATTCAGTCACCCTCTAATACAAGAGGTGCCACTGTTAATCTCCCATATAAAAGCCTGAAGATTATAGCTTTCAACACCCCAGATAAAAAGTCTGAGGGAGATGTGAACCAGATCTCTGGGAATAATGGGGGATTAAGCTATAACTCTGCAAACAGTGAGCTACAGTTGAAAGGGGCTAAGTGTTTGTCTAATGAGCAAAATAAAGGATCCTGAAGTCGCCATTTAAGTGGAGGGGGCACCCTTTATGTATCCCATAATGCTACTTTAAAAGATGTAAAGAATAATGGTGATCCTGGCTCCTATCCTCATTCTGTTAAAAGCGATCAGAAAGCGCTTGACAGTAATAATGAATCAGACCTAATGGACTATTCTGATAACTCTTTTAATTCATTGGATGCTTTGGAAGGGATCGACTCAGAAGAGTTTATTGAGGGGATAGACTTCCCTGATCGTAGAGAAACTGACCTCTCAGACTATTCAGATGAAACTTCATCTTCCTCTTCAGAAAACAAAGACAGATGCGACAATTCCGATATGAGTGATGAGCAACGTTTTTTTAATACCACATTGTTAGATGGAATACCTGCCTCCGATGACTATCCCACAGAGGGTTTCATGCTCAGTTTATGTAAAGCCCTCCTAATATCTTTGGGAAATTTGGGGAAAGACACCATTAACAATGACAAATCAGAAGTTGTGCTTGAAATTGAATCCAAGATGACTGAAGCTACATATTTAAGCAAAAATAAAGCATCTGAGACTTTTATTAAGAAGCTATTTCAGAATACATTGTCTTCCATAACTGACTTGTCTCACCCAATTTCTATTAAAACTACTGATAGACTGCATCAGGAATCAAAAATTACTGAAATTATACATACGAACCATGAGGACTCTTACAACAAGGAAATTCAGAGTTGTTCAACTTTATCTGACACTGTGGAAAAAATCCAGAAAGATATTGACTCTTTAAAAATAATATAGCAAATTTTGAAGACTTCAAAAGAAGAAGAAATGTAAAAATTAGGGGGATTCCGGAGTCAGTCCCGTCTTTTCAATTAAAGAGCTATATTTCCAAGATGATTCTTCATATTCTTCCAATCACTGAAGAGCCAAATCTGATTGAAAAAGTCTATAGAATTCGAAGACCTCCCTCGCTTCCATCCGATATAGCTAGAGACGTTATTGTTACGTTCTACCCAAACTGGATAAGGAATGTTCTCCTTGATATATCTAAGGATTCTAATTTCCATGCCTCTCCATACAGTCATTTATTTTTTTTCAAAGATTTGTCTAAAGAAAAAGGAAAATTTTTCAACATATTACTCGTGAACTCCGACACGCTGACATTCCTTACAATTGGTCTCAGTACTCCAATCTACAAGTAAAATTTGCAGCGAAAATAATCAACATATCCTCTCTGGAGGGAGGAATAGATTTTCTGAGATCTGCTGGACTTGGACTAGAACTTTCAACGGCTACTCCCGGACTCTGGCCATCAAAATCAGACCTTCTCCCAAATTGACAGGCTTAAAACAGAGCAGTGAATTCTCTTATGGATTCTTCGCAATAGCAATATAATTGTTTCCTGGTGGATAAAGACATTCAGTCTCTTTCCAATTACTTAAGCTTAAAGGATATATGTTCCATTTGATTTGCATTTAAAGAAACCGGACATTCCCTCCACTCGGTCTTAGGGTCACATATAGTGCACCCGGACGGGATGGGCTCACATATAATAATAATAATAATACTAACTGTTTTTTTATTTTAAGGTGTGGAACCTCGACGTATTAGTTGATGCATACAACATGTATAGATTTTATGTTATAAAGTTACTGAAATATTGCTTTTCCTATTAAGCAACGTCTTACTTGATGCTGTAATAGGCTATATTTGCTTTATTTCAACAGTATTTGTATGTATATGTCTGCCTGTCTATTCCCTCACTTCATGGGGGCATTCCCTGTCTTCACAGGGAATTTTCTTTCCTATCACTTTTCCCTTGTTTAATTTACCTTCCCTCCAAACAGTTTTTCTACCCTACCTGTTGTTCCTCACCCTTGATCTATAACCTTTAAAAAATGTTTAAAATACCAATAAAAATTATTGAAAAATAAAAAGGATGAGTTTGCAACTACTTTACTTTTGGAGAAAATTCAAAACATTCATTATTCAATAGAGCCCAATAGCAAAAATCAGGTTTTGAATGAAGAATCACATTTCTTGGTAGAATCATGCAGGATTGAAATTTTTGATGGTTTTTTACTCCTCTCAACAGCCCAAACAAGTTTCTAAAAGGATGAGTTTGCAACTACCTTACTTTTGTAGAAAATTCAAAACATTCATTATTCAATAGGGCCCAAAATATCAAAAACCAGCGGTTTGAATGAATACTCACATTTCTTGGTAGAATCATGCAGGACTGAAATTTTTGATGTTTTTCTACTCCTCTCATGAGCCCAAACAAGACTCTAAAAGGATGAGTTTGCGGGGGCGTGGCCTGGAGCTCCATGGAGGAGGACACTTGAGCTCAGAGCTCCCATGAAGCCTAACTACAAAGCAACATAATTGCTTAAGAAGACTTTTATTCATCAGAGGACCTTTGAAATCGGATTCTTATCTTTATTGTGAGCATTTTGACACCTCCCTGGAAGAAATCCACTGTATACTTAAGAAACTACAGCCTTTGAAGTGAGAGGTGGGGAGAGAGCCTCCAGTGACTCAGCAGTTTTCCTTTGTGCTTGGCCGCGGGAACCGCCATTGTTTACATCCGAGGTGAGAGCTGGAGGAGACCTGTGTGGCAGCTGCTGGGCCCCTGATCTGACGCTGAAGGAGCCTCGGTGTTCCTGAGTCGATAGAGGGTCTGCTGTCGGGGCTGTTGGAGACCAGGCTCTACGCAACTTGCTGCCGCTCAGCTGCAGAGGAGTAAAGGAGCTGACGGTGCCGGAGAGTGACGCGGCGGGACCTGGCGGGCACGGAGCTGCATGAAGAGGCTGTCATCAAAGAAAGTGGACGTGGATCTGGTCCTTCTTGGCTGCCTCGGCTGAAGCTGACACTGACTGATTGGCTAATCGGTGAGTGTGGAGATAAAGGAGAACGCCGCGCCTGATTTTAAAACTGCTTGGCGGGAAAGTTCCTGGAACTTGGCGGCGGTTTGGGAGGAGAAGCCCGCTGCTGGGGATATTTTTAATAGAAGGAAGGTGGAATTGCCCACGGTTTTTCTGAATAGAGATCTTTGCTAATCTCTGGTCAGAGATTCAGGGAGATCCAGGGAGCGTGGTTGGCTAATTGAGCTGAAGAACTGACAGTCTTTTTACAATAATAAGAGGTTGCAGCAGTCTTAAACACCGATTTTAGCCGGGTACACCAGTGGATTAAAGCTGATCATAAAGTAGAAATTTGCCACCCTTTGTTGTCTGTTTTGACTTTGGAGATCGACCCTTAATGCGCTGGGGGTTTGGAGTCGGCTACAGTCATATAAGAAGATAAGAAGCAGAGGAGATTTGGTGAAGTTTGTTTTCGGTTTTGGCGGTCATTTGATTGTAGTCCAGCGGTAACTTTAGGGAAGGAGCATCATTGACCCCTACTACTTGGAGAATACTACAATCGTTGGGTGAGAGGAAGTTTGTGGCTCTCTGAACTTGTTATTAACCTCTTGGGGGATGGTGAAATCCTAATTATTTGTAAATTAGAGAGATAGATTAATATAAGGGGGAATATCTGAATATTGTTTTATCAATAAGACTGTGTTTGTCTATTACTGAAGTGCACCTTTGGCTTAGAGGAGGCTTACTTAGAGGCTGCTTCATGTCCATTGTCTTGTTGACATATTAAAGCATTGGAGAAAGATACTTAAGAGAATAACTAACCTATACATTCCTAGACGGGGAGATACAGAGCTTATACTGTCTTATTCTGAATCCTACTGATTATGTCCTCATCTCTTCTCTGTCTATGACATTTAATGCACCTGAGGTTATATAGATAGGGTTTGGACATGAGTGTATGAGGTGCTGTTGTTCTTTATAGGCTTACGTCACGGAGCTCAAGACGTCTCTATTGCTTTATTGAACTATTATTAAAATTGAGGGGGTTACATTACTACTCTATTTAAATCTTTATTCTTATCTTAGTTTGCGATCCACAAACCCTGCTGAAACTGTAATAAAATTCAACTTAATTACAATAATAATAAAGCAGGGGTGGTATATACAAGAGCATTTAGGGGTATAATACATCTCCTCTATCCATGTTCCGGTATACTCTAATTATGGCATCTAATTTGAAATCTAAATTGCCCACTAGTAAAAACCAGAAATCTACGAGCACTTCAAATCAGAGAATTTACACTGAATCTGTTAATCTATTGAGCCCAATTAAATCTAGATCCCCTCTAAAAAGGGAGGAAGCCATTTCATCTAGAAACATGCCTCACAGTTCCTCTAATAAAGCTATTCAGGAGGACTCGGATCAAAAAACTATATCTTCTGACCCCCGTACTTTATCTTTCGCTTCTTCCCAAGTTTTTGATAATAAAGGTGCCTCAAAACTTTCTTTTCAGGATGAGGAAAGTAAAATGGACATATCCAAATCTCATAAGAGAAGAATTCCAGAAAGTGAAACTGTTAGAGCAGAGGCAGCAGATTTAGATTCTAATACTTCATCTGATGACTATTCTCCAAATAATACCCCAGTTAAACAACTCTCTAAAAAAGGCTGTCCGGAGTCGTCTTCTACTGACTCTCTGACTCCTCATGACTTTGACTTTAAATCCCTGTTGAACTCTGATAGGCGAGTTACTGAGGGTTTGCTCGCTGGCTTCCTCATATCTTTCCAGGAATCCACCAATCAAGCTAACCAATTCATGCATAAATCTATCAATGCAATCAATGTGTCGATTAAAGCGGGATTTGAATCTCACAGGAGGGATATGCAGGAAATCAGTGACAAATTCTCTCAAAGATTTGAGTTAAATGAGAAAAGATTGTCAAAGGTTGAAAATAGAACGGATGACCTAGTTAAACAAAACTCAGATTTAAAAGCAGAACTTTTATCCGTGAAGTCCAAGTTAACGGACTTAGAAGACCGGAGTAGACAGAACAATGTTAAGATTAGAGGGATACCTGAAAGCGTAACACAGAAAGAACTTTCAGATTATACCAAGGCTACACTTAAAAAGGCTTTGCTGTCCTTAACTGATTTACAATTGATAATCGATAGGATTCACCGCCTGCCCCGCCCAAAGAATGTATCAATGGATAAACCGCGGGATACAATACTTTACTTTCATTTTTTTGAAACTAAAGAAATGATACTAAGATATATTAGGGAAAAAGGCTCTCTCCCTCCCCCTAATGATCACTTAAAATTCTTCTCTGATTTTTCAAAGTCAACCATGGAGGCTAGAAAATCGTTTAATCAAGCTACTAATGCTCTCAGGGAAATGGGGATTCCATATAAATGGGGCTTTCCAACAAAGTTACTAGTGTCACATAGAGGTAAAATTGTCCCCTTTTTTACTCCAAAGGAGGCTTTAGACTTTATACGTTTTCTAGATGAGGATCCTTCTAACAAAGATACTGGTTGAATAGGGATATATCCTCAATGGTCTTTGTGTTATTTACATCTAACAAAGTATTTAAATGGCTTCATGGGTTCTCGCCACTTTTGCTTTTTCTAAAGTCCCCAAAAAAAGGAGATTATCACGTTTGGTGAATAACCTCCAGGAGGACTCTTTAGTTTTGTTTATTTGTTTGTTAAAGTCTACTTATAGTTTTTTCTTTATTTTTTTGTAGTTTTTGCTTTTTTATTTGCTTTCTTAGATTGAGCTAAATTCAAATAGAATGTATATATCTAAGAAAGCAAATAAAAAAGCAAAAACTACAAAAATAAAGCAAAAACTCCTAAATAAATATAAGATAACTTACTTCAATAAAAAAGGAAAGATAATATCATGAGAATTAAAATCCTTTCACACAATGTTAAAGGATTGAACAGTCCCCATAAGCGCTATATAACTTGGAGAGAAATAAAATGACTCCAAGCGGATGTCTCTTGTTTACAAGAGGTTAAACTAATAAAGGATATTCACCCAACCTTTCAGCATAAAGATTTTCCACACATTTTTAAAGCTCTTAATAATAATAAAAAAAGTGCAGGAGTTATAACCATTATAAACAAGAATATTCCCTTCCAACTAATTGAGGAACATTCTGACACCCAAGGAAGATTTCACATTCTCATATGTAAGTTAAATTTTAACCTTTGTACAATCGTGAATATATATGCCCCAAATAATGGTCAAATCTCTTTCTTTAATAAATTAATGCAGAAGATTGATGAAGTTAAAAAAGGTGACCTCATGCTAATAGGGGACTTCAATTTAGTCTCTGATAGAGAAATTGACTCATCATCTTCCGCTACTTCTAAATCAGGCCGATCTCTGAAAAATTGGATAAAACAAAATGAGATGTATGATATTTTCAGATGTCTAAATACCACCTCTAGAGAATTCACATATTACTCAGATATATATAAAACATCTTCCAGAATAGACTTATTTCTAACTAATGTTTTCTCTATTACAAAATTTAAGAAAATTGAAATTCTCGAGAAGTCCTTTTCTGATCATGCTCCTGTGATGGCAGTTTTTGAATCAGGCCCTTCAGTACCAAATACTTTTCTTTGGAGGATTAACCCTACCCTGTTACGTACCCCAAAGTATAGAAATATAATTACTGAAGCTATTGATAATTATTTTAAAGAAAACTCTTCAGATAGTATTGATCCCTTTACATTATGGAACGCCCACAAGGCAGTCTTGAGAGGATGTCTCATCCAACTTTCTACGAGATACAAAAAGGAAGGAAGACAAAAATTGCTGACCTTCAGAACCAAATTACTTTAAAAGAAGAACAACAAAATTCCCTGTCTGTTCCATCCCAAAATATCCATCTTGATATTCTGAAATTGAGACAGGATTTAAGATCCGAAATTATCTCTGAATATGATTCCATTGTCAGAGCATCAAAATATAACCTTTATGCTTCAATTAACAAACCCACCAAATATATGACAAGTAAACTCAAACAGGCTCGTGTAAGTAGAAGGATTGTCAAAGTCAAATCCCCTTCAGGAGAAATGAAACAACACCCCTCTGATATCACCGAAATATTTGCAGATTATTTCGAAAGTCTCTATAACCTTAAAAATGATCCCTCAGTTCAAACTCCTAATCAAACAGAGATTGACCTTTTCCTTTCTAAATTGACCCTGCCCCAACTAGATAATTTGGATCTAACTCTTTTAAATCAACCGTTTACTGTAGATGAAATTGCTAAAACAATTGACAAACTTAAACTTAACAAATCCCCTGGGCCAGATGGGTTCACAAATGAATATTTTAAATTTCTCTCCAACATTTTATCTCCGCACCTAAAATCTCTTTTTGATCATGCCTCCTCTACTGGATCGTTCCCCAAAGAAATGACGGAGGCGACTATCGTTTTGATTCCCAAAGACAGTAGAAATCCTGAAGAGGTTAAAAATTATCGTCCGATTTCTTTAATCAACACTGACATTAAAATATATTCGAAAATAATAGCGGATCGATTAAAGAATCTTTTACCTGCTCTTGTTAAAAATGATCAAGTAGGGTTTGTTTCTGGCAGACAAGTAACGGACGGTACCAGAAGAATCTTGAATTTGTTCAACATAGCTAGTTCTAATAATCTTCCTTCGTTATTTATTTCATTAGATGCCCAAAAAGCCTTTGATAGTCCCAATTCACCCTATCTTAAAGCTACTTTATTAAAGTTTGGTTTTGATAATTGCTTTATAACATCTATATTTGCATTATATTCTAACACTAATGCTAAAACCTATACTAATAATCACCTTTCTAGGAACTTCAACATCACTAATGGACAAGACAAGGCTGTCCCCTTTCGCCCCTTTTATTTGCCTTGGCGGTTGAGCCATTAGCGGAAACGATCAGACAATGTACTGCCATTTCGGGTTTTAAAACAAAAAACTATCATCATAAATTAACCTTATTCGCTGATGACCTTATGCTATCAGTCACTGATCCGGCTAATTCATTTAATGCCCTTATCACCATTTTAGATGATTTCTCTAAGGTCTCATATTTTAAAATAAATCCTCAAAAATCTAAAATAATACACTTTAATTTAAGTCCCTTTGAAATTGAAGCCTTCAAAAAATTATCTGAATTTTACTGGGAAGATATTGAATTAGAATATTTGGGGATAATTTTCCCCAAAGATTTGAAACTCATTGTTTCTAAGAACATGGAACATCTTAGCAAGAAAATCTTAAAAGACCTTTCTGGTTATAATAATTGTGACCTATCCCTGATGGGAAGAACTCTGGTTATAAAAACATATATTTTACCTAAAATTCTTTTTGTATTTAGGAATTTACCTCTTACGATTCCCACTTCTCTTTTACTTAAACTTCAAAAAGCAATTAACCTCTTTATCTGGAAAGGGAAGAAACCTAGAGTCGCTACCAAGATTTTATATAAGAAAAAGAGTAATGGAGGACTTGCACTTCCCAATATTCAAACCTATTCCCAAGCTTCTCTTATTCTCCAGAGTCAACAGTGGTTTTCTGTGAAAACATTTCCTGCTTGGTTGGACCTTGAGTTAGAACAATATGGAACTAGCTCAATATCAGATGTCTTTTTTAAATATCTGTTTTCTTCTTCGAGTATTACTCATTACCACCCTATTGTAAATTCTATACTGACTATGTGGAGGAATTTCACAAAATTAAAGAAAGGCGATGACAGGAAAAGCATTTTGAAAAAATTTCCACTAAAATTATTATCGAAAATATATAAGTGTCCAGTTCCGGAGGAATGGTACAGTTTTAAAATTAATACAGTAGGGGATATATGGGATGGACAAGATTTTTTACCTTTTAATGAGATTACAAATAAATTTCATGTCCCGTTTACACACTTTACCTCTTACCTAATTTTGAAAGACCTACTGCGGAAATTTTTAGGTAGTAGAGCCTTGAATTCGGATATTCTGGCCTCCATGTTTGCAAATATCACTCTTAAGTCGACTTGGAGTCTTAAAAATATATATTCCTATCTCAATGATGACACGGAATTCACTAAAAATGTATATATTCAAAGATGGGAAAGGGATTTTAACACTAGATTTGACGAAGACCAATGGGGTAAGGCCATAAGGTTTTCGAATGCATCTACTGTTCCTGCGATCTTACAAGAGTCTTTCTTCAAAACATTAATTAGATGGCACTACACCCTGATTAGGTTAGCCCACATCGATAATAAATATTCCCCTCTATGCTGGAGGAATTGTGGTTTACCAGGTAACTTGTACCACATTTTCTGGAGCTGTTCTAAATTGAAGAGCTTGTGGAAAGAAGTCATGAATCACATAGATACTCTCTTGGACAACGCTGTGAAGGTCACCCCACAAATGGCAGGAAATCAATCCTGACGTAAGATTTGTAATGATACATATTTTCTTGGTGACCAAAAACACTATAGCTTTCTGGTGGCTAAAAACCGATTTACCCTCCTTTGCTGATACTTTAGGCAAATTACGGATTCATAATTCTATGGAAAAAAGATTTGCATTTATCAATGGTACTCTCCATAAATATCATACTAAGTGGGATGTTTGGAATTTGAAATTTTCTTAATTTATGTTATTTGACATTTTTTATTGTAAACTAAATAAGACAATGGTAGATCCTTTTTTGAGAGGATTGCTTTTAAGTGATGTACAATACTTGTTTCTTATTTACGCTATCTGTATTAAATAATTTTATTTAATGTGTGATGTAACACGTAGAGTAGAGTTCTCTACTTTTTACTTTGTCCACTTACCCTTTCCCTTCTTATATTTCTGAAACTTTAATAAAAATATTTAAACAAAAAGGATGAGTTTGCAACTACTTTACTTTTGGAGAAAATTCAAAACATTCATTATTCAATAGGGCCCAAAATATCAAAAAACAGCGGTTTGAATGAACACACATTTCTTGGTAGAATCGTGCAGGACTGAAATTTTTGATGTTTTTCTAATCCTCTCATGAGCCCAAACAAGTCTCTAAAAGGATGAGTTTGCAACTACTTTACTTTTGGAGAAAATTCAAAACATTCATTATTCAATAGAGCCCAATAGCAAAAACCAGCGTTTTGAATGAAGAATCACATTTCTTGGTAGAATCATGCAGGATTGAAATTTTTGATGGTTTTTTACTCCGCTCAACAGCCCAAACAAGTTTCTAAAAGGATGAGTTTGCAACTACTTTACTTTTGGAGAAAATTCAAAACACTCATTATTCAATAGGGCCCAAACTATCAAAAACCAGCGGTTTCAATGAACACACATTTCTTGGTAGAATCATGCAGGACTGAAATTTTTGATGTTTTTCTACTCCTCTCATGAGCCCAAACAAGTCTCTAAAAGCATGAGTTTGCAACTACTTTACTTTTGGAGAAAATTCAAAACATTCATTATTCAATAGAGCCCAATAGCAAAAATCAGGTTTTGAATGAAGAATCACATTTCTTGGTAGAATCATGCAGGATTGAAATTTTTGATAGTTTTTTACTCCTCTCAACAGCCCAAACAAGTTTCTAAAAGGATGAGTTTGCAACTACTTTACTTTTGGAGAAAATTCAAAACATTCATTATTCAATAGGGCCCAAACTATCAAAAACCAGCGGTTTCAATGAACACACATTTCTTGGTAGAATCATGCAGGACTGAAATTTTTGATGTTTTTCTACTCCTCTCATGAGCCCAAACAAGTCTCTAAAAGCATGAGTTTGCAACTACTTTACTTTTGGAGAAAATTCAAAACATTCATTATTCAATAGAGCCCAATAGCAAGGTCTTATGTCATGAAGGGCTTATATAAAACCACAACAATCCTAACAAGTGGAGAGATAGTATGATGGTAATGGGAGGCCTTAAGTGTTCTGGCTCGCTGAAAATCTGTGGGTTGGATTCTACTCAACTCTATTTTTATCAAATTTTAATATGCAGTGAATATAGGTTTCATACACTTTTTCAAATTAAAGATTGATTTTTTTAGATGTTTAATGTGTTTTATCAGAGGTTAGATCTTGATATAAAGTTATTGTGACTGGTGTATGACATTTTGACATTGGAGGGGGTGTTTCCACAGGAAGTGATGTCTTTTTGCATGTAATTGTGATGTCATGAAGGTTTTGTATAAAACCACTGCTGTAATCAGATTCTGTAATTCTTTGGCCCTGAGGAAGTGGCAGATATGCCATGAAACGCATCGGCACAACAAAGCAATGAAGAATATTTCTGTCCTTGTGTGGTCAGCGTGGATATATTGAAAAATCCGGTCTTTTTCTTCCTCCTTTGTGACATTGGTATCTACAGGAGTCTGCAGCGACCACTCGTTCCTTTCACATTCTGTAAGGGGTTGTGACTGTTCACAACCTTTAAAGGTAAGTGCACTAACCGTGTATTTGTCACCCAAAAAAAATTGCTTTTATCGCCCTATGTGCGCTCTCTTTCCTTAATAGTCAAACACTGTTTGACGAGTGTGACATACCTGTCAATCAGTTTTCCAAGCGATGCTACAGATCGCTTGGAAAACACTAGCATTCTGCAAGCTAATTACTCTTGCAAATTGTTAGTTTTTCCGAGGGAAATAGGCAGAAATTAAAATGCGATTTTCTCGCATATTTCCTGCGGAATGGAATTCCGGCATTCCCGCTGAAATTTCCACGGCAACGTGTGCACATAGCCTTAGAATTAACAAAAAAAAAGTGTAGTCTCTGCTCCCATGCCACTAATGCAAAAGAAAATCATTACTCCTGTGGTGAACTATAACTCCCAACATGCCATATTAGCTCCTGTACATGCTGTGAGTTATAGCTCTCTTCAAAGACATAAGGATAATGGTAAACCATGTGACATAGCTGGCACCTATGGGATCTTAAAGGGAATCTGATGGCTGATGCCAGCTGCTCAATCCACAGGCCGCATTGATCAGACATTGGCTGTATCATTCCAGCCAGGTATGGTTGACTCTGACACGCTGCGGCATTTCATGCAAAAACCTACTTTGAAAGCCGCCGTGGACTGAGGTCACACAGGTGACTAGTCAGACAGGTGGGTCCCTGGTGGCTTCTCCCCATCTGCTCCCACTGAGGGACAATTTTCTTTCTGCGTGCAACCAGTCATTGGCAGCAGGAGGGGAGAAGTCAGAAAAGTTTTTCTCTGTGATGCTGCAGTGTTTCAGAGACAAACATACTGGGCTTAGACCGTATAGCCGGTGCCGGACACGTGCTGCCTATGGGTCAGACTCACTATAAAGCAGGTGTGAGCAATTCATTTTTTAGAGGGGCCACATGAGACCATGACTGTTGTGGAAGGCAGAACCAATAGCTTGAAATTAATTCTTAATATTAATTTATTAATATTAATTGTATCACTTAATATTGAGCAGAATTAAATATGCTAAACCCCTATATATCTTTAACCCCTCACAGCCCCTTATATACACAACATGAGCCTCACACAAGCTACTACATATGCAACATGAGCCCCACACAGCCGCCCCACACAGCCTACCCATGTAATGCATGAGCCCCACACAGCCTCCCCATGTACAGCATGAACCCCACACAGCCTCCCCATGTACAGCATGAACCTCACACAGCCTCGCCATGTACAGCATGAACCTCACACATCCTCGCCATGTACAGTATGAGACCCCACACAGCCTCCCCATATACTGCATGAGCCCCACACAGTCTCCCATGTAGCCCCCCCAGGGAGCCTCAGCAGATAGGTAGGGAGGTTGGTATGCACGCTTTTTGGTTACAATACCCAGCATCAGGAGACATAAGGCTTCCAAAAAAAGACTGAATTGAATTGAAGCTGTCGTAGCTGTTTTCGTTCTGACCAAAGTCAGGAATGCCAGATGACCAGTGAGTCTGAATTAGGAGTTTTTTACGCCCTTAATTTACAAGCACTTGGAGACAAAAGAGACTGCACACGGGCCGTGGGAAAATCACTTTATCTGACGTAATGAAACACAAGGCAATATTTTATTCCATTTACAACAAATGTAGCTCTATGTGGCTCATGTAGCCCCCACCCCTCAGGGTCATACCTTGTTTACCATGTACCCAGAACATGTTGTTGCTGACTATTGAGGACATATATGATAACAAGTATAGTCTCCTTGAAACAGAGACTAATAGTCTGCAGTGTCATAAGAATAATTCTAGCAATAATAGGCAAAAGGCAATTGAAGTATTAAAGGGATATGAAGGCAAACCTTCTATATCAATTTCCCCCTTTTGTAAATGGTATAACTTTTGCCACAGGGTCAGCTGATGTCCACAAAGGAGCTACTGTCTCATGGGTCTAGTACCCATAAGGGGGCTTCCTACCTGCTTCACCCATCCACCCTCAGTGTGGACACTCACTTTCCCCATCAGCAACGCTATCTGGGGCCTATGATACACTACAGAAGGTTCAGCCTTAGATTATTTTTTCACACATATATTATTCAGCAGCTTAAGTAATACATATATTAGCACTTTTACGGCTACATAAAACAATAAGCAAAACAACAAAATTTGCATACAAGTCTGTACAATGCCAAAAATCCATCCTGCTAGGCCATTAAACCAATTTGCTGGATTTAAAAAAAGAGAATGTGTTACCCCACCAGGAGTCTATTTGCACTGTGCTGTTTTAACCATTGGTCTCTAAGTTCACCTATTTTGTCAATATAATTGCAACAGGTGGGACCAATTATATGACACATTCCTCCTTCTTTTGCTGTCAGGTAATCTAGTACTATAGTATGTTGGTTAGTAACTATGATTAATTGTCTCTGTATTGTATTAGTTTCATTAAGAAATTCAAGAATCTGGAAAATCTGATCATCTAGGCAGTCGATAGCTTCCACTAATTTATCCCTCATTTGTGTTATGAAGGGGTATATTAGCATATAACTGAATATTTTATTTGTTATCCCCATTTCTACTAGATGCGGCCTACCATTTGGACGGGGCTTATTGTCTGCAGCCCTTCTATACAAAGTATGAATTGGAATTGCTGCTGTGTCTATTTTCTTATAAGGAATTATGAAAGTGGCTTGTATTAGTTTGGCAAGAGTGCAAACTCCTCTTATGTCTGGGCTCACCCACCTGTAGGCACGATGTCCGCAAACCAAGAATACTCCTTCAGGGAGAACACAAACGTGACCAGGGGTCTGTATACATTGGTATAAACTCAAAAGTCCTGACATAGGCTTAAGGGCACACCAAGTATTATTCATTTGATTTCCACTTATACCAGATGTACATTTACCCCTTTCTTTCCTTATTATTTTACCCGTAGATGCTCTACAGCCTTCAACACCATCTTGGTACACCGTCTCATTAACCTGTGTTTGATCATGAGTGTATATACGGAAGCAATTATTGTCCTCACCACAGGTATTTGCTCCAGTGTGTTGAAGACTGAACCACGGTCCATCATTGGGAATGGGGTCTGAGTGAGGGATTTCAGTCCTCCTCCTGGCGACCATATTTCCGATGTCTGAATCATATTCCCGCCACCACATTTGTACCTTAGGCCGCGTTATGTTAAACTGAAACCAGGGATTAGAGGCCCATCCGATTATAGCCAATGAGGCAGATATATGATGGGGCACATCTTTTTCCAGAAACCTAGATTGAGTCCAAGTCTCGTTGTGTATGCAGTGTGGTGTTAATACCTTCTAGGGCAGCACGGTGGCTCAGTCCCACCAAGGACAACATCTGCAAGGAGTTTGTATGTTCTTCCCGTGTTTGCATGGGTTTCCTCTGGGTACTCCGGTTTCCTCCCACATTCCAAAGACATACTGATAGGGAATTTAGATTGTGAGCCCCATTGAGGACAGTGATGATAATGTGTGCAAACTGTAAAGCGCTGCAGAGTATGTTAGCGCTATATAAAAATAAAGATTATTATTAGATTTATTATTATTCCATGGCTCCATAGGTAAGGCTAAGTATGGTATAGTCCTTGCAGATACTGGGCTGTGTGTACAGATCCAACAGTCTTTTGGTTTCTGTCCTTCCATGTCCTTTATAAGAAGAGCATGATGTTGAATAAGTTTGTTGTCCCAGTCAGCATTTAAGAGTTTGTCCTGTGTCTCTGTAGAGTGCAGTAACCCTGCCACTGCCAGCAAGGTGATTAGGAGAACAGTCATTCTGCTGTTGAAAGGACCTTCTTGCAGTGACTCAAGTTTTACTGAGGTGGATGTGGTCAGCTGGACTTGGAAGGGGCCGTCAAATCGTGGGTTCAGGCTCCTTCTCACGTGTCTGCGTATAACCACCCAATCACCTGGATTGAGCTGATGCACATCTGCACTGACTTTAGGGTCTGGAATGGATGAGAACACATGTTTATGCACCTCTTTAAGTCTTTCCTGCAAGGCCTGGACATAGGCTGTCATAGAACCGTGTTGCATTTGTAGCACCTGTGGGAAGTACAGGCCAGTCTTTGGTGCACTACCAAACAGGACTTCAAAGGGAGACAAGCCTGTCTTTCTATTTGGAGTGTGTCTGACTCCAAGTCATGTAGATTATACCTATATGACTTGTCTTTTCCACAGCAGTCTCTACATTCTAGTAATATTGAACACACTAGATCCAGCAGCATTCCCCAAATCCACTCCACAAGGTCTACCAACAGATCATGTTGTAATGAAATCCATAGCTCAGTTGCTAAAAAATTTTCAAACAGAGGATTCCATACAACATGATCTTTTGTTGAACCTTGAGGACTGGAGTTGGGGAACCCTGCTGGATGCACTCTGTGCAATATTCCTAGAATGTAGAGACTTTTCTGGAAAAGGAAAGTCATGTAGATTTGGTTTGTTGACAACACATATCTCCAAGACTGACACAAGAAACAAGTCTCACACAAGAAACAGTAATGGAGATATGTTTTTCCAAAAACCCTATGTGTATGGTGCAGTGTGTGTAGTCGGCGATAGACACGGTAAACCATTACCAATTTTTTGAAAGCACAAGTGCACATTTATTTTGAAACCAAAAATAAACAAGAAAAATTTTATTATGAATGACATTTGGGGGAAGATTGGGAGACTTTGGGTGTGTGGAGATACAAGGAACGACTGGAGGTAGAGGAAGGGGTTCTAGGAGAAGGGGTGACAAAAGTACTCGAGGAAGGGAGCTCTGGAATGGACATTGAGGCAGGTTGAGACACATTAGGAGGAGACGGTGGATGGACCAACAAAGTTTTTTTTTTTCTTCTTTTTTGGCACAGGTATATCCTGCCCCGACCTACTTGCAGCCTGTGACCGCTTTTCTTTTGTAGACCGCCTGGTGACTGTGGACTGTGGCGTTGCCCTGTAAAATAGGGAATGCGGATCACCCCTTTGCTGCTCTGTGGTGGCAGTGCTGCTCAAAGTGGCAGTGGCGGTGCTCCTAGAAGGGGAGCATGTTGGGTCGGTGCTACGTGAAGGAGGCTGCGAATCAGGTATCTCAGCCAAAGTTCTTGGGGGACTACGAGGAGGAGGAGTGCTGGGGGTGCTCCTTTGCTGAGGAGTGCTGGGGGTGCTCCTTTGCTGAGGAGTGCTGGCGGTGCTCCTTTGCTGAGGAGTGCTGGCGGTGCTCCTTTGCTGAGGAGTGCTGGCGGTGCTCCTTTGCTGAGGAGTGCTGGCGGTGCTCCTTTGCTGAGGAGTGCTGGCGGTGCTCCTTTGCTGAGGAGTGCTGGCGGTGCTCCTTTGCTGAGGAGTGCTGGCGGTGCTCCTTTGCTGAGGAGTGCTGGCGGTGCTCCTTTGCTGAGGAGTGCTGGCGGTGCTCCTTTGCTGAGGAGTGCTGGCGGTGCTCCTTTGCTGAGGAGCGCTGGCGGTGCTCTGTTGCTGAGGAGTGCTGGCAGTGCTCCTTGCTGTTGACTGCTGATGTCGGTTGCCCAAGCAGGTTCTGTGGTGGTTTGGCTCCAAGCTGGTGGTGCTGTGGCGGTGGTGGTGCTCCATACAGGAGCAGCGCTTGCCATAGTGGTGGTGGCGGAGGTGTGTCCTGCAGCACTCAGACTTGAGGTGGTGTAGTGATGTCCGGCTTCGCTGGGAATGCAGGTGGCCGTGCAGTGGTATGCAGCAGAAGTCGGTAGTGTGGTCAAGCGAGCCAGTGGTGGAACTGTTGGAAATGACACCACTGACTGCTGCACATACTGATTCTGCTCTATAGCCTGCAAGTAAGCAGTGTTGCAGGCCTGTAACACACTCAGCTGTTGCTCAGGACTAAGGTGTTCCGCCATGCCCTGTTCAATTTTACTGAAAAAATGGTGCGCTGGTCTGTTGAGGTCGACCTCCAGACGGTCAAGGCGCTGGTTGACAGAGTGGAAGCGGTGTTCCATGTTGTTAAAACCACGTTCCATGTGGTTAAAACCACGCTCCATCAGGAAAAAAACGCTTTCCGTTCTGGCGGCCAGCGCCCTGAGGCTGGCCTTAAAGGCCTCGCTCAAGTGCATGAACTCGGGCATGACATTACTGTCCAAGGCCCACTGCCTCTGGCGGGTAGTGCCCGCATAACCAGTGACAGAGACCTGGGACAGGGGAACACCTGATGGACCAGCTTTCTGGTCACCAGCTGTCTTGTGTTGCTGACCTGCAAGATGCTTCCTGGCTGTCGGATGGCTGAGACGGGTCCGAGGTCGATCGATGAAGAACCGCTCCCGGGACAGGGTTAGGTTGCAGGGTGCTGCTCCAAGTGCTGTGGAAAGAAAGGGAAAACATTAGTATCATGCATTTACAAGAAGCAACACCTGTGGAATAGAAAAGAATATATTAAGCACAAACGAAAAAAAAACAAAACTTACACTCTGCTGGCAAGGACCGGTCTCAGGAAAGCCAACTCGTGATGGTAGCGGTACTTTCTTCTGCGCCTTGCCACAGAACCACTCCGAACCGGTCCCTCAGCACAAACATCAGTGTTGAAGCGGTCCTTCATCGAGCGCCAACGTGTGCAGATTTTTTTCACTGTTGGTAAAAAAAAAAAAATTAAAAATGCACTAGTTTAACGTCATTCTCACCACACACCTCATTGAACTTTGAAAACAGTCTCTGCTGCAGCACCAATAAAATTCTAGACACAATGCAGTAACTGTTGAGACGGCGGACACTGTTATGTTTCCTGCTACAATATATGTATCAGCGAAAACAACAGTATCATCAGGAACAAGAGTGAAAACAGGATCAAGACAGCAGTTGAAAAATCAATCACAGTTCTCAACAAGGCATTGGTAATATATCAAATCAATCACAGTTCTCAACAAGGCATTGGTGTGTTTAATGCAAGAATATATCTTGCAAAAAACACAGCACCGTCAGGTCCAAAAAACAATGCAGCAGTTGAAGACACAAATCAATCACCGTTTTCAACAAGGCATTGGTGCTTTTCATGCAAGAATATATCTTGCCAAAAAAACCACCACCGTCAGGTCCACAAAACAATGCAGCAGTTGAAGACACAAATCAATCACAGTTCTCATCAAGGCATTGGTGCTTTTCATGCAAGAATATATCTTGCCAAAAATACACCACCACCGTCAGGTCCACAAAACAATGCAGCAGTTCAAGACACAAATCAATCACAGTTTTCCACCAGGCATTGGTGTGTTTAATGCAAGAATATATCTTGCAAAAAACACATAAGCACCATCAGGTCCAAAAATAAATGCTATATCACAGAGCATCTTTATACTTACTGAACACCCTTTTTGAAGCTGCAGAGGCGCTGTCCAAGCCATCCATCACTGCGGCCACCTCATTCCAGAGCTGCCGGGTCACCACTGTGTCTTTGTACTGCTGGTCACGGCTGTCCCACAATGGGATGCGCTCCTCAACGAGGCGGATGAGGTGCTCGTTGTCTGTGTAGACTTCTTCGTCATCCCGCTGTGGAACCTAGAAAAAAAAATATAGAATGTTTAGAAGTTTGGAAAAGATACAAAAAGAAACAGAAAAGAAGCAAGAGAAAGAAAGACAGAAAAAATAATATATATATATACTCACATTGCGTCTCCTCGCCATGGCTTGACTATGCTGCTCCCGCTCAGAATCCTCAGACGGCTCCCGCTCAGACCGCTCCGACTGCTCCCGCACAGACCGCTCCCGCACTCCATTTTCACTTCCCGTGTCCGATGTCTGTAAAGAAAGAAAAAATTAAAACACATTTCTAGAGGCAGCTATACTTATCAAAAGGCAGCAAGATTCTCACCTCACGATGAGCTTGGGCCAGTTCTTGCCGAGATGGCGAATAGACCGATCCGGAAGAAGACATGCTGAAAAGAAAACAAAAAATACATTAGTACATAATAAATTGTACAGGACACACAGACATTATTTTTAAGAATACTCACATTTTGGCTCCTGAAGCTTGAATCCACAGGTAGAAGGCTCTTGTAGAATGCTTGTCTGGTCTCTGCAAGGCATTATGTAGAGTAATTGTCTGACCCTGAAGACACATTCTTTTATGTACACTCCTCCAAAACAATGTTGCTTGTTTAGGGGGAGTTCTAGACAAGTGTCTAGACATTGTTTACTCAAATCGCGTTTGCGCTCAAGGCGCTGATGTGCGCGGTGCCAAGCGCTCATCAGCAACCACATAGACTGTAATGCTATTTTTGGGCGCACACGTGCGAGCGCGATTTTTTTAACGATGCCGCCGGAAAAAAAAATGCAACATGTAGCGTACGTCGCGTCTGGGCGCACACCTGTAAAATGCGCAGCGCACGCTAAACGCTGAAGAGCGCGTACATTCGCAAGACCCTGCGATCACCATGTTAAAGATAGGGGGACATTGCGCGTGTGCATGATGCGCTGCGCAATCAAACGCTAGTGTGAAACGAGCCTTACTACGTAGATAAGGGAGCAGAACCAACCTTACGAGAGAGACATGGGAGCAGAACCGAGCTTACTACAGTGCTATGGGAGCATAACCGATCTTACTACAGAGATAAGGGAGCAGAACCGAGTTTACTACAGAGATAAGGGAGCAGAACCAAGCTTAATATGTCTACTTCACAGATATGGGAACAGAACCAAGCTTACGGCATGCATATGGTACAAGAATCTAGATTACTACATCAATACAGAACCAGAACCAAGCTTACTGCTTAGATATGGTACCATAACTGAGCTTACTGACAAACATACATATATCTCTAGAAACACTGACAAGTAAACACACATTACAGCAGGGGCATTG
The DNA here is from genome assembly GCF_039654945.1 of Dendrobates tinctorius. Taxonomy (NCBI): domain Eukaryota; kingdom Metazoa; phylum Chordata; class Amphibia; order Anura; family Dendrobatidae; genus Dendrobates; species Dendrobates tinctorius. The sequence goes on along the minus strand of NW_027361721.1, from coordinate 114,905 downwards.
CTAGGGTTCTAAAAGTTCAGGGGTCCATGCCTCAAAGTGCATGTCTACCCATCTGACCCCCCTATAATCATCTAAAGAGCATCTATAGATATATAAGTACAGTATACCACTGTTGCTAACCAAAAACATACAATGCAAAGACCAATATTATCAAAATTACTACTATAAAAGACCAAAACAATAAAACTACTCAATGTCCACCACCATCACCACTACTCAGCAAATACATAATATAATATAACCATTACCTTTACATAACAAAACACTATACAGAGACCAATGACACCACCATACACCTACTACTACATAGACTGAAACAAATTTAGCGGCCACTAAATAAAAAAATAGTCTACTAAAAAGAGCAATATTACCATCTTACTGTTATCGTATATTGGTAGATACTAGTCCCACAGAACATACACGTGAGTACAGTAGTTATATATAGAACCTTACAGCTGACAATCTTTCTGATTTGGGTCGCTCACTTTTCCTGTCTTTTTCATCAGGCCCAGACCTCCATTACCACTTCTCCAGCCACAACTCATCTGCACAGATTACAACAAAAACACATTTGACATCTCACATTTCTACTGATCTCATTTATTCCCAACCTACAAAAAAACTCCCCACTCTGCTTACCTGAGGCATAGGATACTGACCCCAATATTTTAAAAAACTGTGCCATTACTATGATTACTCCCTCCCCCAAAAATTAGTGTCCCATAGAAAATATTAATACCCCCACTGTGCAAAGGCGTGTATGCTCCTTTAACCCCTTCCCGACCAATGACTCCACATAGGCATCATGAAAAGCTGTGCCAATCTGACCAGTGATGCCTATGTGGCGTCATGAATTAATTGCCCTCCTGCGGGTCGGGTGACTGACCTTTCAGTGACCCCACCCGACCCACACACACAGGGGGCTTTGTACTTCTCCACAGGTGGGGTGGCTTCACCCCCACATGTCTACAATCGCTCTGATTGGCTGTTAAAAGTGAAAATGATAAGGTGCTGGTTTAATTATATTGTGTTTATGTCTGCTGTAACTTGCATTTAGCATTTATGCTCTGTTAATTATTCTAAATAAATTATTTAGCTTGAAAAACTCCAATTTTGATCTCTTGTGATGCTTAATAGCTCATTTAAAAAACCAGGGGAAGAGTCTTGAGGAGATCATTTGCATATTCCCAGTGCCTTCTGGGATAAGTGAAGAGTCTCCGCGAGCTCAACGATCACTGGGTTTTGGCCGTTGCAGCTGAAAAGAGGAAATCGTAAAACCAGGGGAAGAGTCTTGAGGAGATCATTTGCATATTCCCAGTGCCTTCTGGGATAAGTGAAGAGTCTCCGCGAGCTCAACGATCACTGGGTTTTGGCCGTTGCAGCTGAAAAGAGGAAATCGGAAAAACCGAATTTGGGCTCATCTTTCATCGTTTTTAAGAAATCTCAAGATGGAAGAGGCCAGGAGCCATTTGGTGAGCTGCATTTCTTGCTACATGTTCACAGACTTACCAGTGGAAAAGCCAAACTTCACATGCCACAAATGCAAGCTTGTGTCCCTGTTGGAGGAAAAGTTGCAAAATCTCGAAGAGAGGTTAGCTACGTTGAAGATCATTAAGGAAGGTGAAGAGTTCTTGGACAGAGCAGAATTATCTCTTCATGTTACAGAAAGAGAAGAAATTCGAAGTGCACCTGAAGAAACAGAGGAATGGAGACATGTGACCCAGAGAAGCAGGAGGATCAGGAGGCAGTCAGCACCCATACTGCTCAGAAACCAGTACCAGGCTCTCACGCAGGAAAACAATGAAGAAATACATCAGGATAAGACTTTGCCAACAAGCAGCAACCTTGTACGCCTTCAGAGTCCTCCTGGATGGAGAAAGAAAAATGTTGTGAAGAAGAAACGGAGAGTGGTGGTCATGGGGGATTCCCTGTTGAGAGGAACTGAGGCCGCTATCTGCAGACCGGATATAACTTCAAGAGAAATGTGTTGTCTTCCAGGTGCAAAAATTAAAGATGTGTCTGACAGGATATCAGGACTCTTCAGACCTACAGATGACTACCCATTCCTGCTACTACATGTGGGGACAAATGACACTGCAAGAAACGACCTGGAAACCATCTGCAGAGACTTTGAAGACTTAGGCAAGAAAGTGAAAGAACTGGGAGCGCAGGTGGTCTTCTCTTCCATCCTCCCAGTGGATGGCCATGGAACAAGGAGGTGGAATAAGATTCTGCAGGTGAACAACTGGCTACGTCGATGGTGCCGTCAGCAACGATTTGGATTCCTGGATCACGGAGTGAACTACTTATACGATGGACTACTTGCTAGAGATGGGGTGCACCTTACGAAGACTGGTAAGCATGTATTTGGAAGTCGCCTTGCTACACTTGTAAGGAGAGCTTTAAACTAGAACAACATGGGAAGGGAAGCAAAAGACCAGAAAAAGCCATACACCTGACAAATGCTATTGAGAACTCTGCTATTAGAAGTGGAAAGGAAGAACAAAGACGAAAGAATCTAATTAATAAAAATATTGGAGAAAGAGAAACCAATCACAAACTAAAATGTTTCTATACTAATGCACAAAGCATGGGCAACAAACAAGGAGAATTGGAACTACTAACACAGGAAAAGAAATATGATGTCATTGGAATCACTGAAACTTGGTGGGACAATACACATGATTGGAATACAAGACTAGAAGGATACAACTTATTTGCAAGAAACAGACTTGATAAACGAGGAGGGGGTGTCGCATTGTATGTTAGAAACGCGTATATCTGCACAGAGATTGAAGCTTCAGAGACTGGGAGTTCTGTGGAAACTGTTTGGGTAAGAATACAAGGACAGAACAATGGAAAGGACACCATTGTAGGCATTTACTACAGGCCGCCTGTGCAAGCTGAAGCTATGGATGAACTCTTTATGCATCAAATGGCCAAGTTCTCCAAAAAATATGACATAGTTGTCATGGGAGATTTCAACTATCCAGACATTTGTTGGGAATCTCTCTCAGGCAAAACTAACAGGTCAAGGAAATTCTTATCCTCTCTTGCTGACAACTTTATCTTCCAAAAGGTAAGGGAGAAAACAAGGGGAACTGCTACCTTGGATCTAATCCTTATAAACAGGGAGGAAATGGTTGAGGAGGTAAAAGTGGCTGGGACCCTAGGAGGTAGCGACCATGCTATTTTAGAATTTTGGATAACTAGAGGCGGAAGACCTGTGAAGACTCAGACGTCAAGGTTAGATTTCAGAAAGGCAGATTTTAAGGGATTCAGAAAGAGAATTGGAGGGATCCAATGGCTGGATATCCTTAAAGACAAAAATGTCCAGGAAGGATGGGAAATCTTGAAAAATGAAATTCTCAAAGCACAGTTGTTAACAATTCCGAAAAGAGGGAAGAATAGGAAGCAGTTAAGGAAACCAGGATGGATGAACACAGAACTTAAGCACATGCTAAAAAGGAAGAAAAAAATGTTTATAAAATGGAAAGAGGGAGGCATATCTAAAGAAGAATATAATGCTGTCTGCAGAACCTGCAGGGCACAAATCAGATTAGCTAAAGCTGAAAATGAATTGAGGCTTGCAAGAGATGTCAAAAGCAATAATAAAGGATTTTGGGGATATGTCAAAAGTAAAAGAAAAGTCAAAGATGCTATAGGATTTTTACAGGATGAAAATGATGAAATGGTAAGACAGGATGTTGAGAAGGCTGAACTTTTAAATTCCTATTTTGCATCTGTTTTCTCTCAGAAAGGAAATGTAACATCAACTGTTATTCACTGTCCTATTAAGGGAATAGAAGAATCCAGGATATCTATAAACAGAAAGATAGTGAGGAAACACTTAGCTAGCCTAAATGAATTCAAGTCTCCAGGTCCAGATGAATTACACCCCAGAGTACTGAAGGAGATAGCAGAAGAAATTTTTGAACCCCTCTCTATAATCTTTGAAAATTCTTGGAGAACAGGAGAAGTGCCAGAAGACTGGAGAAGAGCAAATGTTGTTCCTATCTTCAAAAAGGGGAAGAAGGTGGACCCAGGTAACTATAGGCCGGTGAGTCTGACTTCTATACCAGGAAAGATCTTTGAACAAATTATTAAACAACATGTATGTCAATACCTGGATAAGAATGAAGTGATTAAACAGAGTCAGCATGGGTTTGTAACTAATAAGTCATGTCAGACTAACTTAATTTCCTTCTATGACGGTATCACTGATTGGGTGGATCAAGGAAATGCTGTAGATATAGTATATCTTGACTTCAGCAAAGCATTTGACAAAGTCTCTCATACAATCCTTATTGAAAAAATGATTAAGTATGGAATGGACAAGGCAACTGTTAGGTGGATTCATAACTGGCTTAGTGATCGGACCCAAAGAGTGGTCGTAAATGGCTGCACATCCAGTTGGAAGAATGTCTCAAGTGGGGTACCACAGGGCTCTGTCCTGGGCCCTGTATTGTTCAACATCTTTATCAACGATTTAGATGAAGGAATTGAGGGTAAACTGATTAAATTTGCTGATGACACAAAGCTAGGAGGGATAGCTAATACTAGAGAAGAGAGAGAGAGGATTCAAAAAGATTTAAATAAACTGGAGAAGTGGGCAGCAACTAACAGAATGGTTTTTAACAGGGAGAAATGCAAAGTACTACATCTGGGCAATAAAAATGGAAAAAGCATATATAGAATGGGAGGAATAGGGCTAAGTGACAGCACATGTGAAAAAGACTTGGGTATACTAATAGATCACAGACTGAATATGAGTCAACAGTGTGATGCAGCAGCAAAAAAGGCAAATGCAATTCTAGGATGTATTAACAGAAGCATACAGTCTAGATCACGTGAAGTCATTATTTCCCTCTACTCCTCTTTGGTCAGACCTCATCTGGAATATTGTGTCCAGTTTTGGGCACCACATTTTAAAAAAGACATCAACAAACTGGAGCAAGTTCAGAAAAGAGCGACCAGAATGGTGACCGGTCTGCAAACCCTGTCTTATGAGGAAAGGTTGCAGGATTTGGGAATGTTTAGTTTGCAAAAGAGAAGACTGAGAGGAGACTTAATAGCTGTCTACAAATATCTAAAGGGCTGTCACATTGTAGAAGGATCAACTTTATTCTCATTTGCACAAGGAAAGACTAGAAGCAATGGGATGAAACTGAATGGGAGGAGACACAGATTAGATATTAGAAAAAACTTTTTGACAGTTAGAGTGATCAATGAGTGGAACAGGCTGCCACGAGAAGTGGTGAGTTCTCCTTCAATGGAAGTCTTCAAACAGAGGCTGGACAGACATCTGACTGGGATGATTTAGCGAATCCTGCTTTGAGCAGGGGGTTGGACCAGATGGCCCAGGAGGTCCCTTCCAACTCTACGATTCTATGATTCTATGATTCTATTTATGATATTTTTTTTGCTATTATATTTCCAGTGAGTTGAGCCTTTGAAGAATTTTTTCCAGTATTTGGGATATATTTGCACTTTATACTATATACAGTATGAGCCTGTACATCGCTTCCTATATACAGTATGAGGCTGCATATTGCCTCCTATATACAGTATGAGCCCACATAGCCTCCTGTATACAGTATGAGGCCGCATATAGCCTTCTATATACAGTATGAGGCCGCATATAGTCTCCTATATACAGTATGAGCCTGCACATTACTTCCTATATACAATATGAGCCCACATAGCCTCCTATATACAGTATGAGGCTGCACATCGCTTCCTATATACAGTATGAGGCCACATATAGCCTCCTATGTACGGTATGAGCCTGCACATCGCTTCCTATATACAGTATGAGGCCGCATATAGCCTCCTATATACAGTATGAGCACCCACATATAGCCTCCTGAATACAGTTTTTGCCTCCTATATACAGCATGAGCCTGCACATTGCTTCCTATATACAGTATGAGCCTGCACATAGCCTCCTATAAACAGTATGAGCCTGTACATCATTTCCTCTATACAGTATGAGGCCGCATATAGCCTCCTATATACAGTATGAGCACCCACATATAGCCTCCTATGTACAGTATGAGCCTGCAAATCGCTTCCTATAAACAGTATGAGCCTGCACATCGCTTCCTATAAACAGTATGAGCCCACATATAGCCTCCTGAATACAGTATTTGCCTCCTATATACAGTGTGAGTCCCCATATAGCCTTCTATATACAGTATGAGCCTGCACATAGCTTCCTATATACAGTATGAGGCCACATATAGCCTTCTATATACAGTATGAGCACCCACATATAGCCTCCTGTATACAGTATGATGCTGCATATAGCCTCCTATATACAGTATGAGGCCGCATATAGCCTCCTATATACAGTATGAGCCTGTACTTCGCTTCCTATATACAGTATGAGGCCGCATATAGCCTCCTATATACAGTATGATCACCCACATATAGCATCCTGAATGCAGTGTTTACCTCCTATATATAGTATGAGCCTGCACATTGCTTCCTATATACAGTATGAGCCTGCAAATAGCCTCCTATATACAGTATGAGCCTGTACATCACTTCCTATATACAGTATGAGGCCGCATATAGCTTCCTATATACAGTATGAGCACACACATATAGCCTCCTATGTACAGTATGAGCCTGCACATCGCTTCCTAAACAGTATGAGCCTGCACATCGCTTCCTAAAAACAGTATGAGCCTGCAAATTGCTTCCTATATACAGTATGAGCCTGCACATTGCTTTCTATATACAGTATGAGCCTGCACATAGCCTCTTATATACAGTATGAGCCTGTACATCACTTCCTATATACAGTATGAGGCTGCATATAGCCTCCTATATACAGTATGAGCCCACATAGCCTCCTGTATACAGTATGAGGCCGCATATAGTCTCCTATATACAGTATGAGCCTGCACATTGCTTCATATATACAATATGAGCCCACATAGCCTCCTATAGTATATACAGTATGATCACCCACATATAGCCTCCTGAATACAGTTTGTGCCTCCTATATACAGTATGAGCCTGTACTTAGAATCATAGAATCATAGAATCGTAGAGTTGGAAGGGACCTCCTGGGCCATCTGGTCCAACCCCCTGCTCAAAGCAGGATTCGCTAAATCATCCCAGTCAGATGTCTGTCCAGCCTCTGTTTGAAGACTTCCATTGAAGGAGAACTCACCACTTCTCGTGGCAGCCTGTTCCACTCATTGATCACTCTAACTGTCAAAAAGTTTTTTCTAATATCTAATCTGTGTCTCTTCCCATTCAGTTTCATCCCATTGCTTCTAGTCTTTCCTTGTGCAAATGAGAATAAAGTTGATCCTTCTACAATGTGACAGCCCTTTAGATATTTGTAGACAGCTATTAAGTCTCCTCTCAGTCTTCTCTTTTGCAAACTAAACATTCCCAAATCCTGCAACCTTTCCTCATAAGACAGGGTTTGCAGACCGGTCACCATTCTGGTCGCTCTTTTCTGAACTTGCTCCAGTTTGTTGATGTCTTTTTTAAAATGTGGTGCCCAAAACTGGACACAATATTCCAGATGAGGTCTGACCAAAGAGGAGTAGAGGGAAATAATGACTTCACGTGATCTAGACTGTATGCTTCTGTTAATACATCCTAGAATTGCATTTGCCTTTTTTGCTGCTGCATCACACTGTTGACTCATATTCAGTCTGTGATCTATTAGTATACCCAAGTCTTTTTCACATGTGCTGTCACTTAGCCCTATTCCTCCCATTCTATATATGCTTTTTTCATTTTTATTGCCCAGATGTAGTACTTTGCATTTCTCCCTGTTAAAAACCATTCTGTTAGTTGCTGCCCACTTCTCCAGTTTATTTAAATCTTTTTGAATCCTCTCTCTCTCTTCTCTAGTATTAGCTATCCCTCCTAGCTTTGTGTCATCAGCAAATTTAATCAGTTTACCCTCAATTCCTTCATCTAAATCGTTGATAAAGATGTTGAACAATACAGGGCCCAGGACAGAGCCCTGTGGTACCCCACTTGAGACATTCTTCCAACTGGATGTGCAGCCATTTACGACCACTCTTTGGGTCCGATCACTAAGCCAGTTATGAATCCACCTAACAGTTGCCTTGTCCATTCCATACTTAGTCATTTTTTCAATAAGGATTGTATGAGAGACTTTGTCAAATGCTTTGCTGAAGTCAAGATATACTATATCTACAGCATTTCCTTGATCCACCCAATCAGTGATACCATCATAGAAGGAAATTAAGTTAGTCTGACATGACTTATTAGTTAGAAACCCATGCTGACTCTGTTTAATCACTTCATTCTTATCCAGGTATTGACATACATGTTGTTTAATAATTTGTTCAAAGATCTTTCCTGGTATAGAAGTCAGACTCACCGGCCTATAGTTGCCTGGGTCCACCTTCTTCCCCTTTTTGAAGATAGGAACAACATTTGCTCTTCTCCAGTCTTCTGGCACTTCTCCTGTTCTCCAAGAATTTTCAAAGATTATGGAGAGGGGTTCAAAAATTTCTTCTGCTATCTCCTTCAGTACTCTGGGGTGTAATTCATCTGGACCTGGAGACTTGAATTCATTTAGGTTAGCTAAGTGTTTCCTCACTATCTTTCTGTTTATAGATATCCTGGATTCTTCTATTCCCTTAATAGGACAGTGAATAACAGTTGATGTTGCATTTCCTTTCTGAGAGAAAACAGATGCAAAATAGGAATTTAAAAGTTCAGCCTTCTCAACATCCTGTCTTACCATTTCATCATTTTCATCCTGTAAAAATCCTATAGCATCTTTGACTTTTCTTTTACTTTTGACATATCCCCAAAATCCTTTATTATTGCTTTTGACATCTCTTGCAAGCCTCAGTTCATTTTCAGCTTTAGATAATCTGATTTGTGCCCTGCAGGTTCTGCAGACAGCATTATATTCTTCTTTAGATATGCCTCCCTCTTTCCATTTTATAAACATTTTTTTCTTCCTTTTTAGCATGTGCTTAAGTTCTGTGTTCATCCATCCTGGTTTCCTTAAATGCTTCCTATTCTTCCCTCTTTTCGGAATTGTTAACAACTGTGCTTTGAGAATTTCATTTTTCAAGATTTCCCATCCTTCCTGGACATTTTTGTCTTTAAGGATATCCAGCCATTGGATCCCTCCAATTCTCTTTCTGAATCCCTTAAAATCTGCCTTTCTGAAATCTAACCTTGACGTCTGAGTCTTCACAGGTCTTCCACCTCTAGTTATCCAAAATTCTAAAATAGCATGGTGGCTACCTCCTAGGGTCCCAGCCACTTTTACCTCCTCAACCATTTCCTCCCTGTTTATAAGGATTAGATCCAAGGTAGCAGTTCCCCTTGTTTTCTCCCTTACCTTTTGGAAGATAAAGTTGTCAGCAAGAGAGGATAAGAATTTCCTTGACCTGTTAGTTTTGCCTGAGAGAGATTCCCAACAAATGTCTGGATAGTTGAAATCTCCCATGACAACTATGTCATATTTTTTGGAGAACTTGGCCATCTGATGCATAAAGAGTTCATCTATATCTTCGGCTTGCACAGGCGGCCTGTAGTAAATGCCTACAATGGTGTCCTTTCCATTGTTCTGTCCTTGTATTCTTACCCAAACAGTTTCCACAGAACTCCCAGTCTCTGAAGCTTCAATCTCTGTGCAGATATACGCGTTTCGAACATACAATGTGACACCCCCTCCTCGTTTATCAAGTCTGTTTCTTGCAAATAAGTTGTATCCTTCTAGTCTTGTATTCCAATCATGTGTATTGTCCCACCAAGTTTCAGTGATTCCAATTACATCATATTTCTTTTCCTGTGTTAGTAGTTCCAATTATCCTTGTTTGTTACCCATGCTTTGTGCATTAGTATAGAAACACTAATATATACATATATACAGTATGAGGCCGCATATAGCCTCATATAGCTATACAGTATGAGCATCCACATATAACCTCCTATGTACAGTATGAGCCTGCGCATTGCTTCCTATAAACAGTATGAGCATCCACATAGCCTCCTATGTACAGTATGAGCCTGCACATCGCTTCCTATAAACAGTATGAGCCTGCAAATTGCTTCCTATATACAGTATGAGCCCACATATAGCCTCTTGAATACAGTGTTTGCCTCCTATATACAGTGTGAGTCCCCATATAGCCTCCTATATACAGTATGAGCACTCACATATAGCCTCCTGAATACATTGTTTGCCACCATATTGCCTCCTATATACAGTGTGAGTCCCCATATAGCTCCTATATACAGTATGAGCCCCTATATAGCATCCCATATCTAACTGCATTTACCTTGGTATCATTAATTTTCTATGAGACTGCTCTGTTCTCATATTGTGCATTTATGCATTTAGTAGGGCTTAATGGAATGATTGCGCTTGTTACACATCAACTCTAGATGCGCTCACTTATTAGACTTTGGTTGGGGCAACTTTAAAATATAATAATGATAATGGTCCTGTCTAGTGACAAGTTTATTTTACAGGCTTCTGGAGAAAGGCACAATACCAGTCATTCAAGGGTTAATTCTTTGGAACACTGAGAGGGACTTTCTAGCCAATGAAACCACAGTATAAAACACCTGTGATAACTATGGCAACTGCGCTGATGTCATAAACACATGCATCTATGATGCAGGAGAAGATTCCAGAACCATAAGTCATTCAGCCGTAGACGGAAGCCATACTTGATGTGTCTGGAGACCAGGAGCTTCATCACTCCACAATGGGAGGAAGGGGACACCGCCTAGCCAGCCAGATCAGCCATAGCGCCTAGCCAGCCAGATCAGCCATAGCGCCTAGCCAGCCAGATCAATGGGGTGACAGATGTTGCAGCCAGATCTCCCTCATGTCCGGTACTCGCCGCCTTCACTTTATGTGTACGGCCTGGAGAGGTCGCATTAGGCTTCTCCAAAACAAATATGACACAATGTACAAATTCAGGTACAATTTGCTGTTACATGTTGGCACTAACCTTCTAAGCCCAAGGGAAGGGCAGTCCTGCAGCCATGGTTCCCTAGAGGTTTCCACCACAGGGGGTTTTTCCTCTCCTGAGTGCTGAAGGACGATTCTTCGTGAGTCGGGGGTTCTGCCATTTTCAGTGTCTCTTTCATAGTAATTGGCTGATTCTAAATTTCAGACAGTGAAAGAAATAATAATGATGAGATTTGGAATAAAATTCGGTCAATTTAACATCCAATAAAAGTGTTTTGTGTGTTTCTTTCACAATCTTCGGTTGGTGAGATTTTGTTGGGGATCAGGATCCAGCATCTATGATCAAGCCATGAAGCCAGATATGAAGTCAGAGCAATTTAACCCTGCGCTGGAAGACAGGATGGAGCAGAGATGACAAAGTGTGACTGCACAATTAGCACAAGTTCACACTCTTCCTCCCATTCAGATACATGAGGGGATTCAGGGCCGAGTTGGGACTAAAAAGCAGCCCTGGCACACAAAATTCACTAGCCCACATACAATAAGTGTCCTCAACCCAAATCGTAGAACACTGATAGGTCATGTAGGATTTTGCTTTATCCGTTACCAGGGCCGAAACAAAGTATTTTGGGTGCCCAAGGCAGATGAAGCCGAAGGCGCCCATTTTGCATTTCTACCCAGCTAATTCTTCCCTTTTCCATTAGGTCTATGACATCATGTGATTAATAACTGATGATCTGAATCCTTCTAAGTCAGGCCCATATACATTTGTATCTCCTTAACAATGGTAAGGAGATGCTGGGAGTTATCAGTCTTTATCAGACTGTGGACTATACAGGAACCATAGTACTGACGAGACGCAGTCAGTACCAATAGCTAAAAATGTACATCCTGGTACCTTATAGGTGACCTCTTCTCTGATTGAGTCTTTTCTTTCTCTTAGGCCTGTTTCACACTTCAGTTTTCTGGCGTTAGTCAAAATCTGCCAGTGTGCAAAAACGGATCCGTTTCCGTTTTGTGGCAAACGGATGCAACTGGATCCGTTTTTTGTACGGATCCGCTTTAGACGCTAGTGCATGAAATTTAAAGTAAGGCCTGTTTCACGAGAGAGAGAGATTTGGCTGCCACAGAATGGGATTTGGGGTTAAATATCATGAAAGGACATTCATTCGGGCATGCTCAGTATAAAAAGGAGGATCCGATGGCAGATTCCGTCAATTGACGGTTGGCAACGGATCCACCGCCTTTTCTCATCCACATCTCGCTTCTTAAGGGCCCTTTCACACTCCAGTCTTTTGCAATCAGTCACAATCCGTCAAAGTGTTCAGATCCGTCAAGTGGACGGATCCTGCGTATATTGCAAAAAACTGATGCACTGGATCTGTTTTTATGACTGATCCGTTGTAGCAGCCTTGCTGTAGGAATTAAAGAAACAGAATTCTGGAGCGAGAGAGAGAGAGAAGGATTTTGTGCCAGAATAGAAAAAGCAGTCGCAGGGGTTAAAATAAAGGAAGAAAAATGATTCCGGGCATGCTCAGTTTTAAAAGATGGAATCCGTCGCTATCCGACTTTTCGACGTACACAAAAAATGTTCATCTGTCCGTTGTCTCTGGCCGACGGACAGAGATTTTCTGACGGATCCGTTGGACGACAGATGAAACGTGTGGCCATCCATCACAATCTGTCACTAATACAAGTCTATGAGAAAAAAAAGGATCCAGCATGAAAAAATGATGGAAAGCCAAAATTAGAGTTGAGCGAAACGGGTCGAAAAATTTCAAAAGTCGCCGACCCTAGGATGAGGTCGGCCACGAGGTCGGCGACTTACGCGCCAAAGTCGCGTTTCAAAAGTTTGTTTTGCGCTCTTTCAGCCAATCAGGATCCACGGACACTGTGGGCAACGTGATGACATAGGCAGGGGTCACCACCATCTTTCAGAAGGGCATGCAAGTGATTGGCTTGCTTTGGTGGGCGTCACAGGGGGTATAAAAGGGCGTGCACGCCGACCGCCATGTTCCTCATGCTGATCTCAGAATAGGGAGAGCTGCTGCTGATTCTGTAGGGAGAGCGTTAGGCAGGGAAGAAGACACCAAAAACTGCTTCTGCTGCTAGCGATTTTGCCTGTACAACACACCAGTCACTGTGTGTGCAGTGCAAGGGGAGGCTATATTTTGCTGGATCAGCGGTGTTGGTTGTTAGGCTGCCTTCTAAGGCTTCCTGACGGCTGCATTGCTGTTTACCCACTGCTCTGCAAACTGCTTTTTTAAAAGCAATCCCAATTTTTTTTTTGTCCTGCTGAGGTACTGAGCGTGCATTTTTTCACACCATACAGCGGTGCACACTCCTCACACAGTACCGTGTAACGGCTGTTATCACAGCCACAGTGAAGCTATCTGTGTGTCACTCTGTAAGAATAAGTTGAGGACATGTTCCGTTCTTACAGACCTGCACCTTCTAGTTTTGTCTAGCTTTCAAACAGTTAAATATATTTGCTGTGTGATCACATTCAAAACTATGGAGAGACAGCGTGTGTCAGTCCGTATACTTAAAAAACACGGAGTTTGACAGTTTCACGTACACCGGACAGCCGTGTACGTGCACGCTCCTCTCAGTACCGTGTAACGGCTGTTATCACGGCCACAGTGAAGCTGTGTGTCACTCTGTAAGAATAAGTCGAGGACATGTTCCATTCTTACAGACCTGCACCTTCTAGTTTTGTCTAGCTTTCAAACAGTTAAATATATTTGCTGTGTGATCACATTCAGAACTATAGAGAGACAGCGTGTGTCAGTCCGTATACTTAAAAAACACGGACCTTGACAATTTTACGTACACCGGACAGCCATGTATGTGCACGCTCCTCTCAGTACCGTGTAACGGCTGTTATCACGGCCACAGTGAAGCTATCTGTGTGTCACTCTGGAAGGATAAGTGGAGGACTTGTTCCGTTCTTACAGACTCTAGGGAGATTCCTATTCTGCCCAATTCTATATACACCTTGTAGTTTGTGATACACTAGCCAATTTCTGCCTGTGACATAGCGCTGTGATATTCAGTGGGCCTCACACAATCCAAAAGTGTCCAGTGTCCACTAGTGTGTGCAGAAATTCAAAATCTCTGTTACCCTGTAGTCACTTTTTTCACACCTGTGCCATCGAGCCTGTGACATAGCGCTGTGATATTCAGTGGGCCTCACACAATCCATAAGTGTCCAGTGTCCACAAGTGTGTGCAGAAATTCAAAATCTCCCTTATCCTGTAGTCACTTTTTTCACACCTGTGCCATCGAGCCTGTGACATAGCGCTGTGATATTCAGTGGGCCTCACGCAATCCAAAAGTGTACAGTGTCCACAAATGTGTGCAGAAATTCAAAATCTCCCCTGTCCTATAGACACCTTGTACCTTGTTTTACATTACTATATAGTTTGTTGGATTTTGTCTACATTTCTACCAAAAATGAGGAAGGCTGGTGGAAGAGGCTGTGGAATTGGGCGGGGGTTGGCAGCTGGTAATGATGGTGTTGGTGGTGGATCTGATGGTAGTGGCAAAAGCAAAATAGGACCGAATGCAGGAGGTGTTGAGCCTGTGTCATCATCTGGCTCCACAAGGCCTCGAAGGCTTACTTTTCTAGGAGTTGGCAAACCGATTTTAAAGCCAGAGCTTCAGGAAAAAGTTTTGGCTTACATTGCTGACTCAGCCTCCAGCTCTATCGCCTCCTCTTCTGAAGTTGTAAAAAATAAAAGCACTGAATCGTCATTGGAGGCTCATGTTCATGAACCACAAATTTCCTTGTGTCCTTCACCCCAACCAAGATTGAAGGATGACGCAGGCCATACTACTGATTACTCCATGGAGCTGTTTTCACATACCATGCCTGGATTATCAAGTGAAATGGTGAATTACCCAGGCCAAGATGAATCTGACATCGAGTGCCCTGATGCACAGCCACTGATAGATGATTCTGCTGGTACATTCACTCAGAGCACTACATTGTCCTCGCAGTGTACAGAGCCAGATTCTGACCCTGATGAGACTCAGGTGCCCCTTCCCGCACACTATACCACCATACACGGTGACACAGAGGAAGGTGCACATGACATTGAAGAGGAGGTGATGGATGATCCAGTTGCTGACCCAGATTGGCATCCATTGGGGGAAGAGGGTGCTGCTTCCAATAGCTCAGATGAGGAGCATCCACAGCAGACATCGACATCGCAACAGCTGTTATCTGGCAGGCACGGAGCACTCCAAAGACAGGTTCCAAAAATCAAAAGAGTTGCTGGACAGCTTGTCCAGAGGGTCAAAATATCACAGCGTGCTAGGCCGCAAAATGTCTGCCAAAGTAGGAAGAGTGCAGTGTGGCACTTTTTTGAACAAAATCCTCATGATCAGGCCAAGGTTATCTGTAAGAAGTGCGCAAAGACCTTTAGCCGAGTGAAAAATCTAAAAAATTTGAATACCAGTTGCATGCTTAGACATTCAACCACCATGCACTTGCAAGCGTGGACACACCAAACCTCAAGTACCACATGTGCAACTGATCACAAATAAGGTAGTCAGCAATGCTACATTGTTTCCCCCACTGTAAGCCCACCGGTTAGCACAGCAGCAAATGTTGAGGTGTTGTTCCAAGGCCACAGCAGTCAGGGAATCCCACTGTTATATCAACGAAAGACTGAATCTAGGCCATCAGAAAGAACACCAACTCCATCACCATCATCAACCCTCTCTCAGTCCGCCCTGTCCACTGCTACTTCCACCATATGCAGCTCTCAAGTCCAGCTCACCCTCCCAGACACTATGAGTAGGTCAAGAAAGTACTCAGTCTCTCATCCACGTACACTGGGTTTGAACGCCCACATTGCCAAACTAATCTCATTTGAGATGATGCCCTATCGGTTGGTGGAAAGCGCAGCTTTCAGCGAACTCATGGCCTATGCAGTACCATGCTATGACCTACCCAGTCACCACTTCTTCCCTTGCAAAGCCATCCCAGCCCTCCACCATCATGTGAAAGACCGCATTGTCCATGCACTCAAGCAGTCAGTGAGTGGCAAGGTGCACCTCACAACTGATGCATGGTCCAGTCGGCATGGCCAGGGCCGTTACGTGTCCATCACTGCGCACTGGGTTAATGTGGTGGATGCAGGGTCCACAGGGGACAGCGGTGGTGGGACAGTGCTGCCTAGCCCACGGTATAGGAAACAGTTGGCTGTAGGCGTTCGATCCTCCTCCTCCTCCTCCAGATGCGAAAGCTCGTCCACAAAGCGCAGTCGTACGAGCACTCCATCTGCAGCTGCCACTGTTGCACACGAGGTGTCCCCCTATCGAGCAGCTAGTGGAAAGCGTCAGCAGGCTGTGTTACAGATGATGTGTTTGGGCGACAGACACACTGCCGAGGTGCTCGCCGAGTACTTCCAGCGACAAACTGAGTCATGGCTGGGCAGTGTACATCTTGAGGCAGGCAAGGTAGTTAGTGATAACGGCCGTAATTTTGTGGCAGCCATAGCCCTTTCAATACTCAGCCACATACCTTGCTTGGCTCACACCTTGAACCTGGTGGTGCAGTGCTTCCTCAATAATTATCCGGAGTTAACAGCCATGCTCCAGAAGGTGCGAAGACTGTGCGCGCACATCCGCCGGTCGCCTGTACACTCCATTCGTATGCAGAAGCTGCAGTGATTGCTCCACCTTCCCAACCACCGCCTCATTATCGACATTGCAACAAGGTGGAACTCCACCCTGCACATGATTGAGCGGCTGTGCGAGCAGAGGCAGGCCATAATGCATTTGTGGGAGGATACACGGCCAGGCACTTTGAGAGCAGACATGGAGTTGACAGGTG
Organism: Dendrobates tinctorius; assembly: GCF_039654945.1. Classification (NCBI taxonomy): domain Eukaryota; kingdom Metazoa; phylum Chordata; class Amphibia; order Anura; family Dendrobatidae; genus Dendrobates; species Dendrobates tinctorius. The sequence continues at coordinate 98,115 of NW_027361721.1, read as the reverse complement.
TGCAGTGGTCGAAGCTAAAAGACCTCTGTAAAGTCCTTCAGTGTTTTGAGGAATGCACACGGCTGGTAAGCGCAGATGACGCCATCCTAAGCATGAGCATCCCACTTATGCGTCTGCTCATGCAAACTTTGACGCACCTTAAGGAGCAGGTGTCTGCAGCCAATGTTGACGAGGAGGGAATCCTTGATGACATTCAGCCATTGTCTGCTCAGGGACCTCTCCTGGACGAGGTGGAGGAAGAAGAGGAGGAGGAGGATGCATCTCGTGGGGCAAGTGAAAATGTTGGCGTGGTAAGGTCTGGTACAGGGTTTGTGCGTGACTGGAGGGATGTGGATTTGCCAGAAAGTGCTCCTCCAACCAGCACTCGCAGTGCATCATTGACACCGGGAACATTGGCCCACATGTCAGATTATGCCTTGCAGATCCTAAAAAGGGACCCCCGCATTGCCAAAATGATGAACGATGACGACTACTGGTTGGCCAGCATCCTGGATCCACGCTATAAAGGCAAATTACAAAACATCATGCCACAGGAGAACCTTGACCTAATATTGGCTAATAAACAAGCAACTCTGGTAAATCGGTTGCTTGAGGCATTCCCAGCACACAGCAGCGGTGATGTTTCTCACACGAGCCGTACGGGCCGGGGCAGCTTGGCAGAGGTGTTCGTGGTGCACACAGCAGAAGTGGCGTTGGAGACAGGGGTTTCATGACAATGTTGTGGACTGATTTTTCAAGTACCACTCACACAACTGGTAATACTGCATCGATGGAAAGTGACAGGAGACAGCAGTTGTCAACTATGGTTACAAACTACTTTTCCTCCCATATCGATGTTCTCCCACACAGGTCATTCCCCTTTGACTATTGGGCCGCTAAACTGGACACCTGGCCTGAATTGGCACAATATGCCTTACAGGAGCTCGCTTGCCCAGCTGCAAGTGTGCTATCGGAAAGAGTCTTCAGTGCAGCTGGATCAATCCTGACAGAAAAAAGGACCCGTCTGTCAACCCAAAATGTGGATGATCTAACCTTCATTAAAATGAACCATGCATGGGTTTCCAAGGATTTTGTCCCACCTTCCCTTGATGACACATAGGTTGCCAGAAAAATGGCTTGCTTTGGTTATCCTCCTATTCCGCGAACTTGATCTATTTCGCCTTTTGCAGCAGCTGAATGTCCCACATCAACATATGCCACTTTGTAAACCTCCCTAACTGAGCTGCCCCCCCCAATGGCCGGGGTCACCACCTAGCAGCTGAAACCGTGCAAGTGCCGTTGCCCTGGACAGGTGGGTGGGCCGACTCTTGGGCGCGGGCACTGGCACAGGGTCCCTCATAGTGCAATCAAGTGTCTCTGACGGTGGTGGTGCACACCCGCCGTCAGACACACCGCCATACTATGAGGGGCCCAGGGCCAGTACCGACGCCCACGAGTGTGCCCCCCTTGCTTGGGCAGGGCCCCAGCAATTGCAATGTTTACCTCTCCCTGCTCCTCCGTTGTGTAGTCTGGTCTGTCAAATCCTTCACTGGGACTGCCACTACAAATTGATTGAACTGAAAGATGATGGTTAAGATGTAGCTATGCCCTGTCCTGCTGTCCGGGCTCTAGCTCCAGAGAGCCTGCCTCCTGATGTATAGACATATATTTTGAATGTGTACGCTATCCATACATGTTATCCGGGGATACGGTACCCTTTCTACCCTTTGTGCAATCACGTGCAATCCATACTGGGCCTAACACCGTCTGAGCCTGCCTCCTGATGTATAGACATATATTTTGAATGTGTACGCTATCCATACATGTTATCTGGGGATACGGTACCCTTTCTCACCTTTGTGCAATCACGTGTAATCCATACTGGGCGTGAGAACGGCTGGCGAGCTGTTAAGCAAGCTACAGCATCTGTGGTTTGCACACATAAGTTTTTAATTTTTTCAGGAATGACGGTTAGGCCTAATTCCGGGACTGCGGTTGACCTGCACTTACTGGGAAATCATCGTTCGCGGGTAATAATTGTAATCAGTGATCCCCATCACTAACGTTGTTCAGCGGGTTATCTGCACCTGTAAGCGACAAACGCTGGCCTTTTCAGTGTAGCGCACATGCAGCCACGGACATGTAAGGGCATGACACACCAGTTATTGGCCAATCTCATGTGCCAGAGCCTCACGTGTCCCTCTAGTAAGCCGGACTCGGACTGCGGGGCATGACGGAGTCTCGTTCGTTAACGGAATTAAGCTTGCAATGTGTGCATCTGTTCTGTAGCTGGCATGGTTGAGGTTTCCCAGGTGGAGTCGAATTTAACCGTAGGCTCCACTCCTGCTGGTGCCCTTCTGGACATTCCTTTAAGGTTCAGCTTTGCAACCATACTGCCCACGTAAAACAAACACTTTGCCTTCATGAACGCTGTTTGGAGGGTCATGACTCGTGGGAATAACGCCGCCCAATCAGTTAACCTACTAGAGAGATCCTTCGTTGCTCCCAAGCATGACATCACACTCCCTAGGAAAAAGGTAATGCCACTGTGGCGACCGTACTCCAGGGGGCCACACAAGTGCACTGATGCCCAGCCACTGCTCGATGAATCTGCTGGTACATTGACCCCAGACCACTACATTCCCCTCGCACGCTACACGGCCTGAATCTGACCCTGATGAAACTCAGGTTACCCTTCCCATATACAGTTCCATCTTACACGGTGACAAAGAGGAAGCTGCAGATGAAAGTGCAGGTTCGGCCCACCCGCCATCAGACACACCACCGTACTATCAGGGGCCCTGTGCCAGTGCCGTCGCCAACGAGTGGGCCCCCCCTGCTTGCTCAGGATCACAGCACTTGCAAGGTTGAAATACTGTGCAGTGAGATGGAAGATGGGGACGACGAGGAGTCCAGACTAGTACAGGGATTCCCTAGCGAGGAGACTTATTTGATTGTTTTCAATGTTGGGACAGCAATTTTTGGGGAGCACTATACTCTGGAGAATCATAGATGGGGCCCACCATACACTGGAACATTCCAAAGGTGGACATCAGACACTGGAGCAGCATTTACAGGGCCCATTATACACTAGAGCATTAGAAATGGGGCCCATTATGTTTGGAGCATTATTTGGGCCCATAAGACAGTAGAGCTTCATCCATAGGGACCAACATATACTGTAGCATTATGTGGAGCTCATCATATACTGTTTCAAACATTATATGGGACCAATGATTCTGTATGGAGAAATAGATGGGCCTCGTCATGAGATGTAAAAAGTGAAGTATTTTTCATTGTACTATACCGCTATTTCTCTGCCGTATCGGAGCATGATGAGTTTTGGTATGTGCTAAAGGGGCGCTCTTTTGCCCAGGGCACATGAAAACCTGGAGCCAGCCCCCCCCCACAACTTTAGCCAAATAACCCCCATTTTTCAGAGCGTAACTTGTATTATGAAGTTAATTAAGGTTGACAAGCTTAAGTAAGAAGAATTGATGCATTTGGCATTCAAATGGGCACTGTAGGTGTGTTTCCTGTCCTCCTCTCACTGCTGACTTTTATTCCCCATTGACTTACATTGGGTTTCGTGTTTCGGGACGACCCCGACTTTTCCCTATAATCGGACGATCTTGCTCGACCCGACTTTTGGAAAAGTCGGGTTTCACGAAACGAAACTCGACCCTAAAAAACCAAAAGTCGCTCAACTCTATCAACGACCAAAGGGGCGGCAAATTTTTCGACCGCCCCGGGCGCCACAAACAGTTGCTATGCCACTGAGCTGCAGGAATGTATAATGTGTATAAAGTGCACAGTAATGAATGTTCTAAATATTCACTGTCATTACCAAGAATTATCCGTGTTATATGGCCGGAACAAGATGCAGTGCCACCGACGGCGCGCAGGCAGGTAAATAGGATGGTTTTTTTCTTAACAGGAATCATACATACAAAGATAGGGGATAAGGAGCCATGCATACAATGACAGGGACGGGGGAAACATGCATACCACGGTAGGGATGAGTGGTCAATGCACACCCGGCTTATACTCAAGTCAATAAGTTTACCCAGTTTTTCGTGGCAAAAGTTGGTGCCTCGGCTTATACTCGGGTCGGCTTATACTCGAGTATATATGGTAATAGGTAAAACCTGACAAGAATAAACAATAATTTGCAGTTAGCCCAATCGTGGGGATAAATAGCTGAGAAATAAATAATGATTAGTATATCTTAATAAATATATTGCAATTCGCCCAGTACAAAGCTGTGAAAAAAAAAATAGTAGTTACTATTTCCATTAAGTTTTGCACTCAACCAGTTGATTAACCAAGAGTGATGGCATGTACCCGAATAGAATTCTCCTAGAGGCTGCAAATAAGAGCGGCAGGAAGTAAAGGGTTAATTGGTACATAGAACACACAATTGGGTGAAAATATTAAATGGTCATGAGCAATATGTCCCGGCATAAAGAGTGTGATTATATCCTTAGTCCATAGTTAATGCTTGGTATAAACCTGCATTCATAAAATAGTCCAATGTCTATAGCCGTGGGGAGAGCTGCCCCGGCCGATGACGGATACACCAAGTACTTTCTCCAATGAGTGGAGGGCTCGTGCCCTGTGAAATAGCGCGCTGAACAGTACAAGGTGATTTCACCATATATAGTTGTATGTGAGTGTTGCTACTCACAATACCTCCGATGGTCTGCGTAGAATCCGGTGACTGCGTTCTGGCTGGTGCAGTAAAGGTTGGACCTGGGAGATGCGGCGATATGCCGAGGTGTAGTGTGAGACCAGCGCTCCTGCGCTCCAGCTGTCGGCAGGGATCCGGTCACTCTGGTCGATAGCTGCGTCCCGGCAGATGTGCAGTAGGAGCAGGACCTGTGTGACGCGGTGGATCACGTGGTGCCGTGTAACTGCTGCTAGATGGAGGTACGGGTGGCAAAAAGGGCCGAAACCAACGCGTTTCGGAAAACTCAGCTTCTTTCTTCAGGTCCGGGACATATTGCTTCTGACCATTTAATATTTTCACCCAATTGTGTTCTATGTACATATTAACCCTTTACTTCTAGGAGAATTCTATTCGGGTACATGCCATCTCTCCTTGGTTAATCAACTGTTTGAGTGCAATACTTACTATTTCCATTAACTACCATTTTTTTCACAGCTTTGAACTGAGCGAGTTGCAATATATTCATTAAGATATACTAATCACTATTTATTTCTCAGCTATTTATCCCCACAATTGGGCTAACTGCAGTTTATTGTTTATTCTTGTCAGGTTTTACCTATTAAACATTCTTCTATTTGTCTCATTAATAAGTGACTAGCTTTTCTCCCACATCTTGGTTTTTTCAGCGCGAGTCTATCACAAATATTTATAATCCTTTCAATTTCCTTGTGGTTGGTATCTAGAGTCGCAGCAGTTACAAAACCTTTTACACAGGCGTCACTTTATCGCTATCCTTCATTTTTTGTTTTTAACAATTTTTCCCTGGATCTGTAGCTGGATATTTCCTGCTTTTGAATTGCCTCCTATATACAGTATGAGCCTGCACATTGCTTCCTATATACAGTATGAGTATGCACATAGTCTCCTATATACTGTATGAGCCTGCACATTGCTTCCTATATACAGTATGAGGCCGCATATAGCCTCCTATATACAGTATGAGCCGGCAAAGCGCTTCCTATATACAGTATGAGTCTGCACATAGCCTCCTATATACAGTATGAGCCTGTACTTCGCTTCCTATATACAGTATGAGGCCGCATATAGCCTCCTATATACAGTATTAGCACCCACATATAGCCTCCTGAATGCAGTGTTTACCTCCTATATACAGTATGAGCCTGCACATTGCTTCCTATATACAGTATGAGCCTGCACATAGCCTCCTATATACAGTAGCAAAAAAAAAAATGATTGAATGAGAGTAATGGTTTTGGGTCCTTTCTGTAAAAATCGTATGGGTATCTTTTTAGTCTTGGTTTTAGTTTTCTGTTTTTAATTATTTTTTCCTGTGCTTATACTCCAGTTCTCTATCTTCGCATCGCAATATATAAGATCTGGCATGGAAATCATTGTTGAGGGCATTTCAAGATTTTAAGAAGAAACACTCCTCTCACAAGAAATCTACGGCTCTTTTCGTACCCATTGGGTCTTCAATATTTCATATTATTTGTTCACATTTTTATTCATTTTTTCTTTTTTTATTTCTTTATTTCATTTACATTTTTATATATATTTTTTCACTCATTTTTTATTTTTTTCACAATTTTCTTTGTGTATTTTTGCTATGTATTATGCATTATACATAATTGTGTGTATAATTACTTTATGATATATGACATTTGATGTATGTATTGAATGCCATGTGTTATTTTTATGTACATTTGTTTTTTAACAGAGACATGATATATAGTTGTTATAGTTATATGATGCACATACACTTTCATATAGCCTGCATACACATTATGCTAATTGTTAAAAAAAATTTTTATTGCTTGCATAGTGTGCTTATAATTGACACATATGTGTGTGCCTTTGCACTCTATGTCAGGCATATTCAATTTAATGGTTCATACACACCTCTATAATTATTTCAGCATCATTATGTTTTATCCCCTCACTTTCAACACTTGCTATCACTTTAAGTAGTGATTATTATTCTTCATAATTATTTTATTTTCTTGTCCTCACTTGAGCGCATGCCCAGTTCTGTCCTCCCTAGGAGCCGTCTGACGTGCTCAGTCTGGTATGTGGCGGTCTCTGGCTGTTTTGCAGCTTGAGCCGCTTTCATGCTGATGAGCGCTGATCATAGACTCCCTGTTCATAGTGGGGACTCAACAGCGCATGCACCGATAATGCTGTGGACGTTTAGAACTGGATACTATTGACGTCATTGTGGACACTACAGCTCAGGTCCTGAATTTTACAAGCTTTATTAGGGAAAGCGGTTTATTGGTTGACCGCACTATATAAGCTAGATCCGGGGCACTTGTAAACCACGCCTCCTGAGGAAGCTGCGGCGTAACGCGCGTAGGGGCGGCAGGTTTTACAGCGACATACACTACACATGTAAGTTGTTACTTTCTAATGCAGTCCTTGTATCTTACTCTGGAATTTGTATAGACCGTTTTTACTCTGTGTACACTTAACGCCTACCAGGCTTATTTGATACAAGGCACTTGTGCACTTTATATTCAGCAGTTTACTCTGGGCACTTATTGTATGCAAAACCTTATCTGGGCATACATATTATGTAAATGGGGAGTTTGCTGTTTACTATGCATTCTATTTGTGAAAGGAAAGCAAAGAAACTACATGTTTTATACAGATAAAAACTTTATTAACTGTCAAGGTGCTGGTTTAATTATATTGTGTTTATGTCTGCTGTAACTTGCATTTAGCATTTATGCTCTGTTAATTATTCTAAATAAATTATTTAGCTTGAAAAACTCCAATTTTGATCTCTTGTGATGCTTAATAGCTCATTTATGAGATTTTTTTTGCTATTATATTTCCAGTGAGTTGAGCCTTTGAAGAATTTTTTCCAGTATTTGGGATATATTTGTACTTTATCCTATGTACAGTATGAGCCTGTACATCGATTCCTATATACAGTATGAGGCTGCATATAGCCTCCTATATACAGTATGAGCCCACATAGCCTCCTGTATACAGTATGAGCCTGCATATTGCTTCTATATACAATATGAGCCCACATAGCCTCCTATATACAGAATGAGCCTGTACATCGATTCCTATATACAGTATGAGGCCGCATATAGCCATCTATATACAGTATGAGGCCGCATAGTCTCCCATATACAGTATGAGCCTGCATATTGCTTCTATATACAATATGAGCCCACATAGCCTCTTATATACAGTATGAGCCTGCACATCGCTTCCTATATACAGTATGAGGCCACATATAGCCTCCTATGTACGGTATGAGCCTGCACATCGCTTCCTATATACAGTATGAGGCTGCATATAGTCTCCTATATACAGTATGAGCACCCACATATAGCCTCCTGAATACAGTTTTTGCCTCCTATATACAGTATGAGCCTGCACATTGCTTCCTATATACAGTATGAGCCTGCACATAGCCTCCTATATACAGTATGAGCCTGCACATCACTTCCTATATACAGTATGAGGCTGCATATAGCTTCCTATATACAGTATGAGCACCCACATATAGCCTCCTATGTACAGTATGAGCCTGCGCATTGCTTCCTATAAACAGTATGAGCATCCACATAGCCTCCTTTGTACAGTATGAATAAAAAACAATAAAAAACTTACCTTAAACTTAACTTACTTTTCTCAGTTCAGATTTGTTTTTTATTCATTTCATTGTGCATTCAGTGCATATATGGGTGTGACCGCCCTCTTTCTGAGCTGGGAAAGCCATCCAGTCTGGCCTAAGCTGTTACAAGTGGTTCAGCCGCTCGACCCTTATTCACATTCACGCCACTTGGCAAGTGAAAAGGTTTTAAATACTAGAGTAGGGACTGTCCCACAAGGGTTGCCGTGACGTGGCGGGATGGCTTGTACATTATTTTGATCAAAATTATTTTTACTAAATACCCTTATTATTACCTTTATGCATTATGTGCAGTATATTTTTTACTTTTAGTTCAGGATATTTGTGTTTTTTGCTTTTTGTTTTCTCTGGTTAATGGTCATGTGTTAATATGCACTTACATTGTGCATACACATTAACTTACTTTTCTCAGTTCAGATTTGTTTTTCATTCATTTCATTGTGCATTCAGTGCATATATGGGTGTGACCGCCCTCTTTCTGAGCTGGGAAAGCCATCCAGTCTGGCCTAAGCTGTTACAAGTGGTTCAGCTGCTCGATCCTTATTCACATTCACGCCACTTGGCAAGTGAAAAGGTTTTAAATACTAGAGTAGGGACTGTCCCACAAGGGTTGCCGTGACGTGGCGGGATGGCTTGTACATTAGTTTGATCAATATTATGTTTACTAAATACCCTTATTATTATTATTACCTTTATGCATTATTTGCAGTATATTTTTTACTTTTAGTTCAGGATATTTGTGTTTTTTGCTTTTTGTTTTCTATGTACAGTATGAGCCTGCACATCGCTTCCTATAAACAGTATGAGCCTGCACATTGCTTCCTATAAACAGTATGAGCCTGCAAATCGCTTTCTATATACAGTATGAGCCCACATACAGCCTCCTGAATACAGTATTTGCCTCCTATATACAGTGTGAGTCCCCATATAGCCTTCTATATACAGTATGAGCCTGCACATCGCTTCCTATATACAGTATGAGGCCACATATAGCCTCCTATATACAGTATGAGCACCCACATATAGCCTCCTGTATACAATATGATGCTGCATATAGCCTCCTATATACAGTATGAGGCCGCATATAGACTCCTATATACAGTATGAGCACCCACATATAGCCACCTGAATGCAGTGTTTACCTCCTATATACAGTATGAGCCTGCACATCGCTTCCCATATACAGTATGAGGCCACCTGAATACAGTATTTGCCTCCTATATACAGTATGAGCACCCACATATTGCCTCCTGTATACAATATGATGCTGCATATAGCCTCCTATATACAGTATGAGGCCGCATATAGACTCCTATATACAGTATGAGCACCCACATATAGCCACCTGAATGCAGTGTTTACCTCCTATATACAGTATGAGCCTGCACATCGCTTCCCATATACAGTATGAGGCCACCTGAATACAGTATTTGCCTCCTATATACAGTATGAGCACCAACATATTGCCTCCTGAATGCAGTGTTTACTTCCTATATACAGTATGAGCCTGCACATCGCTTCCCATATACAGTATGAGGCCACCTGAATACAGTATTAGCCTCCTATATACAGTATGAGCACCCACATATAGCCTCCTGTATACAATATGATGCTGCATATAGCCTCCTATATACAGTATGAGGCCGCATATAGACTCCTATATACAGTATGAGCACCCACATATAGCCACCTGAATGCAGTGTTTACCTCCTATATACAGTATGAGCCTGCACATCGCTTCCCATATACAGTATGAGGCCACCTGAATACAGTATTTGCCTCCTATATACAGTATGAGCACCCACATATTGCCTCCTGAATGCAGTGTTTACTTCCTATAAACAGTATGAGCCTGCACATTGCTTCCTATATACAGTATGAGCCTGCACATAGCCTCCTATATACAGTATGAGCCTGCACATCACTTCCTATATACAGTATGAGGCCGCATATAGCCTCCTATGTACAGTATGAGCCTGCGCATTGCTTCCTATAAACAGTATGAGCATCCACATAGCCTCCTATGTACAGTATGAGCCTGCACATCGCTTCCTATAAACAGTATGAGCCTGCAAATCGCTTCCTATATACAGTATGAGCCCACATATAGCCTCCTGAATACAGTGTTTGCCTCCAATACAGTGTGAGTCTCCATATAGCCTCCTATATACAGTATGAGCACTCACATATAGCCTCCTGAATACATTGTATGCCACCATATTGCCTCCTATATACAGTGTGAGTCCCCATATAGCTCCTATATACAGTATGAGCCCCTACATAGCATCCCATATCTAACTGCATTTACCTTGGTATCATTCATTTTCTATGAGACTGCTCTGTTTTCATATTGTGCATTTATGCATTTAGTAGGGCTTAATGGAATGATTGCGCTTGTTACACATCAACTCTAGATGCGCTCACTTATTAGACTTTGGTTGGGGCAACTTTAAAATATAATAATGATAATGGTCCTGTCTAGTGACAAGTTTATTTTACAGGCTTCTGGAGAAAGGCACAATACCAGTCATTCAAGGGTTAATTCTTTGGAACACTGAGAGGGACTTTCTAGCCAATGAAACCACAGTATAAAACACCTGTGATAACTATGGCAACTGCGCTGATGTCATAAACACATGCATCTATGATGCAGGAGAAGATTCCAGAACCACAAGTCATTCAGCCGTAGACGGAGCCATACTTGATGTGTCTGGAGACCTGGAGCTTCATCACTCCACAATGGGAGGAAGGGGACACCGCCTAGCCAGCCAGATCAGCCATAGCGCCTAGCCAGCCAGATCAATGGGGTGACAGATGTTGCAGCCAGATCTCCCTCACGTCCGGTACTCACCGCCTTCACTTTATGTGTACGGCCTGGAGAGGTTGCATTAGGCTTCTCCAAAACAAATATGACACAATGTACAAATTCAGGTACAATTTGCTGTTACATGTTGGCACTAACCTTCTAAGCCCAAGGGAAGGGCAGTCCTGCAGCCATGGTTCCCTAGAGGTTTCCACCACAGGGGGTTTTTCCTCTCCTGAGTGCTGAAGGACGATTCTTCGTGAGTCGGGGGTTCTGCCATTTTCAGTGTCTCTTTCATAGTAATTGGCTGATTCTAAATTTCAGACACTGAAAGAAATAATAATGAGATTTGGAATAAAATTCGGTCAATTTAACATCCAATAAAAGTGTTTTGTGTGTTTCTTTCACAATCTTCGGTTGGTGAGATTTTGTTGGGGGATGAGGATCCAGCATCTATGATCAAGCCATGAAGCCAGATATGAAGTCAGAGCAATTTAACCCTGCGCTGGAAGACAGGACGGAGCAGAGATGACAAAGTGTGACTGCACAATTAGCACAAGTTCACACTCTTCCTCCCATTCAGATACACGAGGGGATTCAGGGCAGAGTTGGGACTAAAAAGCAGCCCTGGCACACAAAATTCACCAGCCCACATGCAATAAGTGTCCTCAACCCAAATCGTAGAACACTGATAGGTCATGTAGGATTTTGCTTTATCCGTTACCAGGGCCAAAACAAAGTATTTTGGGTGCCCAAGGCAGATGAAGCCGAAGGCACCCATTTTGCATTTCTACCCAGCTAATTCTTCCCTTTTCCTTTAGGTCTATGACATCATGTGATTAATAACTGATGAGCTGAATCCTTCTAAGTCAGGCCCATATACATTTGTATCCCATGAACCTACAACTCCCAGTATGTCCTTAACAATGGTAAGGAGATGCTGGGAGTTATCAGTCTTTATCAGACTGTGGACTATACAGGAACCATAGTACTGATGAGACGCAGTCAGTACCAATAGCTAAAAATGTACATCCTGGTACCTTATAGGTGACCTCTTCTCAGATTGAGTCTTTTCTTTCTCTTAGGCCTGTTTCACACTTCAGTTTTCTGGCGTTAGTCAAAATCCGCCAGTGTGCAAAAGCGGATCCGTTTCCGTTTTGTGGCAAACGGATGCAACTGGATCCGTTTTTTGTACGGATCCGCTTTAGACGCTAGTGCATGAAATTTAAAGTAAGGCCTGTTTCACGAGAGAGAGAGAGATTTAGCTGCCAGAATGGGATTTGGGGTTAAATATCATGAAAGGACATTCATTCGGGCATGCTCAGTATAAAAAGGAGGATCCGATGGCAGATTCCGTCAATTAACGGTTGGCAACGGATCCACCGCCTTTTCTCATCCACATCTCGCTTCTTAAGGCCCCTTTCACACTCCAGTCTTTTGCAATCAGTCACAATCCGTCAAAGTGTTCAGATCCGTCAAGTGGACGGATCCTGCGTATATTGCAAAAAACTAATGCACTGGATCTGTTTTTATGACTGATCCGTTGTAGCAGCCTTGCTGTAGGAATTAAAGAAACAGAATTCTGGAGTGAGAGAGAGAGAGAAGGATTTTGTGCCAGAATAGAAAAAGCAGCCGCAGGGGGTTAAAATAAAGGAAGAAAAATGATTCCGGGCATGCTCAGTTTTAAAAGACGGAATCCGTCGCTATCCGACTTTTCGACGTACACAAAAAACGTTCATCTGTCCGTTGTCTCCGGCCGACGGACAGAGATTTTCTGACGGATCCGTTGGACGACAGATGAAACGTGTGGCCATCCGTCACTAATACAAGTCTATGAGAAAAAAACGGATCCAGCATGAAAAAATGATGGAAAGCCAAAACTATAAATATATATATATATATATATATATATATATATATATTGTATACCAAATTATAATGTGATGACATAAAAATCTGAATAATAAATATATCAATGCATCTTGCCAAAATTTGTATAATATCAGCACCAGAAAAAAATAAATAAAAAATATGTAAAAAAAATGCTAAGTGCTAAAATATATCGCTCAAAAAACTTTTTTCTATTAATAATGTGTAAGTTAAATATATAGTGTAGACAATAATATCGTGAAAAGTACTACCATAATATTCTAAAAATTGCACTAAAAAGTGCTATAGTGCTGTAAAACAAAAATTGTGCAAAAGTGAAAAGTATTGCAAGATATAGAATTAAATCCACTGTAAATGATTCAGTACTATAAAGTGCTAGAGGACAAAACATACAATGCACATTGAAAATAAATGAATATACAAGTATAACCAAGAAATAATGTTCTCCAAAAAGTACTGCAATGCTATAGATGAATTGCAGAGTACTGCAAAATATGAGGGATAAATACAAATGAAAGTTTACGTATACTAAAATATGCCAAAGATATAAATTACTATAATATGACCCAGTAATATAAGGTGTTATAGTGCTACACTGCCATACACATTAAGTTTGGAGCTGTGACCAAGCTCACCCCAGCGAAGAGCGCTTGACACTGGACGCCAGAGTCCGTGGCTGCACGGGTACAACAGTCCCAGCAGCCAAATCCGGAGGGCAGGAGACTGCAGGCCTCCTGACCCCATCACACACCTGAACGCACAGCAGCATACCAGAGCCAGAGCCACCACGAAGGAGTGACACCTGTGAAAGGCTCAAGCTGCCTGCCATACAGGCAAGGACTAAAGAACCGTAAGGAATTGAGGGTAAACTGATTAAATTTGCTGATGACACAAAGCTAGGAGGGATAGATAATACTAGAGAAGAGAGAGAGAGGATTCAAAAAGATTTAAATAAACTGGAGAAGTGGGCAGCAACTAACAGAATGGTTTTTAACAGGGAGAAATGCAAAGTACTACATCTGGGCAATAAAAATGAAAAAAAGCATAAAAAAGCATATATAGAATGGGAGGAATAGGGCTAAGTGACAGCACATGTGAAAAAGACTTGGGTATACTAATAGATCACAGACTGAATATGAGTCAGTGTGATGCAGCAGCAAAAAAGGCAAATGCAATTCTAGGATGTATTAACAGAAGCATACAGTCTAGATCACGTGAAGTCATTATTTCCCTCTACTCCTCTTTGATCAGACCTCATCTGGAATATTGTGTCCAGTTAGGGGTACCACATTTTAAAAAAGACATCAACAAACTGGAGCAAGTTCAGAAAAGAGCGACCAGAATGGTGACCGGTCTGCAAACCCTGTCTTATGAGGAAAGGTTGCAGGATTTGGGAATGTTTAGTTTGCAAAAGAGAAGACTGAGAGGAGACTTAATAGCTGTCTACAAATATCTAAAGGGCTGTCACATTGTAGAAGGATCAACTTTATTCTCATTTGCACAAGGAAAGACTAGAAGCAATGGGATGAAACTGAATGGGAGGAGACACAGATTAGATATTAGAAAAAACTTTTTGACAGTTAGAGTGATCAATGAGTGGAACACGCTGCCATGAGAAGTGGTGAGTTCTCCTTCAATGGAAGTCTTCAAACAGAGGCTGGACAGACATCTGACTGTGATGATTTAGCGAATCCTCCTTTGAGCAGGGGGTTGGACCAGATGGCTCAGGAGGTCCCTTCCAACTCTACGATTCTATGATTCTATGAACACAGGACTGAGCATAGCTTTAGACCTCATGGGACAGCGTAGAAAGGAGGCCTCCAACCCATCTGGCTTAGTGGATCCTAAATTGCTTCCAGGCTGGCTGGATCTCCATTACCATCAGTACTTAGTGCCCTGGTTTGCAACTCAAAATGTGAGTAAAAGCGTAAAGACTGCACCCCGCTGTGTTCTCCTGTTTATTTGCTGCGTCACCTCAGCCCTGCATTACATCCATCATCACCATCTTTTATAATATAATTGCCCTGAGACTTAGCTCTACCTGTGGAGAGCTGTACCAACTCTGCTGCATCACCATCAGCCTCAGCAGTCTTTTTAAGCAGCGTCGGCTATCCCTTGCCGAATACCACAGGTGGCGTCACAAACTATATCTTATATAGGGTCCAGGATCCAGCAGGATGATGAGGAGCTCTCCTAGCCAGCGTCTTCTCCCGATCACGGCATAGCCACGCCCCACCTTGAGATTGTTGATATCTTTCAACAATTTTGGTTCTCAAGTCCTCACAGTTCTCATCTTCTCTTTATGTCCTCCATGCTTAGTGTGGCACAGAGACATACATTGCAAAGATTGAGTCAACTTCTCCCCTTTTTATCTGGTGTCAGGTGTTATTTTCATATTGCCCCCAATCGGTTTTAAATTCTGCCTGGAATCTGCCTTAAAAAGAGCCTCAAAACCACTGCAAAAAGTGAATATAATCCACAGCAATCCTACACAATGATCCCCCACTTATCGCGGGCATTACATTCTAAACCTCCAACACGATAGTTGAAAATCCCCCAAGTAAGAAACTTACATTTATTTTAGCATTTATATATTTTAAGGATTTACAAACCCCTCCCACACACTTATTTACCATTACCAGTCCCTTATTAATCGGCCCCAGTTCCTTATTAACCTTTTGCACCTTTTTATAAACACTACTTATGTTCATAAACAAATTCTACATGATGAAGATGATGAATTAGCTGTGTAGTACTGATGATTGAAGGTGATGAAAATGGGATGAATGTACAGTACTGTACTGCACAGCATGGAAGAGCATTACAGCTCTCCTATTGGCACCACTTCATCAGGAGCTTCTTCAGGTGAGGCAGTAGTATCTTCAGCCTCATCCGTAACTTTTACTACCACTAAATGCGTAACCAACCTCTTGTTCGAGTGATGAACATAGTCATGGAGAGATGCTGGTTCTGCTTCTTATGAACCATACGGAGGTCCTATTCCTCAGCCAATCGATGAAGTACATTGCCCATTATGACCATGGTTACAAGTCGATCAAGTGTTGGGCCTACCTCCTCCTCTTCTTAAACCCGTTGTTCAAACTGTTCCTCATCCTCTTCTTCACTTGCTGAAGGGTGTTTCTGTCTTCAGTAGTCATGTCACTGAAGCCCTCTCCTCCCGGTATTTTCACCAGCTTCACAGCCTAATCCACCGCTGAGTGATACATTTCATCAAGAGAAAGTCTGACACATCATTTTCTTTATGGTTTTTTGAACATTTTTTCAATATATTTTTTGTTTTTAACCCCTTCACCCCCAAGGGTGGTTTGCACGTTCATGACCGGGCCAATTTTTACAATTCTGACCACTGTACCTTTATGAGGTCATAACTCTGGAACGCTTCCATGGATCCCGGTGATTCTGACATTGTTTTGTCGTGACATATTGTACTTCATGTTAGT
Organism: Dendrobates tinctorius; assembly: GCF_039654945.1. NCBI lineage: Eukaryota > Metazoa > Chordata > Amphibia > Anura > Dendrobatidae > Dendrobates > Dendrobates tinctorius. The sequence goes on along the minus strand of NW_027361721.1, from coordinate 81,643 downwards.
GGTAAAATTTCATTCAAATAACTTGCGTTTATTTGTGAAAAAAATGGAAATTTGGTAACAATTTTGAAAATTTCGCAATTTTCCAACTTTGAATTTTTATGTCCTTAAATCACGGAGATATGGCACACAAAAAACTTGATAACTAACATTTCCCACATGTTTACTTTACATCAGCACAATTTTGGAACCAAAATTTTTTTTGTTAGGAAGTTATAAGGGTTAAAAGTTGACCAGCGATTTCTCATTTTTACAACACCATTTTATTTTTAGGACCACATCACATTTGAAGCCACTTTGAGGGGTCTTTTTGATAGAAAATACCCAAAAGTGACACCATTCTAAAAACTGCACCCCTTAAGGCCGGTTTCACATTAGCGCTTTTTAAGCGCACGCACGGCCGGGGGTAGCTCCGCCCCCGAGCCGGCTCTCTGCCCGGCGTGCCCGCCCCTTGCTTGTAGCGCCGCCTCCTAGCGGACAGCGGCGCCTGCGATCGGCGCACCCTATCTTTAGCATAGGGTGCGCAAATCGTGCGCAGGCCGTGCGCTAGTTGCGCTTTGACCTGCGCTGCGCAAGGGGCGGGCACGCCGGGCAGAGAGCCGGCTCGGGGGCGGAGCTACCCCCGGCCGTGCGTGCGCTTAAAAAGCGCTAATGTGAAACCGGCCTTAGGTGCTCAAAACCACATTCAAGAAGTTTATTAACCCTTTAGGTGCGTCACAGGAATTTTTTTGAATATTTAAAAAAAAAAAAATGAACATCTAACTTTTTTTCACAAAAAAAAGTACTTCAGGTTCAATTTTTTTTATTTTACCAAGGGTAACAGGAGAGATTGGACTGCAAAAGTTATTGTGCAATTTGTCCTGAGTACGCTGATACCCGATTTGTGGGGGGGAACGACTGTTTCGGCGCATGGCAGAGCTCAGAATGGAAGGAGCGCCGTTTGACTTTTTCAATGCAAAATTGGCTGGAATTCAGATCGGACGCCATGTCACGTTTGGAGAGTCCCTGATGTACCTAAACAGTGGAAACCCCCTACAAGTGACCCCATTTTGGAAACTAGACCCCCCAAGGAACTTATCTAGATATGTGGTGAGAACTTTGAACCCACAAGGGCTTTACAGAAGTTTATAACGTACAGCGGTACAATTAAAAAAATCATATTTTTTCCACAAAAATGATCTTTTCACCCCAATTTTTATTTTCCCAAGGGTATCAGGACCCTAAAAGTTATTGTGCAATTTGTCCTGAGTATGCTGATACCCCACATGTGGGGGTAAACCACTATTTGGGCGCATGGCAGAGCTCGGAAGGGAAGCAGCGCCATTTGATGTTTTTGGCTGGAATTGAGATCGGACACCATGTCGCGATTGGAAAACCCCTGATGTACCTAAACAGTGGAAACCCCCCCAAATAACACCATTTTGGAAACTAGACCCCCTAAGGAACTTATCTAGATGTGAGGTGAGCACGTTGAACCCCCAAGGGCTTCACAGAAGTTTATAATGCCAGGGCATGAAAATAAAAAAATAGTTTTTTTTCCACAAACATGATCAATTAGTCCCCAATTGTTTTATTTTCCCAAGGGTAACAGGAGAAATTGAACCCCAAAAGTTGTTGTCCAATTTGTCCTGAGTACGCTGACACCCCATATGTGGGAGAAAACTACTGTATGGACACACGTCAGGGCTCGGAAGGGAAGTAGTGACGTTTTGGAATGCAGACTTTGATGGAATGGTCTGCGGGTGTCATGTTGCCTTTGGAGAGCCCCTAATGTACCTAAACAGTGGAAACACCGACAAATGACCCCATTTTGGAAACGAGAACCCCTAAGGAACTTATCTAGATGTGTGCTGAGCACTTTGAACCCCCAAGTGCTTCACAGAAGTTTATAACGCTCGGACGTGAAAATAAAAAAATCATTTTTTTCCACAAAAATGATATTTTTGCCCCCAATTTTTTATTTTCCTAAGGGTAACAGGAGAAATTGGACCCCAAAAATTGTTTTGCAATTTGTCCTGAGTAGGCTGATACCCTACATGTGAGGGTAAAACACTGTTTGGGCGCATGGCAGAGCTTGGAAAGGAAGGAGCACCATATGACATTTTCAACTCAGAATTGGCCGGAATTGAGATCAGACACAATGTTGCATTTGGAGAGCACCTGATGTGCCCAAGCAGTGGAAACCCCCAATTCTAACTACAAACCCGAACCCCAACACACCCCTAACCCTAATCTCAGCCCTAACCCTAACCCAAGCCCTAGCGGAAAAATGGAAATAAATACATTTTTTTTATTTTTTTATTTTTCCCTAACTAAGGGGGTGATAACGAGGGGTTTGATTTACTATTTATGGCGGTTTTTATATTTGGCAGCTGTCGCACGCTAAAAGACGCTTTTTATTGTAAAAATAGTTTTTGCATCACCACATATTGAGAGCTATAATTTTTCCGTATTTTGACCCACCGAGTCATGTGAGGTCTTATTTTTTGCGGGACGAGTTGACGTTTTTATTGGTACCATTTTCGGGCACGTGACATTTTTTGATCGCTTTTTATTCCGATTTTTGGGACGCAGAATGAACAAAAACCAGCGTTTCATGAATTTCTTTTGGGGGAGTGCGTTTACACCGTTCTGCGTGCAGTAAAATTGATAAAGCGGTTTTATTCTTCGGGTCAGTACGGTTACAGCGATACCTCATTTAGGTCGTTTTTTTAGGTTTTGTCGGTTTTATGCAATGAAAACTATTTTATATAAAAAATAATTATTTTTGCATCGCTTTATTCTGCGAGCTATAACTTTTTTATTTTTTCACTGATGATGCTGTGTGGCGGCTCTTTTTTGTGGGACAAGATGCCATTTTCAGCGGTACCATGGATATTTATATGCGTCTTTTTGATCGCGCGTTATTACACTTTTTGTTTGGCGGTATGATAAATCATTTTTTGCTTCGTTTATTTTTATTTTTTAAAGGGGTTCGCTAAAGGGGTTAACTAATGGGACAGTTTTATAGGGCGGGTCGTTACGGACGCGGCGATACCTAATATGTGTACTTTTATTTTATTTATTTTTTTCAAAAAATGAATTTATTGGGGAATATTTTTTTTTTTTTTTTTTACTAATTTATTTGGCGATTTTTTTAAAATTATTTTTACACTTTTTTTAATTTTTTTTTTTACTTTATTACACAGTCCCAGGTGGGACATCACTGTCCTGTGACAGATCGCTGATCTGTCACAGGCATTGAAGCAGACTTCCTCTTGCCTGCGCTTTGCAGGCACTGAGGAAGCCAGCTTCCTGCAGGCCCCCGAAGGCCCCCGTCGCCATCTTGGATTCGGGGGCCTGGAGGAAAGGAGCCCCCCGCAGCAGCGCTGCACATTGCGCTGCTGTGGGGGGCTCAGGGAAGCACAGAGGGAGCCCCCTCCCTGCCGATGCTTCCCTTTAACTCCCGGTACACCGCGATCATGTTTGATCGCGGTGTGCAAGGGGTTAACGTGTCGGGGGCGGTCCGTGACCGTCCCTGACACATTGTGCTGGGTGTCAGCTGTGATAATCAGCTGACACCCGGCCGCGATCAGCGGTGCTCACCACATGGGCGCCGCTGATCGCTGAGACGTACTATCCCGTCCATGGGCATAGGGGCCCAGGTCCCATGGACGGGATAGTACGTCGGATGGCAGGAAGGGGTTAAATATTTGATAGACTCGAAAAAAAACAAGAAGTGGGAGAAAAGGTAGTCACTTATTAATGAGACAAATAGAAGAATATTTACCGTATACACTCGTGTATAAGCCGAGTTTTTCAGCACTTTTTTTGTGCTGAAAACACCCCCCTTGGCTTATACACGAGTCACGGTCCCAGAAAGCCGGCAGAGGAGGGGGAGCAGCAGGTCACAGAGGCCACCAGCTTCCATCACACCATACTCACATGCCTGCACGCCTCTCCGCTCCCTTAGGCGTGGAGCGCATATTCATTACCTTAATGAGCAGTACCACATGATCACTCGACAGGAAGAGCTGCAGGCTCCGGCTGTAACGTCTGTCTGCGGTCTGGGCTGCAGCCAGACAACACCCCGAGAAACACTGATACCCTTTACCCCTATACAGGGATCTGGATTTATAGCAGAGCCCAGGAGGTGCTATCTGAATAGGAGCAGTGGCCAGAGCAGGACGGTCGCCAGAGAGGGAGTTCTAATACAGGACAAAAACGTGGTAGTATCTGGGTCTAAACCAGTCGGGCAGCAGGGTACAAAAACGTTAGGCAGAAGCAGAGTCAGAAGTCCAGGCCAAGGTCAGAGTTATTCAACTATAGCAATTCACACAGTAACACGCAGGGGAACCAAGAATATATCCGGCGGCTTGCAAGACCAGTCCCAAGGTATTTGAGGGATCAGGTCACCCCTCACAGGTTCCCGGACTGCTGATGTCATCAGTACTGCCCCCAGGACCAGGCCAGAAGATGATGCAGTAACCTTCTGATGACTGACAGAGGGGCGGAGCCTGCGCCCACCAGATGCCTGCACAGGTGCCCTTACTCTGTCAGCGCCATAACTCGCGGGCGAGTGACCACGCCCAGAACAGCAGACCCCGAATTAAAATGCAACGTGACAGACCGGCGCCTCCTAGAGGCTAAAGCCGGGACAGTAGGCCCTGAGTCTGATGCGACGGAACCACGGCCCCTCCCAGTGGCCGAGGCATTAACAGCCGTCCCTGAGTCTGACGACGGAGTGGCAGTCCGGCGCCTCCTAGTGGCCGCGACCGGAACAGCAGGCCCCAAGTCTGGCGGCGACGTGACAGTACCCCCCCTTCCAAGAGGGGCCTCCGGACCCTCAAAACCCGGTTTGTCCTGGTGAAGGAGGTGAAACCTTCTAATTAATGCCTTGGCATGGATGTTCCTTGCAGGGACCAAGGACCTCTCCTCCGGGCCGTAGCCCTTCCAGTGTACAAGATACTGTATGGAGCCTCTCACCAGGCGGGAGTCAAGGATACCCTGGACTTCATACTCTAAAGCTCCCCCGACCGAAACAGGAGGAGGGGGGGACTGGACAGGGTGAATGGGAGAACGATAAGGCTTGCGGAGAGACCTGTGGAATACGTTAGGTAATTTGAATGTGGAAACTGTGGAAGTTTTAAGCGGAAGGCTACTGGGTTAACCACCTCGATAATTTCGTATGGGCCGATGAACCTGGGACCCAGTTTGGCAGATGGTACCTTAAGCTTGATATTTTTTGTAGAGAGCCAAACCTTATCGCCACCTCCCAGGTGCGGCACCTTAGATCGTCGTCTATTTGAGGCCGAAGCCTGTCTAACCTGAGCCCCTTACAAATTTGAATTAACCTCAGACCAAATCGTTTTCAGCCGATGTATATTTTGCTCAACCCCAGGGAGCTCCGACATCCTGGCCGAAAACGACTCAAAGCGCGGATGTAGTCCAAGGTTACAGAAAAAGGGGGTAGTTTTAATGGAGTCCTGATATCGATTATTGAGCGCGAACTCAGCCAATGGCAGATGTTCCACCCAATCGGACTGATGTCCTGACACATAACAGCGGAGGTATTGTTCTAGAGCTTGGTTAGTACGCTCAGTTTGACCATTGGTCTCGGGATGGTATGCCGAGGAGAAGGACAACTCCACACCGATGCGTCTACAGAACGCCCTCCAGAACTTCGAGACAAACTGGGTACCCCTGTCGGACACAATATTTGTCGGAACGCCGTATGTGCAGAATGAACAGCTTACTTAAAGTTTCAGAGTTAGGCAAGCCAGACAAGGGAATAACATGACACTGCTTGCTGAACCTGTCTACCACCACCCAGATACAAGTTTTCCCATCTGAGGGTGGCAAATCTGTAATGAAGTCCATGGAGATGTGGGTCCATGGACTCTCAGGGGTGGGCAAGGACTGAAGCCAGCCGGCAGGGCGGCTATGGAGGGATTTGGCACGGGCACAGACTTCACACGCAGAAACATAGTCTTTACAGTCCTTGGCCACCAAAAGTTCCTGGTTACCAGCCTGATGGTATTATTGAGACCGGGATGGCCTGCCAGGACAGAGTCGTGTGATTCTTTTAGAACCTGCAGACGAAGGTTAGCTGGAACAAACAATTTTTTGGGGGGCGTAGCGTCAGGGGCTTGCTCTGAAGACCTACGGATCTCCTCCAGAAGGTCCAAAGACACTGCCGACACGACGATTCCATTAGCCAATATCGGTACTGGTTCACAGTCCTCGGTCTGTGTGGGGCAAAAACTGCGAGAGAGGGCATCTGCCCTCACATTTTTAGTACCGGGGCGAAAAGTAATTAAAAAAAAATCAAACCTGGAGAAAAACAAGGTGTCGCCCTCCGCTCCCACGCCGCAGCCTCTCTCCACCCGACGGCCGCGGCGGTCACCTGAGACAGGCCCGCGACCGATGCCTTCCCTGCATGCTATGCGCATGCGCCATAGGCCGCGCCTTCTTCCTGCTCCTTATGCTCCGGCTGTGCCCTGACCCGGAAGCACCTTTGGACCAATGGCTGACCAGACGGGGCCATATCAGGCCGCTTCCCCCTGAGGGAGGCGCCTGATCGTTGTGTTTCCTGACACTCTGGCCTCGCTCCATCGTGCACACTCTGCTCCTGCAGTTCCTGTCTCGGCTGCTCCTCACAGCAGCTTCTCAGTCCTGCTACCCGTGTTCCTGGTTACCTACTCCAGTCCTGCCTTCAGTGTTCCTGTCGTCCTACTCCAGTCCTGCCTTGTGTTCCTGCCGTCCTACTCCAGTCCTGCCTTCAGTGTTCCTGCCGTCCTACTCCAGTCCTGTCTTCAGTGTTCCTGCCGTCCTACTCCAGTCCTGTCTTCAGTGCTCCTGCCGTCCTACTCCAGTCCTGTCTTCAGTGCTCCTGCCGTCCTACTCCAGTCTCACAGTCTTACTCCGGTCCATCCTGAGCCGCCCCTCTCGGTACCGGCTACCGTGGTACTCAAACCCCTGGGCCTGCTCCTAACGGTCCCTGTATAGGGGTCGGTTCCACCTGGCAGCTTGCCCGGGGCCCCTCGGTGCCACGGCCCAGAGGGTCCACTCTCGGAGCTCCCGCTCCTGACCACCCACGCTAACAGTACGATCAGGCCATGGACTCCGCCGGTACTACGGCTGCTACCCAGAAAGAGTTGCTATTCCTACGGGAGAATCAGGGGCGCATTATGTCAATCATGAAGTCGATGGACACCCGTTTGTCGGCCTTACAGGTGGCCGATCCTGGAAATGCCACTCAGCTGGCCAGTCTCCAACAGGAGCTGGGTCAGCAGCAAGATACTCAAACCCACATTTTGTCCTACATGGCCTCCTTTGATAGTCGCTTGTCGGCCCTCCAGGCTGCCGCTGCAGTGCCGACTCCTCCCCCTGCGTCTGCTGCTCCTCCGACACCCCGCCAAGCCGCCTCGTTTCACCGGGGATCCCAAACTCTGTAGGGGGTTCTTAAATCAGTGTAGTCTCCACTTTGAATGGCTGCCGCAGCAATATCCCTCGGACCGGGCCAAAGTGGCCTTCATCATGTCCCATCTGGAGGGAGAGGCCCTTTCTTGGGTAAACCCGCTCTGGGAACGTGACGACCCGGTCGTTTCGAGTCTCCCGGTTTTCCTGGATACGTTTCGTAAGGTTTTCGATGAGCCGGGCTGGTTAGCCTCTCTCACTGAGTCACTCTTTAACTTACACCAGGGCTCTCTCACCGTCGGACAGTACGCTATTCGCTTTCGCACTATTTCCTCTGAGCTCGGCTGGAATAACGCAGCTTTGGTGGGGGCATTCTGGCGCGGTCTTTCTAGTAAAATAAAGGATGAACTCGCTGGTCGAGATACCCCGTCCACCTTAGAGGAACTTATCTCGCTGGCTACCCGCATTGACCTGCGCTTCCTGGAGCGCGCTCGGGAGTCAGTGAGAGACAGGCGCTCCTCCAGGTCAGTTTCTCCTTTCACTCAGTCGGCCAGCTCACGTTCAGTCGGATCTTCTTCCCTCTCTTCGGGTGAGCCCATGCAGATAGATCATCTCAGGTTGGCCGAGTTACGTCAGAGAGAGAGATGGGCACAAGGTCTGTGCCTCTATTGCGGTCATTCGTCACACTATATCCGCACCTGTCCTAAGAGACAGGGAAACGACTCCACCTAGGTCAGGTAAGAGAGGCCTTCCTAGGTGATGATGATGATGATTCCTCTCAACCCCTTACGGTTTCTGTGCTTTTGGTTTCAGGAGGGAGGCGTGGTTCCGAGGTGGCCTACGTGGATTCGGGCTCAGCGGGTAACTTCATTCGGCCGGAAGAGGTAGACAAATACCAAATTCCTGTAGTCACTCTATCTAACCCAATTCAGATTGCCACCGTGGATGGCAAACCGCTACAGGTGACCGTCACCTTGGTCACTGAAGAGGTGGAATTGCAAATCGGAGCCTTACATCGAGAGAAGATAGCCTTTTACGTTTTACCTAAGCTCTCTCACGCCATTCTACTCGGTCTTCCATGGTTAAGGACTCATCAGCCTGTTCTCGACTGGTCTTCTGGGGAGATACTCCGCTGGGGGCACCCGTGCCAAGCTCGCTGTCTGACTCCTGTCCGCCTGGCGGCCGCTCCACGGTCACCTCCAGACCTCCCGGGTCTTCCTCCAGCTTACAGCTCCTACGCCGATGTTTTTGATAAGAAGGAAGCGGAGGTCCTCCCTCCACACCGGCCGTTTGACTGCCCAATTGAACTTGTTTCTGGTTCAACCCCCCCAAGGGGCAGAATCTACCCTCTGTCTCCCGCGGAGACCACCGCCATGTCCGAGTACGTCCGAGAGAACCTCGCCAAAGGCTTTATACGGAAATCCTCTTCGCCCGCGGGAGCTGGGTTCTTCTTCGTCAAAAAGAAGGACGGGACTCTACGGCCATGCATTGACTATAGGGGCTTGAATGAGATTACCATCAAGAACAGGTACCCTCTTCCACTCATTCCGGAACTGTTTGACCTCAGAGGAGCCTACAATCTGGTCCGTATCCGCGCAGGTGACGAGTGGAAGACCGCTTTCAACACTCGAGATGGCCATTACGAGTACCTGGTCATGCCCTTCGGTCTTTGCAATGCTCCTGCAGTCTTTCAAGAGTTCGTCAACGAGATCTTCCGGGATCTCTTGTACTCCTGTGTGGTTGTGTACTTAGACGACATCCTCGTCTTCTCGCCGGACCTCTCGTCCCACAGAAAGAGTGTCCGCCTGGTGCTTCAGCGTCTTCGGGAGAACCGTCTGTATGCAAAGATCGAGAAATGTCTCTTCGAACAGACCTCTCTGCCATTTCTGGGATACATTATCTCCGACGCTGGTCTAAGGATGGATCCCGAGAAGTTGTCTGCCATCCTCAAATGGCCTCGCCCCATCGGATTAAAGGCGATACAACGATTCCTCGGGTTCGCCAACTATTACCGGCAATTTGTCTTCCACTTCTCCGCGATCACAAGACCCATTTCTGTGCTCACCCGTAAAGGGTCTACTTCCAAGGATTGGTCTCCTGAGGCAGAGGAGGCCTTTCTGTCCCTAAAACGGGCTTTCTCCACGGCTCCGGTCCTGCATCGCCCTGAGAGCGATCGACCTTTTGTACTCGAGGTGGACGCTTCCTCGACTGGTGCCGGGGCGGTGCTGTCCCAGAGAACCGCCTCCGGTCGCCTACACCCTTGTGGCTTCTTCTCGAAGGCCTTTTCTCCATCCGAGTGTAACTACTCGATAGGTGACTGGGAACTTTTGGCCACCAAGTTGGCCTTGGAGGAATGGCGCCACCTCCTGGAAGGAGCTGTCCATCCTTTTGTCATCTTCTCGGACCACAAGAATCTGGCCTATCTCCAGTCTGCCCAGAGACTAAACCCTCGCCAGGCCAGATGGTCTTTATTTTTTGCCCGATTTGATTTCGAGCTCCGATTCCGTCCCGGCAACAAGAATTCCAAAGCCGACGCCCTGTCCAGGGTCTTCCAACCACACGAATCCACGGAGGAACCGTCACATATCATTGATCCCACTAGGATCATCACCGTGGCTCCAGTGAACTGGCTTACTCCTCCGCCTGGCAAGACGCTTGTGCCAGAGAATCTCAAGCAAAAGGTTCTTCTATGGGGGCACTCCTCCAAACTGGCCGGCCATGCCGGAACTAAGAAGACCCTTGACCTTATCAAACGTCACTACTGGTGGCCCTCACTTCGCCAAGATGTACTCGACTTTGTGGCTTCTTGTCCATCCTGTGCAAAGAACAAGGTGCCACGGAGATCTCCGTCTGGCTTGTTGCTTCCGTTGCCTGTCCCTACGGTTCCTTGGGAGAACATCGCCATGGATTTCATCACCGACCTACCCTGCTCTGCGGGCTGCTCAGTCATTCTGGTGGTGGTGGATCGTTTTTCCAAGATGGCTCACTTCATCCCTCTGCCCGGTCTTCCCTCAGCGCCAGAGCTGGCCGAGATCTTCATTCATCAAGTCTTCAGGCTTCATGGACTACCTCGACGCATTGTGTCTGACCGAGGGGTTCAGTTTACCTCCAAGTTCTGGCGTTCGCTTTGTAAGCTTATGAACGTTTCCCTCGACTTCTCCTCGGCCTACCATCCACAGTCCAACGGACAAGTAGAGCGTACCAACCAGACACTTACGGGATACTTACGCCACTTCTCTAACGCCCACCAGAACGATTGGGTCAACTTACTTCCCTGGGCAGAGTTCGCTTATAACAACCATGCTGGTGAGTCTTCGGCCAAGTCTCCGTTTTTCATTGTTTTTGGCAGACATCCTGGTGTCCCTCTTCCGATAACCCCTGCCTCTGAGGTACCCGCGGCCAATGCCTTGTCCTCGGAATTTTCTAAGATTTGGGCTGAGACCAACACATCACTCAAGAGATCCGCTGATCAGATGAAGAACTATGCAGACAAAAAGAGGTTGGATTCTCCTCCGTATCGTGTTGGCGACAAGGTCTGGCTCTCCTCCAAATTCGTCCGACTAAAACTGCCCTCCTACAAGTTGGGTCCACGCTACATCGGTCCGTTTGAAATTCTGGGACGTATTTACGAAGTTGCCTACAAATTGAGGTTGCCTGCTTCGCTCCGGATCCCGAACACCTTTCACGTCTCTCTCCTGAAGCCTGTGGTGCTGAATCGTTTCCATTCCTCGCTTGATCTTGGTCCTCAGCCGGTGGGTGCCGACAACGTTTTTTGAAGTGCAGGACATCCTCGCTGTGAAAAGGGTTAGAGGTAGGACTTTCTTTCTCGTTGATTGGAAGGGCTTTGGTCCTGAGGAGAGATCCTGGGAGCCTCGGGAGAATATTAATGCTCCCCGTATCCTCAAGAGGTTTCTTGTTAATCTCCGGGGGGGGCGGCTTAGGGGAGGGGGTACTGTTACACCACTCCGCCATACTTACCCGGCCTCCGCTCCCACGCCGCAGTCGCCCTCCGCTCCCACGCCGCAGCCTCTCTCCACCCGACGGCCGCGGCGGTCACCTGAGACAGACCCGCGACCGATGCCTTCCCTGCATGCTATGCGCATGCGCCATAGGCCGCGCCTTCTTCCTGCTCCTTATGCTCCGGCTGTGCCCTGACCCAGAAGCACCTTTGGACCAATGGCTGACCAGACGGGGCCATATCAGGCCGCTTCCCCCTGAGGGAGGCGCCTGATCGTTGTGTTTCCTGACACTCTGGCCTCGCTCCATCGTGCACACTCTGCTCCTGCAGTTCCTGTCTCGGCTGCTCCTCACAGCAGCTTCTCAGTCCTGCTACCCGTGTTCCTGGTTACCTACTCCAGTCCTGCCTTCAGTGTTCCTGCCGTCCTACTCCAGTCCTGCCTTCAGTGTTCCTGCCGTCCTACTCCAGTCCTGCCTTCAGTGTTCCTGCCGTCCTACTCCAGTCCTGTCTTCAGTGTTCCTGCCATCCTACTCCAGTCCTGTCTTCAGTGCTCCTGCCGTCCTACTCCAGTCTCAGTCTTACTCCGGTCCATCCTGAGCCGCCCCTCTCGGTACCGGCTACCGTGGTACTCGAACCCCTGGGCCTGCTCCTAATGGTCCCTGTATAGGGGTCGGTTCCACCTGGCAGCTCGCCCGGGGCCCCTCGGTGCCACGGCCCAGAGGGTCCACTCTCGGAGCTCCCGCTCCTGACCACCCACGCTAACACAAGGCCCACCTGGCCTGCCTGGGATTTAGTCTCTTAGCTGACTCTAGGTAGGTTAAGTTTTTGTGGTCTGTAATAACAGTGACCTTGTGTTTGGCACCTTCGAGGAAGTGGCGCCATTCCTCGAAGGCCCATTTGATCGCCAATAATTCTCAATTACCAATGTCATAGTTTCTCTCCGTGGTAGAGAATTTGTGGGAGAAAAACGCACACAGGCGAAGCTGAGTGAGGGATGCAGTGCCTTGCGATAGCACTGCTCCCACTCCGACCTCGGAGGCATCCACTTCCACAACAAATGGGCGGTCTAAGTCCGGTTGCACCAAAACCGGGTTGGCCACGAAGCACTCTTTCAGTGTGGAAAATGCCTGAATAGCCTCAGGATTCCAATTGGTCACGTCCGCCCCTTTTCGGGTAAGGTCCGTGAGTGGCTTGGCAATCTCCGAGAAACCCCTGATAAACTTGCGGTAGTAATTCGCGAATCCCAAAAACTGCTGCAGCGTCTTCAGCGATTTGGGTTGCACCCAAGCCTTAATAGGTTGAATCTTGGCAGGATCCATGCGAAACCCCTTGCCTGAGACCATGTATCCTAAAAACTGTACCTCTTCGGCAAAGAAAACACATTTTTCCAGTTTCGCAAACAAAGAGTGTTCTCGCAGTCTCTGCTGCACCGACCTGACGTGTTGAGTATGTGTCACAGGGTCAGCAGAGTAAATCAAAATGTCATCAAGATACACGACGACATACACCCCACAAATGTCTCTGAAAACATCATTGACGAAGTGTCCGAACGGCATTACCAGGTATTCAAAGTGACCAAGAGGTGTATTAAAGGCCGTTTTCCATTAGTCACCGTTTCTTATGCGGACCAGATTATATGCCCCCCGGAGGTCAAGTTTAGTAAACCAGTGGGCTCCCAGTAGCTGATTAAACAGATCAGGAATGAGTGGAAGCGGATACTGGTTTTTTACAGTAATAGCGTTAAGCTCACGACAATCTATACATGGTCTGAGTCCACCATCTTTTTTTCCTACAAAGAAAAACCCAGCCCCTACAGGTGAAGTGGAGGGTCTAATAAAACCTTTTCGCAGGCTGTCTGCTATGTAGTCATTCATGGCTACACGCTCAGGACCAGAGAGGTTAAATATTCTCCCCTTAGGGAGGCGGGCACCTGGGACCAAGTCGATAGGACAGTGATACTCTCTATGAGGAGGTAGTTTCTCAGACTCCACTATGGAGAAGACATCTTCATAATCTCTGAGCGCATATGGAATAGAGGGGTTTTTAATTTTAACTTGGTTCACTGACAGTGACATACAGTTACTCTGACACCGTGGACTCCAGCGCACGATATCACCTAAGCGCCAGTCAATAACCGGATTATGCTGGTGCAACCATGGCATGCCTAACATAACCGGATTAGATAAATTATGTAGAACAAAAAATGATATCTGTTCGTTGTGTAATGCCCCCACTGACATAGTAATGTCTGCAGTAACAAACTCCACTCCACCCTGGATAATGGATGTACCATTGATCGCAGTGGTCTGAATAGGGGCATTAAGTCTTAGCAGTGGTACACAGAGATTCCTTGCGAGCAAAAAATCCATGAAATAGCCCGCAGAACCACAATCCACATAAGCCTTCACATACAGGGATTTATTAGAAAATGAGTGTGAGACGGGTAACAAAAGTTTAGCCGCATTTGCGGGCAATACCTGAGCCTCTGGGCCAGCACGACCAGAGCTGCCCAGAGGCCGACGTCCCAGGAATGTGGATCTCTGACGCTCAGCATTTCCCTGGCCTCCAGGCTGCAGCATGCTGGTGTAGGAAGATGGGAGTGTTCCTTCAGGCTGTGCTCTGGAGCAGGTGTTAGGCCAGGAAATCAGCTCAGACAGAAGAAGAAAAAAAAAAATTCAGGAGACTGCTTTTATATATGGTGAACATATACACAAAAAGCAAGTTTTTTTTCCTTGTATTATTTTGGGCCGGATATAATGTAACGTCCGTCTGCGGTCTGGGCTGCAGCCAGACAACACCCCGAGAAACACTGATACCCTTTACCCCTATACAGGGATCTGGATTTATAGCAGAGCCCAGGAGGTGCTGTCTGAATAGGAGCAGTGTCCAGAGCAGGACGGTCGCCAGAGAGGGAGTTCCAATACAGGACAAAAACGTGGTAGTATCCGGGTCTAAACCAGTCGGGCAGCAGGGTACAAAAACGTTAGGCAGAAGCAGAGTCAGAAGTCCAGGCCAAGGTCTGAGTCATAACCAGGAGGGCAGCAGAGATACAGAATCGTTAGGCAGAAGCAGAGTCAGAAGTCCAGGCCAAGGTCAGAGTCATAAATCAGGAGGGCAGCAGAGGTACAGAATCGTTAGGCAGAAGCAGAGTCAGAAGTCCAGGCCAAGGTCATAGTTATTCAACTATAGCAAGTAACACACAGGGGAACCAAGAATATATCCGGCGGCTTGCAAGACCATTCCCAAGGTATTTGAGGGATCAGGTCACCCCTCACAGGTTCCCGGACTGCTGATGTCATCAGTACCGCCCCAGGACCAGGCCAGATGATGATGCAGTAACCTTCTGATGACTGACAGAGGGGCGGAGCCTGCGCCCACCAGATGCCTGCACAGGTGCTCTTACTCTGTCAGCACCATAACTCACGGGCGAGTCACGGCGCCTCCTAGTGACCGCGCCCAGAACAGCAGACCCCGAATTAAAAGGCAACGTGACAGACCGGCGCCTCCTAGAGGCTAAAGCCGGGACAGTAGGCCCTGAGTCTGATGCGACGGAACCACGGCCCCTCCCAGTGGCCGATGCAGGAACAGCCGTCCCTGAGTCTGACGACGAAGTGGCGGTCCGGCGCCTCCTAGTGGCCGCGATCGGAACAGCAGGCCCCAAGTCTGGCGGCGACGTGACACCGGCAGCCAGAACGAGCTGCAAAGCCACCAGGGAGGTAAAAAGGATGGTTTTACCAGTTATAGGGCGTGCTGGGTCTGCTGGACAATTGTTTCTCCAAGGATCATTGTGGATACAGGGACCTCATTGCTTACTGATCAGGCACCAGGAAGCCCTGGATGAGATCTGGAGTTTCCACTGTAGAGTCTCTGATACTTGCCTGGAGTTCATCCTGAGCCATCTGATTCATGAATACAATGCCAGTCCTGTAGTGAACATTGGCACCGATGTATAATGAAGCTCTGCAGATTCCCGAGGGCTGGTTAACTCTTCAGCCACTGCACAGGTCTCTGCTGATGTCAAGGGGTGGTCTCACGGTCCCCCTGACTATTGTGCTCAGTGCTATAATTGTGTCCCCTTTATGTTGAGGGCTGGTCCTGGCCTATGAATGGCTGATAACAGGGACCCATAGCTGCAGCACTGGAGTAGCGTGGGGGAGGGCGGTCCGCCCCAGGCGGCACGTGTGTGGGGGCGGCGCAGCAGCATGACAGCTCCTCGGCTGCTTTTAGGAAAGGCCCCAGCAGCCGTGTTGCTATGGTAACACTGTAGGACTACATTACCCGTCATGCCTCGGGCGTGCGTTCCTGGTATGACAGGAGGCTATGTGGAGGAGGCTATGTGGGCTCATACTGTATATAGGAGGCTATATGCAGCCTCATACTGCATATAGGAATCGATGTACAGGCTCATACTGTATATAGGATAAAGTACAAATATATCCCAAATACTGGAAAAAATTCTTCAAAGGCTCAACTCACTGGAAATATAGTAGCAAAAAAAATCTCATAAATGAGCTATTAAGCATCACAAGAGATCAAAATTGGAGTTTTTCAAGCTAAATAATTTATTTAGAATAATTAACAGAGCATAAATGCTAAATGCAAGTTACAGCAGACATAAACACAATATAAGTAAACCAGCACCTTGACAGTTAATAAAGTTTTTATCTGTATAAAACATGTAGTTTCTTTGCTTTCCTTTCACAAATAGAATGCATAGTAAACCGCAAACTCCCCATTTACATAATATGTATGCCCAGATATGGTTTTGCATACAATAAGTGCCCAGAGTAAACTGCTGAATATAAAGTGCATAAGTGCCTTGTATCAAATAAGCCTGGTAGGAGTTAAGTGTACACAGAGTAAAAACTGTCTATACAAATTCCAGAGTAAGATACAAGGACTGCATTAGAAAGTAACAACTTACATGTGTAGTGTATGTCTCTGTAAAACCTGCCGCCCCTACGCGCATCACACCGCAGCTTCCTCAGGAGGCGTGGTTTACAAGTGCCCCGGATCTAGTTTATATAGTGCGGTCAACCAATAAACCGCTCTCCCTAATAAATCTTGTAAAATTCAGGACCTGCGCTGTAGTGTCCACAATGACGTCAATAGTATCCAGTTCTAAACGTCCACAGCATTATCGGCGCATGCGCTGTTGAGTCCCCACTATGAACAGGGAGTCTATGATCAGCGCTCATCACCATGAAAGCGGCTCAAGCTGCAAAACAGCCAGAGACAACCACATACCAGACTGAGCATGTCAGACGGCTCCTAGGGAGGACAGAACTGGGCATGCGCTCAAGTGAGGACAAGAAAATAAAATAATTATGAAGAATAATAATCACTACTTAAAGTGATAGCAAGTGTTGAAAGTGAGGGGATAAAACATAATGATGCTGAAATAATTATAGCGGTGTGTATGAACCATTAAAGTGAATATGCCTGACATAGAGTGCAAAGGCACACACATATGTGTCAATTATAAGCACACTATGCACGCAATAAAAATTTTTTTTAACAATTAGCATAATGTGTATGCAGGCTATATGAAAGTGTATGTGCATCATATAACTATAACAACTATATATCATGTCTCTGTTAAAAAACAAATGTATATAAAAATAACACATGGCATTCAATACATACATCAAATATCATATATCATAAAGTAATTATACACACAATTATGTATAATGCATAATACATAGCACAAATACACAAAGAAAATTGTGAAAAAAATAAAAAATGAGTGAAAAAAATATATATAAAAATAAAACAAATAAAAATGTAAATGAAATAAACAAATTAAAAAAGAAAAAATGAATAAAAATGTGAACAAATAATATGAAATATTGAAGACCCAATGGGTACGAAAAGAGCCGTAGATTTCTTGTGAGAGGAGTGTTTCTTCATAAAATCTTGAAATGCCCTCAACAATGAATTCCATGCCAGATCATATATTGCGATGCGAAGATAGAGAACTGGAGTATAAGCACAGGAAAAATTAATTAAAAACAGAAAACTAAAACCAAGACTAAAAAGATACCCATACGATTTTTACAGAAAGGACCCAAAACCATTTCTCTCATTCAATCATTTTTTTTTTTGCTACTGTATATAGGAGGCTATGTGCAGGCTCATACTGTATATAGGAGGTAAACACTGCATTCAGGAGGCTATATGTGGGTGCTCATACTGTATATAGGAGGCTATATGCGGCCTCATACTGTATATAGGAAGCGAAGTACAGGCTCATACTGTATATAGGAGGCTATATGCGGCCTCATACTGTATATAGGAAGCGATGTGCAGGCTCATACTGTGTATAGAAGGGTAAATGCAGCCTCATACTGTATATAGGAGGAAAATACTGTATTCAGGAGGCTATATGTGGCCTCATACTGTATATGGGAAGCGATGTGCAGGCTCATACTGTATATAGGAGGCTATATGCGGCCTCATACTGTATGTAGGAGGCTATATGCGGCCTCATACTGTATATAGGAGGCTATATGCGGCCTCATACTGTATATAGGAGGCTATATGCGGCCTCATACTGTATATAGGAAGCGATGTGCAGGCTCATACTGTATATAGGAGACTATGTGCAGACTCATACTGTATATAGGAAGCGCTGTGCAGGCTCATACTGTATATAGGAGGCTATATGCGGCCTCATACTGTATATAGGAAGCAATGTGCAGGCTCATACTGTATATAGGAGGCAATTCAAAAGCAGGAAATATCCAGCTACAGATCCAGGGAAAAATTGTTAAAAACAAAAAATGAAGGAGAGCGATAAAGTGGCGCCTGTGTAAGGCCTCTTTCACACATCCGGTTTTTGTCATCCGGCACGATGCGGCAAAATTTTTAATAACCGGATCCAGCACCAGATCCGGTTTTGTCCCATAAGCTTTCATGGGCGCCGCATCGTGCTGGATGGTTATGCGTCGTGTCCGGTTGTTGCCGGACACGGCATAAATTAGCCGTCCGGTATCTGCAAAAAACGTTCCCTGCAATGCTTTTTGTCAGCGCCGGAACGGCTTTTTCCGCAGCGCATGCCCGGACTCTGTGAATGTTAACCCCACAAGTGCCCGGCGAGAGAGAGAGAGATCTCTCTCTGTCACCCGGACACTTGTGAGAGATCTCTCTCGCCGGGCACTTGTGGGGTTAACACTCACAGTGTCTGGGTGAGAGAGAGAGATCTCTCTGTGGGGTTAACCCCACAAGTGCCCGGCAAAAGAGAGAGATTCTCTTGCCTGGACACTAAGTGTTAACCCCCCATGTCTCTCTCTCCACCCCCCTCTCCTCTCCTCCCCTCCCCTCTCCTATCCTCTCCTCCCCTCACCTCCCTTTCAGCAGCTGTCTCATTGGCTGCCTCTGTCCACCTCGTCCTGCGGCTCCTTTAATAATGTCCGAGCCGTATCGTCTCGCCGCACACACATCCGGTGTCACCAGGGGTGGATTAAGGGTAGCCAGGGCCCGGGGCTGTTCAGACCCTGTGGGCCCCCCTCGTCAAGTGACGGGGGTCACGAATCGTAGAGCCACACTCTACATAGAGAATAATGGGGCCTCCGACACCGAACTCCACCCGCAGAGCCACACTCCACATAGAGAATAATGGAGCCTCCAGCACCGACCTCCACCCGCAGAGCCACACTCCACATAGAGAATAATGGGGCCTCCAGCACCGACCTCCACCCGCAGAGCCACACTCCACATAGAGAATAATGGAGCCTCCGACACCGACCTCCACCCGCAGAGCCGCACTCCACATAGAGAATAATGGGGCCTCCAGCACTGACCTCCACCCGCAGAGCCACACTCCACATAGAGAATAATGGAGCCTCCAGCACCGACCTCCACCCGCAGAGCCGCACACCACATAGAGAATAATGGAGCCTCCGACACCGACCTCCACCCGCAGAGCTCCACTCCACATAGAGAATAATGGGGCCTCCAGCACCGACCTCCACCCGCAGAGCCACACTCCACATAGAGAATAATGGGGCCTCCAGCACCGACCTCCACCCGCAGAGCCGCACTCCACATAGAGAATAATGGAGCCTCCGACACCGACCTCCACCCGCAGAGCCTCACTCCACATAGAGAATAATGGGGCCTCCAGCACCGACCTCCACCCGCAGAGCCCCACTCCACATAGAGAATAATGGAGCCTCCGGCACCGACCTCCACCCGCAGAGCCGCACTCCACATAGAGAATAATGGGGCCTCCAGCACCGACCTCCACCCGCAGAGCCACACTCCACATAGAGAATAATGGAGCCTCCAGCACCGACCTCCACCCGCAGAGCCACACTCCACATAGAGAATAATGGGGCCTCCAGCACCTACCTCCACCCGCAGAGCCACACTCCACATAGAGAATAATGGGGCCTCCAGCACCGACCTCCACCCGCAGAGCCGCACTCCACATAGAGAATAATGGAGCCTCCGACACCGACCTCCACCCGCAGAGCCTCACTCCACATAGAGAATAATGGGGCCTCCAGCACCGACCTCCACCCGCAGAGCCCCACTCCACATAGAGAATAATGGAGCCTCCGGCACCGACCTCCACCCGCAGAGCCGCACTCCACATAGAGAATAATGGGGCCTCCAGCACCGACCTCCACCCGCAGAGCCACACTCCACATAGAGAATAATGGAGCCTCCAGCACCGACCTCCACCCGCAGAGCCACACTCCACATAGAGAATAATGGGGCCTCCAGCACCTACCTCCACCCGCAGAGCCGCACTCCACATAGAGAATAATGGGGCCTCCGACACCGACCTCCACCCGCAGAGCCGCACTCCACATAGAGAATAATGGAGCCTCCGACACCGACCTCCACCCGCAGAGCCGCACTCCACATAGAGAATAATGGAGCCTCCAGCACCGACCTCCACCCGCAGAGCCGCACTCCACATAGAGAATAATGGAGCCTCCGACACCGACCTCCACCCGCAGAGCCGCACTCCACATAGAGAATAATGGGGCCTCCAGCACCTACCTCCACCCGCAGAGCCGCACTCCACATAGAGAATAATGGGGCCTCCGACACCGACCTCCACCCGCAGAGCCGCACTCCACATAGAGAATAATGGGGCCTCCAGCACCTACCTCCATCCGCAGAGCCACACTCCACATAGAGAATAATGGAGCCTCCAGCACCGACCTCCACCCGCAGAGCCACACTCCACATAGAGAATAATGGGGCCTCCAGCACCTACCTCCACCCCGCAGAGCCGCACTCCACATACATGGCTGCTCTCTGTGCTGTGCGCACAGGACCTGTGATGAGGTCACAGGAGGGGAGGAGACAGGGGTCACATGATCGGGGGCCCTGACACCTTACCTCCTGTGATCTCATCACAAGCCTTTGCACGCTACCAGCAGCATCAGCGTTCACGCTACTTGTAGATGCTGCTGGTAGCAGAGCACATAATGCCGCCCCCACGGTCACTCACTTTTAGGTGGGGAGAAGATGGAGTGCCATTGCAGCAGCCAGCAGGAATGTGGTGGGGGCCCCCTTAGAAGCTCTTGTGGTGGGGGCCCCGGGGCTGAAGCCCCGCCTGTCCTGCCTATAATCCGGCCCTGCGCGGTGGCGGATTATAATGGGGCAATTTACTGGCCTGGGCTGTGGGCCCCTTAACCCCACTGGGCCCGGGGCAACTGCCCAAATTGACCTCATTATAATCCGCCACTGGGTGTCACGGCTGCAGGCCGGATCCGGCGGCCCGGCTTTTCGCCGCACGCCGCCGGACCCCACACACCGGATGTGTGAAAGTAGCCTAAAAGGTTTTGTAACTGCTGCGACTCTAGATACCAACCACAAGGAAATCGAAAGGATTATAAATATTTGTGATAGACTCACGCTGAAAAAACCAAGATGTGGGAGAAAAGCTAGTCACTTATTAATGAGACAAATAGAAGAATATTTAATAGGTAAAACCTGACAAGAATAAACAATAAACTGCAGTTAACCCAATCGTGGGGATAAATAGCTGAGAAATAAATAGTGATTAGTATATCTTAATGAATATATTGCAACTCGCCCAGTACAAAGCTGTGAAAAAAATGGTAGTTAATGGAAATAGTAAGTATTGCACTCAAACAGTTGATTAACCAAGGAGAGATGGCATGTACCCGAATAGAATTCTCCTAGAAGTAAAGGGTTAATATGTACATAGAACACAATTGGGTGAAAATATTAAATGGTCATAAGCAATATGTCCCAGACCTGAAGAAAGAAGCTGAGTTTTCTGAAACGCGTTGGTTTCGACCCTTTTTGCCACCTGTACCTCCATCTAGCAGCAGTTACGCGGCACCATGTGATCCACCGCGTCACACAGCTCCTGCTCCTACTGCACATCTGCCGGGATGCAGCTATCGACCAGAGTGACCGGATCCCTGCCGACAGCTGGAGCGCAGGAGCGCTGGTCTCACACTACACCTCGGCATATCGCCGCATCTCCCAGGTCCGACCTTTACTGCACCAGCCAGAACGCAGTCACCGGATTCTACGCAGACCATCGGAGGTATTGTGAGTATCAACACTCACATACAACTATATATGGTGAAATCACCTTGTACTGTTCAGCGCTCTATTTCACAGGGCACGAGCCCTCCACTCATTGGAGAAAGTACTTGGTGTATCCGTCATCGGCCGGGGCAGCTCTCCCCACGGCTATAGACATTGGAATATTTTATGAATGCAGGTTTATACCAAGCATTATCTATGGACTAAGGATATAATCACACTCTTTATGTCGGGACATATCGCTCATGACCATTTAATATTTTCACCCAATTGTGTGTTCTGTGTACCAATTAACCCTTTACTTCCTGCTGCTCTTATTTGCAGCCTCTAGGAGAATTCTATTCGGGTACATGCCATCTCTCTTGGTTAATCAACTGGTTGAGTGCAACAAAACTTAATGGAAATAGTAACTACCATTTTTTTTTCACCGCTTTGTACTGGGCGAATTGCAATATATTTATTAAGATATACTAATCACTATTTATTTCTCAGCTATTTATCCCCACGATTGGGATAACTGCAAATTATTGTTTATTCTTGTCAGGTTTTACCTATTACCGTATATACTCGAGTATAAGCCGACCCGAGTATAAGCCGAGGCACCTACTTTTGCCACGAAAAACTGGGTAAACTTATTGACTTGAGTATAAGCCGGGTGTGCATTGACCACTCATCCCTACCGTGGTATGCATGTTTCCCCCGTCCCTGTCATTGTATGCATGGCTCCTTATCCCCTATCTTTGTATGTATGATTCCTGTTAAGAAAAAAAACCATCCTATTTACCTGCCTGCGCGCCGTCGGTGGCACTGCATCTTGTTCCGGCCATATAACATGGATAATTCTTGGTAATGACAGTGAATATTTAGAACATTCATTACTGTGCACTTTATACACATTATACATTCCTGCAGCTCAGTGGCGTAGCAACTGTTTGTGGCGCCTGGGGCGGTCGAAAAATTTGCCGCCCCTTTGGTTGTTGATATTCCGGAAGCATCCGAAGAGCCCACACTACACTCAAAGATCTAATTTTTAGTCTACTACTAACTCTGCTGTTATTATTTCTAATTTTCTAGACTTTCATCTTCTTGCAGTTCTCTATATATATGTATGTGTTAGCTTGATGACCCTACTGAACCTCCACCACTGCCCTGCATAGAGCCGCACCATAAAACAGTGTAAGGAGACCCACGTGTCCTCCCCCTGCACAGACCCACAGTGCACTCCCTACAGAGCCCTCATGTTCTCCCCTTGCACAGCCCCCCATGTCCTCCCCTACACAGCCTCCCCATGTACCCCCCAGCACAGTCTCCCATGTCCTCCCCTACACAGCCTCCCCATTTACCCCCCCTGCACAGCCCCCCCATGTCCCTCCTACAGAGCCCCCATGTCCTCCCATGCACAGCCCCCCATGTCCTCCCCTGCACAGCCCATGTCCTCCCCTACAGAGTCCCCCCATGTCCTCCCCTACAGAGTCCCCATGTCCTCCCCTACAGAGTCCCCCCATGTCCTCCCCTACAGAGTCCCCCCATGTCCTCCCCTACAGAGTCCCCCCATGTCCTCCCCTACAGAGTCCCCCCATGTCCTCCCCTACAGAGTCCCCCCATGTCCTCCCCTACAGAGTCCCCCCATGTCCTCCCCTATAGAGTCCCCCCATGTCCTCCCCTACAGAGTGCCCCCCATGTCCTCCCCTACAGAGTCCCCCCATGTCCTCCCCTACAGAGTCCCCCCATGTCCTCCCCTACAGAGTCCCCCCATGTCCTCCCCTACAGAGTCCCCCCATGTCTTCCCCTACAGAGCCCCCCATGTCCTCCCTCTACAGAGCCCCCCCATGTCCTCTCCCTACAGAGCCCCCCCCCCATGTCCTCTCCCATACTGTATATAGGGCTCAGGATGAACTCCAGGCAAGTATCAGAGACTCCACAGCGGAAACTCCAGATCTCATCCAGGGCTTCCTGGTGCCTGATCAGTAAGCAATGAGGTCCCTGTATCCACAATGATCCTTGGAGAAACAATTGTCCAGCAGACCCAGCACGCCCTATAACTGGTAAAACCATCCTTTTTACCTCCCTGGTGGCTTTGCAGCTCGTTCTGGCTGCCGGAGCCTGCAGCTCTTCCTGTCGAGTGATCACGTGGTACTGCTCATTAAGGTAATGAATATGCGCTCCACGCCTAAGGGAGCGGAGAGGCGTGCAGGCATGTGAGTATGGTGTGCTGGAAGCTGGTGGCCTCTGTGACCTGCTGCTCCCCTCCTCTGCCGGCTTTCTGGGACCGTGACTCGTGTACAAGCCAAGGGGGGGTGTTTACAGCACAAAAAAAGTGCTGAAAAACTCGGCTTATACACGAATGTATACGGTAAATATTCTTCTACTTGTCTCTTTAATAAGTGACTACCTTTTCTCCCACTTCTTGTTTTTTCGAGTCTATCAAATATTTAAAAACAAAAAATATATTGAAAAAATGTTCAAAAAACCATAAAGAAAATGATGTGTCAGACTTTCTCTTGATGAAATGTATCACTCTGCGGTGGATTAGGCTGTGAAGCTGGTGAAAATACCGAGAGGAGAGGGCTTCAGTGACATGACTACTGAAGACGGAAACACCCTTCAGCAAGTGAAGAAGAGGATGAGGAACAGTTTGAACAACGGGTTTAAGAAGAGGAGGAGGTTGGCCTAACACTTGATCGACTTGTAATCATGGTCATAATGGACAATGTACTTCATCGATTGGCTGAGGAATAGGACTTCCGTATGGTTCATAAGAAGCAGAACCAGCATCTCTCCATGACTATGTTCATCACTCGAACAAGAGGTTGGTTACGCATTTAGTGGTAGCAAAAGTTACGGATGAGGCTGAAGATACTACTGCCTCACCTGAAGAAGCTCCTGATGAAGTGGTGCCAATAGGAGAGCTGTAATGCTCTTCCATGCTGTGCAGTACAGTACTGTACATTCATCCCATTTTCATCACCTTCAATCATCAGTACTACACAGATAATTCATCATCTTCATCATGTAGAATTTGTTTAAGAACATAAGTAGTGTTTATAAAAAGGTGCAAAAGGTTAATAAGGAACTGGGGTCATTTAATAAGGGACTGGTAATGATAAATAAGTGTGTGGGAGGGGTTTGAAAATCCTTAAAATATATAAATGCTAAAATAAATGTAAATTTCTTACTTGGCGGATTTTCAACTATCGTGTTGGAGGTTTAGAATGTAATGCCCGCGATAAGTGGGGGATCATTGTGTGTGATTGCTGTGGATTATATTCACTTTTTGCAGTGGTTTTGAGGCTCTTTTTAAGGCAGATTCCAGGCAGAATTTAAAACCAATTGGGGGCAATATGAAAATAACACCTGACACCAGATAAAAAGGGGAGAAGTTGACTCAATCTTTGCAAAGTATGTCTCTGTGCCACACTAAGCATGGAGAAAATAAAGAGAAGATGAGAACTGTGAGGACTTGAGAACCAAAATTGTTGAAAGATATCAACAATCTCAAGGTTGGGCGTGGCTATGCCGTGAACGGAAGAGGACGCTGGCTAGGAGAGCTCCTCATCATCCTGCTGGATCCTGGACCCTATATAAGATATAGTTTGTGACGCCACCTGTGGTATTCGGCAATTGATAGCCGACGCTGCTTAAAAAGACCGCTGAGGCTGATGGTGATGCAGCAGAGTTGGTACAGCTCTCCACAGGTAGAGCTAAGTCCCAGGGCAATTATATTATAAAAGATGGTGATGATGGATGTAATGCAGGGCTGAGGTGATGCAGCAAATAAACAGGAGAACACAGCGCGGTGCAGTCTTTACGCTTTTACTCACATTTTGAGTTGCAAACCAGGGCACTGAGTACAGATGGTAATGGAGATCCAGCCAGCCTGGAAGCAATTTAGGATCCACTAAGCCAGATGGGTTGGAGGCCTCCTTTCTGCGCTTTCCCATGAGGTCTAAAGCTATGCTCAGTCCTCTGTTCCTTACGGTTCTTTAGTCCTTGCCTGTATGGCAGGCAGCTTGAGCCTTTCATAGGTGTCACTCCTTCGTGGTGGCTCCGGCTCTGGTATGCTGCTCTGCGTTCAGGTGTGTGATGGGGTCAGGAGGCCTGCAGTCTCCTGCCCTCCGGATTTGGCTGCTGGGACTGTTGTACCCGTGCAGCCACGGACTCTGGCGTCCAGTGTCAAGCACTCTTCGCTGGGGTGAGCTTGGTCACAGCTCCAAACTTAATGTGTATGGCGGTGTAGCACTATAGCACCTTATATTACTGGGTCATATTATAGTAATTTATATCTTGGCATATTTTAGTATATGTAAACTTTCATTTGTAT
Organism: Dendrobates tinctorius; assembly: GCF_039654945.1. Classification (NCBI taxonomy): domain Eukaryota; kingdom Metazoa; phylum Chordata; class Amphibia; order Anura; family Dendrobatidae; genus Dendrobates; species Dendrobates tinctorius. The sequence goes on along the minus strand of NW_027361721.1, from coordinate 55,424 downwards.
TTATCCCTCATATTTTGCAGTACTCTGCAATTCATCCATAGCACTGCAGTACTTTTTGTATAACATTATTTCTTGGTTATACTTGTATATTCATTTATTTTCAATGTGCATAGTATGTTTTGTCCTCTAGCACTTTATAGTACTGAATCATTTACAGTGGATTTAATTCTATATCTTGCAATACTTTTCACTTTTGCACAATTTTTGTTTTACAGCACTATAGCACTTTTTAGTGCAATTTTTAGAATATTATGGTAGTACTTTCCACAATATTATTGTCTACACTATATATTTAACTTACACATTATTAATAGAAAAAAGTTTTTTGAGCGAAAAAAATGTTTAAAAAAGTTTTTTGAGCGATATATTTTAGCACTTAGCATTTTTTTTACATATTTTTTATTTATTTTTTTCTGGTGCTGATATTATACAAATTTTGGCAAGATGTATTGATTTATTTATTGTATGTATTCAGATTTTATATTTTAGCACTTAGCACTTTTTGATATATATTTTGTATTCTATTTTTTGTGTTTATATTATACTAATTTTGGCAAGATGTATTGATATATTTATTATTCAGATTTTTATGTCATCACATTATAATTTGGTATACAATATATATATTTATAATTTTGGCTTTCCATCATTTTTTCATGCTGGATCCGTTTTTTCTCATAGACTTGTATTAGTGACAGATTGTGACGGATGGCCACACGTTTCATCCGTCGTCCAACGGATCCGTCAGAAAATCTCTGTCCGTCGGCCGGAGACATGGGACAGATGAACGTTTTTTGTGTACGTCGAAAAGTCGGATAGCGACGGATTCCGTCTTTTAAAACTGAGCATGACCGGAATAATTTTTCTTCCTTTATTTTAACCCCTGCGGCTGCTTTTTCTATTCTGGCACAAAATCCCTCTCTCTCTCTCTCTCTCTCTCTCCAGAATTCCGTTTCTTTAATTCCTACAGCAAGGCTGCTACAACGGATCAGTCATAAAAACGGATCCAGTGCATCAGTTTTTTGCAATATACGCAGGATCCGTCCACTTGACGGATCTGAACACTTTGACGGATTGTGACTGATTGCAAAAGACTGGAGTGTGAAAGGGGCCTTAAGAAGCGAGATGTGGATGAGAAAAGGCGGTGGATCCGTTGCCAACCGTTAATTGACGGAATCCGCCAACGGATCCTCCTTTTTATACTGAGCATGCCCGAATGAATGTCCTTTCATGATATTTAACCCCAAATCCCACTCTGGCAGCTAAATATCTCTCTCTCGTGAAACAGGCCTTACTTTAAATTTCATGCACTAGCGTCTAAAGCGGATCCGTACAAAAAACGGATCCAGTTGCATCCGTTTGCCACAAAACGGAAACGGATCCGTTTTTGCACACTGGCGGATTTTGACTAACGCCAGAAAACTGAAGTGTGAAACAGGCCTAAGAGAAAGAAAAGACTCAATCTGAGAAGAGGTCACCTATAAGGTACCAGGATGTACATTTTTAGCTATTGGTACTGACTGCGTCTCATCAGTACTATGGTTCCTGTATAGTCCACAGTCTGATAAAGACTGATAACTCCCAGCATCTCCTTACCATTGTTAAGGACATACTGGGAGTTGTAGGTTCATGAGATACAAATGTATATGGGCTTGACTTAGAAGGATTCAGCTCATCAGTTATTAATCACATGATGTCATACACCTAATGGAAAAGGGAAGAATTAGCTGGGTAGAGATGCAAAATGGGCGCCTTCGGCTTCATCTGCCTTGGGCACCCAAAATACTTTGTTTCAGCCCTGAATCCCCTCGTGTATCTGAATGGGAGGAAGAGTGTGAACTTGTGCTAATTGTGCAGTCACACTTTGTCATCTCTGCTCCGTCCTGTCTTCCAGCGCAGGGTTAAATTGCTCTGACTTCATATCTGGCTTCATGGCTTGATCATAGATGCTGGATCCTGATCCCCAACAAAATATCACCAACCGAAGATTGTGAAAGAAACACACAAAACACTTTTATTGGATGTTAAATTGACCAAATTTTATTCCAAATCTCATCATTATTATTTCTTTCAGTGTCTGAAATTTAGAATCAGCCAATTACTATGAAAGAGACACTGAAAATGGCAGAACCCCCGACTCACGAAGAATCGTCCTTCAGCACTCAGGAGAGGAAAAACCCCCTGTGGTGGAAACCTCTAGGGAACCATGGCTGCAGGACTGCCCTTCCCTTGGGCTTAGAAGGTTAGTGCCAACATGTAACAGCAAATTGTACCTGAATTTGTACATTGTGTCATATTTGTTTTGGAGAAGCCTAATGCGACCTCTCCAGGCCGTACACATAAAGTGAAGGCGGCCAGTACCGGACGTGAGGGAGATCTGGCTGCAACATCTGTCACCCCATTGATCTGGCTGGCTAGGCGGTATGGCTGATCTGGCTGGCTAGGCGCTATGGCTGATCTGGCTGGCTAGGCGGTGTCCCCTTCCTCCCATTGTGGAGTGATGAAGCTCCAGGTCTCCAGACACATCAAGTATGGCTCCGTCTACGGCTGAATGACTTGTGGTTCTGGAATCTTCTCCTGCATCATAGATGCATGTGTTTATGACATCAGCGCAGTTGCCATAGTTATCACAGGTGTTTTATACTGTGGTTTCATTGGCTAGAAAGTCCCTCTCAGTGTTCCAAAAAATTAACCCTTGAATGACTGGTATTGTGCCTTTCTCCAGAAACCTGTAAAATAAACTTGTCACTAGACAGGACCATTATCATTATTATATTTTAAAGTTGCCCCAACCAAAGTCTAATAAGTGAGCGCATCTAGAGTTGATGTGTAACAAGCGCAATCATTCCATTAAGCCCTACTAAATGCATAAATGCACAATATGAGAACAGAGCAGTCTCATAGAAAATTAATGATACCAAGGTAAATGCAGTTAGATAAAGGATGCTATATAGGGGCTCATACTGTATATAGGAGCTATATGGGGACTCACACTGTATATAGGAGGCAAACACTGTATTCAGGAGGCTATATGTGGGCTCATACTGTATATAGGAAGCGATTTGCAGGCTCATGCTGTTTATAGGAAGCGATGTGCAGGCTCATACTGTACATAGGAGGCTATGTGGATGCTCATACTGTTTATAGGAAGCAATGCGCAGGCTCATACTGTACATAGGAGGCTATATGTGGATGCTCATACTGTATATAGGAGGCTATATGCGGCCTCATACTGTATATAGGAAGTGATGTACAGGCTCATACTGTATATAGGAGGCTATGTGCAGGCTCATACTGTATATAGGAAGCAATGTGCAGGGTCATACTGTATATAGGAGGCAAAAACTGTATTCAGGAGGCTATATGTGGGTGCTCATACTGTATATAGGAGGCTATATGCGGCCTCATACTGTTTATAGGAAGCGATGTGCAGGCTCATACCTTACATAGGAGGCTATATGTGGCCTCATACTGTATATAGGAAGTGATGTGCAGGCTCATACTGTATATAGGAGGCTATGTGGGCTCATATTGTATATAGGAAGCAATGTGCAGGCTCATACTGTATATAGGAGAATATATGCGGCCTCATACTGTGTATAGAAGGCTATATGCGGCCTCATACTGTATACAGGAGGCTATGTGGGCTCATACTGTATATAGGAGGCTATATGCAGCCTCATACTGTATATAGGAAGCGATGTACAGGCTCATACTGTATATAGGAGGCTATGTGCAGGCTCATACTGTATATAGGAAGCAATGTGCAGGCTCATACTGTATATAGGAGGTAAACACTGCATTCAGGTGGCTATATGTGGGTGCTCATACTGTATATAGGAGGCTATATGCGGCCTCATACTGTATATAGGAAGCGAAGTACAGGCTCATACTGTATATAGGAGGCTATATGCAGCATCATACTGTATACAGAAGGCTATATGTGGGTGCTCATACTGTATATAGGAGGCTATATGTGGCCTCATACTGTATATAGGAAGCGATGTGCAGGCTCATACTCTATATAGAAGGCTATATGGGGACTCACACTGTATATAGGAGGCAAATACTGTATTCAGGAGGCTATATGTGGGCTCATACTGTATATAGGAAGCGATTTGCAGGCTCATACTGTTTATAGGAAGCGATATGGAGGCTCATACTGTACTTAGGAGGCTATGTGGATGCTCATACTATTTATAGGAAGCAATGCGCAGGCTCATACTGTACATAGGAGGCTATATGTGGGTGCTCATACTGTATATAGGAAGTGATGTACAGGCTCATACTGTATATAGGAGGCTATGTGCAGGCTCATATTGTATATAGGAAGCAATGTCCAGGCTCATACTGTATATAGGAGGCAAAAACTGTATTCAGGAGGCTATATGTGGGTGCTCATACTGTATATAGGAGGCTATATGTGGCCTCATACTGTATATAGGAGGCGATGTGCAGGCTCATACTGTATATAGGAGGCTATGTGGGCTCATATTGTATATAGAAGCAATGTGCAGGCTCATACTGTATATAGAAGGCTATATGTGGCCTCATACTGTATACAGGAGGCTATGTGGGCTCATACTGTATATAAGAGGCTATATGCAGCCTCATACTGTATATAGGAATCGATGTACAGGCTCATTGTCATGATCTCAGTGCGGGTTTGACTCGCACACGTGGGGTTAATGTTTGGAACCAGTGATGATGACTGGCATTTCTGGGGTTAAAGGTTGTGATCCCAATGCAGGCTTACCTGCACACCTGGGGCTATGATTGTGGCCTCTCCCTGGGTCTGGGGGAGGCTTCTTATAGCCTCAGGACGCTCCCATCCCTGTCAGTTATACTCTTGCCCTTGGCATTTGTGTGGTGACCCCTGAGTGTGTTTGTGCTGTGTTCTGGTTACTTGATTCTCTGTGTATGACTCGGTCTGTTCTCTGGATATCGCTTTGGATTCTGCCTGGTACCTTATATGTCTGTTTGGTTTTGATCTCTGCTTGGCCCTGATTATCCGCTCTGTCTCATTCCTGGTACTGTACTGTGATCCTGTGTATGACCTTTGGCTTTGTCTGACCTCCCGTCTGTTTATTCCTCCTGTACCTCGTTTAGCACTGCTTCTGTACTCAGGACACGCGTACTGGCTCTATGAGCAAGTGTAGTGCGGTGTTTCTGACATTATAACTGACCCTTTCAGTTTTTGTTTTTTTTTGTTTTTTTCTGAAGAAAAAAAAAAAAGTGTGTGTTATCCTCATGGATCCCATACAAGCCTTGGCTGATCAGGTCAAGCACCTGACCCAAATGTTCCATAAGCTCAATGTGGAACAACGCACGATGGCCCATACCCAGCAACAGTTGGTGGTTACTGTGCAGGGGGCTGTTGATGCAGGGGCTTCTGGTTCTGGGGGTAGGGATGTGTCATTAGCGTCCCCCGAATCTCCGGTCAAGTTACCAGAACTTTTCTCAGGGGATAAAAAGGAGTTCAGGTCTTTCAGAGAAGGATGCAAGCTTTTTTTTTTCTCTAAGGCCCCGCTCCTCTGGGGATGAGTTCCAGAGGGTGGGGGTCATTATTTCCCTACTTCGGGGGGCTCCGCAAGCATGGGCTTTCTCTCTGTCTTCCTCTGCTCCTGAACGTATGTTAGTGAACGCATTCTTTGAGGCCCTCGGGCACATTTATGATGAACCTGACCGAGTGCGATTGGCAGAGGACATGGTGATGAGTGTCTGTCAGGGGAAACACACAGCTGAGTGGTTTTGTTCTGAGTTCCGCCGCTGGGCGGCAGAGGTCTCTTGGAGCGACGCCGCACTCCGAGGACTCTTTCGCAGAGGCTTGTCCGAGCGGCTGGGTGCCTTGGCGTTACATCCCCCACCTAACTCTCTCGAGGACGCCATGTCAGACCGCAGCCACAAATTTCATGTGGCGGCCGTGATTTTTAGCAGCTGACAGCGTGAAGAGGATTACTGATCGTGCATCCCACTACAGGGTTCGGCCGTTCTGGCATTTTCCAGAAATGCCCGATGGCCAGTCCGGCCCTGGGTGTGATAAGCTGCAGTAATGTGTTTAGCTTTGGATGCAAATGTGGTAGGGGCCGGGCTTCGGGGGTGGACCACTGCTTACCCTGCGGTGCATGTTTGTGGTCGTCAGGAGGACGACGAATAAAATCCGGAACTGTTACAAGTGAAATCTGTCTCCGCCTCGTCCTTGAAATGCCTGGTATCTGTATCATCCGGACAGGGTAAGCAGTGGTCCACCCCTGCATGGGGGGCGTTCTGTACACGATTTTTAAACGTTTTCGCGCCGAAAATCGCGGCAAAAATGCTTAAAAATCGCTACGTGGGCACACAGCCTAAGGCTGTGTTCACACGTAGCATTTTTTTGCGTTTTCGCTGCGATTTTAAATGCACGATTTTGCTGCAAAAACACAAAAAAAAGCATCCCATGCAATCCTATAGCATTCCGCACATGCTTTCCTAATGCTGCGGATTTTTCCGTGGCGGAATTGCATTGCGGAAAGATACGCAGCATGCTCATTCTTTGTGCAGAATCGCGGGAATTCCGCCCATATAGGAATGCATTGTTCTGCTTTCTTTCCGCATGAGGCTATGCTCACCATGCAAAAAGTAAGCAGATTATTTGCGGATTGTACCCACTGTTTGGAAGAGAGGAGATTCTCCTCCAGGCTCTGGGTACCATATACCTGTAAAAAATAGAATTAAAATAAAAATAGTGGTGATATTCTCACCTTCCGATGTCCCTTGCAGCGTCACCAGGCCTCAGCGATGCTCCGGGCAGGTCCCGTTCCAAGTGATGCATTGCGACAATGACCTTTGACGACGTCGCAGTCTCGCGACGGACTATTTTATGAATGCAGGTTTATACCAAGCATTAACTATGGACTAAGGTTATAATCACACTCTTTATGCCGGGACATATTGCTCATGACCATTTAATATTTTCACCCAATTGTGTGTTCTGTGTACCAATTAACCCTTTACTTCCTGCCGCTCTTATTTGCAGCCTCTAGGAGAATTCTATTCGGGTACATGCCATCACTCTTGGTTAATCAACTGGTTGAGTGCAAAACTTAATGGAAATAGTAACTACCATCTTTTTTTCACAGCTTTGTACTGGGCGAATTGCAATATATTTATTAAGATATACTAATCACTATTTATTTCTCAGCTATTTATCCCCACGATTGGGCTAACTGCAAATTATTGTTTATTCTTGTCAGGTTTTACCTATTACCATATATACTCGAGTATAAGCCGACCCGAGTATAAGCCGAGGCACCAACTTTTGCCACGAAAAACTGGGTAAACTTATTGACTTGAGTATAAGCCGGGTGTGCATTGACCACTCATCCCTACCGTGGTATGCATGTTTCCCCCGTCCCTGTCATTGTATGCATAGCTCCTTATCCCCTATCTTTGTATGTATGATTCCTGTTAAGAAAAAAACCATCCTATTTACCTGCCTGCGCGCCGTCGGTGGCACTGCATCTTGTTCCGGCCATATAACACGGATAATTCTTGGTAATGACAGTGAATATTTAGAACATTCATTACTGTGCACTTTATACACATTATACATTCCTGCAGCTCAGTGGCATAGCAACTGTTTGTGGCGCCCGGGGCGGTCGAAAAATTTGCCGCCCCTTTGGTCGTTGATAGAGTTGAGCGACTTTTGGTTTTTTAGGGTCGAGTTTCGTTTCGTGAAACCCGACTTTTCCAAAAGTCGGGTCGAGCAAGATCGTCCGATTATAGGGAAAAGTCGGGGTCGTCCCGAAACACGAAACCCAATATAAGTCAATGGGGAATAAAAGTCGGCAGTGAGAGGCTGACAGGAAACACACCTACAGTGCCCATTTGAATGCCAAAAGCATCAATTCTTCTTACTTAAGCTTGTCAACCTTAATTAACTTCATAATTAGAGTTGAGCGATACCATCCGATACTTCAAAGTATCGTATCGGATGGTATCGGCCGATCTTTAAAAAAAGTATCGGTATCGCCGATTCCGATACCGGAAGTCCCATTCAAGTCTATGGGACTTCCGGTATCGGAATAAGAAAAACCCTTTCCTGCCCTTGTACAGCCTCTCTGGGGTCTGTACGGGCCTTTCGGGGGGCTGTGCCGGCCTGCCAGGGGGTCTGTGCAGGCTCCGGTGGTCTGTGCCGGCCTGCCGGTGGTCTGTGCAGGCTCCGGGGGGCTGTGCCGGCCTGCCGGGGGGCTGTGCCGGCCTGCCAGGGGGTCTGTGCAGGCTCCGGTGGTCTGTGCCGGCCTGCCGGTGGTCTGTGCAGGCTCCGGGGGGCTGTGCCGGCCTGCCGGGGGGCTGTGCCGGCCTGCCGGGGGGCTGTGCCGGCCTGCCGGGGGGCTGTGCCGGCCTGCCGGTGGTCTGTGCAGGCTCCGGGGGTCTGTGCAGGCATCGTCCGATGGGACTACAAGTCCCATCTGGCGATGCCTGCTACCATGACAGTGATTGACACATTAGCCAATGATGGGACAGTAGTAGTCCCATCATCCGGCTAATGTGTTAAATGTAAAAAAAAAAAAAAAAAAAAAATTACATGCTACATTCATACTACATACTACATACATGCTACATTCATACTACATACTACATACATGCTACATTCATACTACATGCAACATACATACTACATATATACTACATGCATGCTACATACATACTACATGCATGCTACATACATACTACATGATACATACTACATATATACTACATGCATGCTACATACATACTACATATATACTACATGCATGCTACATACATACTACATGCTACATGCATGCTACATATATACTACATACATGCTACATATATACTACATACATACTACATATATACTACATGCATGCTACATACATACTACATATATACTACATGCATGCTACATATATACTACATGCATGCTACATACATACTACATATATACTACATGCATGCTACATACATACTACATGCTACATGCATGCTACATATATACTACATACATGCTACATATATACTACATACATACTACATATATACTACATGCATGCTACATACATACTACATATATACTACATGCATGCTACATACATACTACATGCTACATGCATGCTACATACATACTACATACATGCTACATATATACTACATACATACTACATATATACTACATACATACCACATACATACTACATGCATGCTACATATATACTACATGCATGCTACATACATACTACATATATACTACATGCATGCTACATACATACTACATGCTACATGCATGCTACATACATACTACATGCTACATACATACCACATATATACTACATACATACAATACATTCATACAATACATACATAGACATACAGTACATATAACATAGAGTAACATACTTACCAATACTTGTCACATTGTTCCCCGAAGCCATTGTCGTCTACGGAATAAATATTAACATAACAAACCACAAAAATACTCACCCACGATCCGAAGCAGTCCACGAGTGTGTCCCACGACGATCTTGGGTAGAGAACTGCAGCATCAGCTGATGCTGCCGTTCTCTACGGGCTGCAGGAATCCAATGACGGAAGGTAGGTATCCTTCCGCACTGTATTCCTCCGCCACTTAAAAAAAAAAAAAGTCCCTAGTCTCACTTTATGCCATTGCTGTGTGGGAATTTCCCACACAGCAATGGCATAAAGTGAGACTAGGGACTTTTTTTTTTTTAAGTGGCGGAGGAATACAGTGCGGAAGGATACCTACCTTCCGTCATTGGATTCCTGCAGCCCGTAGAGAACGGCAGCATCATCTGATGCTGCCGTTCTCTACCCAAGATCGTCGTGGGCCACACTCGTGGACTGCTTCGGATCGTGGGTGAGTATTTTTGTGGTTTGTTATGTTAATATTTATTCCGGAAAGACAATGGCTTCGGGGAACAATGTGACAAGTATTGGTAAGTATGTTACTCTATGTTATATGTACTGTATGTCTATGTATGTATTGTATGAATGTATTGTATGTATGTAGTATATATGTGGTATGTATGTAGCATGTAGTATGTATGTAGTATGTATGTAGCATGCATGTAGCATGTAGTATGTATGTAGCATGCATGTAGTATATATGTAGTATGTATGTAGCATGCATGTAGTATATATGTAGCATGTATGTAGTATGTATGTGGTATGTATGTAGCATGTAGTATATATGTAGCATGCATGTAGTATATATGTAGTATGTATGTAGTATGTATGTAGTATGTATGTAGCATGTATGTAGTATATATGTAGTATGTATGTAGTATATATGTAGCATGTATGTAGTATATATGTAGTATGTATGTAGTATATATGTAGCATGCATGTAGTATATATGTAGTATGTATGTAGTATATATGTAGTATGTATGTAGTATATATGTAGCATGCATGTAGTATATATGTAGTATGTATGTAGTATATATGTAGCATGTATGTAGTATGTATGTAGCATGCATGTAGCATGTAGTATGTATGTAGCATGCATGTAGTATATATGTAGTATGTATGTAGCATGCATGTAGTATATATGTAGCATGCATGTAGTATGTATGTGGTATGTATGTAGCATGTAGTATATATGTAGCATGCATGTAGTATGTATGTAGTATGTATGTAGTATGTATGTAGCATGCAGTATGTATGTAGTATGTATGTAGTATATATGTAGTATGTATGTAGCATGCATGTAGTATGTATGTAGCATGCATGTAGTATGTATGTAGCATGCATGTAGTATGTATGTAGTATATATGTAGTATGTATGTAGCATGTAGTATGTATGTAGTATTTTTTTTTTTTTTTTTTTTTTTTTTAACATTTAACACATTAGCCGGATGATGGGACTACTACTGTCCCATCATTGGCTAATGTGTCAATCACTGTCATGGTAGCAGGCATCGCCCGATGGGACTTGTAGTCCCATCGGACGATGCTTGCACAGACCCCCGGACATCAGCACAGCCCCCCGGCAGGCCGGCACAGCCCCCCGGCAGGCCGGTACAGACCCCCACAGGGTGCACAGCCCCCCGGCAGGCCGGCACAGCCCCCCGGCAGGCCGGCAGAGACCCCGGGCAGTCCACACAGCCCCCCGGCAGGCCGGCACAGCCCCCCGGCAGGCCGGCAGAGACCCCCGGAAGGCCCGAAATGACGGCGCATCATGATGCGCACACACCGCGCATCATGATGACGTCAGGCCGTCAATCAACTGAACTTCCGATTCCGATGCCGAATTCCGATATTGAAAAAATATCGGAAGTCGGTATCGGAATTCCGATACAGCAAGTATCGGCCGATACCCGATACTTGCGGTATCGGAATGCTCAACACTATTCATAATACAAGTTACGCTCTGAAAAATGGGGGTTATTTGGCTAAAGTTGTGGGGGGGGGGCTGGCTCCAGGTTTTCATGTGCCCTGGGCGAAAGAGCGCCCCTTTAACACATACCAAAACTCATCATGCTCCGATACGGCAGAGAAATAGCGGTATAGTACAATGAAAAATACTTCACTTTTTACATCTCATGACGAGGCCCATCTATTTCTCCATACAGAATCATTGGTCCCATATAATGTTTGAAACAGTATATGATGAGCTCCACATAATGCTACAGTATATGTTGGTCCCCATGGATGAAGCTCCACTGTCTTATGGGCCCAAATAACGCTCCAAACATAATGGGCCCCATTTCTAATGCTCTAGTGTATAATGGGCCCTGTAAATGCTGCTCCAGTGTCTGATGTCCACCTTTGGAATGTTCCAGTGTATGGTGGGCCCCATCTATCATTCTCCAGAGTATAGTGCTCCCCAAAAATTGCTGTCCCAACATTGAAAACAATCAAATAAGTCTCCTCGCTAGGGAATCCCTGTACTAGTCTGGACTCCTCGTCGTCCCCATTTTCCATCTCACTGCACAGTATTTCAACCTTGCAAGTGCTGTGATCCTGAGCAAGCAGGGGGGGCCCACTCGTTGGCGACGGCACTGGCACAGGGCCCCTGATAGTACGGTGGTGTGTCTGATGGCGGGTGGGCCGAACCTGCACTTTCATCTGCAGCTTCCTCTTTGTCACCGTGTAAGATGGAACTGTATATGGGAAGGGTAACCTGAGTTTCATCAGGGTCAGATTCAGGCCGTGTAGCGTGCGAGGGGAATGTAGTGGTCTGGGTCAATGTACCAGCAGATTCATCGAGCAGTGGCTGGGCATCAGTGCACTTGTGTCGCCCCCAGGAGTACGGTCGCCACAGTGGCATTACCTTCCTCCTAGGGAGTGTGATGTCATGCTTGGGAGCAACGAAGGATCTCTCTAGTAGGTTAACTGATTGGGCGGCGTTATTCCCACGAGTCATGACCCTCCAAACAGCGTTCATGAAGGCAAAGTGTTTGTTTTACGTGGGCAGTATGGTTGCAAAGCTGAACCTTAAAGGAATGTCCAGAAGGGCACCAGCAGGAGTGGAGCCTACGGTTAAATTCGACTCCACCTGGGAAACCTCAACCATGCCAGCTACAGAACAGATGCACACATTGCAAGCTTAATTCCGTTAACGAACGAGACTCCGTCATGCCCCGCGGTCCGAGTCCGGCTTACTAGAGGGACACGTGAGGCTCTGGCACATGAGATTGGCCAATAACTGGTGTGTCATGCCCTTACATGTCCGTGGCTGCATGTGCGCTACACTGAAAAGGCCAGCGTTTGTCACTTACAGGTGCAGATAACCCGCTGAACAACGTTAGTGATGGGGATCACTGATTACAATTATTACCCGCGAACGATGATTTCCCAGTAAGTGCAGGTCAACCGCAGTTCCGGAACTAGGCCTAACCGTCATTCCTGAAAAAATTAAAAACTTATGTGTGCAAACCACAGGTGCTGTAGCTTGCTTAACAGCTCGCCAGCCGTTCTCACGCCCAGTATGGATTACACGTGATTGCACAAAGGTGAGAAAGGGTACCGTATCCCCAGATAACATGTATGGATAGCGTACACATTCAAAATATATGTCTATACATCAGGAGGCAGGCTCAGACGGTGTTAGGCCCAGTATGGATTGCACGTGATTGCACAAAGGTTAGAAAGGGTACCGTATCCCCGGATAACATGTATGGATAGCGTACACATTCAAAATATATGTCTATATATCAGGAGGCAGGCTCTCTGGAGCTAGAGCCCAGACAGCAGGACAGGGCATAGCTACATCTTAACCATCATCTTTCAGTTCAATCAATTTGTAGTGGCAGTCCCAGTGAAGGATTTGACAGACCAGACTACACAGCGGAGGAGCAGGGAGAGGTAAACATTGCAATTGCTGGGGCCCTGCCCAAGCAAGGGGGGCACACTCGTGGGCGTCGGTACTGGCCCTGGGCCCCTCATAGTATGGCGGTGTGTCTGACGGCGGGTGTGCACCACCACCGTCAGAGACACTTGATTGCACTATGAGGGACCCTGTGCCAGTGCCCACGCCCAAGAGTCGGCCCACCCACCTGTCCAGGGCAACGGCACTTGCACGGTTTCAGGTGCTAGGTGGGGGGGGCAGCCCAGTTAGGGAGGTTTACAAAGTGGCATATGTTGATGTGGGACATTCAGCTGCTGCAAAAGGCGAAATAGATCAAGTTCGCGGAATAGGAGGATAACCAAAGCAAGCCATTTTTCTGGCAACCTATGTGTCATCAAGGGAAGGTGGGACAAAATCCTTGGAAACCCATGCATGGTTCATTTTAATGAAGGTTAGATCATCCACATTTTGGGTTGACAGACGGGTCCTTTTTTCTGTCAGGATTGATCCAGCTGCACTGAAGACTCTTTCCGATAGCACACTTGCAGCTGGGCAAGCGAGCTCCTGTAAGGCATATTGTGCCAATTCAGGCCAGGTGTCCAGTTTAGCGGCCCAATAGTCAAAGGGGAATGACCTGTGTGGGAGAACATCGATATGGGAGGAAAAGTAGTTTGTAACCATAGTTGACAACTGCTGTCTCCTGTCACTTTCCATCGATGCAGTATTACCAGTTGTGTGAGTGGTACTTGAAAAATCAGTCCACAACATTGTCATGAAACCCCTGTCTCCAACGCCACTTCTGCTGTGTGCACCACGAACACCTCTGCCAAGCTGCCCCCGGCCCGTACGGCTCGTGTGAGAAACATCACCGCTGCTGTGTGCTGGGAATGCCTCAAGCAACCGATTTACCTAAATTGCTTGAGTTGCTTGTTTATTAGCCAATATTAGGTCAAGGTTCTCCTGTGGCATGAAGTTTTGTAATTTGCCTTTATAGCGTGGATCCAGGATGCTGGCCAACCAGTAGTCGTCATTGTTCATCATTTTGGCAATGCGGGGGTCCCTTTTTAGGATCTGCAAGGCATAATCTGACATGTGGGCCAATGTTCCCGGTGTCAATGATGCACTGCGAGTGCTGGTTGGATGAGCACTTTCTCACAAATCCACATCCCTCCAGTCACGCACAAACCCTGTACCAGACCTTACCACGCCAACATTTTCACTTGCCCCACGAGATGCATCCTCCTCCCCTAAGTAATCATCCCCATCATCATCCTCCTCCTCCTCTTCTTCCTCCACCTCGTCCAGGAGAGGTCCCTGAGCAGACAATGGCTGAATGTCATCAAGGATTCCCTCCTCGTCAACATTGGCTGCAGACGCCTGCTCCTTAAGGTGCGTCAAAGTTTGCATGAGCAGACGCATAAGTGGGATGCTCATGCTTAGGATGGCGTCGTCTGTGCTTACCAGCCGTGTGCATTCCTCAAAACACTGAAGGACTTTACAGAGGTCTTTTAGCTTCGACCACTGCACACCTGTCAACTCCATGTCTGCTCTCAAAGTGCCTGGCCGTGTATCCTCCCACAAATGCATTATGGCCTGCCTCTGCTTGCACAGCCGCTCAACCATGTGCAGGGTGGAGTTCCACCTTGTTGCAATGTCGATAATGAGGCGGTGGTTGGGAAGGTGGAGCAATCACTGCAGCTTCTGCATACGAATGCAGTGTACAGGCGACCGGCGGATGTGCGCGCACAGTCTTCGCACCTTCTGGAGCAGGGCTGTTAACTCCGGATAATTATTGAGGAAGCACTGCACCACCAGGTTCAAGGTGTGAGCCAAGCAAGGTATGTGGCTGAGTATTGAAAGGGCTATGGCTGCCACAAAATTACGGCCGTTATCACTAACTACCTTGCCTGCCTCAAGATGTACACTGCCCAGCCATGACTCAGTTTGTCGCTGGAAGTACTCGGCGAGCACCTCGGCGGTGTGTCTGTCGCCCAAACACATCATCTGTAACACAGCCTGCTGACGCTTTCCACTAGCTGCTCGATAGGGGGACACCTCGTATGCAACATTGGCAGCTGCAGATGGAGTGCTCGTACGACTGCGCTTTGTGGACGAGCTTTCGCTTCTGGAGGAGGAGGAGGAGGATCGAACGCCTACAGCCAACTGTTTCCTATACCGTGGGCTAGGCAGCACTGTCCCACCACCGCTGTCCCCTGTGGACCCTGCATCCACCACATTAACCCAGTGCGCAGTGATGGACACGTAACGGCCCTGGCCATGCCGACTGGACCATGCATCAGTTGTGAGGTGCACCTTGCCACTCACTGACTGCTTGAGTGCATGGACAATGCGGTCTTTCACATGATGGTGGAGGGCTGGGATGGCTTTGCGAGAGAAGAAGTGGTGACTGGGTAGGTCATAGCGTGGTACTGCATAGGCCATGAGTTTGCGGAAAGCTGCGCTTTCCACCAACCGATAGGGCATCATCTCAAATGAGATTAGTTTGGCAATGTGGGCGTTCAAACCCAGTGTACGCGGATGAGAGACTGAGTACTTTCTTGACCTACTCATAGTGTCTGGGAGGGTGAGCTGGACTTGAGAGCTGCATATGGTGGAAGTAGCGGTGGACAGGGCGAACTGAGAGAGGGTTGATGATGGTGATGGAGTTGGTGTTCTTTCTGATGGCCTAGATTCAGTCTTTCGTTGATATAACAGTGGGATTCCCTGACTGCTGTGGCCTTGCAACAACACCTCAACATTTGCTGCTGTACTAACCGGTGGGCTTACAGTGGGGGAAACAATGTAGCATTGCTGACTACCTTCTTTGTGATCAGTTGCACATGTGGTACTTGAGGTTTGGTGTTGTGTCCACGCTTGCAAGTGCATGGTGGTTGAATGTCTAAGCATGCAACTGGTATTCAAATTTTTCAGATTTTTCACTCGGCTAAAGGTCTTTGCGCACTTCTTACAGATAACCTTGGCCTGATCATGAGGATTTTGTTCAAAAAAGTGCCACACTGCACTCTTCCTACTTTGGCAGACATTTTGCGGCCTAGCACGCTGTGATATTTTGACCCTCTGGACAAGCTGTCCAGCAACTCTTTTGATTTTTGGAACCTGTCTTTGGAGTGCTCCGTGCCTGCCAGATAACAGCTGTTGCGATGTCGATGTCTGCTGTGGATGCTCCTCATCTGAGCTATTGGAAGCAGCACCCTCTTCCCCCAATGGATGCCAATCTGGGTCAACAACTGGATCATCCATCACCTCCTCTTCAATGTCATGTGCACCTTCCTCTGTGTCACCGTGTATGGTGGTATAGTGTGCGGGAAGGGGCACCTGAGTCTCATCAGGGTCAGAATCTGGCTCTGTACACTGCGAGGACAATGTAGTGCTCTGAGTGAATGTACCAGCAGAATCATCTATCAGTGGCTGTGCATCAGGGCACTCGATGTCAGATTCATCTTGGCCTGGGTAATTCACCATTTCACTTGATAATCCAGGCATGGTATGTGAAAACAGCTCCATGGAGTAATCAGTAGTATGGCCTGCGTCATCCTTCAATCTTGGTTGGGGTGAAGGACACAAGGAAATTTGTGGTTCATGAACATGAGCCTCCAATGACGACTCAGTGCTTTTATTTTTTACAACTTCAGAAGAGGAGGCGATAGAGCTGGAGGCTGAGTCAGCAATGTAAGCCAAAACTTTTTCCTGAAGCTCTGGCTTTAAAAGCGGTTTGCCAACTCCTAGAAAAGTAAGCCTTCGAGGCCTTGTGGAGCCAGATGATGACACAGGCTCAACACCTCCTGCATTCGGTCCTATTTTGCTTTTGCCACTACCATCAGATCCACCACCAACACCATCATTACCAGCTGCCAACCCCCGCCCAATTCCACAGCCTCTTCCACCAGCCTTCCTCATTTTTGGTAGAAATGTAGACAAAATCCAACAAACTATATAGTAATGTAAAACAAGGTACAAGGTGTCTATAGGACAGGGGAGATTTTGAATTTCTGCACACATTTGTGGACACTGTACACTTTTGGATTGTGTGAGGCCCACTGAATATCACAGCGCTATGTCACAGGCTCGATGGCACAGGTGTGAAAAAAGTGACTACAGGATAAGGGAGATTTTGAATTTCTGCACACACTTGTGGACACTGGACACTTATGGATTGTGTGAGGCCCACTGAATATCACAGCGCTATGTCACAGGCTCGATGGCACAGGTGTGAAAAAAGTGACTACAGGATAACAGAGATTTTGAATTTCTGCACACACTAGTGGACACTGGACACTTTTGGATTGTGTGAGGCCCACTGAATATCACAGCGCTATGTCACAGGCAGAAATTGGCTAGTGTATCACAAACTACAAGGTGTATATAGAATTGGGCAGAATAGGAATCTCCCTAGAGTCTGTAAGAACGGAACAAGTCCTCCACTTATCCTTCCAGAGTGACACACAGATAGCTTCACTGTGGCCGTGATAACAGCCGTTACACAGTACTGAGAGGAGCGTGCACTTACACGGCTGTCCGGTGTACGTAAAATTGTCAAACTCCGTGTTTTTTAAGTATACGGACTGACACACGCTGTCTCTCTATAGTTTTGAATGTGATCAAACAGCAAATATATTTAACTGTTTGAAAGCTAGACAAAACTAGAAGGTGCAGGTCTGTAAGAACGGAACATGTCCTCGACTTATTCTTACAGAGTGACACACAGATAACTTCACTGTGGCTGTGATAACAGCCGTTACACGGTACTGTGTGAGGAGTGTGCACCGCTGTATGGTGTGAAAAAATGCACGCTCAGTACCTCAGCAGGACAAAAAAAAAATTGGGATTGCTTTTAAAAAAGCAGTTTGCAGAGCAGTGGGTAAACAGCAATGCAGCCGTCAGGAAGCCTTAGAAGGCAGCCTAACAACCAACACCGCTGATCCAGCAAAATATAGCCTCCCCTTGCACTGCACACACAGTGACTGGTGTGTTGTACAGGCAAAATCGCTAGCAGCAGAAGCAGTTTTTGGTGTCTTCTTCCCTGCCTAACGCTCTCCCTACAGAATCAGCAGCAGCTCTCCCTATTCTGAGATCAGCATGAGGAACATGGCGGTCGGCGTGCACGCCCTTTTATACCCCCTGTGACGCCCACCAAAGCAAGCCAATCACTTGCATGCCCTTCTGAAAGATGGTGGTGACCCCTGCCTATGTCATCACGTTGCCCACAGTGTCCGTGGATCCTGATTGGCTGAAAAAGAGCGCAAAACAAACTTTTGAAACGCGACTTTGGTGCGTAAGTCACCGACCTCGTGGCCGACCTCATCCTAGGGTCGGGTTTCGTTTCATATAGCGCTAACATACTCTGCAGCGCTTTACAGTATGCACACATTATCATCACTGTCCTCAATGGGGCTCACAATCTAAATTCCCTATCAGTATGTCTTTGGAATGTGGGAGGAAACCGGAGTACCCAGAGGAAACCCATGCAAACACGGGAAGAACATACAAACTCCTTGCAGATGCTGTCCTTGGTGGGACTGAGCCACCGGGCTGCCCTAGAAGGTATTAACACCAGACTGCATACACAACGAGACTTGGACTCAATCTAGGTTTCTGGGGAAAGATGTGCCCCGTCATATATCTGCCTCATTGGCTATAATCGGATGGGCCTCTAATCCCTGGTTTCAGTTTAACATAACGCGGCCTAAGGTACAAATGTGGTGGCGGGAATATGATTCAGACATCGGAAATATGGTCGCCAGGAGGAGGACTGAAATCCCTCACTCAGACCCCATTCCCAATGATGGACTGTGGTTCAGTCTTCAACACACTGGAGCAAATACCTGTGGTGAGGACAATAATTGCTTCCGTATATACACTCATGATCAAACACAGGTTAATGAGACGGTGTACCAAGATGGTGTTGAAGGCTGTAGAGCATCTACGGGTAAAATAATAAGGAAAGAAAGGGGTAAATGTACATCTGGTATAAGTGGAAATCAAATGAATAATACTTGGTGTGCCCTTAAGCCTATGTCAGGACTTTTGAGTTTATACCAATGTATACAGACCCCTGGTCACGTTTGTGTTCTCCCTGAAGGAGTATTCTTGGTTTGCGGACATCGTGCCTACAGGTGGGTGAGCCCAGACATAAGAGGAGTTTGCACTCTTGCCAAACTAATACAAGCCACTTTCATAATTCCTTATAAGAAAATAGACACAGCAGCAATTCCAATTCATACTTTGTATAGAAGGGCTGCAGACAATAAGCCCCGTCCAAATGGTAGGCCGCATCTAGTAGAAATGGGGATAACAAATAAAATATTCAGTTATATGCTAATATACCCCTTCATAACACAAATGAGGGATAAATTAGTGGAAGCTATCGACTGCCTAGATGATCAGATTTTCCAGATTCTTGAATTTCTTAATGACACTAATACAATACAGAGACAATTAATCATAGTTACTAACCAACATACTATAGTACTAGATTACCTGACAGCAAAAGAAGGAGGAATGTGTCATATAATTGGTCCCACCTGTTGCAATTATATTGACAAAATAGGTGAACTTAGAGACCAATGGTTAAAACAGCACAGTGCAAACAGACTCCTGGTGGGGTAACACATTCTCTTTTTTTAAATCCAGCAAATTGGTTTAATGGCCTAGCAGGATGGATTTTTGGCATTGTACAGACTTGTATGCAAATTTTGTTGTTTTGCTTATTGTTTTATGTAGCCGTAAAAGCGCTAATATATGTATTACTTAAGCTGCTGAATAATATATGTGTGAAAAAATAATCTAAGGCTGAACCTTCTGTAGTGTATCATAGGCCCCAGATAGCGTTGCTGATGGGGAAAGTGAGTGTCCACACTGAGGGTGGATGGGTGAAGCAGGTAGGAAGCCCCCTTATGGGTACTAGACCCATGAGACAGTAGCTCCTTTGTGGACATCAGCTGACCCTGTGGCAAAAGTTATACCATTTACAAAAGGGGGAAATTGATATAGAAGGTTTGCCTTCATATCCCTTTAATACTTCAATTGCCTTTTGCCTATTATTGCTAGAATTATTCTTATGACACTGCAGACTATTAGTCTCTGTTTCAAGGAGACTATACTTGTTATCATATATGTCCTCAATAGTCAGCAACAACATGTTCTGGGTACATGGTAAACAAGGTATGACCCTGAGGGGTGGGGGCTACATGAGCCACATAGAGCTACATTTGTTGTAAATGGTATAAAATATTGCCTTGTGGTTCATTTAGTCAGATAAAGTGATTTTCCCACGACCCGTGTGCAGTCTCTTTTGTCTCCAAGTGCTTGTAAATTAAGGGCGTAAAAAACTGCTAATTCAGACTCACTGGTCATCTGGCATACCTGACTTTGGTCAGAACGAAAACAGCTACGACAGCTTCAATTCAATTCAGTCTGTTTTTGGAAGCCTTATCTCTCCTGATGCTGGGTATTGTAACCAAAGAGCGTGCATACCCCCCTCCCTACCTGTCTGCGGAGGCTCCCTGGGGGGGCTACATGGGAGGCTGTGTGGGGCTCATGCACAGTATATGGGGAGGCTGTGTGGGGTCTCATGCTGTACATGGCGAGGATGTGTGAGGTTCATGCTGTACATGGCGAGGCTGTGTGAGGTTCATGCTGTACATGGCGAGGCTGTGTAGGGTTCATGCTGTACATGGGGAGGCTGTGTGGGGCTCATGCATTACATGGGTAGGCTGTGTGGGGCGGCTGTGTGGGGCTCATGTTGCATATGTAGTAGCTTGTGTGAGGCTCATGTTATGTATATAAGGGGCTGTGGGGGGTTAAAGATATATAGGGGTTTAGCATACTTAATTCTGCTCAATATTAAGTGATACAATTAATATTAATAAATTAATATTGAGAATTAATTTCAAGCTATTGGTTCTGCCTTCCACAACAGTCATGGTCTCATGTGGCCCCTCTAAAAAATTAATTGCTCACACCGTGCTGACCCATAGGCAGCACGTGTCCGGCACCGGCTGTACGATCTAAGCCCAGTATGTTTGTCTCTGAAACACTGCAGCGTCACAGAGAAAAACTTTTCTGACTTCTCCCCTCCTGCTGCCAATGACTGGTTGCACGCAGAAAGAAAATTGTCCCTCAGTGGGAGCAGATGGGGAGAAGCCACCAGGGACCCACCTGTCTGACTAGTCACCTGTGTGACCTCAGTCCACGGCGGCTTTCAAAGTAGGTTTTTGCATGAAATGCCGCAGCGTGTCAGAGTCAACCATACCTGGCTGGAATGATACAGCCAATGTCTGATCCATGCGGCCTGTGGATTGAGCAGCTGGCATCAGCCATCAGATTCCCATTAAGATCCCATAGGTGCCAGTTATGTCACATGGTTGACCATTATCCTTATGTCTTTGAAGAGAGCTATAACTCCCAGCATGTACAGGAGCTAATATGGCATGTTGGGAGTTATAGTTCACCACAGGAGTAATGATTTTCTTTTGCATTAGTGGCATGGGAGCAGAGAGGACACTTTTTTTTTGTTAATTCTAAGGCTATGTGCACACGTTGCCGTGGAAATTTCAGCGGGAATGCCGGAATTCCATTCCGCAGGAAATATGCGAGAAAATCGCATTTTAATTTCTGCCTATTTCCCTCGGAAAAACTAGCAATTTGCAAGAGTAATTCGCTTGCAGAATGCTAGCGTTTTCCAAGCGATCTGTAGCATCGCTTGGAAAACTGATTGACAGGTAGGTCACACTCGTCAAACAGTGTTTGACTATTAAGGAAAGAGAGCGCACATAGGGCGATAAAAGTAATTTTTTTTGGGTGACAAATACATTGTTAGTGCACTCACCTTTAAAGGTTGTGAACAGTCACAACCCCTTACAGAATGTGAAAGGAACGAGTAGTCGCTGCAGACTCCTGTAGATACCAATGTCACAAAGGAGGAAGAAAAAGACCGGATTTTTCAATATATCCACGCTGACCACACAAGGACAGAAATATTCTTCATAGCTTTATTGTGCCGATGCGTTTCATGGCATATCTGCCACTTCCTCAGGGCCAAAGAATTACAGAATCTGATTACAGCAGTAATACAAAACCTTCATGACATCACAATTACATGCAAAAAGACATCACTTCCTGTGGAAACACCCCCTCCAATGTCAAAATGTCATACACCAGTCACAATAACTTTATATCAAGATCTAAACTCTGATAAAACACATTAAACATATAAAAAATCAATCTTTAATTTGAAAAAGTGTATGAAACCTATATTCACTGCATATTAAAATTTTATAAAAATAGAGTTGACTAGAATCAAACCCACAGATTTTCAGCAAGCCAGAACACTTAAGGCCTCCCATTACCATCATACTATCCCTCCACTTGTTAGGATTGTTGTGGTTTTATATAAGCCCTTCATGACATAAGACCTACATGACATCACTAACAGACAAAACATCACTTCCTGTGAAAACTCCCCCTCCAATGTTAAAATGTCATACGCCAGCCAAGATAACTTTATATCAAAATATAACCTCTGATAAACACATTGAACATCTAAACAATCAATCTTTCATTTATAAATGTATGAAACCTATAATAAATATATATTAAATTTTTATA
Organism: Dendrobates tinctorius; assembly: GCF_039654945.1. Lineage (NCBI taxonomy): Eukaryota > Metazoa > Chordata > Amphibia > Anura > Dendrobatidae > Dendrobates > Dendrobates tinctorius. Next base: position 32,483 of record NW_027361721.1, on the reverse strand, counting down.
AAGATATAATGACTGGACTCAAACCCACAGGGTTTAGGCAAGCCAGAACCCTGAAGGATTCCCATTACCATTATGCTACCTCTCCACTTGCAAGGAATGGTTATGTAATTTGGAATTAACCGATTGTTTGGTAAAATTCCCACTAGGTGTCCGACATCCAATAACAGACCCCCATGTGAGAACGCTGACCAGCCAGGTCAGGGAAGGAAATCCGTCGGGCCGCTAGGGACAAAGAAACTTGAGAGAAAGCTTATCAAAAAATATCTACCAACTCATTGAGGCCTTTAGGATGAATGGTATCTAGTTTATATATCCAATACATTTCTCTCTTATTTAGACACTGTATTCTGTTTGGGGTATCTGCTGGTATATGATCTATGGGTGTAACTCACAGAGAGGCTTTATTCCCATGTTTTTCAAAACAATGTCAAGACAAGCCATGTTTCAGATATCCTTTAGAGATATTGTGTCTATGTTGTGAGTTCATCCTTAGATGTAGAGGCTGTGTAGTGCGTCCCATATATTGTTTCCCACAGCAACAATCAATTAGATAAATCACAAAACTGGATTGACATGTTAGCTTAAAATTAATGTCATATACTCTATCATTATCACTATTTGAATAAAAGGTATTTACATTATCACTGATCCATAAACACAAGCATTTTTTGTTTTTACATTTAAAGGAAACTTATGTGCTTCTGTAAGGTACTTTTTCCTGCATTCGGGGCTTTTTTGTCTCCCACATCCCTAATTCTACTGGGGGCTAAAATGTTTTATAGGGATGGCGCCCTCCTAGAGGTAATTTAGTAGGACCTTTCAGTGATTCTGTATTATATTCCTGAGAAAGTGCCATTTTGGGAAGAAAAGGTTGTGATGAAATTAGTGGTATAGTATTCATCTGTAGATTTTTTATTGTCTGTCCCATGTATTAAACTACTTTGTGAAATTCCCTTTGCCTCTGAGTATGCTTTTTTTACTAATTTTTTAGGGTATTCACGCTCTAAAAATCTCTCTCTTAGACATTTACTTTGACATTTCTGTCCTTGTGTGGTCAGTGCGGATACATTGAAAAACCTGGTCTTTTTCTTCCTCCTTTGTGATAGTGTTTGACTAGTGTGAACAACTTTTTACTATTGAGGCTGCCTATGAAGCATCAGTAGTAAAAAGATCTAATGTTAAAAATAATAAAAAAATAAAAAATCGTGTCATTCTCACCTTCCGACGTCCCACGCAGCGTTCCCGATCATCGCGATGCTCCCGGCAGGTCCCGTTCCCATTTGATGATATCGCGGTCTCGCGACACTGCTACGGTATCGCGAGACTGCGACGTCGTCAAAGGTCATTGTCGCAATGCATCACTTGGAACGGGACCTGCCCGGAGCATCGCTGAGGCCTGGTGACGCTGCAAGGGACATCGGAAGGTGAGAATATCACCACTATTTTTATTTTAATTCTATTTTTTACAGGTATATGGTACCCAGAGCCTGGAGGAGAATCTCCTCTCTTCCAAACAGTGGGTACAATCCGCAAATAATCTGCTTACTTTTTGCATGGTGAGCATAGCCTCATGTGGAAAGAAAGCAGAACAATGCATTCCTATATGGGCGGAATTCCCGCGATTCTGCACAAAGAATGAGCATGCTGCGTATCTTTCCGCAATGCAATTCCGCCACGGAAAAATCAGAAAGTATTACCAACTAGACCAGTGGTTACCTCTATGAGGGCGCCATCCCTATAAAACATTTTAGCCCCCAGTAGAATTAGGGATGTGGGAGACAAAAAAGCCCCGAATGCAGGAAAAAGTATCTTAGGGTATGTGCACACGCTGCGGTTTTGCTGCGGTTTTGGCCCTGCAGAACTGCAGCAGTTCTGCAGACATGGTACTTTACCATGTTAGCCTATGGGTTTTCAAAACCGCAGTGCTCACGCTGCGGTTTTTTACCTGTGGAAAAGCTGCGTTTTTTTTTCCGCAGCATGTCAATTGTTTCTGCGGATTCTGCTGCGGTTTGCCACCTATTCCATTGTCCAGGAGTCAAACCGCAGGGCAAAACCGCAGGCCAAACCGCAGCAAAACCGCAGGTCACTTTACCTGCGGTTTTACCTGCGGTTCCGCAGGAAAAAACCCGCAGGTGAATCTGCAGTGTGTGCACATACCCTTACAGAAGCACATAAGTTTCCTTTAAATGTAAACACAAAAAATGCTTGTGTTTATGGATCAGTGATAATGTAAATACCTTTTATTCAAATAGTGATAATGATAGAGTATATGACATTAATTTTAAGCTAACATGTCAATCCAGTTTTGTGATTTATCTAATTGATTGTTGCTGTGGGAAACAAGATGTGGGACGCACTACACAGCCTCTACATCTAAGGATGAACTCACAACATAGACACAATATCTCTAAAGGATATCTGAAACATGGCTTGTCTCGACATTGTTTTGAAAAACACGGGAATAAAGCCTCTCTGTGAGTTACACCCATAGATCATATACCAGCAGATACCCCAAACAGAATACAGTGTCTAAATAAGAGAGAACTGTATTGGATATATAAACTAGATACCATTCATCCTAAAGGCCTCAATGAGTTGGTAGATATTTTTTGATAAGCTTTCTCTCATGTTTCTTTGTCCCTAGCGGCCCGACGGATTTCCTTCCCTGACCTGGCTGGTCAGCGTTCTCACATTGGGGTCAGTTATTGGATGTCGGACACCTAGTGGGAATTTTACCAAACAATCGGTTAATTCCAAAATACATAACCATTCCTTGCAAGTGGAGAGGCAGCATAATGGTAATGGGAAGCCTACAGGGTTCTGGCTTGCCTAAACCCTGTGGGTTCGAGTCCAGTCATTATATCTTTATAAAAATTTAATATATATTTATTATAGGTTTCATACATTTTTAAATGAAAGATTGATTTTTTAGATGTTCAATGTGTTTTATCAGAGGTTATATTTATATAGGTTTGACATTTTAACATTGGAGGGGGAGTTTTCACAGGAAGTGATGTTTTGTCTGTTAGTGATGTCATGTAGGTCTTATGTCATGAAGGGCTTATATAAAACCACAACAATCCTAACAAGTGGAGAGATAGTATGATGGTAATGGGAGGCCTTACGTGTTCTGGCTTGCCGAAAATCTGTTGAGGTAGACGCCTCAGAGGTGGGGGTGGGGGCGGTATTGTCCCAGGGACCCACCACTTTGACCAATTTAAGACCTTGCGCCTTTTTCTCAAAGAAGTTCTCCCCTGCGGAGAGAAACTATGATGTGGGGAATCGGGAACTTCTGGCCGTAAAATTGGCTTTTGCAGAATGGAGGCATTTTTTGGAGGGGGCTGTTCATCCTATAACGGTAATCACGGACCACAAAAACCTAGCTTACATTGAGTCAGCTAAAAGGTTGACTCCCAGACAGGCTAGATGGTCACTTTTTTTTCCCCGATTCAACTTCTCGACCACTTTTCGACCAGGATCCAAGAATATCAGAGCGGATGCGTTGTAACGCAGTCTAGATCCGGTGTCTCCCCCCCGGAACCTCCATCCTCCATTCTTCAGCCTGGGGTGGTGGTGGCAGAGGTTTCTAATGTGTTGGAACGGGAGATTCGAGAAGCCCAGGCTCTTGCACCTCCAGCTAAGCCGGTGGATAAACTTTTTGTGCCAGCTCAGTTTCGTCTCAAGGTCCTCCAGGAGTTCCATGACTCAGTTCTGGGTGGACATCCAGGGATCTCAGCGACCCGGAAGGCCATTGCTAGAATATTCTGGTGGTCTTCTTTAGCCTCTGATGTTGGGGAGTATGTGTCTGCATGTGAGGTTTGTGCCCGTGCAAAAACTCCCCATAACCGGCCGGCCGGGGAATTGGTACCACTGCCAATTCCTGAGAGACCATGGACTCACCTGTCCATGGATTTCATCACCAACCTTCCCCCCTCCAAGGGTAATACCGTGGTCTGGGTCGTAGTGGACAGGTTTAGTAAGCAGGCACATTTTGTACCTTTGGCAGCCCTACCTAATGCGGAAACATTGTCCAGATTGTTTGTGGAGCATGTGGTGTGGTTGCATGGGGTACCCCTGAATGTGGTGTCTGATAGGGGAGTGCAATTTGTGTCCAGATTTTGGAGAGCTTTTTGTAGGAGGTTGGGTATTGGTCTGTCCTTTTCATCCGCCTACCATCCAGAGACTAATGGGCAGACTGAGCGGACCAATCAGTCTCTGGAGCAAATTCTGCGTTGTTTGACCTCAGCCTGACAGGATGATTGGTGTTCTGTGTTACCATTGGCTGAGTTTGCATTTAACAAACGCACTAACCAGTCTATGGGTACATCTCCTTTTTTTTGCAATTATGGGTTTCATCCTCATTTTGGAGAATTTTCCCGCTTGAATTCTGGGTGTCCTGGGGCGGATGAGACGATCCAGCGGTTGGGGGAGGTATGGCGGGAGGTCCAGAATAACATTACGAAGGCCCAGGACAAATTTAAATTTTTTGCGGACAAAAAACGATCCGTGGGTCCAGTGTTTCAGGTTGGAGATAAGGTATGGTTATCCACCAAAAATATAAGGCTCAAGGTCCCCTCTGCGAAGCTTGGACCCAAGTTTATAGGTCCCTATGTAATTACCGAAGCGGTTAACCCGGTGGCTTTTCGGTTGAGTCTTCCGCCATCTCTAAGGATCCGTAATGTTTTCCATAAGGCCCTTTTGAAACCTGTGAGGTCCGGTGGGGAGGGATCATCATCTTCCCTGACACCGGTTCTGGTAGATGGGCAGGCTGAGTACGAGGTGGAACGAATTGTCGACTCCAGGTTGGTCCGTCGCGCCCTTCAGTATACATTGGAAGGGCTACGGTTCTGAGGAACGCTCGTGGGTTCCTGCTCGATCAGTTCATGCGGATCGGTTGATCCGAGCCTTTCACGCCAAGTGCCCTGGGAGACCTGGGGGTCCGGTGGCCCCCCATTGAGAGGAGGGTACTGTCATGATCCAGGATGGGATTTCGCTTTGACCCGTCCTGGTTAGACTATGGGTTAATTGTGCTGCCTCTCTCTGGCAGAAGGAGGCTATTTAGTGCTCACTGGACCTGGGTCTGGTGTCAGTTATACTCCTGCCCTCGGCTGAGTTAAGTGACCTCTTGTATACGTGTGCCTTATGCCTGATATCTTGCTTGCTTGTTCGGTTGTGATCTGGTTCTGTCCCTGTTACGAGTTCTGCCTGACCCTCTTGTACTGCGCTACCTCTCGTGTATGACTCTCGGCTTGTGACCCGACTTCTCTCTGCTTGTCCCCTTGGTACCACGTCGCCCTCTTGTGTATGACCTTTGGCTCTGTCTGACTACCCGTCTGTTTGTCCCTCCTGTACCTCATTTGCCCGTACTGCTGTGACCTCTATTTTGCCTGACTCTGAGTTGTTGTATGGTGTCCTGTCCTATCTGAAAACAGGACACTAAGCCCCGCCCCCTTGCAGTCACATGACCATAGGTCCCGTGCCAGATTATTCATTTTCAGTGTCCTCAGGTCCTATGCCTCTTTACTTTCCAGCGCTGACTGGACCCTGACACTATTACCCTGAAGCACGCATGGTCACCTCTGCTGCCCTTCTCCACTGGTATCTTTTAGCACTGCTTCTGTACTCCGGACATGCGCACTGGCTCTATGAGCAAGTGCAGTGCGGTGTCTCTGACAAGAATGACTGTTCTCCTAATCACCTTGCTGGCAGTGGCAGGGTTACTGCACTCTACAGAGACACAGGACAAACTCTTAAATGCTGACTGGGACAACAAACTTATTCAACATCATGCTCTTCTTATAAAGGACATGGAAGGACAGAAACCAAAAGACTGTTGGATCTGTACACACAGCCCAGTATCTGCAAGGACTATACCATACTTAGCCTTACCTATGGAGCCATGGAATAATAATAAATCTAATAATAATCTTTATTTTTATATAGCGCTAACATACTCTGCAGCGCTTTACAGTTTGCACACATTATCATCACTGTCCTCAATGGGGCTCACAATCTAAATTCCCTATCAGTATGTCTTTGGAATGTGGGAGGAAACCCACGCAAACACGGGAAGAACATACAAACTCCTTGCAGATGTTGTCCTTGGTGGGACTGAGCCACCGTGCTGCCCTAGAAGGTATTAACACCACACTGCATACACAACGAGACTTGGACTCAATCTAGGTTTTTGGGAAAAGATGTGCCCCGTCATATATCTGCCTCATTGGCTATAATCGGATGGGCCTCTAATCCCTAGTTTCAGTTTAACATAACGCGGCCTAAGGTACAAATGTGGTGGCAGGAATATGATTCAGACATCGGAAATATGGTCGCCAGGAGGAGGACTGAAATCCCTCACTCAGACCCCATTCCCAATGATGGACTGTGGTTCAGTCTTCAACACACTGGAGCAAATACCTGTGGTGAGGACAATAATTGCTTCCGTATATACACTCATGATCAAACACAGGTTAATGAGACGGTGTACCAAGATGGTGTTGAAGGATGTAGAGCATCTACGGGTAAAATAATAAGGAAAGAAAGGGGTAAATGTACATCTGGTATAAGTGGAAATCAAATGAATAATACTTGGTGTGCCCATAAGCCTATGTCAGGACTTTTGAGTTTATACCAATGTATACAGACCCCTGGTCACGTTTGTGTTCTCCCTGAAGGAGTATTCTTGGTTTGCGGGCATCGTGCCTACAGGTGGGTGAGCCCAGACATAAGAGGAGTTTGCACTCTTGCCAAACTAACACAAGACACTTTCATAATTCCTTATAAGAAAATAGACACAGCAGCAGTTCCAATTCATACTTTGTATAGAAGGGCTGCAGACAATAAGCCCCGTCCAAATGGTAGGCCGCATCTAGTAGAAATGGGGATAAAAAATAAAATATTCAGTTATATGCTAATATACCCCTTCATAACACAAATGAGGGATAAATTAGTGGAAGCTATTGACTACCTAGATGATCAGATTTTCCAGATTCTTGAAGTTCTTAATGAAACTAATACAATACAGAGACAATTAATCATAGTTACTAACCAACATACTATAGTACTAGATTACCTGACAGCAAAAGAAGGAGGAATGTGTCATATAATTGGTCCCACCTGTTGCAATTATATTGACAAAATAGGTGAACTTAGAGACCAATGGTTAAATCAGCACAGTGCAAACAGACTCCTGGTGGGGTAAAACATTCTCTTTTTAAATCCAGCAAATTGGTTTAATGGCCTAGCAGGATGGATTTTTGGCATTGTACAGACTTGTATGCAAATTTTGTTGTTTTGCTTATTGTTTTATGTAGCCGTAAAAGCGCTAATATATGTATTACTTAAGCTGCTGAATAATATATGTGTGAAAAAATAATCTAAGGCTGAACCTTCTGTAGTGTATCATAGACCCCAGATAGCCGTTGCTGATGGGGAAAGTGAGTGTCCACACTGAGGGTGGATGGGTGAAGCAGGTAGGAAGCCCCCTTATGGGTACTAGACCCATGAGACATTAGCTCCTTTGTGGACATCAGCTGACCCTGTGGCAAAAGTTATACCATTTACAAAAGGGGGAAATTGATATAGAAGGTTTGCCTTCATATCCCTTTAATACTTCAATTGCCTTTTGCCTATTATTGCTAGAATTATTCTTATGACACTGCAGACTATTAGTCTCTGTTTCAAGGAGACTATACTTGTTATCATATATGTCCTCAATAGTCAGCAACAACATGTTCTGGGTACATGGCAAACAAGGTATGACCCTGAGGGGTGGGGGCTACATGAGCCACATAGAGCTACATTTGTTGTAAATGGTATAAAATATTGCCTTGTTTTTCATTACGTCAGATAAAGTGATTTTCCCACGGCCCGTGTGCAGTCTCTTTTGTCTCCAAGTGCTTGTAAATTAAGGGCGTAAAAAACTCCTAATTCAGACTCACTGGTCATCTGGCATTCCTGACTTTGGTCAGAACGAAAACAGCTACGACAGCTTCAATTCAATTCAGTCTTTTTTTGGAAGCCTTATGTCTCCTGATGCTGGGTATTGTAACCAAAAAGCGTGCATACCAACCTCCCTACCTATCTGCTGAGGCTCCCTGGGGGGGCTACATGGGAGACTGTGTGGGGCTCATGCAGTATATGGGGAGGCTGTGTGGGGTCTCATACTGTACATGGCGAGGATGTGTGAGGTTCATGCTGTACATGGCGAGGCTGTGTGAGGTTCATGCTGTACATGGGGAGGCTGTGTGGGGTTCATGCTGTACATGGGGAGGCTGTGTGGGGCTCATGCATTACATGGGTAGGCTGTGTGGGGCGGCTGTGTGGGGCTCATGTTGCATATGTAGTAGCTTGTGTGAGGCTCATGTTGTGTATATAAGGGGCTGTGAGGGGTTAAAGGGGGGTTTAGCATATTTAATTCTGCTCAATATTAAGTGATACAATTAATATTAATAAATTAATATTAAGAATTAATTTCAAGCTATTGGTTCTGCCTTCCACAACAGTCATGGTCTCATGTGGCCCCTCTAAAAAATTAATTGCTCACACCTGCTTTATAGTGAGTCTGACCCATAGGCAGCACGTGTCCGGCACCGGCTATACGGTCTAAGCCCAGTATGTTTGTCTCTGAAACACTGCAGCATCACAGAGAAAAACTTTTCTGACTTCTCCCCTCCTGCTGCCAATGACTGGTTGCACGCAGAAAGAAAATTGTCCCTCAGTGGGAGCAGATGGGGAGAAGCCACCAGGGACCCACCTGTCTGACTAGTCACCTGTGTGACCTCAGTCCACGGTGGCTTTCAAAGTAGGTTTTTGCATGAAATGCCGCAGCGTGTCAGAGTCAACCATACCTGGCTGGAATGATACAGCCAATGTCTGATCAATGCGGCCTGTGGATTGAGCAGCTGGCATCAGCCATCAGATTCCCTTTAAGATCCCATAGGTGCCAGTTATGTCACATGGTTGACCATTATCCTTATGTCTTTGAAGAGAGCTATAACTCCCAGCATGTACAGGAGCTAATATGGCATGTTGGGAGTTATAGTTCACCACAGGAGTAATGATTTTCTTTTGCATTAGTGGCATGGGAGCAGAGAGGACAATTTTTTTTTGTTAATTCTAAGGCTATGTGCACACGTTGCCGCGCAAATTTCAGCGGGAATGCCGGAATTCCATTCCGCAGGAAATAAGCGAGAAAAACGCATTTTAATTTCTGCCTATTTCCCACGGAAAAACTAGCAATTTGCAAAAGTAATTAGCTTGCAGAATGCTAGCGTTTTCCAAGCGATCTGTAGCATCGCTTGGAAAACTGATTGACAGGTATGTCACACTCGTCAAACAGTGTTTGACTATTAAGGAAAGAGAGCGCACAATATATCCACGCTGACCACACAAGGACAGAAATATTCTTCATTGCTTTATTGTGCCGATGCGTTTCATGGCATATCTGCCACTTCCTCAGGGCCAAAGAATTACAGAATCTGATTACAGCAGTGGTTTTATACAAAACCTTCATGACATCACAATTACATGCAAAAAGACATCACTTCCTGTGGAAACACCCCCTCCAATGTCAAAATGTCATACACCAGTCACAATAACTTTATATCAAGATCTAAACTCTGATAAAACACATTAAACATCTAAAAAATCAATCTTTAATTTGAAAAGGTGTATGAAACCTATATTCACTACATATTAAAATTTGATAAAAATAGAGTTGAGTAGAATCCAACCCACAGATTTTCAGCAAGCCAGAACACTTAAGGCCTCCCATTACCATCATACTATCTCTCCACTTGTTAGGATTGTTGTGGTTTTATATAAGCCCTTCATGACATAAGACCTACATGACATGACTAACAGACAAAACATCACTTCCTGTGAAAACTCCCCCTCCAATGTTAAAATGTCATACGCCAGCCAAGATAACTTTATATCAAAATATAACCTCTCATAAAACACATTGAACATCTAAACAATGAATCTTTCATTTAAAAATGTATGAAACCTATAATAAATATATATTGAATTTTTATAAAGATATAATGACTGGACTCGAACCCACAGGGTTTAGGCAAGCCAGAACCCTGGAGGCTTCCCATTACCATTATGCTACCTCTCCACTTGCAAGGAATGGTTATGTAATTTGGAATTAACCGATTGTTTGGTAAAATTCCCACTAGGTGTCCGACATCCAATAACGGACCCCCATGTGAGAACGCTGACCCGCCAGGTCAGGGAAGGAAATCCGTCGGGCTGCTAGGGACAAAGAAACATGAGAGAAAGCTTATCAAAAAATATCTACCAACTCATTGAGGCCTTTAGGATGAATGGTATCTAGTTTATATATCCAATACAGTTCTCTCTTATTTAGACACTGTATTCTGTTTGGGGTATCTGATGGTATATGATCTATGGGTGTAACTCACAGAGAGGCTTTATTCCCGTGTTTTTCAAAACAATGTCGAGACAGGCCATGTTTCAGATATCCTTTAGAGATATTGTGTCTATGTGAGTTCATCCTTAGATGTAGAGGCGGTGTAGTGCGTCTCACATATTGTTTCCCACAGCAACAATCAATTAGATAAATCACAAAACTGGATGACATGTTAGCTTAAATTAATGTCATATACTCTATCATTATCACTATTTGAATAAAAGGTATTTACATTATCACTGATCCATAAACACAAGCGTTTTTTTGTTTTTACATTTAAAGGAAACTCTTATGTGCTTCTGTAGGGTACTTTTTCCTGCATTCGGGGCTTTTTTGTCTCCCACATCCCTAATTCTACTGGGGGCTAAAATGTTTTATAGGGATGGCGCCCTCCTAAAGGTAACCACTGGTCTAGTTGGTAATACTTTCTGACAGACTGGGTAATTTAGTAGGACCTTTCAGTGCTTCTGTATTATATTCCTGAGAAAGTGCCATTTTGGGAAGAAAAGGTTGTGATGAAATTAGTGGTATAGTATTCATCTGTAGATTTTTTATTGTCTGTCCCATGTATTAAACTACTTTGTGAAATTCCCTTTGCCTCCGAGTATGCTTTTTTTACTAATTTTTTAGGGTATTCACGCTCTAAAAATCTCTCTCTTAGACATTTACTTTGACATTTCTGTCCTTGTGTGGTCAGCGCGGATACATTGAAAAACCTGGTCTTTTTCTTCCTCCTTTGTGATAGTGTTTGACTAGTGTGAACAACTTTTTACTATTGAGGCTGCCTATGAAGCATCAGTAGTAAAAAGATCTAATGTTAAAAATAATTAAATAAATAAAATATCGTGTCATTCTCACCTTCCGACGTCCCACGCAGCGTTCCCGATCATCGCGATGCTCCCGGCAGGTCCCGTTCCCATTTGATGACATCGCGGTCTCGCGACACTGCTACGGTATCGCGAGACTGAGACGTCATCAATGGTCATTGTCGCAATTAGAGTTGAGCGATACCGTCCGATACTTCAAAGTATCGGATCGGAATGGATCGGCCGATCTTAAAAAAAAGTATCGGTATCGCCGATTCCGATACCGGAAGTCCCATTCAAGTCTATGGGACTTCCGGTATCGGAATAAGAAAAACCCTTTCCTGCCCTTGTACAGCCTCTCGGGGGTCTGTACGGGCCTTTCGGGGGGCTGTGCCGGCCTGCCAGGGGGTCTGTGCAGGCTCCGGTGGTCTGTGCCGCCTGCCGGGGGGCTGTGCCGGCCTGCCTGGGGGTCTGTGCAGGCTCCGGTGGGCTGTGCCGGCCTGTCAGGGGGTCTGTGCAGGCTCCGGTGGGCTGTGCCGGCCTGCCGGGGGGCTGTGCCGGCCTGCCGGTGGTCTGTGCAGGCTCCGGTGGGCTGTGCCGGCCTGCCGGGGGGTCTGTGCAGGCTCCGGTGGGCTGTGCCGGCCTGCCGGGGGGTCTGTGCAGGCTCCGGTGGGCTGTGCCGGCCTGCCGGTGGTCTGTGCAGGCTCCGGTGGGCTGTGCCGGCCTGCCGGGGGGCTGTGCCGGCCTGCCGGTGGTCTGTGCAGGCTTCGGGGGTCTGTGCAGGCATCGTCGGATGGGACTACAAGTCCCATCGGGCGATGCCTGCTACCATGACAGTGATTGACACATTAGCCAATGATGGGACAGTAGTAGTCCCATCATCCGGCTAATGTGTTGAATGTAAAAAAAAAAAAAAAAATTACATGCTACATACATGCTACATTCATACTACATACTACATACATGCTACATTCATACTACATATATACTACATGCAACATACATACTACATATATACTACATGCATGCAACATGCATACTACATATATACTACATGCTACATACATACTACATATATGCTACATATATACTACATGCATGCTACATCCATACTGCATGCTACATGCATGCTACATACATACTACATACATACTACATGCTACATACATACCACATATATACTACATACATACTACATACAATACATTCATACAATACATACATAGACATACAGTACATATAACATAGAGTAACATACTTACCAATACTTGTCACATTGTTCCCCGAAGCCATTGTCTTTTACGGAATAAATATTAACATAACAAACCACAAAAATACTCACCCACGATCCGAAGCAGTCCACGAGTGTGTCCCACGACGATCTTGGGTAGAGAACGGCAGCATCAGCTGATGCTGCCGTTCTCTACGGGCTGCAGGAATCCAATGACGGAAGGTAGGTATCCTTCCGCACTGTATTCCTCCGCCACTTAAAAAAAAAAAAGTCCCTAGTCTCACTTTATGCCATTGCTGTGTGGGAATTTCCCACGCAGCAATGGCATAAAGTGAGACTAGGGACTTTTTTTTTTTTAAGTGGCGGAGGAATACAGTGCGGAAGGATACCTACCTTCCGTCATTGGATTCCTGCAGCCCGTAGAGAACGGCAGCATCAGCTGATGCTGCCGTTCTCTACCCAAGATCGTCGTGGGACACACTCGTGGACTGCTTCGGATCGTGGGTGAGTATTTTTGTGGTTTGTTATGTTAATATTTATTCCGTAAAAGACAATGGCTTCGGGGAACAATGTGACAAGTATTGGTAAGTATGTTACTCTATGTTATATGTACTGTATGTCTATGTATGTATTGTATGAATGTATTGTATGTAGTATGTATGTAGTATATATATGTGGTATGTATGTAGCATGTAGTATGTATGTAGTATGTATGTAGCATGCATGTAGCATGCAGTATGTATGTAGCATGCATGTAGTATATATGTAGTATGTATGTAGCATGTAGTATGTATGTAGTATGTATGTGGTATGTATGTAGCATGTAGTATGTATGTAGCAGCCTCATACTGTATATAGGAAGCGATGTACAGGCTCATACTGTATATAGTATAAAGTGCAAATATATCCCAAATACTGGAAAAAATTCTTCAAAGGCTCAACTCACTGGAAATATAATAGCAAAAAAAATATCATAAATGAGCTATTAAGTATCACAAGAGATCAAAATTGGAGTTTTTCAAGATAAATAATTTATTTAGAATAATTAACAGAGCATAAATGCTAAATGCAAGTTACAGCAGACATAAACACAATATAATTAAACCAGCACCTTATCATTTTCACTTTTAACAGCCAATCAGAGCGATTGTAAACATGTGGGGGTGAAGCCACCCCACCTGTGGAGAAGTACAAAGCCCCCTGTGTGTGTGGGTCGGGTGGGGTCACTGAAAGGTCAGTCACCCGACCCGCAGGAGGGCAATTAATTCATGATGCCACATAGGCGTCACTGGTCAGATTGGCACAGCTTTTCATGATGCCTATGTGGAGTCATTGGTCGGGAAGGGGTTAAAGGAGCATACACGCCTTTGCACAGTGGGGGTATTCATATCTTTTCTATGGGACACTAATTTTTGGGGGAGGGAGTAATCATAGTAATGGCACAGTTTTTTAAAATATTGGGGTCAGTATCCTATGCCTCAGGTAAGCAGAGTGGGGAGTTTTTGTAGGTTGAGAATAAATGAGACATCAGTAGAAATGTGAGATGTCAAATGTGTTTTTGTTGTAATCTGTGCAGATGAGTTGTGGCTGGAGAAGTGGTAATGGAGGTCTGGGCCTGATGAAAAAGACAGGAAAAGTGAGCGACCCAAATCAGAAAGATTGTCAGCTGTAAGGTTCTATATATAACTACTGTACTCACGTGTATGTTCTGTGGGACTAGTATCTACCAATATACGATAACAGTAAGATGGTAATATTGCTCTTTTTAGTAGACTATTTTTTTTATTTAGTGACCGCTAAATTTGTTTCAGTCTATGTAGTAGTAGGTGTATGGTGGTGTCATTGGTCTCTGTATAGTGTTTTGTTATGTAAAGGTAATGGTTATATTATATTATGTATTTGCTGAGTAGTGGTGATGGTGGTGGACATTGAGTAGTTTTATTGTTTTGGTCTTTTATAGTAGTAATTTTGATAATATTGGTCTTTGCATTGTATGTTTTTGGTTAGCAACAGTGGTATACTGTACTTATATATCTATAGATGCTCTTTAGATGATTATAGGGGGTCAGATGGGTAGACATACACTTTGAGGCATGGACCCCTGAACTTTTAGAACCCTAGCAATGTCCCTGCTGTAATGTGTGTTTACTTGTCAGTGTTTCTAGAGATATATGTATGTTTGTCAGTAAGCTCAGTTATGGTACCATATCTAAGCAGTAAGTTTGGTTCTGGTTCTGTATTGATGTAGTAATCTAGATTCTTGTACCATATGCATGCCGTAAGCTTGGTTCTGTTCCCATATCTGTGAAGTAGACATATTAAGCTTGGTTCTGCTCCCTTATCTCTGTAGTAAACTCGGTTCTGCTCCCTTATCTCTGTAGTAAGATCGGTTATGCTCCCATAGCACTGTAGTAAGCTCGGTTCTGCTCCCATGTCTCTCTCGTAAGGTTGGTTCTGCTCCCTTATCTACGTAGTAAGGCTCGTTTCACACTAGCGTTTGATCGCGCAGCGCATGTCCCCCTATCTTTAACATGGTGATCGCAGGGTCTTGCGAATGTACGCGCTCTTCAGCGTTTAGCGTGCGCTGCGCATTTTACAGGTGTGCGCCCAGACGCGACGTACGCTACATGTTGCATTTTTTTTTCCGGCGGCATCGTTAAAAAAATCGCGCTCGCACGTGTGCGCCCAAAAATAGCATTACAGTCTATGTGGTTGCTGATGAGCGCTTGGCACCGCGCACGTCAGCGCCTTGTGCGCACACGTGATTTGAGTAAACAATGTCTAGACACTTGTCTAGAACTCCCCCTAAACAAGCAACATTGTTTTGGAGGAGTGTACATAAAAGAATGTGTCTTCAGGGTCAGACAATTACTCTACATAATGCCTTGCAGAGACCAGACAAGCATTCTACAAGAGCCTTCTACCTGTGGATTCAAGATTCAGGAGCCAAAATGTGAGTATTCTTAAAAATAATGTCTGTGTGTCCTGTACAATTTATTATGTACTAATGTATTTTTTGTTTTCTTTTCAGCATGTCTTCTTCCGGATCGGTCTATTCGCCATCTCGGCAAGAACTGGCCCAAGCTCATCGTGAGGTGAGAATCTTGCTGCCTTTTGATAAGTATAGCTGCCTCTAGAAATGTGTTTTAATTTTTTCTTTCTTTACAGACATCGGACACGGGAAGTGAAAATGGAGTGCGGGAGCGGTCTGTGCGGGAGCAGTCGGAGCGGTCTGAGCGGGAGCCGTCTGAGGATTCTGAGCGGGAGCAGCATAGTCAAGTCATGGCGAGGAGACCCAATGTGAGTATATATATATTTTTTTTCTGTCTTTCTTTCTCTTGCTTCTTTTTTGTTTCTTTTTGTATCTTTTCCAAACTTCTAAACATTCTATATTTTTTTTTCTAGGTTCCACAGCGGGATGACGAAGAAGTCTACACAGACAACGAGCACCTCATCCGCCTCGTTGAGGAGCGCATCCCATTGTGGGACAGCCGTGACCAGCAGTACAAAGACAAAGTGGTGACCCGGCAGCTCTGGAATGAGGTGGCCGCAGTGATGGATGGCTTGGACAGCGCCTCTGCAGCTTCAAAAAGGGTGTTCAGTAAGTATAAAGATGCTCTGTGATATAGCATTTATTTTTGGACCTGATGGTGCTGATGTGTTTTTTGCAAGATATATTCTTGCATTAAACACACCAATGCCTGGTGGAAAACTGTGATTGATTTGTGTCACAGTGTCTAAATAAGAGAGAAATGTATTGGATATATAAACTAGATACCATTCATCCTAAAGGCCTCAATGAGTTGGTAGATATTTTTTGATAAGCTTTCTCTCAAGTTTCTTTGTCCCTAGCGGCCCGACGGATTTCCTTCCCTGACCTGGCTGGTCAGCGTTCTCACATGGGGGTCTGTTATTGGATGTCGGACACCTAGTGGGAATTTTACCAAACAATCGGTTAATTCCAAATTACATAACCATTCCTTGCAAGTGGAGAGGTAGCATAATGGTAATGGGAATCCTTCAGGGTTCTGGCTTGCCTAAACCCTGTGGGTTTGAGTCCAGTCATTATATCTTTATAAAAATTTAATATATATTTATTATAGGTTTCATACATTTATAAATGAAAGATTGATTGTTTAGATGTTCAATGTGTTTATCAGAGGTTATATTTTGATATAAAGTTATCTTGGCTGGCGTATGACATTTTAACATTGGAGGGGGAGTTTTCACAGGAAGTGATGTTTTGTCTGTTAGTGATGTCATGTAGGTCTTATGTCATGAAGGGCTTATATAAAACCACAACAATCCTAACAAGTGGAGGGATAGTATGATGGTAATGGGAGGCCTTAAGTGTTCTGGCTTGCTGAAAATCTGTGGGTTTGATTCTAGTCAACTCTATTTTTATAAAATTTTAATATGCAGTGAATATAGGTTTCATACACTTTTTCAAATTAAAGATTGATTTTTTATATGTTTAATGTGTTTTATCAGAGTTTAGATCTTGATATAAAGTTATTGTGACTGGTGTATGACATTTTGACATTGGAGGGGGTGTTTCCACAGGAAGTGATGTCTTTTTGCATGTAATTGTGATGTCATGAAGGTTTTGTATTACTGCTGTAATCAGATTCTGTAATTCTTTGGCCCTGAGGAAGTGGCAGATATGCCATGAAACGCATCGGCACAATAAAGCTATGAAGAATATTTCTGTCCTTGTGTGGTCAGCGTGGATATATTGAAAAATCCGGTCTTTTTCTTCCTCCTTTGTGACATTGGTATCTACAGGAGTCTGCAGCGACTACTCGTTCCTTTCACATTCTGTAAGGGGTTGTGACTGTTCACAACCTTTAAAGGTGAGTGCACTAACAATGTATTTGTCACCCAAAAAAAATTACTTTTATCGCCCTATGTGCGCTCTCTTTCCTTAATAGTCAAACACTGTTTGACGAGTGTGACCTACCTGTCAATCAGTTTTCCAAGCGATGCTACAGATCGCTTGGAAAACGCTAGCATTCTGCAAGCTAATTACTCTTGCAAATTGCTAGTTTTTCCGAGGGAAATAGGCAGAAATTAAAATGCGATTTTCTCGCATATTTCCTGCGGAATGGAATTCCGGCATTCCCGCTGAAATTTCCACGGCAACGTGTGCACATAGCCTTAGAATTAACAAAAAAAAAGTGTCCTCTCTGCTCCCATGCCACTAATGCAAAAGAAAATCATTACTCCTGTGGTGAACTATAACTCCCAACATGCCATATTAGCTCCTGTACATGCTGGGAGTTATAGCTCTCTTCAAAGACATAAGGATAATGGTCAACCATGTGACATAACTGGCACCTATGGGATCTTAATGGGAATCTGATGGCTGATGCCAGCTGCTCAATCCACAGGCCGCATGGATCAGACATTGGCTGTATCATTCCAGCCAGGTATGGTTGACTCTGACACGCTGCGGCATTTCATGCAAAAACCTACTTTGAAAGCCGCCGTGGACTGAGGTCACACAGGTGACTAGTCAGACAGGTGGGTCCCTGGTGGCTTCTCCCCATCTGCTCCCACTGAGGGACAATTTTCTTTCTGCGTGCAACCAGTCATTGGCAGCAGGAGGGGAGAAGTCAGAAAAGTTTTTCTCTGTGACGCTGCAGTGTTTCAGAGACAAACATACTGGGCTTAGATCGTACAGCCGGTGCCGGACACGTGCTGCCTATGGGTCAGCACGGTGTGAGCAATTAATTTTTTAGAGGGGCCACATGAGACCATGACTGTTGTGGAAGGCAGAACCAATAGCTTGAAATTAATTCTCAATATTAATTTATTAATATTAATTGTATCACTTAATATTGAGCAGAATTAAGTATGCTAAACCCCTATATATCTTTAACCCCCCACAGCCCCTTATATACATAACATGAGCCTCACACAAGCTACTACATATGCAACATGAGCCCCACACAGCCGCCCCACACAGCCTACCCATGTAATGCATGAGCCCCACACAGCCTCCCCATGTACAGCATGTACCCTACACAGCCTCGCCATGTACAGCATGAACCTCACACAGCCTCGCCATGTACAGCATGAACCTCACACACCCTCGCCATGTACAGCATGAGACCCCACACAGCCTCCCCATATACTGTGCATGAGCCCCACACAGCCTCCCATGTAGCCCCCCCAGGGAGCCTCCGCAGACAGGTAGGGAGGGGGGTATGCACGCTCTTTGGTTACAATACCCAGCATCAGGAGAGATAAGGCTTCCAAAAACAGACTGAATTGAATTGAAGCTGTCGTAGCTGTTTTCGTTCTGACCAAAGTCAGGTATGCCAGATGACCAGTGAGTCTGAATTAGCAGTTTTTTACGCCCTTAATTTACAAGCACTTGGAGACAAAAGAGACTGCACACGGGTCGTGGGAAAATCACTTTATCTGACTAAATGAACCACAAGGCAATATTTTATACCATTTACAACAAATGTAGCTCTATGTGGCTCATGTAGCCCCCACCCCTCAGGGTCATACCTTGTTTACCATGTACCCAGAACATGTTGTTGCTGACTATTGAGGACATATATGATAACAAGTATAGTCTCCTTGAAACAGAGACTATAGTCTGCAGTGTCATAAGAATAATTCTAGCAATAATAGGCAAAAGGCAATTGAAGTATTAAAGGGATATGAAGGCAAACCTTCTATATCAATTTCCCCCTTTTGTAAATGGTATAACTTTTGCCACAGGGTCAGCTGATGTCCACAAAGGAGCTACTGTCTCATGGGTCTAGTACCCATAAGGGGGCTTCCTACCTGCTTCACCCATCCACCCTCAGTGTGGACACTCACTTTCCCCATCAGCAACGCTATCTGGGGCCTATGATACACTACAGAAGGTTCAGCCTTAGATTATTTTTTCACACATATATTATTCAGCAGCTTAAGTAATACATATATTAGCGCTTTTACGGCTACATAAAACAATAAGCAAAACAACAAAATTTGCATACAAGTCTGTACAATGCCAAAAATCCATCCTGCTAGGCCATTAAACCAATTTGCTGGATTTAAAAAAAGAGAATGTGTTACCCCACTAGGAGTCTGTTTGCACTGTGCTGTTTTAACCATTGGTCTCTAAGTTCACCTATTTTGTCAATATAATTGCAACAGGTGGGACCAATTATATGACACATTCCTCCTTCTTTTGCTGTCAGGTAATCTAGTACTATAGTATGTTGGTTAGTAACTATGATTAATTGTCTCTGTATTGTATTAGTGTCATTAAGAAATTCAAGAATCTGGAAAATCTGATCATCTAGGCAGTCGATAGCTTCCACTAATTTATCCCTCATTTGTGTTATGAAGGGGTATATTAGCATATAACTGAATATTTTATTTGTTATCCCCATTTCTACTAGATGCGGCCTACCATTTGGACGGGGCTTATTGTCTGCAGCCCTTCTATACAAAGTATGAATTGGAATTGCTGCTGTGTCTATTTTCTTATAAGGAATTATGAAAGTGGCTTGTATTAGTTTGGCAAGAGTGCAAACTCCTCTTATGTCTGGGCTCACCCACCTGTAGGCACGATGTCCGCAAACCAAGAATACTCCTTCAGGGAGAACACAAACGTGACCAGGGGTCTGTATACATTGGTATAAACTCAAAAGTCCTGACATAGGCTTAAGGGCACACCAAGTATTATTCATTTGATTTCCACTTATACCAGATGTACATTTACCCCTTTCTTTCCTTATTATTTTACCCATAGATGCTCTACAGCCTTCAACACCATCTTGGTACACCGTCTCATTAACCTGTGTTTGATCATGAGTGTATATACGGAAGCAATTATTGTCCTCACCACAGGTATTTGCTCCAGTGTGTTGAAGACTGAACCACAGTCCATCATTGGGAATGGGGTCTGAGTGAGGGATTTCAGTCCTCCTCCTGGCGACCATATTTCCGATGTCTGAATCATATTCCCGCCACCACATTTGTACCTTAGGCCGCGTTATGTTAAACTGAAACCAGGGATTAGAGGCCCATCCGATTATAGCCAATGAGGCAGATATATGACGGGGCACATCTTTTCCCAGAAACCTAGATTGAGTCCAAGTCTCGTTGTGTATGCAGTCTGGTGTTAATACCTTCTAGGGCAGCCCGGTGGCTCAGTCCCACCAAGGACAGCATCTGCAAGGAGTTTGTATGTTCTTCCCGTGTTTGCATGGGTTTCCTCTGGGTACTCCGGTTTCCTCCCACATTCCAAAGACATACTGATAGGGAATTTAGATTGTGAGCCCCATTGAGGACAGTGATGATAATGTGTGCATACTGTAAAGCGCTGCAGAGTATGTTAGCGCTATATAAAAATAAAGATTATTATTAGCCTTACCTATGGAGCCATGGAATAATAATAAATCTAAGTATGGTATAGTCCTTGCAGATACTGGGCTGTGTGTACAGATCCAACAGTCTTTTGGTTTCTGTCCTTCCATGTCCTTTATAAGAAGAGCATGATGTTGAATAAGTTTGTTGTCCCAGTCAGCATTTAAGAGTTTGTCCGTGTCTCTGTAGAGTCCAGTAACCCTGCCACTGCCAGCAAGGTGATTAGGAGAACAGTCATTCTGCTGTTGAAAGGACCTTCTTGCAGTGACTCAAGTTTTACTGAGGTGGATGTGGTCAGCTGGACTTGGAAGGGGCCGTCAAATCGTGGGTTCAGGCTCCTTCTCACGTGTCTGCGTATAACCACCCAATCACCTGGATTGAGCTGATGCACATCTGCACTGACATTAGGATCTGGAATGGATGAGAACACATGTTTATGCACCACTTTAAGTCTTTCCTGCAAGGCCTGGACATAGGCTGTCATAGAACCGTGTTGCATTTGTAGCACCTGTGGGAAGTACAGACCAGTCTTTGGTGCACTACCAAACAGGACTTCAAAGGGAGACAAGCCTGTCTTTCTATTTGGAGTATGTCTGACTCCAAGTCATGTAGATTATACCTATATGACTTGTCTTTTCCACAGCAGTCTCTACATTCTAGTAATATTGAACACACTAGATCCAGCAGCATTCCCCAAATCCACTCCACAAGGTCTACCAACAGATCATGTTGTAATGAAATCCATAGCTCAGTTGCTAAAAAATTTTCAAACAGAGGATTCCATACAACATGATCTTTTGTTGAACCTTGAGGACTGGAGTTGGGGAACCCTGCTGGATGCACTCTGTGCAATATTCCTAGAATGTAGAGACTTTTCTGGAAAAGGAAAGTCATGTAGATTTGGTTTGTTGACAACACATATCTCCAAGACTGACACAAGAAACAAGTCTCACACAAGAAACAGTAATGGAGATATGTTTTTCCAAAAACCCTATGTGTATGGTGCAGTGTGTGTAGTCGGCGATAGACACGGTAAACCATTACCAATTTTTTGAAAGCACAAGTGCACATTTATTTTGAAACCAAAAATAAACAAGAAAAATTTTATTATGAATGACATTTGGGGGAAGATTGGGAGACTTTGGGTGTGTGGAGATACAAGGAACGACTGGAGGTAGAGGAAGGGGTTCTAGGAGAAGGGGTGACAAAAGTACTCGAGGAAGGGAGCTCTGGAATGGACATTGAGGCAGGTTGAGACACATTAGGAGGAGACGGTGGATGGACCAACAAAGTTTTTTTTTTTTCTTCTTTTTTGGCACAGGTATATCCTGCCCCGACCTACTTGCAGCCTGTGACCGCTTTTCTTTTGTAGACCGCCTGGTGACTGTGGACTGTGGCATTGCCCTGTAAAATAGGGAATGCGGATCACCCCTTTGCTGCTCTGTGGTGGCAGTGCTGCTCAAAGTGGCAGTGGCGGTGCTCCTAGAAGGGGAGCATGTTGGGTCGGTGCTACGTGAAGGAGGCTGCGAATCAGGTATCTCAGCCAAAGTTCTTGGGGGACTACGAGGAGGAGAATTGGTGGCGGTGCTCTGAAGATAAGGAGTGGTGGTGGTGCTCGTTTGATGAGGAGTGCTGGTGGTGCTCCTTTGCTGAGGAGTGCTGGTGGTGCTCCTTTGCTGAGGAGTGCTGGTGGTGCTCCTTTGCTTGAGGAGTGCTGGGGGTGCTCCTTTGCTGAGGAGTGCTGGCGGTGCTCCTTTGCTGAGGAGTGCTGGCGGTGCTCCTTTGCTGAGGAGTGCTGGCGGTGCTCCTTTGCTGAGGAGTGCTGGTGGTGCTCCTTTGCTGAGGAGTGCTGGAGGTGCTCCTTTGCTGAGGAGTGCTGGCGGTGCTCCGTTGCTGAGGAGCGCTGGCGGTGCTCTGTTGCTGAGGAGTGCTGGCAGTGCTCCTTGCTGTTGACTGCTGATGTCGGTTGCCCAAGCAGGTTCTGTGGTGGTTTGGCTCCAAGCTGGTGGTGCTGTGGCGGTGGTGGTGCTCCATACAGGAGCAGCGCTTGCCATAGTGGTGGTGGCGGAGGTGTGTCCTGCAGCACTCAGACTTGAGGTGGTGTAGTGATGTCCGGCTTCGCTGGGAATGCAGGTGGCCGTGCAGTGGTATGCAGCAGAAGTCGGTAGTGTGGTCAAGCGAGCCAGTGGTGGAACTGTTGGAAATGACACCACTGACTGCTGCACATACTGATTCTGCTGCATAGCCTGCAAGTAAGCAGTGTTGCAGGCCTGTAACACACTCAGCTGTTGCTCAGGACTAAGGTGTTCCGCCATGCCCTGTTCAATTTTACTGAAAAAATGGTGCGCTGGTCTGTTGAGGTCGACCTCCAGACGGTCAAGGCGCTGGTCGACAGAGTGGAAGCGGTGTTCCATGTGGTTAAAACCATGTTCCATGTGGTTAAAACCACGCTCCATCAGGAAAAAAACGCTTTCCGTTCTGGCGGCCAGCGCCCTGAGGCTGGCCTTAAAGGCCTCGCTCAAGTGCATGAACTCGGGCATGACATTACTGTCCAAGGCCCACTGC
Organism: Dendrobates tinctorius; assembly: GCF_039654945.1. Taxonomy (NCBI): domain Eukaryota; kingdom Metazoa; phylum Chordata; class Amphibia; order Anura; family Dendrobatidae; genus Dendrobates; species Dendrobates tinctorius. Next base: position 9,067 of record NW_027361721.1, on the reverse strand, counting down.
CGCTGGCGGGTAGTGCCCGCATAACCAGTGACAGAGACCTGGGACAGGGGAACACCTGATGGACCAGCTTTCTGGTCACCAGCTGTCTGTGTTGCTGACCTGCAAGATGCTTCCTGGCTGTCGGATGGCTGAGACGGGTCCGAGGTCGATCGATGAAGAACCGCTCCCGGGACAGGGTTAGGTTGCAGGGTGCTGCTCCAAGTGCTGTGGAAAGAAAGGGAAAACATTAGTATCATGCATTTACAAGAAGCAACACCTGTGGAATAGAAAAGCATATATTAAGCACAAACGAAAAAAAAACAACTTACGCTCTGCTGGCAAGGACCGGTCTCAGGAAAGCCAACTCGTGATGGTAGCGGTACTTTCTTCTGCGCCTTGCCGCAGAACCACTCCGAACCGGTCCCTCAGCACAAACATCAGTGTTGAAGCGGTCCTTCATCGAGCGCCAACGTGTGCGGATTTTTTTCACTGTTGGTAAAAAAAAAAATTAAAAATGCACTAGTTTAACGTCATTCTCACCACACACCTCATTGAACTTTGAAAACAGTCTCTGCTGCAGCACCAATAAAATTCTAGACACAATGCAGTAACTGTTGAGACGGCGGACACTGTTATGTTTCCTGCTACAATATATGTATCAGCGAAAACAACAGTATCATCAGGAACAAGAGTGAAAACAGGATCAAGACAGCAGTTGAAAAATCAATCACAGTTCTCAACAAGGCATTGGTAATATATCAAATCAATCACAGTTCTCAACAAGGCATTAGTGTGTTTAATGCAAGAATATATCTTGCAAAAAACACAGCACCGTCAGGTCCAAAAAACAATGCAGCAGTTGAAGACACAAATCAATCACCGTTTTCAACAAGGCATTGGTGCTTTTCATGCAAGAATATATCTTGCCAAAAAAACCACCACCGTCAGGTCCACAAAACAATGCAGCAGTTGAAGACACAAATCAATCACAGTTCTCATCAAGGCATTGGTGCTTTTCATGCAAGAATATATCTTGCCAAAAAACACCACCACCGTCAGGTCCACAAAACAATGCAGCAGTTGAAAATACCAATCAATCACAGTTCTCAACAAGGCATTCTGCTCAATATTAAGTGATACAATTAATATTAATAAATTAATATTGAGAATTAATTTCAAGCTATTGGTTCTGCCTTCCACAACAGTCATGGTCTCATGTGGCCCCTCTATAAAGTTAAAAGTTTCCTTTAAATGTAAACACAAAAAATGCTTGTGTTTATGGATCAGTGATAATGTAAATACCTTTTATTCAAATAGTGATAATGATAGAGTATATGACATTAATTTTAAGCTAACATGTCAATCCAGTTTTGTGATTTATCTAATTGATTGTTGCTGTGGGAAACAAGATGTGGGACGCACTACACAGCCTCTACATCTAAGGATGAACTCACAACATAGACACAATATCTCTAAAGGATATCTGAAACATGGCTTGTCTCGACATTGTTTTGAAAAACACGGGAATAAAGCCTCTCTGTGAGTTACACCCATAGATCATATACCAGCAGATACCCCAAACAGAATACAGTGTCTAAATAAGAGAGAACTGTATTGGATATATAAACTAGATACCATTCATCCTAAAGGCCTCAATGAGTTGGTAGATATTTTTTGATAAGCTTTCTCTCATGTTTCTTTGTCCCTAGCGGCCCGACGGATTTCCTTCCCTGACCTGGCTGGTCAGCGTTCTCACATTGGGGTCAGTTATTGGATGTCGGACACCTAGTGGGAATTTTACCAAACAATCGGTTAATTCCAAAATACATAACCATTCCTTGCAAGTGGAGAGGTAGCATAATGGTAATCGGAAGCCTACAGGGTTCTGGCTTGCCTAAACCCTGTGGGTTCGAGTCCAGTCATTATATCTTTATAAAAATTTAATATATATTTATTATAGGTTTCATACATTTTTAAATGAAAGATTGATTTTTTAGATGTTCAATGTGTTTTATCAGAGGTTATATTTATATAGGTTTGACATTTTAACATTGGAGGGGGAGTTTTCACAGGAAGTGATGTTTTGTCTGTTAGTGATGTCATGTAGGTCTTATGTCATGAAGGGCTTATATAAAACCACAACAATCCTAACAAGTGGAGAGATAGTATGATGGTAATGGGAGGCCTTACGTGTTCTGGCTTGCCGAAAATCTGTTGAGGTAGACGCCTCAGAGGTGGGGGTGGGGGCGGTATTGTCCCAGGGACCCGCCACTTTGACCAATTTAAGACCTTGCGCCTTTTTCTCAAAGAAGTTCTCCCCTGCGGAGAGAAACTATGATGTGGGGAATCGGGAACTTCTGGCCGTAAAATTGGCTTTTGCAGAATGGAGGCATTTTTTGGAGGGGGCTGTTCATCCTATAACGGTAATCACGGACCACAAAAACCTAGCTTACATTGAGTCAGCTAAAAGGTTGACTCCCAGACAGGCTAGATGGTCACTTTTTTTTCCCCGATTCAACTTCTCGACCACTTTTCGACCAGGATCCAAGAATATCAGAGCGGATGCGTTGTAACGCAGTCTAGATCCGGTGTCTCCCCCCCGGAACCTCCATCCTCCATTCTTCAGCCTGGGGTGGTGGTGGCAGAGGTTTCTAATGTGTTGGAACGGGAGATTCGAGAAGCCCAGGCTCTTGCACCTCCAGCTAAGCCGGTGGATAAACTTTTTGTGCCAGCTCAGTTTCGTCTCAAGGTCCTCCAGGAGTTCCATGACTCAGTTCTGGGTGGACATCCAGGGATCTCAGCGACCCGGAAGGCCATTGCTAGAATATTCTGGTGGTCTTCTTTAGCCTCTGATGTTGGGGAGTATGTGTCTGCATGTGAGGTTTGTGCCCGTGCAAAAACTCCCCATAACCGGCCGGCCGGGGAATTGGTACCACTGCCAATTCCTGAGAGACCATGGACTCACCTGTCCATGGATTTCATCACCAACCTTCCCCCCTCCAAGGGTAATACCGTGGTCTGGGTCGTAGTGGACAGGTTTAGTAAGCAGGCACATTTTGTACCTTTGGCAGCCCTACCTAATGCGGAAACATTGTCCAGATTGTTTGTGGAGCATGTGGTGTGGTTGCATGGGGTACCCCTGAATGTGGTGTCTGATAGGGGAGTGCAATTTGTGTCCAGATTTTGGAGAGCTTTTTGTAGGAGGTTGGGTATTGGTCTGTCCTTTTCATCCGCCTACCATCCAGAGACTAATGGGCAGACTGAGCGGACCAATCAGTCTCTGGAGCAAATTCTGCGTTGTTTGACCTCAGCCTGACAGGATGATTGGTGTTCTGTGTTACCATTGGCTGAGTTTGCATTTAACAAACGCACTAACCAGTCTATGGGTACATCTCCTTTTTTTTGCAATTATGGGTTTCATCCTCATTTTGGAGAATTTTCCCGCTTGAATTCTGGGTGTCCTGGGGCGGATGAGACGATCCAGCGGTTGGGGGAGGTATGGCGGGAGGTCCAGAATAACATTACGAAGGCCCAGGACAAATTTAAATTTTTTGCGGACAAAAAACGATCCGTGGGTCCAGTGTTTCAGGTTGGAGATAAGGTATGGTTATCCACCAAAAATATAAGGCTCAAGGTCCCCTCTGCGAAGCTTGGACCCAAGTTTATAGGTCCCTATGTAATTACCGAAGCGGTTAACCCGGTGGCTTTTCGGTTGAGTCTTCCGCCATCTCTAAGGATCCGTAATGTTTTCCATAAGGCCCTTTTGAAACCTGTGAGGTCCGGTGGGGAGGGATCATCATCTTCCCTGACACCGGTTCTGGTAGATGGGCAGGCTGAGTACGAGGTGGAACGAATTGTCGACTCCAGGTTGGTCCGTCGCGCCCTTCAGTATACATTGGAAGGGCTACGGTTCTGAGGAACGCTCGTGGGTTCCTGCTCGATCAGTTCATGCGGATCGGTTGATCCGAGCCTTTCACGCCAAGTGCCCTGGGAGACCTGGGGGTCCGGTGGCCCCCCATTGAGAGGAGGGTACTGTCATGATCCAGGATGGGATTTCGCTTTGACCCGTCCTGGTTAGACTATGGGTTAATTGTGCTGCCTCTCTCTGGCAGAAGGAGGCTATTTAGTGCTCACTGGACCTGGGTCTGGTGTCAGTTATACTCCTGCCCTCGGCTGAGTTAAGTGACCTCTTGTATACGTGTGCCTTATGCCTGATATCTTGCTTGCTTGTTCGGTTGTGATCTGGTTCTGTCCCTGTTACGAGTTCTGCCTGACCCTCTTGTACTGCGCTACCTCTCGTGTATGACTCTCGGCTTGTGACCCGACTTCTCTCTGCTTGTCCCCTTGGTACCACGTCGCCCTCTTGTGTATGACCTTTGGCTCTGTCTGACTACCCGTCTGTTTGTCCCTCCTGTACCTCATTTGCCCGTACTGCTGTGACCTCTATTTTGCCTGACTCTGAGTTGTTGTATGGTGTCCTGTCCTATCTGAAAACAGGACACTAAGCCCCGCCCCCTTGCAGTCACATGACCATAGGTCCCGTGCCAGATTATTCATTTTCAGTGTCCTCAGGTCCTATGCCTCTTTACTTTCCAGCGCTGACTGGACCCTGACACTATTACCCTGAAGCACGCATGGTCACCTCTGCTGCCCTTCTCCACTGGTATCTTTTAGCACTGCTTCTGTACTCCGGACATGCGCACTGGCTCTATGAGCAAGTGCAGTGCGGTGTCTCTGACAAGAATGACTGTTCTCCTAATCACCTTGCTGGCAGTGGCAGGGTTACTGCACTCTACAGAGACACAGGACAAACTCTTAAATGCTGACTGGGACAACAAACTTATTCAACATCATGCTCTTCTTATAAAGGACATGGAAGGACAGAAACCAAAAGACTGTTGGATCTGTACACACAGCCCAGTATCTGCAAGGACTATACCATACTTAGCCTTACCTATGGAGCCATGGAATAATAATAAATCTAATAATAATCTTTATTTTTATATAGCGCTAACATACTCTGCAGCGCTTTACAGTTTGCACACATTATCATCACTGTCCTCAATGGGGCTCACAATCTAAATTCCCTATCAGTATGTCTTTGGAATGTGGGAGGAAACCCACGCAAACACGGGAAGAACATACAAACTCCTTGCAGATGTTGTCCTTGGTGGGACTGAGCCACCGTGCTGCCCTAGAAGGTATTAACACCACACTGCATACACAACGAGACTTGGACTCAATCTAGGTTTTTGGGAAAAGATGTGCCCCGTCATATATCTGCCTCATTGGCTATAATCGGATGGGCCTCTAATCCCTAGTTTCAGTTTAACATAACGCGGCCTAAGGTACAAATGTGGTGGCAGGAATATGATTCAGACATCGGAAATATGGTCGCCAGGAGGAGGACTGAAATCCCTCACTCAGACCCCATTCCCAATGATGGACTGTGGTTCAGTCTTCAACACACTGGAGCAAATACCTGTGGTGAGGACAATAATTGCTTCCGTATATACACTCATGATCAAACACAGGTTAATGAGACGGTGTACCAAGATGGTGTTGAAGGATGTAGAGCATCTACGGGTAAAATAATAAGGAAAGAAAGGGGTAAATGTACATCTGGTATAAGTGGAAATCAAATGAATAATACTTGGTGTGCCCATAAGCCTATGTCAGGACTTTTGAGTTTATACCAATGTATACAGACCCCTGGTCACGTTTGTGTTCTCCCTGAAGGAGTATTCTTGGTTTGCGGGCATCGTGCCTACAGGTGGGTGAGCCCAGACATAAGAGGAGTTTGCACTCTTGCCAAACTAACACAAGACACTTTCATAATTCCTTATAAGAAAATAGACACAGCAGCAGTTCCAATTCATACTTTGTATAGAAGGGCTGCAGACAATAAGCCCCGTCCAAATGGTAGGCCGCATCTAGTAGAAATGGGGATAAAAAATAAAATATTCAGTTATATGCTAATATACCCCTTCATAACACAAATGAGGGATAAATTAGTGGAAGCTATTGACTACCTAGATGATCAGATTTTCCAGATTCTTGAAGTTCTTAATGAAACTAATACAATACAGAGACAATTAATCATAGTTACTAACCAACATACTATAGTACTAGATTACCTGACAGCAAAAGAAGGAGGAATGTGTCATATAATTGGTCCCACCTGTTGCAATTATATTGACAAAATAGGTGAACTTAGAGACCAATGGTTAAATCAGCACAGTGCAAACAGACTCCTGGTGGGGTAAAACATTCTCTTTTTAAATCCAGCAAATTGGTTTAATGGCCTAGCAGGATGGATTTTTGGCATTGTACAGACTTATATGCAAATTTTGTTGTTTTGCTTATTGTTTTATGTAGCCGTAAAAGCGCTAATATATGTATTACTTAAGCTGCTGAATAATATATGTGTGAAAAAATAATCTAAGGCTGAACCTTCTGTAGTGTATCATAGACCCCAGATAGCCGTTGCTGATGGGGAAAGTGAGTGTCCACACTGAGGGTGGATGGGTGAAGCAGGTAGGAAGCCCCCTTATGGGTACTAGACCCATGAGACATTAGCTCCTTTGTGGACATCAGCTGACCCTGTGGCAAAAGTTATACCATTTACAAAAGGGGGAAATTGATATAGAAGGTTTGCCTTCATATCCCTTTAATACTTCAATTGCCTTTTGCCTATTATTGCTAGAATTATTCTTATGACACTGCAGACTATTAGTCTCTGTTTCAAGGAGACTATACTTGTTATCATATATGTCCTCAATAGTCAGCAACAACATGTTCTGGGTACATGGCAAACAAGGTATGACCCTGAGGGGTGGGGGCTACATGAGCCACATAGAGCTACATTTGTTGTAAATGGTATAAAATATTGCCTTGTTTTTCATTACGTCAGATAAAGTGATTTTCCCACGGCCCGTGTGCAGTCTCTTTTGTCTCCAAGTGCTTGTAAATTAAGGGCGTAAAAAACTCCTAATTCAGACTCACTGGTCATCTGGCATTCCTGACTTTGGTCAGAACGAAAACAGCTACGACAGCTTCAATTCAATTCAGTCTTTTTTTGGAAGCCTTATGTCTCCTGATGCTGGGTATTGTAACCAAAAAGCGTGCATACCAACCTCCCTACCTATCTGCTGAGGCTCCCTGGGGGGGCTACATGGGAGACTGTGTGGGGCTCATGCAGTATATGGGGAGGCTGTGTGGGGTCTCATACTGTACATGGCGAGGATGTGTGAGGTTCATGCTGTACATGGCGAGGCTGTGTGAGGTTCATGCTGTACATGGGGAGGCTGTGTGGGGTTCATGCTGTACATGGGGAGGCTGTGTGGGGCTCATGCATTACATGGGTAGGCTGTGTGGGGCGGCTGTGTGGGGCTCATGTTGCATATGTAGTAGCTTGTGTGAGGCTCATGTTGTGTATATAAGGGGCTGTGAGGGGTTAAAGGGGGGTTTAGCATATTTAATTCTGCTCAATATTAAGTGATACAATTAATATTAATAAATTAATATTAAGAATTAATTTCAAGCTATTGGTTCTGCCTTCCACAACAGTCATGGTCTCATGTGGCCCCTCTAAAAAATTAATTGCTCACACCTGCTTTATAGTGAGTCTGACCCATAGGCAGCACGTGTCCGGCACCGGCTATACGGTCTAAGCCCAGTATGTTTGTCTCTGAAACACTGCAGCATCACAGAGAAAAACTTTTCTGACTTCTCCCCTCCTGCTGCCAATGACTGGTTGCACGCAGAAAGAAAATTGTCCCTCAGTGGGAGCAGATGGGGAGAAGCCACCAGGGACCCACCTGTCTGACTAGTCACCTGTGTGACCTCAGTCCACGGCGGCTTTCAAAGTAGGTTTTTGCATGAAATGCCGCAGCGTGTCAGAGTCAACCATACCTGGCTGGAATGATACAGCCAATGTCTGATCAATGCGGCCTGTGGATTGAGCAGCTGGCATCAGCCATCAGATTCCCTTTAAGATCCCATAGGTGCCAGTTATGTCACATGGTTGACCATTATCCTTATGTCTTTGAAGAGAGCTATAACTCCCAGCATGTACAGGAGCTAATATGGCATGTTGGGAGTTATAGTTCACCACAGGAGTAATGATTTTCTTTTGCATTAGTGGCATGGGAGCAGAGAGGACAATTTTTTTTTGTTAATTCTAAGGCTATGTGCACACGTTGCCGCGCAAATTTCAGCGGGAATGCCGGAATTCCATTCCGCAGGAAATAAGCGAGAAAAACGCATTTTAATTTCTGCCTATTTCCCACGGAAAAACTAGCAATTTGCAAAAGTAATTAGCTTGCAGAATGCTAGCGTTTTCCAAGCGATCTGTAGCATCGCTTGGAAAACTGATTGACAGGTATGTCACACTCGTCAAACAGTGTTTGACTATTAAGGAAAGAGAGCGCACAATATATCCACGCTGACCACACAAGGACAGAAATATTCTTCATTGCTTTATTGTGCCGATGCGTTTCATGGCATATCTGCCACTTCCTCAGGGCCAAAGAATTACAGAATCTGATTACAGCAGTGGTTTTATACAAAACCTTCATGACATCACAATTACATGCAAAAAGACATCACTTCCTGTGGAAACACCCCCTCCAATGTCAAAATGTCATACACCAGTCACAATAACTTTATATCAAGATCTAAACTCTGATAAAACACATTAAACATCTAAAAAATCAATCTTTAATTTGAAAAGGTGTATGAAACCTATATTCACTACATATTAAAATTTGATAAAAATAGAGTTGAGTAGAATCCAACCCACAGATTTTCAGCGAGCCAGAACACTTAAGGCCTCCCATTACCATCATACTATCTCTCCACTTGTTAGGATTGTTGTGGTTTTATATAAGCCCTTCATGACATAAGACCTACATGACATGACTAACAGACAAAACATCACTTCCTGTGAAAACTCCCCCTCCAATGTTAAAATGTCATACGCCAGCCAAGATAACTTTATATCAAAATATAACCTCTCATAAAACACATTGAACATCTAAACAATGAATCTTTCATTTAAAAATGTATGAAACCTATAATAAATATA